>NC_064630.1:100506983-101126150 GCF_023864275.1 Schistocerca cancellata | reverse complement strand
TACTTCTACCACTATGACTTTCGGTAAAGTCTGCCGGTTAGGGCCAGAACTTTCCGTTACTACTTCAACATCCAACTCTTGCGGGACGAAACACGACGAATCGTGCTCGTGCTCCCCATTAATATGAATTATTTCTGGTAAAGTCTGCCGGTTAGGGCCAGAACTTTCTATCACTTCACAAACACTATCTTCCTGCGGGACGAGACGCGGCAAATCCTGCACGCGCTCCCCATAAACACTTCTCCCGTACATGCCCCTATAATCTCTTAGTTCGTCGTATAAGCGACCGAACTGCCTTAACCAGACCCCATCCCTCTCTGCATCCCCTCGCTCGATGACGGACGTTTTATCCGACATCTGACCTTCTCTCAACACTTGCGAATCATTCTTAAACTCAATCTCCAGTTCCGCTGTGGGTGTTACAGCTGCCACTTTATAATCGTTTTCCGGATCACTACTTAAATTGTTCTCACTGACAGTGAATGTATTTTCTACTGTCGTGTATACAGCTGATCTACTACTTGTGGGCGCACTCCTTTCTCTTAACACTGGCACACTCTCCCGCCGTTGATTATTCCATACGGAATTTTCATAACGACGACACCTGGGTTTTCTCCTGTTATTGGGCCGCCAAAATTTCTCCACGCCTGGTCGGCCCCTCACCGGCGCGGCTAATGGTTTCCCCGTCTCGTCCCAGCAGATACGCTCCCCGGATGCTGCTGAGGCGGCTGATCACACCCTCTGGCGTTATTACTATTCTGTGAAGCCCGTATCACGTTAGTGTGATACTGGTTTCCGTCATTCCTGTTATTATTTGCATTGTACCGATTGTTATTACGGTCCGAACCATTATTGTTATAGCTGCCATGGTTGCGGTAGGCATTATTCCCATGGTTATAGTTGTTGTGGTTGCTGTGGTACCCGTTGTTGTTACCACGGCCTCTACCACTGTCGCGATTATTGCGCCAATTGTCCTCGTCCTCCACTCTTTCCAAGAAATCATTTATTGTCCTGTAATTGCTTCCTACGTAGCGTTTTGTATCATCTGGAAGCTTTTAGTAGAGTTCCCAGACTATTTCGGATTCCGTGCGGCGATCACGATAATATTCCAACTTGCGGATCCAGCACTCACAAAACTCCTTCATTGAACCGCGCGAATTCGCATCGAAAGGCCTCGATACGACAAATTCGCGCCAGACACTTTGCTGTTTTTGCTCTGACCAGTATTCAGCCAGAAACAAATTTTTAAATTCGTCAAAAATCAGGTTCGTAATGTTGAGGTTTAAGCCCCAACGCTTGGCATCACCAGCCGGAAAATCGAAAGTTAATTTAGTGACTGAAGTTAATAGTGAGCTTTCTTTCTGAAGCAGATCGAAATTCAGTAATATACGGTTCGTCTTGGACTACCTCAACAATCATTTCAAAAGCTACTTGAATCTACGCAATTTACAAATACGAGATTTAACTTTGAACTTGAATTAAATGATTCTGAATAATTAACAATAGTAAAATTTAGTACGTACCAAGCTGAGCTGCAGTCACAGGTAAGCTAAAATGCGGTAACAAAACTCGCACTCTTAATTTGTGCTTGTGCAGTCTAAATACTGTAGCCAGCTACGAATACCTTAACTGTACTTTGAAATTAAAGCAGTGAAATAAAATGATGCTGGCGTTTGAATCTCAACGACACTCGGGTTCATTCCGGAAAAGGAAGGGACCCTGCTTGGTAATGCAACTGGGACAATGAGCAACAAAGGTTCATGCTAAGTTGCTGTAATTTTGCGAGGCAAATGGAACAATTTTAAAATTTGAAAAAGCTGAGGTCTGCCATACAGTTCTAAAGCTTTATGTGCTTCCAGTCTTCCTTGTTGGTTGATTGAAGGTTTGAAGCCGTCTATCGAGGAGGTGGCGACAGTCACTCATTGTCGGCCGTCGCTGTTGCAGAAGCTGGATGTTGGCGCGCCTTCTTCTCGACACGGTCACCAGACGAAATGGGCTCTTGATGTGCGCCAGCTAATGCTTCCCGTCCGTGACACCATGTCAGAAACTATAATCGCAAGTCGAGCGTAATTACATGCTGCCAAACCCCGAAAGCGCGGCAACTCGCGGGAGCGTCACACAACACACCTGCTCCACTCGCTACTCCAGCCAGACTCTCTCTCTCTGCCCACGCTCCATGCGACAGAGTTAACACTACCAAAGATCCTACACACTTTGATTCTTCACACGACCTATCGATGTAATCGTTCGATAGCAGTTTTCCCTAGGCAAGACCCAGCATAAAAATAAAAATAATATTTACAAAACAAACAATTATACATCGACATAAATGCATAAATATATATATACAAACAGTAAATCAATTACAATATATAAAGAGACAGAAATGTCATATCTTGAGGTAACAAAACAAGGAAAAAAATTATAGTACAATAGATGGAAATAGGAGGATATGCATTTCCGGCATTACACGTGCCCCACATTGTCTGAGGATGTTCGTGTAACCTAAACAGACTCAGAAAATGTCCCAAAAAAGAAACAGCAGAAATGCATATGCTCAAAACATCAACAAAATTTAGCATTCGTCTAATTAACCGTAAACCAATTTTTAGACGATAATAATTGAGTGGAGACACTCCTAATCTCATTCCACTCTGTCATCTTGCACAAAATAAAACAGGTTGACAACATATTAAAATTCATTGAAAACATAGAAAATGGTTTAGCTATTCTAAAAATCAAAATTCCTAGCAGTATCAAGAAATGGAATACTATTTACAAAATTAATCAGAGTACATGATCATAAAAAAACAGGTATATCAAAATACGCAAATTAATAATTAATTACATAGAATACACATTTTATATAACCTTTTCATAATTAATACTCTCGCCATGAAAGTCCACTTCACGCTAAATAAGAAAATAATATTCAGCAGATCGAAAAAACCATAAATATTGACAGCAGAATTTTTTCAGCTGTCCGGGAAGAAAAACAACTCCGCCATACGTACTCGCAAGTACAAAGAATGCCGACAGCGGCACAAGAGCCGACAGCAGCACAAGAGCCGACAGCGGCTCCGCCTCGCCAGTATTGTTGCGCCCGCCTGTGCGGCACGCTTGATCTCACTTGCCTGTGTAACGGCATTTCCAGAACGTCCATTTCACTGAATTCTCTAGGAAAAACTCACTCCCGAGTAATCTCAAGGAGTCCCTTAATACTATTACAGTGGATAATTCAACACTGTCCATCATCACACGCATGTACTAGCCTGAAACTTAAAACAGCGTCTAAGTACATCGGCAATGACTAGTAAAACACACATTCATTAAATCTGACAGCTAGTTACAAAAGCATATTTACATTCCTTAATCTACTGTGACTCAGCTGAAAACTTAAACTAGCAGCTTGGATTTTTCAGATGATTACTAATCAGTTACTCTTAAATCATTTAGTCAAAATTAATTTCTTATTAATTACAACTTCTTTAATGTCCTGTTGGTCAGGAAAAAGCATGGAAATCTAGCAAATCGTGAAATATTGCACTCTATATTTACATACTGTACAAATTACCCTTTCTGTGGTATTAATCAATCCTTGGTTGGTACAATTTCAGGTCTACAATGTTCCGTATACCTAATAGCTTTCCAGAGCTTGGATACTCTAAGCAATAAGCATTTGTGTGAGGTATACCAATGACTTTATATGGTCCATTATAAACAAACTTAAATTTAGAGATTTCATGGTCTATCTCGCTCGATTTCTCATGAGCTTTTACAAGTACTAAGTCTCCGATTGCAAACTTAGCAAAACGCGCTTTAGCGTCATGACGACGTATTCGAGCATCGTCTTTTAGCTTAATTACTTCTCGCAAACATTCTTTTTTCACACCAATACTAATGTCAATCCGTGGAGGGAATTTTATTATCTCTTCCAATTCACTTTCTACACTTTTGTCACTGCCGAGATTCCTCACGTTACGGCAGTTGAAATTCATTCCTATGTCAATGTCATCCGGCCAGTTAACAATGTGTATAGGCTGGTATTGCCTATGCACACCGTCTCCTGCCTCGTCAAAACTAACTACTATTACTTTATCTTGTGACGCACATGTCAAAGTTTTGCTTTCGCAATTAATCACTGCACGGTACTTTAATAGCCAATCTAACCCGATAATTACTTCTGTAGTTAAGTCTGGCATGACGACAAACTCTTGTTCAAATCGTGCCCCACATATCTCGAAGTGGACAAAAATCTGTTTTGTGACCGGTTTACTGGCCTTCCCAGTAGCACCAATAATTTTCACTCCTCTTACTGGCATAACTACGATGCCAGGTCTGTCTTTCAGTAACTGAAATATTTTTCCAGATACAGCACTCAATTCTGCACCGGTGTCAATCAACACGTTTAGTTGTAGGTCGTGCATATTAACAGACACTACTATCTGTCTACACTTGTCCTCGACTGTTTCTTTATTTTCCCACAGTAAATCCTCGTCTACATCCAGGTCACTCCAGAAAAACCCATCCGGCTTTGATCCTAAATCCGGCTTATCTGGCGGCATTTTCAGCCTCTGTTCACATACAGTTTTAATTTCAACACGTTTGTCCTGAGGCTTAGTCTGTAGCTTCGCCTCCAATACCGAAACCTTTTCCTGTAACTCGTCAACTAGTGAGTGTTGCTTTGCTATCAATTCACTAATTGTCACCTTCGTTGATTCCACTTTGGTCAGATTGATCTCATCTGCCAATCTACCTGGAGGAATGTGCCCAGTAGTATCTGCAATTACTTCCTCTGGATCTGCGCAACCCACACTGCTACCGTCTGACCGTATAGCGTCAGCTCTAACCTCATACACACTGTAATCTATGTGCTTTTCTACCAATCGTGTCCGGCTATCACTAAAATTTTCGTAATCTTTCTCCTAAATACTCTCGCTATGTTTAAACTGGAGGTTTGCGCGGGTGGGTCGGCTACTTCTACCACTATGACTTTCGGTAAAGTCTGCCGGTTAGGGCCAGAACTTTCCGTTACTACTTCAACATCCAACTCTTGCGGGACGAAACACGACGAATCGTGCTCGTGCTCCCCATTAATATGAATTATTTCTGGTAAAGTCTGCCGGTTAGGGCCAGAACTTTCTATCACTTCACAAACACTATCTTCCTGCGGGACGAGACGCGGCAAATCCTGCACGCGCTCCCCATAAACACTTCTCCCGTACATGCCCCTATAATCTCTTAGTTCGTCGTATAAGCGACCGAACTGCCTTAACCAGACCCCATCCCTCTCTGCATCCCCTCGCTCGATGACGGACGTTTTATCCGACATCTGACCTTCTCTCAACACTTGCGAATCATTCTTAAACTCAATCTCCAGTTCCGCTGTGGGTGTTACAGCTGCCACTTTATAATCGTTTTCCGGATCACTACTTAAATTGTTCTCACTGACAGTGAATGTATTTTCTACTGTCGTGTATACAGCTGATCTACTACTTGTGGGCGCACTCCTTTCTCTTAACACTGGCACACTCTCCCGCCGTTGATTATTCCATACGGAATTTTCATAACGACGACACCTGGGTTTTCTCCTGTTATTGGGCCGCCAAAATTTCTCCACGCCTGGTCGGCCCCTCACCGGCGCGGCTAATGGTTTCCCCGTCTCGTCCCAGCAGATACGCTCCCCGGATGCTGCTGAGGCGGCTGATCACACCCTCTGGCGTTATTACTATTCTGTGAAGCCCGTATCACGTTAGTGTGATACTGGTTTCCGTCATTCCTGTTATTATTTGCATTGTACCGATTGTTATTACGGTCCGAACCATTATTGTTATAGCTGCCATGGTTGCGGTAGGCATTATTCCCATGGTTATAGTTGTTGTGGTTGCTGTGGTACCCGTTGTTGTTACCACGGCCTCTACCACTGTCGCGATTATTGCGCCAATTGTCCTCGTCCTCCACTCTTTCCAAGAAATCATTTATTGTCCTGTAATTGCTTCCTACGTAGCGTTTTGTATCATCTGGAAGCTTTTAGTAGAGTTCCCAGACTATTTCGGATTCCGTGCGGCGATCACGATAATATTCCAACTTGCGGATCCAGCACTCACAAAACTCCTTCATTGAACCGCGCGAATTCGCATCGAAAGGCCTCGATACGACAAATTCGCGCCAGACACTTTGCTGTTTTTGCTCTGACCAGTATTCAGCCAGAAACAAATTTTTAAATTCGTCAAAAATCAGGTTCGTAATGTTGAGGTTTAAGCCCCAACGCTTGGCATCACCAGCCGGAAAATCGAAAGTTAATTTAGTGACTGAAGTTAATAGTGAGCTTTCTTTCTGAAGCAGATCGAAATTCAGTAATATACGGTTCGTCTTGGACTACCTCAACAATCATTTCAAAAGCTACTTGAATCTACGCAATTTACAAATACGAGATTTAACTTTGAACTTGAATTAAATGATTCTGAATAATTAACAATAGTAAAATTTAGTACGTACCAAGCTGAGCTGCAGTCACAGGTAAGCTAAAATGCGGTAACAAAACTCGCACTCTTAATTTGTGCTTGTGCAGTCTAAATACTGTAGCCAGCTACGAATACCTTAACTGTACTTTGAAATTAAAGCAGTGAAATAAAATGATGCTGGCGTTTGAATCTCAACGACACTCGGGTTCATTCCGGAAAAGGAAGGGACCCTGCTTGGTAATGCAACTGGGACAATGAGCAACAAAGGTTCATGCTAAGTTGCTGTAATTTTGCGAGGCAAATGGAACAATTTTAAAATTTGAAAAAGCTGAGGTCTGCCATACAGTTCTAAAGCTTTATGTGCTTCCAGTCTTCCTTGTTGGTTGATTGAAGGTTTGAAGCCGTCTATCGAGGAGGTGGCGACAGTCACTCATTGTCGGCCGTCGCTGTTGCAGAAGCTGGATGTTGGCGCGCCTTCTTCTCGACACGGTCACCAGACGAAATGGGCTCTTGATGTGCGCCAGCTAATGCTTCCCGTCCGTGACACCATGTCAGAAACTATAATCGCAAGTCGAGCGTAATTACATGCTGCCAAACCCCGAAAGCGCGGCAACTCGCGGGAGCGTCACACAACACACCTGCTCCACTCGCTACTCCAGCCAGACTCTCTCTCTGCCCGCGCTCCACGCGACAGAGTTAACACTACCAAAGATCCTACACACTTTGATTCTTCACACGACCTATCGATGTAATCGTTCGATAGCAGTTTTCCCTAGGCAAGACCCAGCGTAAAAATACAAATAATATTTACAAAACAAACAATTATACATCGACATAAATGCATAAATGTATATATATACAAACAGTAAAACAATTTCAATATATCAAGAGACAGAAATGTCATATCTTGAGATAACAAAACAAGGAAAAAAATTATAGTACAATAGATGGAAATAGGAGGATATGCATTTCCGGCGTTGCAAACGATGGAGAGGCGATTCACACAGTGAAGCACTGGCTCCGACACCAGCACATGGACTGGTACCAACAGGGCATAGACGCCCTGGTTTGGCGCTGGAGGAAGGACACAGAACGGGATGGAGATAATGTGGAAAAGGAGTGTGTGTAGATAAAACATCATTCTTTCGTGTAAGTAATTCTCATTGTGTTCAATAAAGAACTGTTGAAGAAAAAATGCGGTGCACTGCTTTCTGGGCAACCCCCGTACAATAAATAACCTAGAATGCTCAGTGCAGGTGGCATTCGCACATGAAGAAATGCCTTCACAACAGAAAACGAAGTAAATATTCCAGAATTCGAATCGAGAACAGCTGCGAACATGAGTAACGTAGAAGTAAATATCCTCGGAGTACTGAAGCAACTCAAATCACTTAATAAAAGCAAGTCTTCTGATCCAGATGGTATACCATTTAGGTTCCTTTCGGAGGATGCTGATGCATTATCTCCATACTTAACAATCATATACAACCGTTCGCTCGACGAAAAATCCGTACCAAGGACTGGAAAGTTGCACAGGTCACACCAATATTGAAGAAAGGTAGTAGGAGTAATCCACTAAATTACAGGTCCATATCATTAACGTCGATATGCAGCAGGATTTTAGACCATGTATTGTGTTCGAACATTATGATTTACCTCGAAGGAAACGGTCTATTGACACACAGTCAACATGGCTTTAGAAAACATCGGTCCTGTGAAACACAACTAGCTCTTTATTCACATGAAGTGCTGAGCGCTATTGACAAGGGATTTCAGATCGATTCCTTATTCCTGCATTTCCGGAAGGCTTTTGACAGTGTCTGCTCGTAGTAAAATTGCGTGCTTGTGGAATATCGTCTCAGTTATGTGACTGGATTTGAGATTTCCTGCCAGAGAGGTCACAGTTCGTAGTAATTGACGGAAAGTCATCGAGTGAAACAGAAGTGATTTCAGGCGTTCCCCAAGTTAGTGTTATAGGCCATTTGCTGTTCATTATCTACAGAAACAATTTGGGAGACAATCTGAGCAGGCGTCTTCGGTTGTTTGCAGATGACGCTGTTGTTTATCGACTAATAAAGTCATCAGAAGATCAAAACAAACTGCAAAAGGATTTAGAAAAAATATCTGAATGGTGCGAAAAGTGGCAGTTGACCCGAAATAACGAAAAGTGTGAGGTCATCCACATGAGTGCTAAAAGGAACTCGTCAACTTCGGTTACACGATAAATCAGTTTAATCTAAAAGCCGTAAATTCAAGCAAGTACCTAGGTATTACAATTACGAACAACTTAAATGGGAAAGAACACATAGAAAATATTATGGGGAAGGCTAACCAAAGACTGAGTTTTATTGGCAGGACATAGAAAATGTAACAGACCTACTGACGAGACTGCCTACACTGCGCTTGTCCGTCCTCTTTTAGAATACTGCTGCGCGGTGTGGGATCCTTACCAGATAGGACTGACGGAGTACATCGAAAAAGTTCAAAGAAAGGCAACACGTTTTGTATTATCGCGAAATATGGGAGAGAGTGTCACAGAAATCATACAGGATTTCGGCTGGAAATCATTAATAGAAAGGCGTTTTTCGTTGCGACGGAATCTTCTCACGAAATTCCAATCCCCAACTTTCTCCTCCGAATGCGAAAATATTTTGTTGACACCGACCTACATGGGGCGGAACGATCACCACGATAAAATCGGAAAGATATAGGTGTTCATTCTTTCCGCTCGCTATACGAGATTGGAATAATAGAGAATTGTGAAGGTGGTTCGATGGACCCTCTGCCAGAGACTTAAATGTGATTTGCAGAGTTCGATGTAGATGTAGATGTAGAAGAACTGACGCAGGAGAGGAAGAGTGAGAGCTAGAAATAAGAAGAGAACACAAGTTCTAGAAGATTATTATTACACTCCTGGAAATGGAAAAAAGAACACATTGACACCGGTGTGTCAGACCCACCATACTTGCTCCGGACACTGCGAGAGGGCTGTACAAGCAATGATCACACGCACGGCACAGCGGACACACCAGGAACCGCGGTGTTGGCCGTCGAATGGCGCTAGCTGCGCAGCATTTGTGCACCGCCGCCGTCAGTGTCAGCCAGTTTGCCGTGGCATACGGAGCTCCATCGCAGTCTTTAACACTGGTAGCATGCCGCGACAGCGTGGACGTGAACCGTATGTGCAGTTGACGGACTTTGAGCGAGGGCGTATAGTGGGCATGCGGGAGGCCGGATGGACGTACCGCCGAATTGCTCAACACGTGGGGCGTGAGGTCTCCACAGTACATCGATGTTGTCGCCAGTGGTCGGCGGAAGGTGTACGTGCCCGTCGACCTGGGACCGGACCGCAGCGACGCACGGATGCACGCCAAGACCGTAGGATCCTACGCAGTGCCGTAGGGGACCGCACCGCCACTTCCCAGAAAATTAGGGACACTGTTGCTCCTGGGGTATCGGCGAGGACCATTCGCAACCGTCTCCATGAAGCTGGGCTACGGTCCCGCACACCGTTAGGCCGTCTTCCGCTCACGCCCCAACATCGTGCAGCCCGCCTCCAGTGGTGTCGCGACAGGCGTGAATGGAGGGACGAATGGAGACGTGTCGTCTTCAGCGATGAGAGTCGCTTCTGCCTTGGTGCCAATGATGGTCGTATGAGTGTTTGGCGCCGAGCAGGTGAGCGCCATAATCAGGACTGCATACGACCGAGGCACACAGGGCCAACACTCGGCATCATGGTGTGGGGAGCGATCTCCTACACTGGCCGTACACCACTGGTGATCGTCGAGGGGACACTGAATAGTGCACGGTACATCCAAACCGTCATCGAACCCATCGTTCTACCATTCCTAGACCGGCAAGGGAACTTGCTGTTCCAACAGGACAATGCACGTCCGCATGTATCCCGTGCCACCCAACGTGCTCTAGAAGGTGTAAGTCAACTACCCTGGCCAGCAAGATCTCCGGATCTGTCCCCCATTGAGCATGTTTGGGACTGGATGAAGCGTCGTCTCACGCGGTCTGTACGTCCAGCACGAACGCTGGTCCAACTGAGGCGCCAGGTGGAAATGGCATGGCAAGCCGTTCCACAGGACTACATCCAGCATATCTACGATCGTCTCCATGGGAGAATAGCAGCCTGCATTGCTGCGAAAGGTGGATATACACTGTACTAGTGCCGACATTGTGCATGCTCTGTTGCCTGTGTCTATGTGTCTGTGGTTCTGTCAGTGTGATCATGTGATGTATCTGACCCCAGGAATGTGTCAATAAAGTTTCCCCTTCCTGGGACAATGAATTCACGGTGTTCTTATTTCAATTTCCAGGAGTGTACATTAAATGCACTATTCTAGGCGGCCTCCACAGAAGGATCACCCGCTACGACGACCATTGCAAGCGAACCGACTGTTGCGGCGTCTAGACTGTTGGGTCACTGTTGAGGGTCCCCCTGAAGCCGTCACCCCTACCGCCCGGTCCCCTCTGCGATCAGGAAAAAGTGTTCACTCCCCGGATCGCCTTCGTCGACGTGTACGATGTATTCTCCTCGGAGAGGCAGTAAAACCGCGTGCCGTGGCGAGCCTGGAGAACGCAGTGGACAGTGAGCAGCGAGTCGCCGCCCTGGGACAGTGTCGCCGCCGGTGACCCCTGCCCGGTGGCCGGCGGCCGGCGGCGCCTCGGCGGGCAGGCAGTCCATTATTCGCGGCGGTCCCCGGCGGAGCCAATCATACACGCTGCCTGCGTGTTGTCCGCGTATCGACCGCGGGCCGGGGTGGGCGGCGTCCCTCCGGCCGGCGGGCGCGGACACTGGGTCCGAGGAGCGGCGCAGATTTCCCTGGGGGCGGCGCAAGCGGCGGCGTCCCCACAGCGCCGCCCTCACACCGACCACCGGCCACTGCCGCTGCTCGCGCCAGTTCTCGATCCCGGGACGACCGCCGTTTGCCGCCAACCACTCACCACTAACACTGGCGCCACTCTGGGCTGTCACGCTTCAGCCGCTACTGACGCTACAAGGCCGTCCTCCAGTCCATTCATTTGCTCCAATTTTCAAATGACTCTCCACCTCTTTCACAATATGAAATTGTACACGTACAGAATGGGAAACTTATTTACTATTCCTCCTCATCATCATCATTTAAGACTGATTATGCCATTCAGCGTTCAGTCTGGAGCATAGTTCCCCTTATAAAATTCCTCCATGAACCCATATTCAGTGCTAACATTGGTGAATCTTCTGATGTTAAGCCTATTACTTCAAAATCATTCTTAACCGAATCCAGGTACCTTCTCCTTGGTCTACCATGACTCCTCCTACCCTCTACGGCTGAACCCATGAGTCTTTTGAGTAACCTTGCTTCTCCCATGCGTGTAACATGACCCCACCATCTAAGCCTGTTCGCCCTGGCTGCTACATCTATAGAGTTCATTCCCAGTTTTTCTTTGATTTTCTCATTGTGGACACCCTCCTGTCATTGTTCCCACCTACTAGTACCTGCAATCATCATATCCGTAACCTCAACCTTACTGATAAGGTAACCTGAATCCATCCAGCTTTCGCTCCCATACAACAAAGTTGGTCGAAAGATTGAACGGTGCACAGATAACTCAGTCTTGGTACTGACTTCCTTCTTGCAGAAGAGAGTAGATCGTAGCTGAGCGCTCACTCCATTAGCTTTGCTACACCTCGCTTCCAGTTCTTTCACTATGTTGCCATCCTGTGAGAATATGCATCCTAAGTACTTGAAACCGTCCACCTGTTCTAACTTTGTTCCTCCTGTGTGGGCCGGCCGCGGTGGTCGTGCGGTTCTAGGCGCTCCAGTCCGGAGACGCGCTGCTGCTACGGTCGCAGGTTCGAATCCTGCCTCGGGCATGGATGTGTGTGATGTCCTTAGGTTAGTTAGGTTTAATTAGTTCTAAGTTCTAGGGGACTGATGACCACAGCAGTTAAGTTCCATAGTGCTCAGAGCCATTTGAACCAACCTCCTGTGTGGCACTCAATCCGTTTATATCTCTTTCCCACTGACATTACTTTCGTTTTGGAGATGCTAATCTTCATACCATAGTCCTTACATTTCTGATCTAGCTCTGAAATATTACTTTGCAAACTTTCAATCGAATCTGCCATCACAACTAAGTCATCCGCATATGCTAGATTGCTTATTTTGTGTTCACATCTCTTAATCTCACCCAGCCACTCTATTGTTTTCAACATATGATCCATAAATAATATGAACAACAGTGGAAACAGGTTTGCAACCTTGTCTTACCCCTGAAACTACTCTCAACCATGAACTATTCCCTATTTTTAATAAAGATTAATAATATTGCAGCTTCATAAACGTATAGACTTAAAAGTAATTAAGAAACGAAAATCGTAAAATTAACGATTTATGAATAGAAGAACTCTTGGTAACACAAGTAAGCTTCGACATCTGTTATCTTCTGCACACTAAAGCTAACCGCAGTATCACTGTACTACAGAAGGATATTACAGATTACACAGGGTGATCCATTGATAGTGACCGGGTCAAATATCTCGCGAAATAAGCGTCAAACGAAAAAACTGCAAGGACGAAACTCGTCTATCTTGAAGGGGGAAACCAGATGGCGCTATGGTTGGCCCGCTAGATGGCGCTTCCATAGGTCAAACGGACATCAACTGCGTTTTTTTTAAATAGAAACCCCCATATTCGTGCAGTACGTAAAGAAATATGATAGTTGGACCATTTTTTTCGCTTTGTGATAGATCGCGCTGTAATAGTCACAAACGTATAAGTACGTGGTATCACACAACATTCCGCCAGTGCGGACGGTATTTGCATCGTGATACATAGCCCGTATTAAAATGGTCCGTTTACCAATTGCGGAAAAGGTCATCTAGAGGGTTGGATCCCCTCCTTCGAAAGCGGTCAGATTGCAAAGCCTGGGCTACTCTCAGGGTGGAATCACCGTTTTCGAAGATTGTGTTTGTCTGTCTGTCTGTCTGTCTGTCTGTCGGTCTGCCCTCCCGCTGCTTGCTGCTACCGCTGTTCGTCCGTCCGTCCGTCCGTCCGCCTGCCTGCCTGCCTGCTCGCTGTCCATCGCCGTCGTCGTCACTGCCGCCGCCGCCGCTGCTGCCGCCGCCGCCTGCTGTTCGTCCGTCTGTTCGCCGCCGCCGCCGCCTGCTGCACGTCCGTCTGTCCGTCGCCGTTCGTCTGCAATGAGTACTCCCACCTCTACCGTCATCTACACCTCCCCCTCCCCCTCTCCCACAGTCACTTCCTGGAGTGCCGCCCCTGGCCTCCCTCCTTTCACCTCCCCTTCCCTTCCCCCACTTACCCATCCCCCTATCTCCTCCCCTGCTGTATACCCGCACCTCTACACCCTTCCTCCAGCCTCTACACCCTCAACAGCTCCCACTCCTACCCCCGCCCTCACGTACGCCTCTGTTGCCGCCTCTGCTGCCGCCCCTCAGGTGGTTGGCTTCCTGTCTCTCGCCGACCCCGTCGCTTCGTCTTCTGCGTCTCCCGCACGCATCACGTCGCGCCGAGCCACCATCGCCACCACTGAACCAGCTGCTTCTCCCGGTGCCTCCACTACGCCACTGGGATCTGCCACCCGCCACCTCCCTCTCCTCCCCATCCCTCTCCCCTCCTCCCAGCCTCCTGTCTCCAAAAAACCCCAAAAGCGCGTCCTTCCCGACTCTGCTCCCGCCACTTCCCACAAAAAATCAAGACCACCTCCCCCTCCCCCTGCCGTCGCCATGGACACCACCCCTCCTCCTGCCAACCATCCCTTGGCCCCCACCCTCCACACCTTTGTCCTGTCAACTCCCGATCCTAAGTTCCTCGACGCTCGTACCCTCACCAAGGAAATACGAAAGTACTTGCCTGGTGCTCCCATCTCCCAACTCATTCCCCGCAGGGACTCAGTCCTTATCAAGTCCCCGTCCCCATCCTTTCACACAGACCTCCTGCAAAAACTCCCACGAGTTATGTTTGGCCCCCACGCCTCTCTGACACCCTTCCTTTCCGCTTCCACTCCTCGTCAGCCCCAGCCTCCCCGTCGCCCCCCCACCTACACCTCTGTGATCACCAAGCTCAGCCCGGTGATCACAGAGGTTGAGGTGTTGGTAGAACTGAACTCCCACCCGGACTTGGAAATCCGCTCGGCCCGCCGTATCCACAATGCCTCTGGTCCCACCTACCTCATGCGGGTATTCTCTGAGTCCGCCCCGTCCATAGACCATCTCCTCACCCAGGGTGCCCTGATATACCACCGTCGCCACCCTGTTGAATCCTCCAAATCCCCTCCCCAATCCTACCGTTGCCAGTGGTGCCTGATGTACAATGACCACCTGACTCCCAACTGCAAAAACCCCCCCACCTGTCCCCATTGCAAGGCCTCCCACTTTCTTAAGAACTGCCCCAAACTCGATGCTCCTCCTTCCTGTAATACCTGCAATGGCCCCCATCCCACTTACTCCCACAAGTGTAAAGCTAAACCCCCTCCAGCCACCCCTGAACTTACAGTCCCAGTTCGTCCCATTGATCCCCCTGTCCATCCCAACAATTCCCTCCGTCCACCCCCCACAGCCGAGGACGTCATCCGGTTCATTACCGTTGTCCTCCAAAACATTCACCCTTTTCAGCGCCCCCACACCTTCCACCAAATATCCCTTGCTGCTCGCTCCGTTTTCCACCTGAACACCTTCGCCACTTACTCCCACAACCAAGCCCACTTCACCTTCACCCACCTCGACACCCTAGTTTAAGTCTCTTCCCTTCCCTCTCTTCCCCCCCTCCTTCCCGTCATGGCGCGGCACGAGCCTCGCATCCTCTTCCAGAACATTCGCTCCTTCTGCTCCAACAAATACCTCCTCATGCACACCCTCTCCCACCACCGGGTCGACACCTTCCTCTTGAACGAAACCTTTCTCCAGCCTCACCATTCTACCCGCACCTCCCCCTATATCCTCCACCGCACTGACGCTCCGGGTCCTCGTGCGCAGGGTGGAGTCGCGATTGGCCACCTAAAGTATATCCCCGTCCGGCCACAACCTCTCCTCAATGACCCCACTGAACACCTTATCCTTAGCGTCTTCTTCCCCTCCCTCACCATTACCTGTGCCACGATCTATGTCCGCTCCACTGCTCCTCTTCCTTATGACTTCATCTCACACATTGACCGCACCTTCTCCACCTATGTGATTGCCGCCGACCTCAACATCCATAGCCGCACTCCTGCTGCCCTTCGGCTGTGGCATCAGTTCCTCTCCACGATCCAAGGTGACCTTGTTCCCCTTCCCCAGCACACCCGACCCAAAAGTAACACCACCCCCGATGTTGTCATTGCCTCCGCCAACCTCCTTGGGCGTATCACTGTCGCCGTCCTTGACCCCACAGGTAGCGATCACCTTCCTGTCCTTCTCACCATAACGTCTGCTCACCGCCCCCCTCCGGCTCTGCACCCTGCACCCCCTCCCAAGGTCGTCCATGACTATCGCCATGCCAACTGGGATGCCTACCGGGATTTCATCTCCACCCAGGTCGAAAGCCACCTTCTTACCTATCGCCATCCTGACGACATCATCCACGCCTCTTCCTTCCTTCAGAAGGTAATTACTGACGCTGTGGAGGCCCATGTTCCTACTAAGACCATCCAACCACACCGTCCCACTCTCCCTCCGCGGGCTGTCCTCCTCCTCCGTGAATCCCGCCGCCTCTATCGCTCCTTCCTGCGCACTCGTGACAGGGATACACTCCAACGCCACCGGCAAATACAGCGACACGTACGGAACCTTATTACAGCAACGAAACGCCGAGACTGGCGCCAGACCTGCACCCGACTCAACGCCACCCTCCCTATCAACTCCTCCAAGTACTGGTCCGCCTTCCATCGTCTTACTGGTTCCCTTTCTGCTCCCCGCTACCCCCTTCTCCATAACGATCGCCCCCTTCCTGACAACCTCAGTAAGGCCAACCACTTCGCTTCCCACCTTTCCGAGGTCTTCTCCATCCCCGATGATCCCCACTTTCATTATTCTCTTTCCCCCACCATCATGGAACGTGCCGATACCTCGGTCGCTCCACTTGCTCCTAGTCTCCAGTACTTGGGGCAGTTGCCCCCCTCCACCATAAACACTCCCATCACGGCACAAGACATTAAACTTATCCTCCAGTCAAAACGCAACACAGCCCCTGGTCACGAATGTGTCACCTACCGTCACCTTCAAGAAAGCCCCTATTCCTTCCTGACTGTCCTCGCCCATCTCTATAATGTCGTCCTCTCTACTGGCTTCTACCCTGACCTGTGGAAGACCTCCCGCATCCTCTTATTCCTCAAACCCAACAAACCCCCTTCTGCCGCCTCTTCCTACCGTCCCATCTGCCTCACCTCCGTCTTCAGTAAGGTCCTTGAATCCATCCTCTCCCGCCGTATCCATCAGCACCTTTCTCAACACCACCTCCTCCCCCTTACCCAGTGTGGCTTCCGACCCTCCTTCTCTGCTGACGACCAACTCCTCAACCTTGTTCACCTTCTGTCCCTCCAGCTCAACTCCCGCTGCTCCGCCATTTTTGTTTCCCTTGACCTCCAAAATGCCTATGACCGTGTATGGCATCCTCTTTAAACTCCAAACCTACGCCCTGCCCATCAATTTTGTCCGTCTGGTCGCTTCCTTCCTCTCGCACCGTCCTTCCTATGTCACCCTCCACAACACCAATTCCCGTATCTTTTATCCCATGGCTGGCGTCCCCCAGGGTTCTGTCCTCTCCCCTCTCCTTTATCTCTTGTATACAGCTGATATGCCCAAGCCACCCCCACCAGTCCACCTTCTCCAGTATGCTGATGACACCGCCTTCCTTGCTCTCTATCCTACCCTTCAATGGTCTCAACGTACCCTCCAAACCCACCTTAACCAGTTCACCACTTGGTGTAACCAGTGGTTCCTCCGTCTCAACCCCTCCAAAACCCAGGCAATCGTCATAGGCCGCACCACTCGCTCCTTTCGCCTCCATGATTTCTACCTCACCCTTTATGGTCGTCCTATCCAACTCACCCCCACCCTGAAATACCTTCGCCTCACCCTAGACCGACACCTCACCTGGACCCCTCATCTCCTGACCATCCAGCAGAAAGCCCATTCCTGTCTCCGCCTTCTGAAACTCCTGTCTGGCCGGACCTGGGGATTGCATCCTTCTACCATCCTCCACACCTACAAATCCCTCATCCATCCTATCCTCTGTTATGCCAGCGTTGCCTGGATCTCCACCCCCACCCGCTTTTACAAGGCCCTCCAAATCCTTGAACGCCATGCACTCCGCCTTGCCTTCCGTATCCGCCTTCCTTCCCCCACACGGCTCCTTATGAACTGATCCCCTTCCCCCACCTCCTCCTGTTCCTCCAACATCTCCGCATCCTTTACATTGTTCGCAGGCTTGATCCCCCCCACCCTCTGGTTTCATCCTTCCTCTCCACCCCCGCCCGTTGCCGCGCCTCTATCGCTGTATCCCTCCCTCTCTCCACCTCCACACCCTCCATCTCCTTCATCAGGGCAATTTCCAACGCCTCCCCCTCCTGGATGACGAACTTCGCCGTGACATCTACCCTTCCTTCCAACTATAACCTGGCCTTGTTCCCCCCCCCCTCCCCAGGGCCCCCTTTCCTCTTTCCTCCTTCTCCCAGAGCTGATTTCCCTCCATCCCCCCACCCCTCAGACCCTGCACCCCATACTTGCCTCTCTCCTTCCCACCCTACCTGGCCCTCTCCCGTGCGCCCCCAGCTCACCTCCCCCATCTCTTCCACTCCCTCCCTTCTTCAGGTCTCCCTCATCTCCTAGCGCCTGGCAGATCCTCTGTATTGCTCATCATCAGTGTGCCACATCAGTGTTGTGTTTAGTGCTGTTACTCGTGTGCGTCAAGAGATGTGATTTTAATTGTGTCCCGCCTTGAGGTTCGCCGTCAGTGTTACGTTATGTGCTATGCCATCCGTCGCTACTTTTATGCTCCAGTCATACTGTGCCTTGTGTTCTTTTAACCGTCGCAGTGTGTGGCTTTTTATATGTGCTACTTTTAAACAGTTTTTTGTTATCTCCATTTTACAGTCACCCCGTTTTGTTGTTTTTTTTGTCTTCCATGTTGTTCCCCCTTTTTTATATCTATGTTCACCTTATTCTCTCCTTTGCTGTTTTTCAATGTCTTCTATTGTTTTGTTCTGTCTTTCGGCTGAAGAGCAGCGCCTATGCTGCTGCCAGCCCGCCCCGATAGGGAATTGAAACACAATAAAGGAAAAAAATAAAAAAAAATTGCGGGAAAGGTCGATATCGTATGTATGGCTATCGTGATCAAAATGCCCAACGGGTGTGTGCTATGTATGCTGCTCGGTATTCTGAACGGCATCATCCAAGTGTCCGGACCGTTCGCCGGATAGTTACGTTATTTAAGGAAACAGGAAGTGTTCAGCCACATGTGAAACGTCAACCACGACCTGCAACAAATGATGATGCCCAAGTAGGTGTTTTAGCTGCTGTCGAGGCTAATCCGCACATCAGTAGCTGACAAATTGCGCGAGAATCGGGAATCTCAAAAACTTTGGTGTTGAGAATGCTACATCAACATCGATTGCACCCGTACCATATTTCTATGCACCAGGAATTGCATGGTGACGACTTTGAACGTCGTGTACAGTTCTGCCACTAGGCACAAGAGAAATTGCGGGACGATGACAGATTTTTTGCACGCGTTCTATTTAGCGACGAAGCGTCGTTCACCAACAGCGGTAACGTAAACCGGCATAATATACACTATTAGGCAACGCAAAATCCACGATGGGTGCGACAAGTGGATTATCAGCGACGTTGGCGGGTTAATGTATGGTGCGGCATTATGGGAGGAAGGATAACTGGGCCCAATTATATCGATGGCAATCTAAATGGTGCAATGTATGCTGATTTCCTACGTAATATTAATACGAGATGTTCCACTGTATGACAGAATGGCGATGTAGTTCCAACATGATGGATGTCCGGCACATAGCTCGCTTGCGGTTGAAGCGGTGTTGAATAGCATATTTCATGACAGGTGGATTGGTCGTCGAAGCACCATACAATGGCCCGCACGTTCACCGGATTTGACGTCCCCGGATTTCTTTCTGTGGGGAAAGTTGAAGGATATTTGCTATCGTGATCCACCGACAACGCCTGACAACATGCGTCAGCGCATTGTCAATGCACGTGCGAACATTACGGAAGGCAAAATACTCGCTGTTGTGAAGAATGTCGTTACACGTATTGCCAAATGCACTGAGGTTGACGCACATCGTTTTGAGCATTTATTGCATTAATGTGGTATTTACAGGTAATTACGCTGTAACAGCATGCGTTCTCAGAAATGATAAGTTCAGAAAGGTACATGTATCACATTGCAACAAACGAAATAAAATGTTCAAACGTGCCTACGTTCTGTATTTTAATTTAAAAAACCTGCCTGTTACCAACTGTTCGTCTAAAATTGTGAGCCATATATTTGTGACTATTACAGCGCCATCTATCACAAAGTGAAAAGAGTGGTCCAACTGAAATATTCATATTACTTTACGTACTACACGAATATGTCATAAAAAAGGGGGTTCCTATTTTAAAAACCACAGTTGATATCCGTTTGACCTATGCCAGCGACATCTAGCGGGCCAAACATAGCGCCATCTGGTTTCCCCCTTCAAGCTAGAGAAGTTTCGTTCTTTGTAGTTTTTTCGTTTGACGCTTATTTCGTGAGTTATTTGGCCACCCTGTATATTTCATGTAAACCTCTGAAGTTGTAGCATTTGTTAGTGGCTTAAATAAAAATTATGCTACTTAACGCCAGCAAGACGCAGTACTTACGCGCATGTATATAGCCCCCACTGCTTTCCCATTTTTCTTATCGCTTAAGCTTCCTCAGTGTTAAGCGGAAGTTTTTTTCCTATAGTGAGGTTGTTGTAGTTTATATTTCCTCTTCTTTCCCCATTGCATTTGTAACAGTGCTCTTTTGTAAACAGAACTCTACCTTCTGCACTCTGAATTTATGTATATTATTACTCTGTCAAGAAATGTTTTAAAAATTTTATAAGGAATGTACATCTGTAAATTTTATGTTTTTAATAGCGCTGTAGAGGAATTTTCGCACTTACTTTATTATACGAGTACAATGCTGTTCTACCCGCATTTATCTACCGCCCTCTGTATCCCAATTTTTCCTCGTCGCCTGAGTCTGTATATTTATAGCAGTTGGCCTCAGTCTGTGACATAACGTACACGTAACTTACGCAAATACTTCCTCTTGCGACGCTTATTACACTTATATGTTGACAAGAGCCTCTACCTATGGGCATTTACTAATGAGTAGTCTTTCATCAATTTCGTTTGCAACAAGAGCCACTAGTCTTCATCTAATCTATTGTAGCATCATGTGATATAATAAGTGAGTACATTTAGTTCACAAATATTTTTCCATTAATATTTTATCATGTTTGTAAAAAAAAATATTTTGTCACCGATGTACACATTTTTAGGCCAGTACTTGTAAAGAAGATATTTTTACAAATATCGAAACAGTGGTAACTGGATAATAAACCTTTATTTGCAACTGCTTGTCTCATTTTTCAATGTATTCTGAATTACACAATTGCTGTTTCGCAGCCATGTTTAAGATTTTGCATAGAAGGTACGAATTTAGGAATACAGAGAATAGGTTATGACACATTATAACTTTCAGACATATTATAAATTAGGAAAAAGTTTTCTAAAATAAACAAGATTCTAGCATTTAAAAAAAATGGCTCTGAGCACTATGGGACTTAACTTCTAAGGTCATCAGTCCCCTAGAACTTAGAACTACTTAAACCTAACTAACATAAGGACATCACACACATCCATGCCCGAGGCAGATTCGAACTTTCGACCGTAGCGGTAGCGCGGTTCCAGACTGTAGCGCATAGAACCGCTCGGCCACACCGGCCGGCTCGGCATCAGGTCGGCGTCATTTAGAGTTAGGCTGGCTGCCCAAACCACTTGAGGTGAAATTACAATTCCTTTAACCATTTCACCACCGAATACCGCTTTTACTCCTGTAAACGTAACTAACCTAAGGACATCACACACATCCATGCCCGAGGCAGGATTCGAACCTGCGACCGCAGCGGTCACGCGGTTCCAGATTGTAGCGCCTAGAACCGCTCGGCCACCACGGCCGGCCCCTAGCATTTAAGAATGAGAAATAAAAGATAATAAACATTTATGAAATTAACTAAATTTTGGAAAGCCGAGATATAGACAATAACCGTACTTTTAGGAAGAACAAAAACGGAAATTAGGAAAGATGACTGGTGAACAATGTCTCTTCACCAAGTGCGTATGACGTTGAGTGTCTTGGAATCGTCCATCAAGCCGCCGACTGACAGTCGCAGCTCTTCATCCGAATCTAATACCGACTCTAGATTTTCTAATAACTGAACCTTAACCTCAACAATTGTCTTTAAAATATGTTGTCAATATGTTCTTTTTCTGCTTGGATACAGAATTTTTGAGATTACCGTCTTTTTTAAGAAAATAGCTAAAACACAAAAAGTTCTTCTGGGTGTTCCTTCACGTCCCCTTGAAATTAACGTAGCAGAATATATACGCATATACCGCTGGTCGTTTAACTCATAAGCACATGACGTGCAAACAATTTCACATATGTCATCAGTGGGCTCAGAAGGGCCATGCTAAACACCGCAAAATGGCCCCACACGACTAGCGCCCGAAAGGACAGACATATTTTTCGCTCGGCGGTGCCACATCACGCAGCTTATGTCACAAAATAGAATTGTTTACAGCAAAACAAGTACACGGATAATAAGACTATGCCTTCGTCACCACTGACAATTAGTATGGCGACCACTGTAGCGGCTACCTGTGTCGCATCACCAGAGAGATGATTAATGGCATCGGTTCACACAACGACAACACTGGATAGAGGAGTGGTACCAGAGAACTCCCAGTTCCGTGTACACCATCACGCACCCAAGTAGACAGGCTCCGAGGAGTGTGAACGTCGTCACACTGCGTTTCTCATACAAGTCGAGCACCTGGCGTGATGCTGTGTAGTGCCACTGCATACACAACACGATCAGCTCTTGCTCCCATAGCCGATAATTTGACCACCATACGTTAAATTTCTGATTTTAGGACCAGTGACTGCTCTCTGTCTTCGAGGTCTCTGTAAGATTATCTTTCCACACGATAACGCAAGAACGTGTGTTGCCCGTGCCTTCCTGATTTAGTGACCGATGACAGAGCAGCTTGGTCCCTTCCTCCCCTTTCTAAACCAACCAACCTGATTTATCTCGATACGAAGTACGTTCAGCTGTTGCACTATGCAACAGGTTCTATAGGTCTCTCACTCAGTGGTAACATATCGTCACTGGGTTCCATATGACTGGTAGCCCACCATCTGTCAGCAACTACTCTTGATGAACTCTGGGCTACGCTGAAGCACCATCGAACGACGTACACGTACGTTTTATTCAAGATCATTTCAGCTCCACATCTATCCGGCTTGTTGCCAGAGATGACATTTCTGTCTACTGATATCATATCTTTCCCTTTTCCTGACCCGTCACGAATTCCTCTCTTGTGCCAACTTCTTCATCTCAGAGCAGCACTTGCAGTCTACGTCTTCAATTATCTGCTGCATGTATTCCAATCTCTGTTTTCCTCTACAGTTTTTGCCCTCTACAGCTCCATCTAGTACCATGGGAGTCATTCCCTGATGTCTCAACATGTGTTCTATCATCCTGTCCTTTCTTCTTGTCAGTGTTTTCCACAAATTCCTTTCCTCACCGATTTAGCACAGAACCTCCTCATTTCTTACTTTATCAGTCCACCTAATTATAAACATTCTTTTGTAGCACTACATCTCAAATATATCAATTATCTTCTTTTCCATTGCCCGCATCTCGTGGTCGTGCGGTAGCGTTCTCGCTTCCCACGCCCGGGTTCCCGGGTTCGATTCCCGGCGGGGTCAGGGATTTTCTCTGCCTCGTGATGGCTGGGTGTTGTGTGCTGTCTTTAGGTTAGTTAGGTTTAAGTAGTTCTAAGTTCTAGGGGACTTCTGACCACAGCAGTTGAGTCCCATAGTGCTCAGAGCCATTTGAACCATTTTTTTCTTTTCCATTTTTCCCACAGTCCGTGTTTCACTACTATACAGTGCTGTGCTCCAAATGTTGACTCTTCCTGTCGGGACACCTTCGTTCTGGAAATCTGTCTCGATACAAACGTACCGCGCCACGGCTATTGCCCCGTGCTAATCCATACATCAAATGGGCATCTGCCAACTCCGCATTTGTAAACATTGCACTGACTGCAAAACCACGTTCGTGATGAACACTAACCTGTTGATGCTACGTACTGATGTGCTTGATGCTAGTACTGTAGAGCAATGAGTCGCATGTCAACACAAGCACCGAAGTCAACATTACCTTCCTTCAATTGGGCCAACTGGCGGTGAATCGAGGAAGTTCAGTACATACTGACGAAACTAAAATGAGCTCTAACATGGAAATCAAGCGTTTCCGGACACATGTCCACTAATATCTTTTCTTTATTTGTGTGTGAGGAATGTTTCCTGAAAGTTTGGCCATACCTTTTTGTAACACACTGTATAAACTGAAGAATTACTTAGGTAACACAGAATAGGGGTTTGGTAAAAAAAATCTAACAGAAATAAATAATAATAACGGTGATAAAAACATTTATCATTCAATAATACACTTGCACTCTACTTTTTTCTTCTTTTTCTGTTACGGAAGAAACTGACTCCCAAAGCTACGCAGTTTATAATACTAATGCCCTATCCTCTTTCTGAGCACAGTATCACTATCGTTACAGAGGAATGCTGACTCAGTTTACAGGTTAGCAAATGAGGAATCGTCCTGACGTCAGCTAACAGTGCGTTCAAATGGCTCAGAGCACTATGGGACTTAACAGCTGAGGTCATCAGTCCCCTAGAACTTAGAACCACTTAAACCTAACAAACCTGAGGACATCACTCATATCCATGCCCGAGGCAGGATTCGAACCTGCGACCGTAGCAGTCACGCGGTTCCGGACTGAAGCGCCTAGAGCCGCTCGGTCATAACGGCCTGCTTAACAGTGCGTGTACTGTTGTGAACAATGTACGCATAGTGTGTCTGCAGTCTTTGCGGTGACTGTGAGTATGAAATGAATGAAAACTGCAGCATTAGCCTTTCTCAATATTACATAACTTAATGCAAAGAAAGCTTCTAACACACCGTCAGGTGGCTTGCGGAGTATAGATGTAGATGTACACTTACTACTCGTCGGTCATTTTTCATTGGTCCTTGCAAAACACGAGAAACAAGTCTTGCAGTTTTGTATCCAAATTATGTACTCTTCTAACATCAAAATTTGTCAGTGTAGTTCATTTTCAAAGTTCAAGGAAAGAGAAATCATTTACTAAAAAGTTCTGGGAATAATAATATAAAGAAATATGTACACATACTTTTTGTCCTTAATACGATGCTTGTCGTTTTGCTGGAAGATGATCTCAAGCCGTGGGATTTTTACTGATAAAGGGAAGTCACTTTTTCAGATTTTAACTTGCCACAACAGTGAAAATATACGATTCAGTTTTTTCTGCGCTAAAGAGCGTTTTTTAGTCGCACCTTTATGAGCCAAAAGACATGCTGTAGGCGAGCTGACTGCCAACTGTCGACTGATAATTTGGCGCGTATTCAGTTCTATACACTAAAACATGAACATCTAGTGTGTTCTAGAAGCTGTATTATTCAAATTAATGATTACATGACATCTGGTTTTTATGTAATTAACAACTGTGTGTAAACTTATTTCTTTTACTCTTGTGAAATTCAAAGTGAATAAAATAATTTTAAAGTTACGTTGTAAAGTTGCAAAATAAAAGTTTTGGGATTCTGAAATATGCTACGTTCATTTTTAAAACATAATAATAATTTTTTATTTATTATTTACTTAGTGAACAATAAATTCCCATGAAATAAGACGTTAATTACATTTGGAAAAATATTTCAACCATGTGGCAAATGTTGTAATTCATGTAAAGTGAAATCTACAACTAATTTTTGTGAAAAAAACTTATGCTTTGAAAGAAACAAACAATATTTCAATCTGTTGTGAAATAATTTGGAAAATTATATAATTTCCGTACTTGCTTTAGTATAACATGTTACTACGATGGGCATCAATCCTACCTAACTGCAATTAGAATGAGCATTGCCGAATAAAAAAGATAGTATTGCAGTTTTCCATAAACTGACGATGGTATCACAAACTATATTTGACGTACTAATCCCATAATTTTGCTTTGTCATATCTTAGCTGCCCAAATTATTTTAAAGATTTTTCTTTTTTCTCCAAATTCGTGACAGTACTGGCGAAGCCGATGTGTCGATTGGTAGCGTCAGATGATTATTATGCATCCTTTTTGTTATGGTTTCAGCTTTTAGTAGGTAGCTAGCAGTGCTGTCTCGTGCTTTCCGCTACGTCGGTGTAGTGTTGGAACGCGCGCATAGACATTAAGTATGCGGTTTATAATGCGGAAACCCGCAACCCGCAAATGCAGCATCGAACTGTGGTCGTGCACCGTGAGCGTCAATTCTGCCCTCCATACGTCAGCCGCCTCAAAACATTTGACCAGTATACTCATGAATTAAACATCGACACCAAATGAACAGTTTCCAACTGCTGTAATGTGTTGTTTCCAAATGTAGCTTGTAGAACACTAGTGTAGTTCCGAAGGTAGAAAATTTCGTTAATGGCTTCCTAATTTTAAACTGATAAGTCCTCTGATCTATACTACATTGCAATGGCAGTTTTAACCAAAAGAACTGACGGGAGGCCCTAGACCCACGACATTTTTTGAGAATCGTGTCTAGTGATTAGTTAGAATGTTTAAGGCACTGCAGTCGTATTCGCGTAGAGGTGAGATTCAAATCGGCATCAGGTTCAAATGGCTCTGAGCACTATGGGACTTAACTTCTAAGGTCATCAGTCCCCTAGAACTTAGAACTACTTAAACCTAACTAACATAAGGACATCACACACATCCATGCCCGAGGCAGATTCGAACTTTCGACCGTAGCGGTAGCGCGGTTCCAGACTGTAGCGCATAGAACCGCTCGGCCACACCGGCCGGCTCGGCATCAGGTCGGCGTCATTTAGAGTTAGGCTGGCTGCCCAAACCACTTGAGGTGAAATTACAATTCCTTTAACCATTTCACCACCGAATACCGCTTTTACTCCTGTCATACCGAATTATCACGAAGTCTAGGTCGATTTGAACCATCTTTACTCCTTAACGACGTAACAGGCAGCAAGACTTTACGCTGACGTCAGAAAATTATGTTAATGAGTCCTTTCGTCGCTGCTTTAAAGAACACAAAGCTTTTAGTTTTCATCCCAAATCTCGTGCACTAGTGGTTGGCGTTGCAGCTACTTGATCATTAAGGGGTCCCAGGTTCGATTGCTGGCTGTGTCGGATTTTATCAGCTCGGGGACTGCGAACTGTCATCATCATCGACGACCAAGTCGCCAAAGTGTCATAAAATAAAATGTCTTGCACCAGGTAACTGAACAACCCCTGATGGTGTTTCCCGGCCAACAACGCCATATGACATTTCATTTTAATTTGCTCAATTTTTAATTGTGTAGTAAATCGATTTTTAGTTTCCAAAGATGCCGTCAGATGACAAATTAAATACATTCTCGTGTTTTATTCTTAACTGTTGTTTTCTCAGTAAATGTGGTCTATGTTTCAGAATAAAATTCAGTTATCAGTTGTAAAAAAAGTGGTTCAAATGGCTCTGAGCACGATGGGACTTAACTGAGGTCATCAGTCCCGTAGAACTTAGAACTACTTAAACCTAATTAACCAAAGGACATCACACACATCGATGCCCGAGGCAGGATTCGAACCTGCGACCGTAGCGGTCGCGCGGTTCCAGACTGTAGCGCCTAGAACCGCTCGGCCACCCCGGCCGGCTCTTAGTTGTAAAATTAGGAAATTATTTTGCTTCGCCAGTTTCAACAGATTGAGCTGTCGTTTTCAGAAGTCTACAAAATTTGTGGTATTATACATCATCATAACTTGGCCATGCATGAATGTAAAGTATAGAAAGTGTATAACAAAAACTTACTTAATATTGATTTAGTAAATGTCTAGTTCTCCATCACAGAAGCCCAGCCGGCCGTTGTGGCCAAGCGGTTTTAGGAGCTTCAGTCTGGAACGGCGCGACCGCTACGGTCGCAGTTTCAAATCCTGCCTCGAGCATCAATGTGTGTGATGTCCTTAGGTTAGTTAGGTTTAAGTGGTTCTAAGTTCTAGGGGACTGATGACCTCAGATGTTAAGTCCCATAGTTCTCAGAGCCATTTGAACTATTTGAACAGAAGCCCAATTCCATGATATGTCAAAAAGTGTACAGTCGTGCTCAAAAGTATCCGAACGACCTGAATTGCGTTTCGCCTGATTCGCAGGCAACCCGCATAACGCAGCTGTCTAGAAGGTCCTCTAATCACTCCTCGGTACTGTCGTTTGTCTATTGAAAATGGTTCCAAGAAGTCACCACTAGAAAACACTGCTCTGTATCGCAATAACTAAGTATTATTCGTAACTACGCTCCAGCCCCTAAACCTGGTTACAGAAATACGAATCAGACGCATTACGTATTCCAGGCCGTCGCAGCCGCGCCTTTGAAAGGACAGCTGTGGTCACTTCCCAGCCCGCTGTACGATCACATCGGTTCGTCTTCTTCCTGCTAGTACTCAAATTGAGATTTGGCAACAAGGCAAGGTATATTTGGCAACTCTGTGATCGACGAGTTACTTCCTGGTGTGCACGGAATTAAGCCTCAAAGTTCACTTAATTTTTCCTGTCATTTCCATTGAATAATAGTTATTATCGTTTCAGGTGTAACAAAAGATTGTAAATTTACGGTATTCAGCCCAGGAAAGTCGTTGCATGTCTAAATCGCAACTAAACTTGTCCTTTAAATAGCGGTTTACGAGTTCTAGACTCTATTGGCGTCGTAAGATAAATGCGCTACACATACCTCTTCGCTAGCTCTCTGGTGTGGTTTTAGGGCGCACAACTTCAATGGTCATTAGCGTAGCTCTGTGGTGACGTGCTGACCTCTGAAAAAGCGTCTGTTATGGTTAGCGGTTCCAGTCTCGCTGAATGTAACGTTTTTATCCCTGCTGTGAAAGAGCTACAAGCAGTCAGATCAAACATCGATAAGGAAATCGCAAGAAAATACTTTCAGCTCATAGTGCAATGGTGAAAAACTTACGATGCTGCACAACAGGTAACGTCTTGTTGTGCTGCTGGCAAGAAAATTTTGGGTCTCTAGGAATACGTAACTTTATTTATGAAATGCCACATATGCATACCTGTTGAGTATGACACAGCATACCAATCAAACACAGACCCAATCGACATCTAAGTGAGTAGTATTTTACTAATTCGTGCCGATAGAGGCACGCTTGTGTACAGATACTCAGTTTTATCAAATCAGACCTTCGTCGTAAGGTTATCTTGGGTAGTTTTATTTCATTTCTTTTTATACAATGCACAATTTTCTTAAGATTTCTTTTAGTGTTGTTAAAACAATAGTAAACATGAGAGAGAAATTAATTATCAACGATATATGCGAATTCTCTGATGTGATCTATAACAGTCTGACACTGCACATGCAGTTTATTGATTACATGCATGTAGAAAACTTGTTCAGAGTTAAAGCTGTCAAACAAGGTTTGAAGAAGAATAAAATGCCACCCCCAGAAGACAGCTAATGTAGAAAATACTTTTCTGACTATTTTGGCACGATGCGCTCTCCCCATACATAATACAAAAGCTTTGAGAAGCATGTGCTGCCTGGCCGTCTATTAAACCTGAAAAGAACAAAATGTCGCAGAAGTTAGCCCTTTTTCCACATGCGGCTATTTTGTGTTAAGAAGTGAAGGTAATTATGTTCAAAGTTCTATTAAATTGGTAACTTCAGCAGACAGCAGAATTGCGTTGTAACAAATGCAGCAGCGAATGAAATGGAACTCGCGACATCTTATCTACGGTGCGTGACACTTACCGTGACGCTACTAGCTGTCATGTACCTACAGCACCTCCAGAAGTCAGCAATAGTTACTCCAAAACTTTCGCATTCCACAGTGCCGTGAGGTAATGCATATGGCCGGATCTAGACTTCTGAGAGACAGACAGTTACAGCTTTTCTTTTGTACTGCACGACGTTTTCAACAAAGTGATGGCGCAATAGAGTAGCTCAAATGGAAAGGAATGCTTCCTCTTTAAATTTCTCCATCCTACACTGTTGGCAGTTCTGTGTAGGTGGCAGTTACATGTTTTTATTTCGGTGATTACAAAATAGAGTCGAATGTATGCTCTGGGTAGCCGAGGCAGCTAGTTCATGGCGATTCGGTCAACCAAGTATGTGAATGTACTGAACATACTGGAAACCACTACAGGGAGCCTGTGTGTCAGAATTCTCATCGAGTGTGCGGCAAAGGTGAAAGAAAAATGAGTCATACAGAAGATGATTTAGTGGTCTGTTGGATTGATGATAGGTTGCTCTGAAGATGGTCTGGGTTCGGTTCCAACTTCTGCCCATGATTTTTAATAGGGAGAGACAGATTCTATTCTCTTCTGGCTACGCCAAGTGAATAAGGTATAATGGCATTGTGGTCTGAAATTCACATTAAACATGGTATTCCTTCTCTACCATGTAGTCGTCAGGTTGCACCACAATAAAGTCAAGAGTGGCGAAATGTGGGGACTCTGTCACCAGTAAGATTTCTTATACTAGTTATTTATTTATAGTGACGAAACAAACGCTATGTAGGGTCACAAGACCCTTATTCCATCTTTTATTTGAGCTTCTGAATGTCGATAACATTGGTTCTGAACTTGGAATGCAACTCAGACCGCCCTTAAGGTGGAATTTGGTCCCTTCGTGACAATACAGCACGACTACAATTTGTTGTTTGTTCAAAACTGCAGATTCCTCAACATCTCCACATATTGCGCGTGAATGGGTTCTAAGGCTAGCCTGGCACTAAAGTTTTCATTATGTATTATCAAGCTCTAGCATGAGAACACCTATCCGCTAATGGATAATAATTTTGATTTTTAATGCATTTTCATTCGTTGTCAACACTAACGATATCTGACGTTTTTGACTCCCAGTGAGACACAGAACTATTTGAGAGATCACTCTAAGTTCAAGGATATTATTCCGAGCTGCTGGTGGAGAAAAATTTTGTTGCTGATGTCTCTTTGTGTGTAGTCAACAACGGTATGTGTGGGGTTCGATTCCCAGTCAGCATTGAACTCCTCGTGATATTATTTCTAGTTCAAACATGCTCACCTGTCGCTGCTGATGTAACAAACCCATATTTAACGTTCTTTTTCTCTAATAAATAACAGCGATAGGTTCCGGGTTGGAGGCCTGGGAAGGAAAAAATTAATGTTTCGTCTCGTCATTTCAGTTAAAACATCTAGCTACTGCCGAGAAAATCCGATATGTCACAGTTGATTGTGCTTCGATAATAATCCGATTATGTTCTGGGCTCGAATCCCTGTCCAACACAAAACTTTACATAACGGCATTTCAAGTAAGTTACTTGTGAAGAAGCAATATTTAACACCTCTCGTAGTTCGTTAACAGGGACAGTAGATGCTGGGTAGGAATTCGCGTCCGTTAAAAATGTTTACGTTATGTAATTTAAAGTTGATATTTGCTAACTGATACTGTCTAAAATCGAGGTATATCACTCTCTGTATGCCTAATCAGGAATGACTGTTAGTTTCCGTCAGTCACGAAATCTTAGCATGCATGACCTGGGTTTGAATCCAAATGCAGAACGAGACAGTTCGCCGTGTCATTTGAAGTTCATACTTATTCTCAACTAGCTGCTCGTGAATAACTTAAATTTTTAATGTCATTTTGTGTTAAATAACAAGCACGGTATGTTACTTTGAAGAGGAAATCATGAATACGACGAACTTACAACGTGCATTACCTATCTGACGTAATAATGAGATGGTAACATTTCAGGTATGTCATTTATTGCAATAAATGTGAGCTTACAAGCCTTAAGGACAGTCTTATCTGTGATAAGGTGTTCCCTGATATTTGTAGTATCGTGGTATTACTTTACATCTTGAGTTATTGCGATACAGAGCCGAGGTTTGTAATGGTGACTTGTTGGAGCCATTTTCAATAGTCAAACGACTGTACCAAGAAGTGATTAGAGGACCTGCTAGACAGTTGCGTTATGTGGGCTGCATGCGAATCAGGCGAAATGCAATTCAGGTCGTTCCGATACTTTTGAGCACGACTGTACGTATCGTACGTAATAATTGTAAATACATTTTGATGATTGACAGTGAATGAAACACATGTACATAGTCAATTTGTGTTGATAGCAAGGAACATACGTATGTAGGACATGTGTAGGGCAGAGACATATTTAGGATTCGCTTTCGTGAGACCTTGCTCAATAAAAACAGAGAAAATTCATATAAGCCAAGTTTCACAGACTAACTCAAAGTCGAGGAAGACACTCTTCCTCATTTACTTTTGCTTCATATGGATATTTCGCAAACACTTGACAAGGGTTGCAAAATGAACCTCTTAGAAGAGTTCAGTATACACTGTTTTGCAAAGTTTAAGGAAGAAAGTAACTTACAGATTATGGGTCACTGCCAAGTAACATAGCTCGATGAACCTTGAACAATATTTAGAAGGAACTACTACAATATAGTGCAGAAGATAACTGAAAGAATTACTCAGCGAACAATAATGACACTTTTATTCAAAGACGATAGTTACTCATGATGGTCCCCTGGACATTACAAACGGTGGGATACGGTTCTCAATAGTGTGTATGATCACCACGGTCGATAATGAATGCAACGTGCTCCATTCTGGCCACGAAGTTTGTAAGGATTTTATGTGATGCTGCGTTTTATTCCTCCATCAGCGCTGTTGACAACCATTGCATGTGGGCGTGCTGCAACATGTCTAACCAACGCTTCCCACTCGTGCTCGACAGGATTTGTATAGGGAGAGCGGAAATGGCAGTCCAGTCGCCGAATATCCTCTCAAAAATATGGGAATTGTGAGTCCTCCTTGATGCAAAACACTTTTTTATTTGTTTACTTATTTATTCCCCAAACTAGTTTCGGCGATATATACCGTCATCGTCAGTGGGTTCTTTAAATCTTAAACATGCAGAAAATAGTACAGTTATACAAACACTGTAACACATTATTACATTTTTACTGTTCTTTTTTCAAATATAGTTTTCTGTGTGTACTTTCATGCTGCCTTATTTGTTGTATGTTATGGCATGTTTTTAAGAATTTTTGTCGCTGTTTGCGGCATATTTTCTGTGCTTTTTCTGTTGCCGTTTTTTCTCAGTGTATATCGTGTCATCTGCAACTGTATGAGCGGCTGTTATTAAACAAGTACTAAAAGGTGAAGTTATGCATGTCAGCGATATACACTTGGGGTTTTGTAGTGTTGTGGACACAGTTTTGGTGAGTACTGGTCCTTTACGTAATTATTAATGTACTCACGATCGTCGGGTGGCATGTAACTGATGCTGTACACAGAAAAGCAAAACTTTCACACTTTGTTTAATGTCCATAGCAATACGCCATCTTGCTGTTCGCTTGTGTCGCGAGAGATGTATCGCATGCTGCGAGAAGGCTATGAAAACTGTACCGGGAGTTCTAACGACTTCATTTCCTTATTTACGTTCCTGTGTTTGATGGGGAAGTGGTTCTTTTGCGTGTGTGTGCTTTCTGTTTATGTCCTGTGTCAGTCGTGTTTTCGTTTATTACGTGGGTAATAGATTTTTGTGGGTATGAATATTCTTCTGCTGTTAGTTGCCGGTATAGACTGTTGCTGTGTTTCAGATTGTTTAAACCGGTTTAGATATTAGTGGGTTTATGGTGTTTGTTCATTAGGTATTCTGAAAATGTTGTCACTTTTTACATCTCTCATGTGCTCTGTGCACCTCGTTCGGAAATTTATGCTCATTTTTGCTGTGTATTGGGCCTGACAGGAGTTACATGTGAGCTGGTATATTCCAGCGTTGCTGAATTTGTCTGACTTTTTTTGTCTGGTCTTAGCCTTCTTTGAACTGTGTTGTTTATCCTGAATGCTACAGGGATCCTTTGCTTTTCCAAGATGTTTCCAATTCTCTGTGAAATTTTGTTATTGTATGTTAATGTGTACCACCTGTTCCTTTTTCCAGGTGTGGTCTGGTGTGCTCTATTGTCTGTGTGTTCTGCCTCCAGGTTTTCAGATCCATTTTTTTGTGCCCTTGAGTGGGTGTCTGCTATTTTTATGTTTCATTTTTACCTTGTTGTTGAGTTTGTTTATGATGGCCGCTTTCAACAGCAATTTGTTCGATTATATTTAGTTCTTGTGTGTAGTTTTCTGGTTTAAGAGGTTTGGGGAATAAATAAGTAAACCAACAAGAAAGTGTTTTGCATCAAGGCGGACTCATAATTCACATATTGCTGTTTTTCTATCCAAGCGTGGACCAAATGGATGAATTTCAAGATAAAGTTATTGAATACCCTCTCGTTCGTAGCTCCTCCACCTGCCACGTTCGCTGCGGTTGCGTATTGTCGTCCATAAAAATGAAGTGAGAGCCTAATATACCCCTGAAACGATGCACATTGGAAAGGAGTGTCTTTGACCGGTTAGTATACCATGTTCAATGATTTGGAACTCAGTACGCCCATGCAACATAATGATGCACCACACCAAACAATCTGGACCACTAAAACAAGCATCTTAGACAATGCTGGGCGGACCCTCATATGGCACTAGATAGGAATTAGTTCTCAGTACAGAGAGGAAATCAGATACTAGAAGGCATGTTTATCTCATGTAGCTAAATTCGAATAAATCCTGTAAGTCCAAAAATAACCATCTAGTAGTTATCAAGAGGAGTGGAATGTCCTACACTAGAACCGTTCTCCAAGCTTGTGGGAGCACCTTGCAGAGCACGCATTGCTGTCCTGGTGATCACATACCCTGTAAAGACCAATGCCCCGCTTTTTCCACTGTCTTTGACTAAAAATCTCATTCAATTCGCCCCATTGTGTGCTTTTTTTATTTATTTTTCTTTTTAGTGGAGTGTAGCAGTTCTTTATATGTATGGTCCAAGTTCAACTTAGCTATGTTAATTTTCAGTGAAACTTACTTGACTTTTGCACACCAAAGTAGTTTAAATTAATAAACTTCCCCGCACTCGTCGATGATTGGCTGTTGTTTTATGGTCGTAATTGCCCACCGGTGCATTTCTGACCTATGCCATCATAGTCTGACCTTATTACCAACATTTCTTGTATGTATACGTATGTCGCACTACTCTGCTTTTATTACATCAGTAAATTCAGTGATACTAATGGCGAGCAGTCGTGCGTACCCAGAAAGACACATCTATAAATGACCTTGTGGAAGACATCGGAAGTTCACTGAGGCATTTTGCGAATGATGCTGTAGTATATCGAGAGGTTGTAACAATGGAAAACTGTACTGAAATGCAGAATGATCTGCAACGAATTGACGCATGGTGCAGGGAATGGCAATTGAAAGTTAATATAGAGAAGTTTAATGTGCTGCGAATACTTAGAAAGAAAGATCCCTTATCATTTAGCTACAATATAGCAGGTCAGCAACTGGAAGCAGTTAATTCCATAAATTATCTGGGAGTAGGCAACAGGAGTGATTTAAAATGGAATGACCATATAAAATTAATCGTCGGTAAAACAGATGCCAGTCAGATTTATTGGAAGAATTCTAAGGAAATGGAACCCGAAAACAAAGGAAGTAGGTAACAGTGCACTTGTTCGCCCACCGCTTGAATATTTCTCACCGGTGTGGGATCCGTACCAGATAGGGTTGATAGAAGAGATAGAGAAGATCCAACGAAGAGTAGCGCGCTTCGTTACAGGTTCATTTAGCAATCGCGAAAGCGTTACGGAGATGACAGAGAGACTCCAGTGGAAGACTCTGCAAGAGAGACGCTCAGTAGCTCGGTAAGGGCTTTTGTTGAAGTTCCGAGGACATAACTTCACCGAGGAGTCAAGCAGCATATTGCTCCTACGTATATCCCGCGAAGAGACCATGATGGTAAAATCAGAGAGATTAGAGCGCACGCAGAGGCATACCGACAATCCTTCTTTCCACGAACAATACGAGACTGAAATAGAAGGAAGAGATACTCAAGGTACCCTCCGCCACACACCGTCAGGTGGCTTGCGGAGTAGATGGAGACCAGTTTCCAAGACTGCTCTGCAGCTACACAGCTGGCACGTAGGTCGGCGTGGCATGTTAGTTCCAGCTACAGGTACAGTTGGCTGTGTCGAATACTACAAAGGCGCCCCAGAGAGGCGATTCCGACTGCAGTTCTGTGTTTCCTGCGGCTGCTACGCTGGAGACTGTAGAAGGGGATAACAGAGGATCATCATCACAAATAAGGCACGGTATGGATGTGACAGGGGAGCCGGAGGAGGGCGACCACGCAATATACGGCCGGTCCGCTGCACGCCTGCAGCCGACTCGTTAAAACCTGTCTCTGTTATTACCCGTGCCAAAGAACGCTCCACCGGCACAAAGTGCCGAAGTTAATTTATGCGCACCTCGTGCCTAATGAGGACCAGGTGCAAGCGCAAACATTCCTCTCCCCCCTCCTGACTCTCTCTCTCTTTCTCTCTCTCTCCCTCTCTCTCGTCTCACCCGTAGTCCAATTAAAAAGGGTCCGAAAATAGCCGCGACAGACAAGAGCCTGGAAGGATAATGCAGACTGAATAAAAAATGAATGCTCTTCGCGTGAAAACGCGTTACATAAAGCGCCCCCCCCCCCCTCCGCAGTAAAATCGAAATGAGTGGAGATCGCAGTAGCAATAAGCGCCTGCAAATCACGTACCTATGAACCCTCTTAACATTAGCTGTCCATAGCAACAGAGCTATACCAAGAAATGCTGCGGGAAACGTTAGCTGTGCATTCACCAAGTCAGTCACTAAAATTTCAGATGACATTGAATGCAGAGTATTTCCAGAGACATCTTTAACATCAACGAAGGTACAGCAAGCTCTCCATTATCCATGTTAAAACTTACCAGAGACTGCACACATAACCAAAATTCGCAAGTAATGCCAAATACACATCTTTACATGTAACTGATATTTACTTTGTTTAAAAAAAGAGCTGCCGCATATCTGAAAACCCATTCAATTACTTACTATTCATTACCCGTCGGAAACTTATTTACAAAATTACATACACCACTGGCCATTAAAATTGCTACACCACGAAGATGACGTGCTACAGACGCGAAATTTAACCGACAGGAAGAAGATGCTGTGATATGCCAATGATTAGCTTTTCAGAGCATTCACACAAGGTTGGCGTCGGTGTCGACACCTACAATGTGCTGACATGAGGAACGTTTCCAACCGATTTCTCATACACAAACAGCAGTTGACCGGCGTTGCCTGGTTAAACATTGTTGTGATGACTCGCGTAAGGAGGAGAAATGCGTACCATCACGTTTCCGACTTTGATAAAGGTCGGATTGTAGCCTATCGCGATCCAATGACTGTTAGCAGAATATGGATTCGGTGTGTTCAGGAGGGTAATACGGAGCGCCGTGCTGGATTCCAACGGCCTCGTGTCACTAGCAGTCAAGATGAGAGGCATCTTATCCGCATGGCTGTAACGGATCGTGCGCCACGTCACCATACCTGAGTCAATAGATGGGGACGTTTGCAAGATAACAACCACATGCACAAACAGTTGGACGACGTTTGCAGCAGCTTGGACTATCAGCTCGGAGACCATGGCTGCGGTTACCCTTGAAGCTGCATCATATACAGGAGCGCCTGCGATGATGTACTCAACGACGAACCTAGGCGCACGAATGGTAAAACGTCATTTTTTCGGATGAATCCAGGTTCTGTTTACAGCATTATGATGGTCGCATTCGTGTTTGGCGACATCGTGGTGAACGCACATTGGAAGCGTGTATTCGTCATCGCCATACCGGCGTATCACCCGGCGTGATGTTATGGGGTGCTATTGGTTACACGTCTCGGTCGCCTCTTGTTCGCATTGACGGCACTTTGAATAGTGGACGTTACATTTCAGATGTGTTACGACCCGTGGCTCTACCCTTTATTCGATCCCTGCGAAACCCTACATTTCAGCAGGATAATGCACGACCGCATGTTGCAGGTCCTGTACGGGCCTTTCTGGATACAGAAAATGTTCGACTGCTGCCCTGGCCAGCACATTCTCCAGATCTCTCACCAATTGAAAACGTCTGGTCAATGGTGGCCGAGCAACTGGCTCGTCACAATACGCCAGTCACTACTCTTGATGAACTGTGGTATCGTATTGAAGCTGCATGGGCAGCTGTACCTGTGCACGCCATCCAAGCTCTGTTTGACTCAATGGCCAGGCGTATCAAGGCCGTTCTTGCGGCCAGAGGTGGTTGTTCTGGGTACTGATTTCTTATGATCTATGCACCCAAATTGCGTAAAAATGTAATCACATGTCAGTTCTAGTATAATATATTTGTCTAATGAATGCCCCTTTATCATCAGCATTCCTTCTTGGTGTAGCAAATTTAATGGCCAGTAGTGTAAAAAACTCGCTTTATTTCGTACAGTTTCCTTTCAGGAAATAATGGTCCTTCTCCTTACTAACATCACTCTTCTCACTGGTTTCATGTGGCCCGCCCAAACTCCTCTCATGTGTCAACCTCCTCACCACAGATTAGCATCTGCAACCTTCGCCTTCAGTTATTTGCTAGACGTATTCCAATCTTTGTCTTCCTCTGCAGTTTGTATCCACTACAGCTCCCTCCAGTATCGTGGAAGTTATTCCGTGGTATCTTAACAGCTGACGTACCATCCTTCCCTGCTTCTTGCTCATGATTTCTACATACTGCTTTCCTCGTCGATTCTGCGAAGAACCTCCTCATTCTTTTCCTTATCAGTCCACCAAATTTTCAACATTCGTCTGTAGCACCACATCTTAACTGCTTCCTGTCTCTTCTGCTCATGTTTCCCTTAAGTTCATGTTCAGTTAACGTAAAATGATGGGCTTCAAACGTATATCCTCAGAAATTTTTTCCTCGAATTAAGGTCTATGTTTGATACTTGTAGACGCCTTTTTGACAGTGCTAGTCTGCTTTTCGTGTCCTCCTTACTCCGTCCATCATGGGTTATTTTGCTGCCCAGATAGCAGTATTCCTTAACATCGTCTACTTCGTAATCCCCACTTCTGAGAAGTTTCTTGCTGTTCTCATTTCTGTTACTTCTCGTTAGTTTGCCCTTTCTTCGATTTTCTCTCAGTCCATATTCTGTACTAATTAAGCCGTTCATTCTATTCAACAGCTCTTGTAAATCTTCTTCAATTTCAGTGAGGATAGTAATGTCATTTGCGAATCTTATAATTGATATCCTTTACACTGAACGTTAATCCCGCTCTTCAATATTTCTTTTATTGCCGTCATTACTTCTTCGATGAACAGATTGAACATTAGGGGCGTAAGACTACACTCCTGGAAATTGAAATAAGAACACTGTGAATTCATTGTCCCAGGAAGGGGAAACTTTATTGACACATTCCTGGGGTCAGATACATCACATGATCACACTGACAGAACCACAGGCACATAGACACAGGCAACAGAGCATGCACAATGTCGGCACTAGTACAGTGTATATCCACCTTTCGCAGCAATGCAGGCTGCTATTCTCCCATGGAAACGATCGTAGAGATGCTGTATGTAGTCCTGTGGAACGGCTTGCCATGCCATTTCCACCTGGCGCCTCAGTTGGAACAGTGTTCGTGCTGGACGTGCAGACCGCGTGAGACGACGCTTCATCCAATCCCAAACATGCTCAATGGGGGACAGATCCGGAGATCTTGCTGGCCAGGGTAGTTGACTTACACCTTCTAGAGCACGTTGGGTGGCACGGGATACATGCGGACGTGCATTGTCCTGTTGGAACAGCAAGTTCCCTTGCCGGTCTAGGAATGGTAGATCGATGGGTTCGATGACGGTTTGGATGTACCGTGCACTATTCAGTGTCCCCTCGACGATCATCAGTGGTGTACGGCCAGTGTAGGAGACCGCTCCCCACACCATGATGCCGGGTGTTGGCCGTGTGTGCCTCGGTCGTATGCAGTCCTGATTGTGGCGCTCACCTGCACGGCGCCAAACACGCATACGACCATCATTGGCACCAAGGCAGAAGCGACTCTCATCGCTGAAGACGACACGTCTCCATTCGTCCCTCCATTCACGCCTGTCGCGACACCACTGGAGGCGGGCTGCACGATGTTGGGGCGTGAGCGGAAGACGGCCTAACGGTGTGCGGGACCGTAGCCCAGCTTCATGGAGACGGTTGCGAATGGTCCTCGCCGATACCCCAGGAGCAACAGTGTCCCTAATTTGCTGGGAAGTGGCGGTGCGGTCCCCTACGGCACTGCGTAGGATCCTACGGTCTTGGCGTGCATCCGTGCGTCGCTGCGGTCCGGTCCCAGGTCGACGGGCACGTGCACCTTCCGCCGACCACTGGCGACAACATCGATGTACTGTGGAGACCTCACGCCCCACGTGTTGAGCAATTCGGCGGTACGTCCACCCGGCCTCCCGCATGCCCACTATACGCCCTCGCTCAAAGTCCGTCAACTGCACATACGGTTCACGTCCACGCTGTCGTGGCATGCTACCAGTGTTAAAGACTGCGATGGAGCTCCGTATGCCACGGCAAACTGGCTGACACTGACGGCGGCGGTGCACAAATGCTGCGCAGCTAGCGCCATTCGACGGCCAACACCGCGGTTCCTGGTGTGTCCGCTGTGCCGTGCGTGTGATCATTGCTTGTACAGCCCTCTCGCAGTGTCCGGAGCAAGTATGGTGGGTCTGACACACCGGTGTCAATGTGTTCTTTTTTCCATTTCCAGGAGTGTATATCCCTGTCTTACACCCTGTTTAATCCGAGCACTTCGTTCTTGATCTTCCAGTCTTATTGTGCCTCCTTGTTCCTTCTTTCCGATATTCATCCACTATTCTCCTGACTCGTATTCTAGAGACTGAACACATCAGTACAATCAAACAAATTATTCCTGCATATTGTAATAAGAAAACTATTCCCATCAGCCTAACTGTGTTAACCATTTAAATCATCAATGTCTTCACAACCAGAAATTTATTTCATAAGCACAAACGAACAGATCACACTCCTCCTGATTGGCTGTCGTCTTCCTTTTCCAAATTTAACAGCTTTTTCTTTTTCTTTGAAAGACGTCAATCGGGCAGGTTACGGCTTGTGGCAGACACCACGATCTGCATCTTCGTTTACGTTCTGAGAGGCAGACAACTCGCCTCGAACTTAGATATAGTATTCGTGCAACGGAATAACTTAATCAAAAGGGTGGCCCTGACATATAGTCCAGTGTGTTTGTTCCAACAAAAAGCGTTAATAATCTCAATAAAAAGAGGTTTAACTGTCTACTGAAATAAAATACTGATCAAATTCGAACCCAGTTTATTACTACATTTCTGTGACAAAAACGTAACAGGAATTCTCAGACTAACTTTAGACGGAGTGGAATAACATTCATAGCAAATAACACAAGTAAACTTAATAAATAGTCAGCAGTTGAATCTAATAATTCCGTCACTTCACAAAGGCTGCGGGGAATAAGGAGGAAGTGAATAATCGTCAACTTACACGTCATTCAGATTACCTTCCAGTAGGAATGTGGAATGCACTCAACGATTGTGATATGACTTGCAATATGATGGATAACAGCAATCAGTTGTCCTTTCCTTTCGGGCTCCAGTCAGAAATCATTCAAAACTACGGAGTAGAATCCAAGTATTCAACATCACGCGCCTACCGAACAATTCACAACTCTCATTTAAGATCAGCCCCGGATCTACATTTCCAAACTGGAGCAGCATTGCACATTGTCAGGTTTTCGTCGTGGTTCATTATATCAGCTTTTTGAAATGGATTTGATAGACCTTCATGCTTTACTAATCACGTTATTTGGAGTAAATGACTGCATCCACTGCTGGTCAGCACCTAAACTGAACAAAACATGTTAGATGTTGTGAGTGTATGTGCTTCTGGAGTTTCTGGCAACTTAAGCGCCACTACTGCGTTAAAGACATAATACTGAATTATCAGTAACTGTCAGAGTGACTAATACACAAATAATGTGTAAAAATAGAAATATTTTTCTAAAAAAATGTGATAAATGTAACGTAGAAACGATATGGATACTCCATCCAATGTAATTACTATGAAAGTTTCCAACATGTGTCGCTTAGCCATTTCCAATTGGCTCAGCTCTGTGTATTTCGTCATCATTTTTTTTCCAACGTCGATCATTAACATATGGGCAATATGTAGTTGAATGTGAAACGCGATATGATGGCTTAAACGCTGCAATCACTGGAGCTGCTCATAATCAGCATTAATATATTTAATTGTACCACAATCCCTCAGCTGAGAAAATTCATCAACGAAATGAAAGAAAAAATGAGACGAAGCGGTCCAAAACAGGTTGACGCGTTCCTCACATTCAAAATCAGTGAAAAAAATTTTATCGTTGGTGTCGCATTCATACACACTAGTGTGACGAAAGCAAGAAGCATTTTTTATTTTACAAGAGTCTCCCAAATTACCACGAACAAATGGTTATGAATGATCGGAAGCCGTTTCTCCCCCAAACAATAATTTAGACTATGGACACTTCACTCACTCAAATAAGGAACCATCGTACATACTCATACTAATTACTGCGGCGCATTGCACAAATAAAATAAGGGGGGGGGGGGGGGGGGGAAGCCAGCTCACATGTTCCACTCACTCCTTAAGAAACAAAAATTGCTTAACACCTGTCTTTCATATTAATGGCATACAAACTTTAATATTATATTAAGCCACATACACTCTTTCTTTCACAATAACGACCACCCACGTACTCAAGTGCATTCACTCTTTCAGATTTCCATTCATCCGTAAATAAATAATTCAAATTTCTCACTAACATCCAGTCATCATCCATACAAAAGGCATAATGACGTACGTAACAGGATACAAAACACGTACTTCACAAATAAAAGCACAAGTAATTTAAAATAATTGACATTAACCAGTTTAAAAATGAAAAAAACCTAATGACAAAGCTTCAGTCACTCTAGAGGCGAAGGATATGCACAAAGAAATCAACAGAAAATTAGTGTACTTTAAGCGGGACAAGCGTTCTGCTCATTGAGAGGTAAGAAAAAAGTTTAACTGCGATGTCATACGATATGTCTCCCGTTCCTTAATAACTGAAAATCGTTTCTCTATGTTTTTATGTAAAAATGTGTTAACATGAATTCTCCTATTATGACAATAAATAAATGTGAGTGATAAACAGTTGTGATTTAAATGTATGCGCTTAGAAATTCAATATAAGAATAAACAGAAAGAATGACAGTAAAATATGCACATTCATATTTTCTTCCCCTATAAACTAGCTATACGTTACCATAAGAGTCCTGCTGAAAATAACAAACAATACAGTAAATGACCTTGCCATTAGTCCTAACTTTTCCCAAAGCTGGATTAGAAATACCTTGTCACTCTTAACACTTCACCTGTAAATGTACACAGACCTTGAGTGAGGCAAATTAATGGGCTTGTATGATTAGTTTGTCATAAAGGGTGGACCTTCGTTGTCATGTGCTACCAGCAGCTCCCGTCGCGTCTGAAGATTTCCGTCATCAAGTTCATGATTCGGGCGGGTCTTCCGCACGGAATAACTGTCCAAAGCGACTCGTCGATGCAGTTTCGTGATGTCACGGAATGGCTAGCACCGTGAGTGAGGCAAATTAGTGGGCTCCCTCGACCAACGTTCCTATCATCAGTCAGAATGTCACAGCTTGAGCTTGAGCTTGTCAAGGAGGGAAAAGGGTGATCACGAGGCATGGCCCTAGCAGGTGCGGTAGAACATCCATAATACGTGTGAGAGTTACGGAATTGCTTCTTAAGCCAGTTGGTTATCGGTGAGGTGCTGATGTGTCTCATTTAGAGGAAAATGAATTCGTTCATGGTACAGTGCTACCAGAAAAAAATCGGAAAATTATAGCAATGTGGTCAAGTTTATGCCTGTATCCACTTTAAAATCATGTTTTGAAATGCTTGTGTGCTGCGTCCGTCCGCATTCTGACTCATCCTGACCTACATTTCCAGTGCGTATATGACGACAATGTTAAACAAGCGACGAAATTGCACAGTCGTGCTCAACTGTTCGAGTGCGTAGCATTAAATTTTCAAAGATAAGGCTACGTCGAAACGACAGTACGCTTACAAAGGTAACAGAACGACCATTGTGACACGGATGTAACGCATAGTTTGTTTCGTTGCACTGGATTTCTATGAATGTGATCGGATTGTAGTTTCGCCAGGATGTTCCGTCGGCTGATGATAATGGCTAGGCTTTTGTCTGTGCTGAAAGCCAGGCGCCGTTTCGGCCATGAGATATTGTTTCGTGTCTCGTCCCTGTTTGTAACCGTGTTCGATGCTCTGCACCCTTTGACACGTGTTTGCCTTTTTCTCTTACCTGGCCTTTATCCCGTATGTTCACGGAGTCGGCATGTTAATTATTTGGCAATGTTAGTAGTAGACGGTGAATGACCTTCCTGTCGATACCGCTTTCCTCCATTTGAAATTATCAAAATTCTCCTTTAGAATGTTGTTCAATTCACACGTCACATTGGCTTGAATATCGGTGATGTAGTGAAAGCGTTGACCCCTCTTGTGAATTTCTGCACCTTGTCGTTTCGTGGCTGATTCGTATTGACAACACAAGCCTCGTTAAGCGTGATGATTTTTTACAGAGGAGAACTGTCCACGTTTTGCAGTTCAATCAAGTCGCGGTAGGCGTCCTCGGCTCATGGTTTTGGTTGGAGTAGAAGTGTCCTTTGCATACGCTTTTGTCTTCATCAAAACATTTTAGAGAATGTCTTGATCAACTGGTTTAGAGATGTTGCTCCATTACGAATTGTGTCATAAAAACACTGCCTGCTCACAACTGACTGGTTTGTACTTTACAGTTCTCACTTCAAGCCATCACCGTAGCTACTGCGCTGACATCACTTATACAGACGTAAGGTTCTGAAGCCTCTCGCATGTCTCTCTTGAGTGTCGGTGAGTGTTTATTTGATGAAGCTGGTGGTCTAACTATAGATGCCGAATTCGTACTGCACCTTAAAATGTGTGATGCAATCGACTGAATTATGTGATTTTTTTTTAATTCCAAGAAGGTACACACCCATAGTTTGTAGGTAAGTTGTCTACACAGAGTAGAAATTTTAGGCCCAGCATCTTCTCCAGTCCTGAACTTCCTGAGCGGAAACCTGCCTGATATTCACGTATAGAGTTATCCTTTGTGCCTTCCATATTTTTTAGCACGACTTAAGAAAGAATTTTATGGATTACTTCCAGCAGACAGATCCTTCTGTATTTATTAACACCAATCTTGTCACCGTTTTTGTGCTCTGAGTGGATAAGTGGAATTTTTCATTCTTCTGGGATTGTCTCGGTGTTCCAAATCTGAGCGAACAAGGTTCGAATTTATGTGAATTATTGTTATCTTCATGCTTCAACAGTTCAGCCACTATACCATCTTCCCCTACAGTCTTGTTATTCTTCAATGATTGAACATCTGCTTTCAGTTCTCCTTTGTAGTTGATGCTGGATCTGATTGGACATGCTGTTTCTAATGACCCAGATTGGAAGTGACATTAAGCCGTAATCTTCCCTCTTCTTCCTTACAAACTGGACATGTGTTGGGTGAACTAAGGGGAACCTCTCTGTTGGCTCTGGACGATTCAATAACAAGTTCTCATAAATATGTGTAATGAGCTGTAACGTTCGTATGAAACTATTCGATACGCCCGAAATTGCTTTTACATCTGTGATTTAGGCCGGTTAAGAATGACGTGCTTTTTTTTATTTGCCGATGCTTTTTGAAATCAGTCACAGAGTTGGTTGCTCCTCCGTGATTTTGTATATTGCTCACAAGGCGGTAGGCAAAATTTTATCGAATGTCTTCCAGAAGCCAAGGAACACGGAATCAATTTGTTATGAACTCTGAAGGTAGAGGATGTGGTGATGTAATGGCAGGATGAAACCAGAAGATACTGTTGATTGATGGCATTGATTGTTGTCCATGTCTCTTGTCTAGTGATGTTTGCCGCTCTTTTTCTGTTCATGCTTGATTTCCTAATTATTCGGGTACAATACGACACTTGCCTCCAACAGTGACAGAACATATCGTTGGAAGTGACATCCGAAAAATACTCGAAAAAACCATGTTCTGATTGTACCAAAGTAAAATCTTTTTCATCACGGTCATAAGTTCCAAATGATTTTTGAGGGAAAGGTCGGTCGCTTTCGAATTCATCTTCTTTTTCCGTGGCTGTCTGAAGGAATGAAAGGGGGGAAAACTCCCAAATTTATGCCTTTCTTCTGTCAAATAAGTAGTTATTTCCAGATCTCTGTCTGCATAAAATGATAGCAAAACTGCAAAGCTGACACCATTACAGTTTACTTGAGATTCACAACTGACTCCAGCGAAGTCGTGAATAAACGCCAATAGCGAGAAAGATTTGTCGTTTTAATGAACTGCACCATTAGAGTAAAGAGTCCTTAGGCTCTCAACTCAGTTAAATATTGACGGACAGTCGTGATTAGTGAGACCCGCTCGTGTTTGTTGTTCTATTTAGCAACACTATGTCTTGCAATAGAGTACGGAATTCACACTTTAAAAGATGACTGGTTGTATTCAAAAAGTATTGTAAACGAAAGAGGGATACCAACGATCGCAGCTACACAAGGCTAGCGAAAATTAACTGTGATCGTAAGCAATACTAAAGGGATATAACAGAATAATATCACACTATCAAAAAGTTTGTGATCAAGGAGCCATTTTCTCGTACTATAAACTTATTTCAAAAATAACTAGTAATCGATAGAAGTGCTACACGTTACATACATCATTTCTCTGTGTAATTACAGTTTCTATCTGAAGGCCATAGGAGTCCTTTACGTCTGATTGTAGTGTAATAAATACCGAATAGATAATGAGAACCTTTTATTTGATATAGACTGCAACGGCAGTTTCTCACAAATATGACTTAATTCTTAAAATGTTTCGCACAAAAACTTAAAAGAAAACTGTGGCCCCAATGAAACAGTAACAATCCAATCACCACATAATTATCGCCAAACGCCACATTTTAATACTGACATATTTATAACTTCAGAGAGAAAAGAATTAGTGGCTGAATTAACACACTCTTTACACGCAGAATAAGAAATTTTATATAGCAATGAAGCGCAAATTCTGTAGAAGCTAATTTTCATTAAGTCCCGATGGAGGTTGCGAAAGTTCATAGATCTTAGGACTCATATGTTCGGTAACATAAGAGGGTGCAAAATATTTGAGGTATTAGCAAAATCAGTATAAGCTGTATTGTAAGGTGGGTGATATATAATACGTACAAGAAACGAACGAGAAAGTTAAGAACCGCACACCAAGAGAGATGTATTCGGAATAAAAATGGCAAGTATTTAGTCTTTGTCCTCTACTGGTCTACCAGTATATCGAAGATGCAATGATATGATTAAAAGAAATGTTAAGGAAAGGGATTATTATTCAGCATGAATGGCAACTCACGGTAAGGTTTTTTAAGAGATTCTGTTCATCAGTGTAGGCCAGGAAGAATTTTGGGACGAGCTGAATGGAATCAACAATCTAATAAACACACAGTGTGGACTTGAGTGTAAATCAAAGATGAAAGTAACGAAGAGTAGCAGAAATTAGATTAGAGATAAACTTTGCTTCAAGACAGGAGCCCACGTAGTAGTTGAAGTGAAGGAATACTGCTACCTTAGAGCTAAAATAACAGGAACATGGGAAAACTGGAAAAGATCAGAAACGAAACAAAGGCGCTGGAAATTAAGTCGACTGGTACGATAAGATATGAAGAATTCCTTTGAAGAACAGGCAAGGAAAAGAATTTGAGGTAAACACTGGCCATAGGACAATATGTTTTTTTTCAGCTTGTGTATAGAAAGAAGGGAACCACGAATATTCACAAATGGCAGAGCACAACATAAATTACTATAGGTTATATTCGAGAAACTTTCGAAGAGTATGTTTATCTAGCGAAAACATTTTTAGAAAGTTACGTGAACCATTTGTCAGTATTCTTCAGTCCCATATGTATCGATTTTATAGAGAGCTTGACATTAAAATTACACAAGTAACAGTTGACAGAGAATCACGCAAGAACGAAACTTATCACATTCAGTCTGGAATGGAACGGTGGAAATCTCAATATGGTTAAAATGGCTCTGAGCACTATGGGACTTAACATCTGAGGTCATCAGTCCCCTAGAACTTAGGACTACTTAAACCTGACTAACCTAAGGACATCACACAGATTCATGCTAGAGGCAGGATTCGAACTTGCGACTGTAGCAGCAGCGCGTTTCCGGACTAAAGCGCCTAGAACCTCTCAACCACAGTGGCCGGCAAATCTCAATATACAATGTGTTATCGCTATAATTGCAGATACTGTGGCAATTCATACATTAATATGTACCCATTTCAGTGTGTTAGTGGTATTTTCTCGGCATCTAATAGTTTTTCGGCATTGCACATAATTTACTGTCTGATGTTTTCTGCCCAGTCACAGCTGCACCACTAACTACGCCTGTTGGTACAGATTAACTGTTTTGTATCCATGAATCCACACTTCTACACCTCAACTGCTGCCCAGGATAAAATTGCCACGTATACTTGGAGTTACTAACCGACCTAAGAATGTAAAACTCATATAATTATTAGTCTGCAAATGAAGAAAATACTGATGTAATATTGTTCAGTACACCGCCCTCAGTCACCAATAAAACTATTTGCAATTACGCCCCTAGCACCCTATATACTCCAATTACAAGAATCTTCTCTTCGATAGTTTATGGTGGTGTGTAGACAGCAGATTTAGGAGGAACAAGTTTGCTACTCTGCAACCCATATTAATTGATAATGTACAACAAACTGTTCTCTGTGATCCGTTCTCTACATCAGAAAGGAAAGAAGTTTAGGATCTAATGTACAGTCAACAATGCGGTCATTAGAGATAGAACACAACCTCGGAGTGGGGAAATATTTGTAAGGAATGCTACATGACCATGTCAAAGGAAACGTTGTGGCAATTACCTCAAATGATTTGGAGATCTCATGTGGAACCTAAATCTGTGTAGTGGACAGGCATTTGAGCAGTTATCCCTCCGACGGAAAATCCAGTGTCTGACCACTGGGATACAAGGCCCAGAGCCTTCTGTAGATCAAAGTGTATGCCTCTCAGTAATACTTATTGACAAGAGTAACACAACAGAGTCCCCTTTCTACTTCTGTCCCCTTCCACATCCATAGAAGCGCATTAGACACAACGCATGCAGACAATTAGATTAACTTAGTCACGTGTCCTCGAGAGAGAGAGAGAGAGATAGAGAGAGAGAGAGAGAGAGAGAGAGAGAGAGAGAGAGAGAGAGAAAGAGAGAGAGAGAGAGAGATTCAAAATGGCTCTGAGCACTATGGGACTTAACTTCTGAGGTCATCAGTCCACTAGAACTCAGAACTACTTAAACCTAACTAACCTAAGGGCATCACACACATCCATGCCCGAGGCAGGATTCGAACCTGCGACCGTAGCGTAGAACAAATAAGCCCTAGGTCACAAATATTAAGTCAAAGTTGATCAGGTTTCGACGCTACTATGAGAGTCGTCTTCAGAATTAAACTAACTGTTCTAAAACATATTAGGTATACATTAATAAAATTTAAGTTTGTACTGGCTGGAAAGAGATGCAATACTTAAAAGACATTTTAACCCTTGTTCACTCAAGTACTAGCAGCCCTTAGCGAATCGCCATCTTATTTATAACTATTCATGACGTCGCCTTTCCGGCTTAGATTTTTTAATATGTGTCTTGTAAGTACTGCATCTGTCTCCAGTCAGTACAAACTTTAGTTTTATTAATGTATTATATACCTAATATGTTTTGGAACAGTTAGTTTAATTCTGAAGGCGACGCTCATAATAGCGTCCGAAACCTGGTCAATGTTGACTTAATATTTGTGACCGAGGGCTTATTTGTTCTAATATCATTCATTTCGTTCACCCTTGATCACATATTGCGTCAAGTCAGTTCAATCTAGCAGCGTCTGAGTATGCATCCATGCTGTGGTACCACAGGAGAAGGGAGAAGCGCCCTCTGGGGCCACCGAGGGCGAGGCTTACGCTCCGTCCCTCTAGTCTGCGCCTTTCTTGCAGGCAACCCTTCCAGCAGTAGAGTAAGGCGGGTAGGCTTGCTTTATAGGGGCCCGCTTTACGGCCGCCGTATCTCAGGCCATGTCATCGCCACTTCGATCGCTGCACAGGATATGAGCTAGGCCGCTGCTCCTCTTTTATTTCTCATTTCTCTGTGTTTTCTCCCTCTGAGCCATATATAACCCTTCTCCAGAGATAGCCGTGCTTTGCAAATATCAGCCAGTTTGACACCGCCACTCATTTCTTTTCCACAGGCGAAACCTCTGGTAGCAAGGGACATCATCAGCGATACCTTTCTCAGTGAATGAGCCCCAGAGAGAGTTATTTGCCTTCGAGGAGCCTCTCAGAGTTTCTTCTATCAAAGATATACTGATGTAAAATGGCTGGAGTAGATAGCTATCTTGTTGGACGACGAGAGATGCTTACAGATGCATAACGGGGACCACCTAGTGCTTTTACTGTATATTGTGTCGTAGACTAACAATCTGCATGAACAGTATCACAATATAACTATTGTCCATTATACTGTCCTGCGAAATAATAAAACTGACGATCCTAAAGATACTCAGAGTTACACGAGCAATATTATTACGAGTCTACAGATCCTGTGAGCAGATAACACTTCGAAACTGTCGCTCTTCTGAAAGCCCCAGCGACTGAAAGAAATGCTGGAGCGGATGAATGTCCAGCAGTTCTCGGTAATAGGCACTGTAAGTGGTGCAGCTTGAGAATGGACGTGGACACATCCTAAATATTTAGATTATGAACGTAAAGTAATTGGTCCCGATCTCTATTCGGGAGTTGAAATAAGTAGAATCACGGATATCTTTGTGAAACATAATACACGGCAGAGGTGAAAGGCTCACCACCTGTTTATATTATGCTATTACGTGTACAAAACATGTTAAGTCGTCAGTTACATTTGAAGTAAAAAACCTATTGCACGACTTACTTGAATGGTCATTTGCTAAATGTGGTCTCAAAATAAATTCGAAACGAATATTTAAACATGATGCAACTGATATTTTGCAACCATCCGTCAATGTTAGGAGACGTAAGTCGTCGACTTCAAACTATAAATTAAACGAGAGTCAAAGGAATGCGTAGAAGCAAGTGATCCTGCAAAAAGACTGCTAAATGTGTGTCAGCTGCCAGAATGTGTGTGGTTACTGTTTTCTACGATGCAAATAGGAATCTCCTTGTTAATCACCTTTTAAGTCGGTCTTTCGAGACGACTGGTTGTGTTCTATCTTCTCCTATCTTATGCTGTTCTCTGCATCTCTACGTAACTAATACACCAAATATCTCCTATAACATGTAGTCTAAAATTTGCCCTCCTTTGTCCCCTTTATTATCCCTTGCAGGGTCAAGTCAACTAAGCAAATTGAAGGAAGAGGGGGAGAAAGGAAAGAAAAAAGAGAAGGGGTTGGGGTTGGGTTGTTTCGTGGAAGAGACCAATCTACGGGGTCATCGGTCTCGTCGGATTAGGGAAGAACAGGGAAGGAAGTCGGCCGTGCCCTTGCAAAGGAACCATCCCGGCATTTGCCTGGAGCGATTTAGGGAAATCACGGAAAGCCTAAATCAGGATGGCCGGATGTGGGATTGAACCGTCGTCCTCCCGAATGCGAATCCAGTGTAAAAGAGAAGGGGCTGGTGTTATCAGTTGCATCAGGACTAGGTGCGGCACCAGCGGTGACGAATGATAATGTGTGCCAGACCGGAATTAGAACCCGGGATTTCCTGCTTACTGGACAGTAGAGTTAACCACTACGCCATCAGGACACAGAATTTATCATAACTGCACGGACTATCTCGGCACGCCTCTCAAGCGAGCCACATTCCCACCTAGCGCCACCTATCAACAGTCCCTGTTCATATCCTCCACCGTTGCTACTCGGAGATTCCGAATGCAGTCGATGAAGTCGGACGTAATTGTGCATCCGCAGTGAATGTGATGGATCCATTACCCATCGAGACGATTCAGCTATATGAATGCGTGGTGTCTGTTCTTCCGGACATAATCAAGTTAACTATCAATGTTACCATAGCAGATGTCCGTCTAACGTGATCCAGAATGCTTACCATATACGTCTGTCCTAAGCTGTTCTGTTCAGCTGGCTACTATTTCATTTCGTACTTTTTGAGTCCGCTTAACTTTTAATATTCGTACCACATTTCCCTTGCTAGCACGATTTTATCCTTTCCTTATTTACGAAGGCCCGTCTTTCACTTTCAACCAGTTTCGTTCTCTACTTTCAAACATTTGTTCCTCCATTCTGTATCAGTGGCTGATATCGTTAGAGCACTGAAATACATTATAACGTAAATAATGCTTTTTAGGTGGACGCAGCTTTAAACATAAATCTGCAATTCAGATAATACTTCTGCCTACAAGCCAGTAAGAACAGCGATCTTTGATTGTGGGACTGCAGCCGTTATTACAAATAGACGAATCCTCATGGCGCCGCTGCTTATGAACTCAAACAGCTCCTTATTTTACCAAACAAGGCTGAAGGGCCTCCGTTCCTCATCTCCCTACCACACAAAAAATCTAAAGAGGTAGCGGAAATCGAACTGCGTCATCCGCACCGAAAACAGAGGCACTAACCATTTGAATATGAAGGTGGCCTAATCAGGGAACAGTGGTCAATTAAAGTGCCACGACGCCTTCATCGATACCAAAAAGTTTTAAAGACAAATTTCCCCGCTGTTGCGAAAAGACTGTATTTATATAGAGGAAATGTGGCAAATACCTTGGGTTTTCGAACAATTCGTATTTCAAACGCACAAGGATTCCCATAGCAAAAGCACCTTTCGTTATCATGGTGAAAACTATGTGATCAAAAGTATCCGGACACCTGGCTGATAATAAATTACACGTTCGTGCCGCCCTCCATCGTTAATGCTGGAATTCAATAGAGTGCTGCCCCACCCTTAGCATTGGCGACAGCTTCCACTGTAGCAGGCATACGTCCAATCAGGTGCTGGAAGGTTTCTTGGGGAATGGCAGCCCATTCTTCACGCAATGCTGCACCGAGGAGAGGTATCGATGTCGGTCGGTGAGGCCTGGCACGAAGTCGGCGTTCCAAAACATCCCAAAGGTGTTCTATAGGAATCAGGTCAGCACTCCGACCAGGCCGGGCCATTAGAGGGATGTTATTGTCATATAACCACTTCACCACAGGCCGTGTATTATGAACAAGTACTCGATCGTGCTGAAAAAGGCAATCGCCATCCCCGAATTGCTTTTCAACAGCGGGAAGCAAGAAGGTGCTTAAAACATCGATGTAGGCCAGTGCTGTCATAGTGCCACGCAAAATAACATGGGGTGCAATCATGCTCCATGAAAAACACGATCACAACATAAACCAGCGCCTCCGAATTGTACTGTTGACACTACACACGCTGGCAGACGACATTTACCGGGCCTTCGCCATACACACACCCTGCCATCGGATCGGTACCGTGATTCGTCACTCCACACAGCGTTTTTTCACTGTTCAGTCGTCCAGTTTACGCTCCTTACACCAAGTGAGGCATTTACTGGCGTGAGGTGTGGCTTATGAGCAGCCGCTCGACCACGAAATCCACGCCTAACTGTCATAGTACTTGCTCTGGATCCTGATGCAGTTTGGAATTCCTGTGTGATGGTATGTATCGATGTCTGTTATTACACATTACGACCCTCTCCAACTGTCGACGGTCTCTGTCAGTCAGCAGACGAGGTTCGCCTGCATGATTTTGTGCTGTACGTGTCCATTCACGTTTCCACTTCACTATCACATCGGAAACAATGGACCTAGGGATGTTTAGGAGCGTGGAAGTCTCCCGTACAGACGAACAACACAAGTGGCACCCAATCACCTGACCACGTTCGAAGTCCGTGAGTTCCGCGGAGCGCCGCATTCTGCTGTCTCACGATGTCTAATAACTACTGAGGTCAATGATATGGAGTACCTGGCAGCTCTAATATGAAAAAGGTATGTTTTTTGGGAGTCCGGATACTTTTGATCACATAGTGCATATGATGCCATCTCTCGTGAATTTTTCTTCCGTTTTCCCAGAAGACCTGATATTGTTTTACCGATAAGGAAAATATTGGTATAAGTGGGTTTCAAATACACTGAAGCGCCAAAGAAACTGGTAAAAACACTCATATTCAAATACAGGTATATCTAAACAGACAGAATACGGCGGTGCGGTCGGCAGCATCTTTGTACGACAACACGTTTCTGGTGCAGTTGTTAGATCGCTTACAGCTGCTACAGTGGCAGGTTAGAAAGATTTAAGTTGGTCTGAACGTGGTTTTATAGTCTGCGCACGAGAGATGCGACGCAGCATCTCCGAATTAGCGACGAAGTGGGGATTTTCTCGTACGACCATTTCACGAGCCCGTGAATATCAGGAAACCGGTAAAACATCAAATCTCCGACATCGCTGCGGCCGGAAAAAGATACTGCAGGAACGGGACCAACGGCGAATGAAGAGAATCGTTGAACGTGAGAGAAGTGCGACCCTTCCGCAGATTGCTGCAGATTTCAGTGATGGGCCGTCAACAAGTGTCAGCGTGCGAAAAATTCAACGAAACATCATCGATATGGTCTTTCGAAGCCGAAGGCCCACTCGTGTACCCTTGATGACTGCACGACACAAAGCTTTACTCCTCGCCTGGGCCCGTCAACACCGACATTGGACTGTTGATAACTGGAAATACGTTGCCTGGTCGAACGAGTCTCGTTTCAAATTGTATCGAGTGTATGGACGTGTACGGGTAAGGAGACAACCTCATGAATCCATGGACTCTGCATGTCAGCAGGGGACTGTTCAAGCTGTTCTGTAATGATAGGGGGCGTAGATAGCTGGTGTGATATGGGACCCCTGATATGTCTAAATACGACTCTGACAGGTGACACGTACGTAAGCATCCTGTCTGATCACCTGCATCCATTGATGTCCATTGTGCAATCCGACGGACTTCGGCAATTCCAGCAGGACAATGCGACACCCCACACGTCCAGATTTGGTACAGAGTTGCTCCAGGAACACTCTTCTGAGTTTATATACTGCCCTGGCTACCAAACTCCCATGACTTGAACACCACTGTGCATATACGGGATGCCTTGCAACGTGCTGTTCAGAAGAGATCACGACCCTATTGTACTCTTACGGATTTATGGACAGCCCAGCAAGATTCATGGTGTTAGTCGAGTCCATGCCACGTCGTGTTGCGGCACTTCTGCGTGCTTGCGGAGACCCTACATGATATTAGGAAGGTGTACCAGTTTCTTTGGCTCTTCAGTGTAAAAACGAGACGGTAAGAAAAAAAAACTGTTTATTATTTCAAAGCTAGTCGCAGTAACTGTTAATATGTTTATCCCTATGTGAGACAAGATGGTCATTGCCTTCAAGGAAAAATGTTTGCAGTTGCCTACGGGAACGTTGTACCCAGGCGTGCACCTCGTCATCCGAAGCAAGTCGACAGCTACGAATGTCTTTCTTCAGAACTCCAAATATGTGGAAATCGCCTGGGGAGATACCGGGACAGTATCGAGTATGTGTATGGGCTTCCGGGCGAAACTTCTGCAGTATGGTCGAAGCATCCTTGGCAACATGTGGACGGGCACTATCCTGCACTAGAGCGATGCCGTCCGTCAACATTCCTTGGCGTCTGGACTTGACGGCGCGCTTCAGTTTTTGCAAAGGGTGGTCGTACCGCTGTATGTTAATTGCGGCGCCGTGTTCCAGAAAGTAATTGAGCACTTGGCCCTTTCTGTCAAAGGAAAAGGTCATCATTTCTTTCCCGGCACGGGTGTGAATGTTGCTCCGACTACGCTGGGAGGGCTTTACAAATACTGCATATAGTTCCGACCTCCCCCATCCGATTTTCATACTTTTGGAGCCCTTAAGAAAGACATTTGTGGCAGTAAATGTGCTTCGGATGAAGAGGTGCGCACCTGGTGTAACGTATTACTATCTTTACGACGTTTCTCATCGAGCCATATATGTTATCACGCATTTCTAGCTGCTTCTCTCACACAAATAATGATAAAAATTCAGAAATTCAGGGTCGACACCAGCCCAAGCCCTTCCTAAACATTTAGAAAAAAACGGAACCGAAAAATTATTAGTTTAATTACTTTAATAATTTAATTACAAGTATGCAAATTTCTTTAAGTAGCCAGATAAATAGCACTCCATGTCATGCATAAAGCAACTTGATTAATTCAGGATTGGGTAAGATCAACACCACAGAACTTATCTTTCACGTAGATTATTTATTGTATCTAAGTAATTGGTTGCACATCCTAACTACACATAACTGGTGCCCGACTAGAAATATTTAAACAAGAATTACGTGAGAATATAAAGGAGCACAATTTAACTACAGCAAGAAGAAACACAGAAAACGGGGGTTGGAGACAATTATACACTCCTGGAAATTGAAATAAGAACACCTTGAATTCATTGTCCCAGGAAGGGGAAACTTTATTGACACATTCCTGGGGTCAGATACATCAGATGATCACACTGACAGAACCACAGGCACATAGACACAGGCAACAGAGCATGCACAATGTCGGCACTAGTACAGTGTATATCCACCTTCCGCAGCAATTCAGGCTGCTATTCTCCCATGGAGACGATCGTAGAGATGCTGGATGTAGTCCTGTGGAACGGCTTGCCATGCCATTTCCACCTGGCGCCTCAGTTGGACCAGCGTTCGTGCTGGACGTGCAGACCGCGTGAGACGACGCTTCATCCAGTCCCAAACAAGCTCAATGGGGGACAGATCCGGAGATCTTGCTGGCCAGGGTAGTTGACTTACACCTTCTAGAGCACGTTGGGTGGCACGGGATACATGCGGACGTGGATTGTCCTGTTGGAACAGCAAGTTCCCTTGCCGGTCTAGGAATGGTAGAACGATGGGTTCGATGACGGTTTGGATGTACCGTGCACTATTCAGTGTCCCCTCGACGATCACCAGTGGTGTACGGCCAGTGTAGGAGATCGCTCCCCATACCATGATGCCGGGTGTTGGCCCTGTGTGCCTCGGTCGTATGCAGACCAGATTGTAGCGCTCACCTGCACGGCGCCAAACACGCATACGACCATCATTGGCACCAAGGCAGAAGCGACTCTCATCGCTGAAGACGACACGTCTCCATTCGTCCCTCCATTCACGCCTGTCGCGACACCACTGGAGGCGGGCTGCACGATGTTGGGGCGTGAGCGGAAGACGGCCTAACGGTGTGCGGGACCGTAGCCCAGCTTCATGGAGACGGTTGCGAATGGTCCTCGCCGATACCCCAGGAGCAACAGTGTCCCTAATTTGCTGGGAAGTGGCGGTGCGGTCCCCTACGGCACTGCGTAGGATCCTACGGTCTTGGCGTGCATCCGTGCGTCGCTGCGGTCCGGTCCCAGGTCGACGGGCACGTGCACCTTCCGCCGACCACTGGCGACAACATCGATGTACTGTGGAGACCTCACGCCCCACGTGTTGAGCAATTCGGCGGTACGTCCACCCGGCCTCCCGCATTCCCACTATACGCCCTCGCTCAAAGTCCGTCAACTGCACATACGGTTCACGTCCACGCTGTCGCGGCATGCTACCAGTGTTAAAGACTGCGATGGAGCTCCGTATGCCACGGCAAACTGGCTGACACTGACGGCGGCGGTGCACAAATGCTGCGCAGCTAGCGCCATTCGACGGCCAACACCGCGGTTCCTGGTGTGTCCGCTGTGCCGTGCGTGTGATCATTGCTTGTACAGCCCTCTCGCAGTGTCCGGAGCAAGTATGGTGGGTCTGACACACTGGTGTCAATGTGTTCTTTTTTCCATTTCCAGGAGTGTACTATCACCTCCTTTGCATTCATACCATAAAAATATCTCAGTGAGATTCGAATTACGATTCTACGCTTGCACTATTCTGGGCAGAGGTTTAACCAATGCACGAGGTTTTGCGATAATTATTCAGCATACTAACTGCATCTGCTCCTTGCAAACAACCGAACTTGGTGCATTCCGAATCAAACTGCTGTGCTGCTTTGTAGAAAGCGCACGAAAGAACAGATATTCTTGCAGAAATTATAGCTCATTAAACAAGCAAACTTAAAATAAAGCCTATTGCGGTGCCGTGGTAGACCAGAAGGGTCATTGATTACCAAACACGTGGCACAAAATCGACACACAAAGACAAAAGCAACTTCCACAAAATATAAGATTAAAAATCGTTTAAAATCATACTCGCTTCAACACAGTATTACACTCACGCACGGTTGAAGTGATCCGAACCAGCTTTTCCTAATCAGATTTACCGTTTGAAATTCGACTTCATCTTTGTTCAAAATGAACAAAGTAACTTCCACACTTTTAACTCAAACACCCAAAAATCGCGTATTTAAAGCAATATAATTATGGCACTTTCGGAAAAATAACTCGCTTCACACACTTCAGTTAACCTGAAGTTCGTAAGTATTTCAACAGTTAAACATAATGAAGTCCTAACTCAACCTTCTTCCTATCACCTGAAACCCCCCTTAAGAGCTACGATCCTTCTCACCAAGCGTTCACCGAAGAGTGCCGCTTTCTCTTTCGAGATTACTTAGCTCCCCGTGCAGCGGAGAAAGGTACCAGAGGGGTAGCCCACCGTCACCAACCTCACACACAAAAACAGCCTTCGACTAAGATGGTTAAACCTCTCTGTTCACGTACTGGAAACCTAAGTTGGTCATCCTGTGCTCTCCTTCGAACGAGAAGCAACATCGTCTGCTCCCAGCAGACGATGACCAACTCAGCGTTTCCCACAAAACAAAACTGAAACCCCACATGAAAACACACGTATAATATTCAATAGGCCTTATCTGAGTGCTCAGTCATTCTGGAAGAGTTCATGATTTGAGCTAAAATCAGATAGTGAAGTGAATAAGTTTTACCGAATTCGACAAGCGTCTTATGGAACGACTTCACAGAGACTTTTCACTGCATGCAACCATTAGTCTGTAGGCAGCCGTGAACATTTGCTATACAGGCATTGACCGTCTTGTCTGACAGCGGGATACATGTATCAACAGATATGGAGATTACTTTTGAAATAATAAACCATTTACATACTTGTTTCCATCTGTCTCGTTTTCATTTGATTGCCCCTTATAGACGAGCATAGGCGAAGAAATCATTCTACAGTAAAGTAGCAGACTTGATACTTTTCATCCACACGACTTGCTGGACGGGTGGTGAGGATGTACATCTCAGATTATATAATTGTGTGTGAATTTTCAGCTTTCATCAGCAGGGTTATTCCTAGATGTAATACGAGGGCTATCCACAAAGTACATTACGTTTTGGAATTAAAAATAAATAAAGTATTGGAAACTTTTTTTATATAAAGATGAAAGCCACACTTAAATACTACTTTTCTACATAGATACCATTTAAATTTAGGCACTTATCGTAGCGACGGACGAGCTTGGAAATTCCTTCGTCGTAAAATTCGGCCGCCTGCGCCTTCAATCACGTGGTTACGTCTTCTTGAAGCTGTGCGTCGTCATCAAAACGCTGCATAGCCTACCACTTCTTCATTGATGGGAATAAGTGGAAGTCGCTCGGTGCCAGGTCGGGAATGTACGGCGTATGAGGGAACAACTCCCACTTAAAATGGTTCAAATGGCTCTGAGCACTATGGGACTTACCATCTACGGTCATCAGTCCCCTAGAACTTAGAACTACTTAAACCTAACTAACCTAAGGACATCACATAATACCCAGTCATCACGAGGCAGAGATAATCCCTGACCCCGCCGGGAATCGAACCCGGGAACCCGGGCGTCCCCACATAAAACATTCGAGAACTTCACGAGTGGCATTTGCCGTGTGGGCCCGGGCGTTGTCGTGAATCAGCAAGATCTTTGAGCCCAACTTTCCCCTGCGCTTGTTTTGTATTGCTCTTCTGAGGTTGTGCAGAGTTTGGCAATACCTTTGAGAGTTTATTGTAGTGCCTCTTTCCAGGAAATCCACAAAAATCACACCTTTTCTGTCCCCAAAAGAGGTAACCACGTGGTTGAAGGCGCAGGCGGCCGAATTTTACGACGAAGGAATTTACAAGCTCGTCCATCGCTTCGATAAGTGCCTTAATTTAAATGGCAACTATGCAGAAAAGTAGTATTTAAGTGTGGCTCTCATCTGTATATAATAAAAAAATTTCCAATACTTTATTTATTTTTAATTCCAAAACGTAATGTACTTTGTGGATAGCCCTCGTATTACGTGAAACCTCATGTTATGACTTTTTAACTCTAGGAAACAGTGCTGGCAGCTGACAAGTGTCGATTCTAGATCTCGGCCTGTTAGTGCGCGCCGGCTGACTTCGCCCAGGAGCCGCTGATCCGGCGCGCCATATCTGAGCTCGGCTGTCAGACGTCACGGCTGCCTCTCCGCGTTTTTTTCCGATAGTGGCCGCGCTGCGCTGCGGCTGATCCTTGCCCGGGCAGACGGCGGTCCAAGGCGAGTGTTGCTGCCAGATCCACTCTGAAAGTGATGGCCGCGGACAATCACGAGAATGGAGTGGACGGTTGCGTCCAGAGTACTGTGACAGACTTAGCATGACAGACTTACCCCTCATGATGTAATTTCACCTTCAGTATCTTTCTAAGGCTTTCATTTGTACACATGACAACATTCGTTTAGAGAAATGTAAACTTTCTTTTATCCATTTTGGTCAAAGAACACTTCAACTATTTTCGTGAACTACACTGTAGGATATACTGCAACCAGCCACAACGTTTTGTGAAATGATTTTATTGTACCACTGCAAGTTTCTAGCCTGATTCCGTCGTAAGATGGTAATGCTGGCTTCTTTGCAAGTTTTACATTTGTGTCCTAAAATATAACAAAGTTTAGATGATTGCACAGTTTACAAAACGTTTAACAATTGTGTCCTAAAACATAACACAAATCCTGTGATTAAATAGCTTCACACTTACACAGGGTGGACTGTTTTAATCCATAATAGGGAATAAACTGGGACAGAGATGAGATACAGCAAAATGTTTTCGATATGAGTTGCAGCCACAAAGAGAGTCAAGCAGTGCTACGAGGTGCATTCAAGTTCTAAGGCCTCCGATTTTTTTTCTAATTAACTACTCACCCGAAATCGATGAAACTGGCGTTACTTCTCGACGTAATCACCCTGCAGACGTACACATTTTTCACAAAGCTGACGCCGTGATTCCATGGCAGCGGCGAAGGCTTCTTTAGGAGTCTGTTTTGACCACTGGAAAATCGCTGAGGCAATAGCAGCACGGCTGGTGAATGTGCGGCCACGGAGAGTGTCTTTCATTGTTGGAAAAAGCCAAAAGTCACTAGGAGCCAGGTCAGGTGAGTAGGGAGTATGAGGAATCACTTCAAAGTCGTTATCACGAAGAAACTGTTGCGTAACGTTAGCTCGATGTGCGGGTGCGTTGTCTTGGTGAAACAGCACACGCGCAGCCCTTCCCGGACGTTTTGTGTTGCAGTGCAGGTAGTAATTTGTTCTTCAAAACATTTTCGTAGGATGCACCTGTTACCGTAGTGCCCTTTGGAACACAGTGGGTAAGGATTACGCCCTCGCTGTCCCAGAACATGGACACCATCATTTTTTCAGCACTGGCGGTTACCCGAAATTTTTTTGGTGGCGGTGAATCTGTGTGCTTCCATTGAACTGACTGGCGCTTTGTTTCTGGATTGAAAAATGGCATCCACGTCTCATCCATTGCCACAACCGACGAAAAGAAAGTCACATTCATGCTGTCGTTGCGCGTCAACATTGCTTGGCAACATGCCACACGGGCAGCCATGTAGTCGTCCGTCAGCATTCGTGGCACCCACCTGGATGACACTTTTCGCATTTTCAGGTCGTCATGCAGGATTGTCTGCACAGAACCCACAGAAATGCCAACTCTGGAGGCGATCTGTCATTCGGCGATCCCCCGAAACAATTCTCTCCACTTTCTCGATCATGTCGTCAGACCGGCTTGTGCGAGCCCGAGGTTGTTTCGGTTTTTTGTCACACGATGTTCTGCCTTCATTAAACTGTCGCACCCACGAACGCACTTTCGACACATCCATAACTCCATCACCACATGTCTCCTTCAACTGTCGATGAATTTCAATCGGTTTCACACCACGCAAATTCAGAAAACGAATGATTGCACGCTGTTCAAGTAAGGAAAACGTTGCTATTTTAAGTATTTAAAACAGTTCTCATTCTCGCCACTGGCGGTAAAATTCCATCTGCCGTACGGTGCTGCCATCTCTGGGACGTATTGACAATGAACGCGGCCTCATTTTAAAACAATGATGATGTTTCTATCTCTTTCCAGTCCGGAGAAAAAAAATCGGAGGCCTTAGAACTTGAATGCACCTCGTACTAACGGCCGTGACCTTAAATGTTATTTTGGAAGTGATTTGGAAGTTAGGGTGATTTTTTAAAATGGAAACGGTAATGTTTGATTCAAGATTTGAAAATAGTGACAAATTTTACGTAGTGATGCATTATTCAAGGTCATGGCAAGTTCAATCAAGATCAAATAAGCAAATATGTTTTTAGTTCTAGTGGGGATTAACTCGAAATAGAGGAGGTATACAGTAAATTACAATGTTAGAAGCAGATTGACTGAGGCATAAGAGGTCAAGTGTCACTATCAATAAGCATGATTTTAAAGGTAATCACCGAAGGTCTTTCGAAGGTCCAGTTTTATTTATGACGTCGGATTTGGGAAGAACGAACAGTGATCTGAGCATTAAGTATTAATTAACGCGTTTTTTGGAAAAAATAAAGACATCACTGCGCATAAATGTTACTGTGGCATTTGCAATACAGAACAAACATAGCTGCACGGGGTAGCCACGGAGTCTAGGGCGCCTTGTCACGGTCCGCGCGGCTGTCCTCAGTCGGAGGTTCGAGTCCTCCCTCGGGCATCAATGTATGTGTGTTGTCCTTAGCGTAAGTTACTTTAAGTTAGAAGTAGTATGTAAGCGCAGGGACCGATGACCTCAGCTGTTTGGTCCAGTAGGAACTTATCACAAAAAAACAACAAACATAAATAAAATGTTGATCATTGATTTACAAATCGTGGAATCAGATCCATCGCCCCTCATCCCTGGGAATGCCCATTCCAACTTGTATCCGTATCCCTCCTCTATTGAAAGTAATCCCTACTAGAACTAAAAACATTTGCTTATTTGACCTTCATTGAGCCAGCCATGACCTTGAATAATTCATCATTTTATGTGTAAAATTTGCCGATCTTTTCAAATCCTGAATCAAATATTAGAGTCCCCATTTAAAAAAATCACTTTCCCCTGCAACTCACCTTGAAAATCACGTTCAAGATCACAGCTATTAGTAGCAAATAGTGACCTTCTTTGCGTGTGCAACTTTTAACTAAAATATTTTGCACTATCTCACCTCCATCCCGAGCTATTCCCCATTACTGATTAAAATGGTTCACCCTGTATGTACTCTGTACTTACTTCATGAAAGCCCTCCTTTACACATTATAAGACAGAGGTTTATTTTCTTTTACAATCCATGCTGATCAATGAACCGAACTGACAGCGGATACATTTGTTTATATCTGCTGCTGATATGAAGTGCCAAAGAATATGATCTGTGTACAGATATGGCACACTTCGGGAGTTACCGCAAAGATAGATTCTTCACAGTGAAGATACTTTTAAAGCTAGACATTTAATTATTTAAGTTTTAAAGATGCTGGTAATGGCCAATGAAGAATTTTCTCTCTGTCCACTGATAATTATTTTTGCCTTTTCAAATTATAGGAGTTGTATGAACTGTTGGAAATACATTTGCTTTTTTAATTCTAGTTGATCATTCGGTACTAAGTCTTGTTGATTATCAGTATGGTTGTGTATTTCTAATTCCTCTAACAAATACATCTGTACTCATTTTTCGGTAAAGTGTAATATGTCTAAGTTTTCTTCGATGCTTATCTCTGTTTTTCCGTGTTGGGACAAGTGAGTAGCGGAAGCTTACTTATTTAGATGTTGAGCTTGAGAGCATCCATTCTTCATTGCTCACTACCAGCATCTTTCAAACCTAAATAATTAATGTCAAACTGTATAAAATTATCTCTACTATGAAGAAGTATATTTGCAGTAACTCCAGAAGTGTACCATATCTGTACACATATCACGTTCTTTGGCATATCAAATCAGCAGCAGATGTAAGGAAATGTATCCGCCATTTTGTACTTAGTTCACTTCATTGATCAGCATGGAGTTTAAAAGAAAATCAAACCTCTCTCTTACAAAATATGAAGAATGGCTTTTCATGAAGTAAGTACAATGTACAGAGCATATATAAGAGTAGAACTACGTAATCACAAAAACGTTACAGAGCGAAGTGGCGCAGTGGATAGCACACTGGACTCGCATTAGGGGGCGAACGATGGTTCAAACTCGCGTCCGGCCATCCTGATTTAGGTTTTCCGTGATTTCCCCAAATCGCTTCAGGCAAGTGCCGGGATGGTTCATTTGAAAGGGCAGGGCGGCTTCCTTCCCCATCCTCCCCTAATACGATGGGACCGATGACCTCGCTATTTTGTCCCTTTCCCCAAATAAACCAACCAGCAAAAACTTTGTTGGACACAAATGTAAAACTTGCAAAGAAGTCAACGCTACCATCTGACGACGGGCTCCGGGTCGAAATTACTCATGGTACAATAAAATCATTTTAAAAAACTTGTGGCTGGTTGCAGTACACCCTAAAGAGTAATTACTGCAACTTATTTTTTTTTACTTTCAACAGCTAACCTAAAGACAGGAAGGCGTGTGCGCCACCTGACTGGAATCCTGTTAACTTTGCTCTTTGTTATCGTATTTTTAGTGTCTATGTATCATATTTTCTGAGATGGTGATTGGGAACCATCTCAGCATTTACTTAAAAGAGCATGAAAAACCAGCTGAAAACCCCATTTAGTGTGACTGGTGTACCAGCCCAACGGTCGTTAATCTGCTGCATGAAGCTCTATCTGGGTCTGTCTCACACGTTTATCTTGCAAACTAGGTCACTAAATATTAAGCTACACGGTCAGATCTGAGGTACAGCAACATAAGGATCACTAAACAAAAATTCAGAAAAATAGTTTGTCAATTTCGGGAACAACACTTTCATTAAATTCTACAAATGGCCGAATTATCAGTAATGAAGTACTTCAGGTTGTAAGCCTCTTGCAACCTTAGGTAGTAATGTAATTCATCATGAGTAAGTAATCCCAGTTACTGCTAAAGTCATTAATTCCGAAGAAGTTGCAACGAAATGATGTGTGAAAACATACAACTAATCGTTACTGTGATGCACTAATAACCATCAGGTGCAAATATTCGGAACTAAAAAGATTAATTTTGATCAGCAAGTCAATTTTGTTACTTACTACGGAACTGCAGTTAGTGAAAGTTTAACTATAGACTGAAATATCTAAGATGATAGCCAGTTCTCAAGTAGACAACAGTTGTCGATATGATTTAGGTGTACTGAATTTGAACTTCAATAACAATAATGATACGTACATGGGTGACAACCGTCGTTAATTATGCAGGAGCTCAACTGAATATACAAGGTATCACTGAAGTCTGTCGGTCATTTCCCACTGTATTCAATACTTTAGAACTATTTAAAATAAAAATTGACCGACTTATTGTCGCACCAAATTGGTACTAATTTCGCTGTGTGACCTCACAGTAACGTTCTCTGTCACTCTTTCCTAATAATAGAATTACCTTACCAAAAACATCATATTTAAAGATGAATGATCTCAGAAATAAAAGCAAAAGCAACGCCGAAATAAGACAGCCAAAAGATCTCTACATGAAATTACTAAACACACAAAATTGAAAAATATACTTAAATAGGAATATGAAATTACTGTAGTCTACCAGATTTAGTGTTTCTAAATTCAGTGTTTCTAAATCATGTGTTTCTAACATTTAATGAATCTCGCTGCCGAATAAGTAATTTATATAGCTGTAGTTCAATATGCCCATAATAATTTTGTTTGACAAGGCGGAATGGTCTTTTCAGAGTAAGAGAAAAATCTTAGCTTTAGTTTCTGGCACATGTAACATTTTTGTTTTGAAGTATTTCTTTTTTTTCACAACAGCTGTTAGGATGATTCAATACGGACACTGATTATGGTAACAACGGCTTAGGTAAATAATTATCATCGTATTAGGATTAATGTTGCGGACCGTCGATGGTCGAACCCGGGACTCCAGTTGGCAGAGCTGAAGCTGGGGCCCATCGCGCCGTTTCTCGTCAGGAGGCTGAGCAAGTTCAGTAGCGCCAAGGGGCAGTGCAGAGTGATACAGCGGTATTCGGCAGCATTTCTTTATTCAGCTAGTTTACAGAATCGGAATGTCGGTGCTCCGCCCGCGCACTGTTCCACGAGTCCGGCCGTCTCAGCGCTCCTGGACTGCCGACATCGCTGCTGCGATCATAAGGGCCGCCAGACGGTGGAAGTCAGCCCGTGTCTTGCGCCGCTGTGTTGCCCGAGATTCCGGAGACTGCTACAGTCGTTGGTCCTCGCCGCTCTCCACCCTGTTTATCCTGCTCTGTCCGACCACGGGACGAAGGTGGGTGTACTGGTCACCCATGGTCCTCAGGCCGCCGCTGCTCGCAGGACAGGACCGGACTCGAACCCGCGCCCTCCTGGATGTGGTGCCGCAACTTGCCGCTAGTGGTGCTTGCTGGATGGCAACACCCGCCGCCGTTCCTAACGCTGTTCCAGCGCTGCTGCGCCTCCTGCAGCATACGCCTCGTCCGGACCCCGGTTTGCCAGGTGGGAAGCGAACGTGGCCCGTTCTGGACCCGCTGCAGACCGCTGTCACTGCCCTCCTTCACTCAGACCGTGCAATCTCCAAGTACCTGGCTGCCGTTCCGTCCTGCACCTATGTTGCGTCCCTGGAGGTGGAATACAGCCCGAACAAGTACATAGAAACAAAGTACAGCCTTACACAGAATATTTACATCTCTGCCAGACTGGCCCCTACAAGCGTATACCAGCACAGGTCTGACCCGACTCTCAACTGACCTGGCACACACCCTCTCAAGCTAAAAGCGGCTGACTATTTTACTGCTATTCCCCTTGCTTCTGACGTAGTCCCAGAGAGAGGCAGAAACTATGGCAGGGATAAATTCCCATACGTCAGCCACTTACACATCGCCACTCCCGGCTCTGGCCTACTGCCTCTCCTCATACATTGCAATAAGTGAAAGCAACGCTGCAGCTCCCTGCCTCGCTGTTGCTCCACTCCACACGAATCGTACGTGCAATACGCCGCTGCAGTTCCGCGCCATGTTTACTCTGCGTGGCATACTGGCTGCCGACTATTACCACACGCTGCCAGCGGCCCCAGACTTCATCACTCAATCGCGCCTTTACTGAATTTTTAACAAAATTCCCCTTTCCTACGACTAAGACTATTACTAGCGCAGCTTTAATATTGTCCAAAAATAGTTCTGCCACACTGGTAATTCTCTTACGTTGCTTAAGTCTCTTACGTTGCTGACTCTGAAGCAACACGGTACTTCAGCCACAAGGTACTCTTCCTTTACGAATTCTCTCAAGGCCCCTTCCTTTATTAAAATTGTGATACGATCCCTAAAATTACATGTCCATCACATCGACGAAGGCTTGATAGTGGTCGTACAATAGAAATTGTAAATTTGTGGTACGGACTGTGGGACCAAAGTGCTGAAGTCATTGGTCCCTAGGCTTATGCACTACTTAATCTACACTCCTGGAAATTGAAATAAGAACACCGTGAATTCATTGTCCCAGGAAGGGGAAACTTTATTGACACATTCCTGGGGTCAGATACATCACATGATCACACTGACAGAACCACAGGCACATAGACACAGGCAACAGAGCATGCACAATGTCGGCACTAGTACAGTGTATATCCACCTTTCGCAGCAATGCAGGTTGCTATTCTCCCATGGAGACGATCGTAGAGATGCTGGATGTAGTCCTGTGGAACGGCTTGCCATGCCATTTCCACCTGGCGCCTCAGTTGGACCAGCGTTCGTGCTGGACGTGCAGACCGCGTGAGACGACGCTTCATCCAGTCCCAAACATGCTCAATGCGGGAGAGATCCGGAGATCTTGCTGGCCAGGGTAGTTGACTTACACCTTCTAGAGCACATTGGGTGGCACTGGATACATGCGGACGTGCATTGTCCTGTTGGAACAGCAAGTTCCCTTGCCGGTCTAGGAATGGTAGAACGATGGGTTCGATGACGGTTTGGATGTACCGTGCACTATTCAGTGTCCCCTCGACGATCACCAGTGGTGTACGGCCAGTGTAGGAGATCGCTCCCCACACCATGATGCCGGGTGTTGGCCCTGTGTGCCTCGGTCGTATGCAGTCCTGATTGTGGCGCTCACCTGCACGGCGCCAAACACGCATACGACCATCATTGGCACCAAGGCAGAAGCGACTCTCATCGCTGAAGACGACACGTCTCCATTCGTCCCTCCATTCACGCCTGTCGCGACACCACTGGAGGCGGGCTGCACGATGTTGGGGCGTGAGCGGAAGACGGCCTAACGGTGTGCGGGACCGTAGCCCAGCTTCATGGAGACGGTTGCGAATGGTCCTCGCCGATACCCCAGGAGCAACAGTGTCCCTAATTTGCTGGGAAGTGGCGGTGCGGTTCCCTACGGCACTGCGTAGGATCCTACGGTCTTGCCGTGCATCCGTGCGTCGCTGCGGTCCGGTCCCAGGTCGACGGGCACGTGCACCTTCCGCAGACCACTGGCGACAACATCGATGTACTGTGGAGACCTCACGCCGCACGTGTTGAGCAATTCGGCGGTACGTCCACCCGGCCTCCCGCATGCCCACTATACGCCCTCGCTCAAAGTCCGTCAACTGCACATACGGTTCACGTCCACGCTGTCGCGGCATGCTACCAGTGTTAAAGACTGCGATGGAGCTCCGTATGCCACGGCAAACTGGCTGACACTGACGGCGGCGGTGCACAAATGCTGCGCAGCTAGCGCCATTCGACGGCCAACACCGCGGTTCCTGGTGTGTCCGCTGTGCCGTGCGTGTGATCATTGCTTGTACAGCCCTCTCGCAGTGTCCGGAGCAAGTATGGTGGGTCTGACACACCGGTGTCAATGTGTTCTTTTTTCCATTTCCAGGAGTGTAACTTAAAATAACTTATGCTGAGGACAACACACACTCCCATGCCCGAGGAAGGACTCTAACCTCCAATGGGGGGAGGCAGGGGGGGGGGGAGCCGCGCCAACCGTGACGGCTGCCCCGCGAAGCAATAGAAGTACCCTCCACCACACACGCCAAGGTAGCTTCCTGAATGGAGACCATATCCACCCTTACATGCAGTTTGTTTTCCTCGGCACGGTGGCATCTATCAGCAGGACTGTGCTTTGTGTCATACAGCTCGCAATGTACGTGCGTGGTTCAAGGAGCACCAGAATGAGTTTTACCGTACTCCGCTGGCCACCAAACACCCCGGATTCAAGCCCAGTCGATAATCTGCCGGGCCACTTCGATCGGGTGTGCCCACTATGGATCCTCAACCGAGAAATCTAGCGCAGTTCGCCATGGGACTGGAGTCAGCATGGCTACACATCCTTATCCGTACCTTCCAGAACCTCATTGACTCTCTTCATGCAGTTCTCTCAGTGGTCCGTGCTGTGAGATGTGGTTATTCAGGCTATTGAGAGGTCGTCACACTAATGCGACTGGACAGCGTAATAGTGGAAATTGACACGGATGAGAGTATACGATAATACGATCAAAATAGTTTTAGTAAACACTGTCGCAAACAGGCTTGAGCCCTACTGCGGCTCGCCTTGGTGCTGTTTGTAGGTTTCCGCCCTCTGTTGGAGGTCAGACGGTATCGTTCAGTTGGCATGGTTGTGGTTGTTTGTCTTCGTCTCGTGTTGATTGGCGCCACTCTGTTTCGCAAGCGTTGCCTGTCCGCTAGTGGCAGCAGCGGCGGTTATCGATATGTAGTAACGGTTGCCCCATCTTTGTGGAGACGTGGTTGTTTTGCCAGGCAGTGTGACTGGCGAGTTCGGTTGGGTACTCAGGAGGAACCAGGTCTGCACAGTGTGAGAATACGCCAGGACCGCTGGCGGCACGCATGGACTGCCAAATGGAAGGGCTGTGGTCACGAGGGTGCACGACCTCGTCGTAAACCGGATCCAGCAAGACTTAAGATGAGTGCATTTCGATCCAAGTAGAGAAACCTCCACCATTGTGATATCTCGTGACTCTCCAGTGACCTGGGTTCGTGTTGTTGTTCGTAGTGTCCCCGAGGCGAAGAGCAGCGAGTGGAGTGCTTTCTACTCTGGTGATAGTGGTTCCTTTCTCGTTCCGGGCGCTATAAACACAATATTCTGGGGTCGTAGCACAGACCGCCGGTACCGGCTTTGGCGTATTGTTCCATTATTGCATTTGGTTTATCGAACGTCAGGTAGCTTCAGTAAGATTATCGTTAGTCATTCGTTAGACTGCCACTAGTCTGAGTTACCACCTTCTGAAGTGAATGCAACTCTTGGCTGCCTATCTCATCGCTCGCGAAAGTGTTTGTTGCCGGACCTTCTCAGAGGCCGATTCATAGAGCACCGTCTGTGGCCTCTTGTCTTACAAAGTTCACCATCATCTTATTTCACCCGTTTGGTGATCAGTTGCTTATTTTTTAACTTACCTTTGCTATTGTATTTGCTGTAAAACAGAAGGTTTCTAAATTTTTATATTATTGCCATTCCTGACGTGTAAGGCCTTCAGCCGTGATTGTGGTCATTTGCCTTAAAATTCTAATTTGGTATTTGTATTTTAGCAGTAAGCCTTAAAACCTTATTTACTGCCATTCCTGTCGTTGATGTCTTCTGCTTGTGGCGACTTGCCTTTAATATTTCAGTACCTGTAATTTGTAAGTTGCAGCAAGTTTTAAGCAATTCTTAATTTATTGCCATTCCTGGCGTGTAAGGCCTTCTGCCCAGATTACAGTAGCTTGTTTTTAAAATATTATCTGTTGTATCTGAATTTAATGGTGATTTGCTAATTTGTAGCTCACTGAAAACACTATTAATTACACAGTTGTTTATTCCTTCATTAATAACATGTCGTATTTTATTTATTGTTGCGTCTGGAATTACTAGTTTAAGGGGGGGTAGGACGTCAAACGGGCCGACTTGGAGCGGGAGAGTCACCACAGGGCATTTTAATTTCTACTGTCTACACTTTTACAAATAAATTCATAAAACTTTGTCATCATGACCAGGAAGGATTGAGGACTCACACCCATCGCAGTGGAAGTTCAAAAACGTAGCAAAATACCTTTTTTTTGCATGTGAAATTTCATCATTTTTTCACTTATTACTGGCTGCATTTGTTGCTATAGGTACACTTTTCTTCCTAAGTAAGAGAGATTCTTCGATGAATTTTTCATAGCATACAAACAGTAGTTACAGGTGTATGAAACTCTAGAATTTTCCAAATCTATTAAAAAACTGCGGAAAAAAATTCAGATAATTGACTATAAAACTTGAGTTTTTTCTAAACATGAAGTTTAAAATGTAACAGTTCATTCACTTTTTCATAAATTAAACAACTTCTAGAGTTTCATATACCTGTAACTATGGTTTGTATGCTGTACAAAAGTAATCGAAGAATCTATTTTACGTAGGAAGAAAATCGTACCTATAGCAACAAATACAGCCAGTAGTAAGTGAAAAAATGATGAAATTTCACATTTAAAAAAATGTGTTTTGTTACGTTTTTGAGCTTCCACTGCTGTGAGTATGGATCCTGAATCCCTCCTGGTTATGCTATTAAAGTTTTATGAATTTATTTGTAAAAGTATAGACAGTGGAAATTAAAATGTCCTGTGGTGCCTCTCCTGCTCCAGGTCGGCCCATTTGACGTCCTACACCCCTTAAAATAAATTGTGTGTAACTGTAATAGGCAACCAACAGTAACTGATTACGGCCCCGTCAACAATAGTAACCCATTCCTGCCTTCCCTTGACCACCAGATCCCAATGCTATTTGCGAGCTAATTGTGAATATGAGGTTACAAGCTGCCACTGACTTCAATCCCATATATTGTCCTAGATAGTACAAATGTTTTTGAAATTTAAACTTTCCAGTTAGGTTGTAATGTAATTGGGATCAAATGTGACGTGAAACCACATACAGTACTGTTTACGAATCACCACATTAGCAGCGCTTTTCATTGACTGTGTGGCTGGGAATATTATGTGAGCGTCTCCTTGGGGCACAAATTCGTGCAAGAAAACTTGATGGATGAAGGTTTCTTCGGTTTCTGCAACGGGATGTTCCACCATTGCTTGAGTACGTTCCGCTTTGGCCTCCTAGATCACGTGACTTCAACCTGCAGAATATTTTTATCTCGGCGCGTCTCAAAAATAAAGTGTACAGCAACAGATTACTAGTTGAACCGGGTGTGTTTCAGAGAATACGTTATTCGTAAAGTTTTGAACATAGCTGCGTGGTCAGCAACGGCTTACAAAGTAAAATTAAAGCAATAACAGCCCTCGGTGCTAAAGAACAAGTCTTTTGACCTAGGTTTCGGCACTACTATGAGTGCCTTCATCAGAAGTAAAACCCTCAAACTGGCCTACAACATAAGTACAAAATTATTTTGCACGCTGAGGAGAAGGCCGGCCGCTGTGGCCGAGCGATTCTGGGCGCTTCTGTCTGGAACCGCGCAGCTGCTACGGTCGCAGGTTCGAATCCTGATTCGGGCATGGATGTGTGTGATGTCCTTAGGTTAGTTAGGTTTAAGTAGTTCTAAGTTCTAGGGGACTGATGACCTCAGATGTTACGTTCCATAGTGCTTAGAGCCATTTGAACCATTTGAACACTGAGAAGAAACTAAGGAGATAATTCAGAGGCTTCCTTTACCAGGATACAGGTTGGCTGGCAGCTTTTCTAGGAGCTCTTTGCGGTGTGGGGGAGTAGCCATGTATGTGAAAAACGGTATCCCATTTGAGTCAATTGATGTTTCAAAGTACTGCACTGAAAAGGTTTTTGAATGTTGTGCAGGTGTGGTTAAATTTATTGGAGCTAAACTTCTTACTGCTGTTATTTACAGATCCCCAGACTCCGAATTCACAACATTTTTGCTAAACCTGGAGGAGGTTCTTGGTTCAATTTATAGGAAATACAAAAAGTTCGTTATATGTGGTGACTTCAATATTACTTGTATAAGTGATTGTGCAAGGAAAAGGATGCTGGTAGACCTCCTTAATTCATATAATCTTATGCAAACCGTATTCTTTCCAACGAGAGTGCAAGGGAACAATAGAACAACCATAGACAATATTTTTGTTCATTCCTCATTACTAGAAGGGCATTCTGTTAGCAAAAAGGTGAATGGCCTTTCAGATCATGATGCAGAAATTTTAACTCTAAAAGATTTCTGTGCTGCAACACCTGTTAAATATAGTTATCAACTTTTTAGGGAAGCTGATCCAGTTGCTGTAGAGACCTTTGTAAACCTTATCAAGGAACAAGAGTGGCAAGATGTTTATAGTGCTGATACAGTAGAGGATAAATATAATGCTTTCCTCAAGACTTTTCTCGTGCTCTTTGAAAGTTGCTTTCCGTTAGAACATTCAAAACAGGGTACTAGCACAAACAGGCAGCCTGGGTGACTGACTAAAGTGATAAGAATATCTTGTAGAACAAAGTGACAATTATATCAAAACGTTAGAAACAGTCACAATCTAAATGCAGCAGCCCATTACAAACAGCATTGTAAGGTGCTTAAAAAAGTTATTAGGAAGGCAAAAAGTATGTGGTATGCAGATAGAATAGCTACGTCTCAGGATAAAATTAAAACCATATGGTCAGTAGTAAAGGAAGTGGCTGGTCTGCAGAGAGAGGTCGAGGATATAGAATCAGTGCGTAGTGGGAATGTCCGTGTTACTGATAAGTCGCATATATGTACAGTATTTAATAATCACTTTCTGAATATAGCAGGTGAACTAAATAGAAACCTAGTCCCAACAGGGAATCATACACCGCTCGTAGAAAAAAGTGTTCCATGACTGTTACCTGGAATGCTCCTCCATGATACTGACAAGAGGGAGATTGAGTTAATAATTAAATCACTAAAGAACAAGAACTCTCATGGATATGACGGGGTATCTAGCAGAATACTGAAGTATTGTTCTATGTATGTTAGCCCAGTACTTAGCCATATCTGTAACTTTTCCTTTAGGAGTGGTCGGTTTCCTGACCGATTAAAGTACTCGGTAGTGAATCCACTTTATAAGAAGGGAGACAAGAATAATGTTTACAATTATAGACCTATTTTTATGCCATCGGTGTTTGCTAAAGTTATCGAGAGGTTTGTATATACAAGGTTACTGCAACATTTAAATTCACATAATTTGCTGTCAAATGTACAGTTTGGTTTTAGAAATGGCTTAACAACTGAAAATGCTATATTCTCTTTTCTCTGTGAGGTTTTGGACGGATTAAATAAAAGGTTGCGAGCGTTAGGTGTTTTCTTTGATTTAACGAAGGCTTTCGACTATGTTGACCACAAAATATTACTGCAGAAGTTGGACCACTATGGAGTAAGGGGAGTAGCTTACAATTGGTTCGCCTCTTACTTTAAGAACAGAAAGCAGAAGGTAATTCTCCGCAATATTGAGAGTGGTAGTGATGTTCAATCCCAATGGGGCACTGTTAAGTGGGGCGTTCCCCAAGGGTCGGTGCTGGGGCCACTGCTGTTTCTTATTTATATAAATGACACGTCTTCTAGTATTACAGGTGATTCAAAAATATTTCTGTTTTCTGATGACACCAGCTTGGCAGTGAAGGATCTTGTGTGTAATATTGAAACATTATCAAATAATGTAGTTCATGAAATAATTTGTGGCTTGTGGAAAATAATTTGATGCCAAATCACAGTAAGACTCAGTTTTTAGACTTAATATCTCACAATTCAACAAGAACTGATATTTTGATCAGACAGAATGGGCATATTATAAGCGAGACGGAACAGTTCAAGTTCCTAGGCGTTGGGGTAGATAGTAAGCTGTTGTGGAAAGCCCATGTTAAGGATCTTGTTCAGAAACTAAATGATGCTTTATTTACCATTAGAACAGTATCTGAAATAAGTGACATTTCAACACGAAAAGTAGTCTATTTCGCATATTTTCATACGCTTATGTCAAATGGTATTATTTTTTGGGGTAATTCTTCTGATTCAAAAAGGGTATTTTTGGCTCAAAAACGGACTGTTCGAGCTATGTGTGGTGTAAGTTCGAAAACGTCTTGTCGACCCCTATTCAATAGTCTGGGAAGTTTGACATTGCCCCCCCAGTAAATATTTTCTGTAATGTAGTTTGTTGTTAGCAATATTAGCTTATTCCCAAGAGTTAGCAGCTTTCACTCAGTTAATACAAGGCAGAAATCAAATCTGCATGTGGAATGCACTTCATTGACTCTTGTGCAGAAAGGAGTGCAGTATTCCGCTGCATCCATTTTCAATAAGCTACCACAAGAACTCAAAAATCTTAGCAGTAGCCCAAACACTTGTAAGTCTAAACTGAAAAGTTTCCTCATGGCTCACTCATTCTGTTCTGTCGAGGAGCTCCTGGAAGAGCTAAAAAATTAAGTAAATTCCAGTGTTACATTGTTGATTTTCTTTATTTAAACTTACGACTTGTCGCCTGAATATGTTTCTTATATTTCATTTTATCTGTTTCTACAATCGTATTATAATTTCATGTATTGACTCGTTCCATGACCATGGAGACTTCTCCTTAATGTGGTACCACGAAGCCGGCCAGGGTGGCCGAGCGGTTCTAGGCGCTACAGTCTGGAACCGCGAGACCGCTACGGTCGCAGGTTCGAATCCTGCCTCGGGCATGGGTGTGTGTGATGTCCTTAGGTTAGTTAGGTTTAAGTAGTTCTAAGTTCTAGGGGACTGATGACCTCAGGAGTTAAGTCCCATAGTGCTCAGAGCCATTTGAACCATTTGGTCCCACGGAACAATAAATAAATAAATGTTCTCGAAGAATTAGAAATTTTTAAACATCTTTCTCGAAATGATGGCATCATTTTTAATGAGCCGCTACAATTACGTGATAAAAGCTTCTTCAACGGTATAAAGCCGTTACTTGATATTTGATTTCGTGTTCCCTCGTGCAGTCACCGAAATATTTTTTCCATCTAAATCGACTCATGATTTTTTGTTTATTATATGGTTTACAATGGCTGCATTTCATGTTATACCGTTTTTCTACTCCCTGAGTTATTCGGCTCCTTTTGTAATTCTGTAATGGCATTTTCACCCTTTAAACTGTGCTTCTAAGCTCTTATGTAGACAAAATGTTACCATCTCCGCTGCTGACAGATAAAATATTGCCTTTTAATTCATGTACAAAATAATGTTCGTCATAATAGTCATCTGTCTGTATCTTGTAAAGTTATATTTTTTTTATAGTTTTCTTATATTTTGTTAATGTTAAGTAGGCTGTTCGTATTTGTGGCTGATAGTTGGCACTCTTGGTGTAATGTTCGCATGCCCTCAATTGTTAACGTGGGCGCCTCAGTCTGATGCTACCTGTAGCTCTACATGTTTGAGCAGCCCATAGTGGCTTGCCTTCCATGTATTATATTTCAAAAATTTTGTTACTAAAGCTTTATCGCTTGATATTTATTTTATACGTGACATGTAAGTACTGTTTCTGTCTTGTACTGTTAGTCAGTACGTACGCTTAAAAAAAATTTCTATAATTTTTTATGTATGTTATAGGCCAGTATGAGTGTTTTACTTCTGATGAAGGCACTCATAGTAGTGCCGAAACTTAGGTCAAAAGACTTCTTTTTTGCGACCGAGGGCTGTTATTACTTTAATTTTAATACGTTATTCGTTATCGTGTACTTTCACCCGTCTCAGTGTTCGCCGTAAATTATGATAGGCCCTCCGTGTGTGGCTGCTGACGTTGCCTGAGACAGATTCTTCTCGTCGCCCTTGCAGTCTACAGGTAGCTGCTAGTTTTTAACTGTCTGCTACCTCTCTTTACGTGCGAGCAGATCGAATGGCAAATCGCAGAAGCGCGAGGCGCAGACGAAAGCGCTCAGCCGTTAGATTCGGCGGCAAACCGGCGCCGAGCCGCTGCGTATTAAGCGCCACGAGTCTGCGCAGAGGGCGTAAAATATTAACGGCCAATCCTGAGGGCCGATCCAGCGGTCCTCCTACGCAAACAAGCGCATTAGCAGGCGCTCATTTGCATCGCCGGATTTCTGCCTCAGCTGCGACCGAGAAACTATGCTGCGTAGTCGGCTGGGACCTCGGAACCAGCGGGCAGCGTGGGGGAGACGGTGAGGGTTCTCTGTATTTTGTGCTCTTGCGCGCAGATGCATCTGCATACGGCAGCGTTGCCGCATTAAAGTTCAGGCGTCCCGTTCTTGCTCTGGTATTCCGTTCGTGGATCGCACAGTAACAGCCTAGCCGGCAACAGTATGGTTAACATCACCTCCACTTTTCACGACATTTCTTTTTATATCTTTGTAGGTCTTTACTTTCCACTCTCGTATCTCCCCATTATTGTACTTCTAAGTCCTTTACAAGAAATACTCTCATAATGAACACATCGATAAGCCAAAACATTATTATCACTGCGCACCGCGACGTCGGATGCCATCTGGTGGCTTTGCAGACACGTGACGCGATAACAAAAGGATGTAAACGGAGCAGTCGCAGATGGGGGATCACCTAAGTGAACACATGGACTGAAAATGGGGAAATCCATTGAGATAGGTGACTTCGACAAAGGGCCGATTATTATTACGCAGTGATTATGAACTAGTATCTCGAAAACGGCGAAGCTGGTCGAATTTTCACGTGTTACTGTCATGAGAGCCTACAGAAAGAGGCAGGAGAGTGAAACTACCACTACGCACTAAATGGTTGGTCATCCACAGCTCTTCTTCTGGCCCAGACGGTATCCCCGTAAGGTTTTATGTTGACTATCCTACAAATATAGTACCATTCTTATCCATCATCTATCAGAGATCATTGGAACAGTAGAAAGTTCCACGGGACTGGAAGAAGGCTCAGGTCATAGCAATCTATAAAAAGGGTAGAAAATCGGATGCATATAATTACCGGCCAATTTCACTGACATCTGTTTGTTGTAGAATCATGAAACATATTTTGTGTTCAGACATAATGACCTTTCTAGACTCTGAGAAGCTCATCTGCGGAAACGAGCATGGTTTTAGGAAACAGCAGTCATGCGAGACACAGCTGGTCCTCTTTGCTCATGATATATAACGGGCTCTAGATACCGGCTCCCAGATTGATGCCATATTTCTCGACTTTCGAAAGGCGTTCTGCTCAGTTCCGCACTGTCGCTTGCTACAAAAAGTGCGCGCTTACGGTCTATCCGATGACATATGCGATGGATAAAAAGTTTTCTAACAGACGGGGAGCAGTTATGTCGTCCTGAACGGGGTGACTTCAACAGAAACAAGCGTAACTTCAGGCGTGCCCCAGGGCAGCGTAATAGGTCCGTTGCTTTTTACGATTTACATAAACGATCTGGTGGATGGTATTGACAGCGGCCTTAGACTGTTTTCCAATGATGCTGTAGTCTACAGGAAAGTAGTATCACACGAAAGTTGTGAACAAATCAATGAGGATTTGCAGAAAATAAATGCGTGGCGTACCGACTGGCAGTTATCTCTCAATATTAGCAAGTGTAACCTACTGCGTATAACAAGGCGAAAATCCCCATTAACGTAAGAGTACAAAATAAATTCCCAGTCTTTGGAAGCGGTAACGTCCGTCAACTATCTGGGTATGGCCATTCGAAATGAGCTCAAATGGAATGATCAGATTTCACAAGCAACGAGCAAGGCGAACTGGCTGGCTCTGAGCACTATGGGACTTAACATCTGAGGTCATCAGTCTCCTAGAACTTAAACCTAACTAACCTAAGGTCATCACACACATCCATGCCCGAGGGAGGATTCGAACCTGCGACCGCAGCGAACGCGCGGTTCCGGACTGAAGCGCCTAGAACCGCTCGGCCACACAGGCCGGCCAAGGCGAACTCTAGAATCCTGAAGCGATGCAGTCCTTCAACAACGGAAATAGCTTACAATTCGTTAGTTCGTCCAGTCTTGGAGTATTGTTCGTCTGTATGGGTCCCTTACCAGTTGGGTCTGATTAAAGAGATTGAGAAGGTCCAAAGAGAAGCGGCAAGATTCGTGACTGGTACATTTAGCGACCGCGAGGGGGTTACAAAACTCATAGAAAGTTTGAAGTGGGACACACTTGCAGATAGATGGCGCGCTAAACAGAAGAGGCTGCTCACTAAATTGCGAAATCCGGTCTCCGCCGAGGATGCAGAGCATATATTATTGCCACCAACTTTCAAATCCCGCAATGATTACCATTCAAAGATAAGGGAAAAAAGAGATCGGATTGAGGAGTGCAGACAGTCGTTTTTCCCTCGCGCGATCCGCGAGTGGAACAGAGGGGGGATTAATATGACTTTGGCGCGAATTGTGCCCTCCGCTACACACCGCTTGGTGGCTAGCGGAGTATATATGTAGATGTAGATATGTAACATGTAGCATCCCGGTGGAAACAGCATAATGCACGTGCGCGCACAAGTGTTACGGAGCACAGCTTTCATCGTACGTTGTTTAACACTGAACTCCGTCGCAGACCTCCCCAAAGTGTTCACATGTTGACCGAACTCGTCGTCAGTTAGGATTGCAGTGGGCACGGGACCACCGGCATTCCCGCTCACGCCGCGGTGAGTTACGCATAGCTGGTTGTCGCTGTTGCTACTCGAGATGTCGGGACGATGAAGGGGACGTAAAGCTGCTGCCTTGGCGGAGTTGCTGCTCACGTTAGCAGGAACATCCGGCAAGAAGAAGAGGAAGACTGCAGCGCAGTGCTTTCGCTGCCAAAATATTGGCCACGTCGCCGAGCACTGCAGCGGAGCCGTTGCATGCTTGAAGTGTGCGCAAGCACACGACACACGTGACTGCAAGAAGCAGAAGGACGCCCCCTGCACCTGCGCCAACTGCGGTGGCGCACACGCGGCCAACGCCCGTTCCTGCGCCTACAGAAGAAATTGGCGCGGACCGGAGAAGAAGACGCAGAGGCAAGTGACCACCACACACGAAGAGGTGGTCACTTGCACAGAAGACGTCGTCACCAGGAGCCTTAACGACGCTGTACAAAAAGCCATGTCCGCCTTCAAATCCGCCATGGCGGAAGAGAGGGCGGCCATGCTGGCGGAACTGGGCGAGGCTCGGCGTCAGATTGCTGTGCTGACGGAAGAGCTTCGCTCAGCCAAAGCAGCTTCTGCCACAGCAGTCGACACCGCCACCCAGGCGACTCCTCCACGCGTGGAGTTCGTGACGGTGGCCACGCAGACCGACGTGCCTGCCGAAGGGGAGGCAACACAGCACACGACGGACACCGAAGCAGCAGCGCAAGAAGAAGAGTGGGAAGAAGTCCCATTCCTCCCGCTTCCAGATATGTACAGCGCAAGCGCTGTAACGCAGAAGATCGCTGCATCGCTTCGCGATGGTACGTACCCCCACCATGACAACCCATATCCTTTCGTTCCACCTAACCATCCTAAACCTCAACTCCCACATCGCCCAGCTGGGTATCCAGAAGGCCTTCTTGGTCTTTCCAGGGAGGAGTTCAATCTGATTGACTCCTACCCTATCTTCACAGAGTGGCAAATGCGCTGTATCATCATCGCTCTGGTCAACGGAGAATACGATAAAGCGGGATGCATTTTGCACAATATCCCAACCGAGGAAGAGCCCTCAGCAACAGCCAAGAAGAAGAAGAAAAATCGTCACACCGACAAGTACAGGAAATAGGTCACCGGCACTCCTTGCCAGTCCAGAAATACCTACCAGTACAGAAAGAAGATTGGTCAAGATTCCCAGGGGAGTAAAGGCCAACAGGCCACAAACTTCCAACCGAACCTCCTCACAGTGAGGAAGCCATAAAAGGAGTAGCAGACGGGACCATCAGGACAATGGAAAAGTGTCGGCTCTTCGGCTTAATCACAGTTTTGCTGCACTAGGTCGATGATCGTCTCATCGAGTGAACGGCGGCTCAGAACGTGCAGCGCTCCACGGACACACGCTGGTGGCAGCACTACTATGCTATGGGAGACACTCTCCTGCTGTTACATGTGACCTGTGATAGTAATCGAAGACACGTTCACAATTCACATACATGATAAACAAATAGAACTGCAAAACACCTGCACCCCTTCATACTTGATGTCTTCCCCATCGGCAATGCCATCTTTCAGCAGTATAATTGTCCACGTCTCGGAGCCACAACCGTGCAACAGTGGTTTGTGGAACATTATAATGAACTCACATTTGTGTCTCGTCCACTAAATTCGCCCCATGTAAATCCTATTGAACCCATCTGGACCGCTGTCGGGCGCCATCGCCGCGTACGCAGGACAGCGGCCCGTTATTTTCGCGAATTACTTGCTTTACATCTAATACCACATACCTCCACAAACCTACCAACCATCTGTTGGATCCCTGATACGCAGAAACAGTGACAAACAATCTACACTCCTGGAAATGGAAAAAAGAACACATTAAAACCGGTGTGTCAGACCCACCATACTTGCTCCGGACACTGCGAGAGGGCTGTACAAGCAATGATCACACGCACGGCACAGCGGACACACCAGGAACCGCGGTGTTGGCCGTCGAATGGCGCTAGCTGCGCAGCATTTGTGCACCGCCGCCGTCAGTGTCAGCCAGTTTGCCGTGGCATACGGAGCTCCATCGCAGTCTTTAACACTGGTAGCATGCCGCGACAGCGTGGACGTGAACCGTATGTGCAGTTGACGGACTTTGAGCGAGGGCGTATAGTGGGCATGCGGGAGGCCGGGTGGACGTACCGCCGAATTGCTCAACACGTGGGGTGTGAGGTCTCCACAGTACATCGATGTTGTCGCCAGTGGTCGGCGGAAGGTGCACGTGCCCGTCGACCTGGGACCGGACCGCAGCGACGCACGGATGCACGCCAAGACCGTAGGATCCTACGCAGTGCCGTAGGGGACCGCACCGCCACTTCCCAGCAAATTAGGGACGCTGTTGCTCCTGGGGTATCGGCGAGGACCATTCGCAACCGTCTCCATGAAGCTGGGCTACGGTCCCGCACACCGTTAGGCCGTCTTCCGCTCACGCTCCAACATCGTGCAGCCCGCCTCCAGTGGTGTCGCGACAGGCGTGAATGGAGGGACGAATGGAGACGTGTCGTCTTCAGCGATGAGAGTCGCTTCTGCCTTGGTGCCAATGATGGTCGTATGCGTGTTTGGCGCCGTGCAGGTGAGCGCCACAATCAGGACTGCATACGACCGAGGCACACAGGGCCAACACCCGGCATCATCGTGTGGGGAGCGATCTCCTACACTGGCCGTACACCACTGGTGATCGTCGAGGGGACACTGAATAGTGCACGGTACATCCAAACCGTCATCGAACCCATCGTTCTACCATTCCTAGACCGGCAAGGGAACTTGCTGTTCCAACAGGACAATGAACGTCCGCATGTATCCCGTGCCACCCAACGTGCTCTAGAAGGTGTAAGTCAACTACTCTGGCCAGCAAGGTCTCCGGATCTGTCCCCCATTGAGCATGTTTGGGACTGGATGAAGCGTCGTCTCACGCGGTCTGCACGTCCAGCACGAACGCTGGTCCAACTGAGGCGCCAGGTGGAAATGGCATGGCAAGCCGTTCCACAGGACTACATCCAGCATCTCTACGATCGTCTCCATGGGAGAATAGCAGCCTGCATTGCTGCGAAAGGTGGATATACACTGTACTAGTGCCGACATTGTGGATGCTCTGTTGTCTGTGTCTATGTGCCTGTGGTTCTGTCAGTGTGATCATGTGATGTATCTGACCCCAGGAATGTGTCAATAAAGTTTCCCCTTCCTGGAACAATGAATTCACGCTGTTCTTATTTCAATTTCCAGGAGTGTATTAATCAACTGGTCATAATGTTGTGGCTCATCAGTGTACATCCATCATGGATGATGACTTGCGTGTGTGATTTAAAGTGGCGACTTATTTAGATATAAATATGTAAGCAGTCCCTTTTTCTCTTTTTGAAATGATTTGTTATCTGTACCATTAACTAGTTTTCGAGTCAGTGCAAGCTCATCATCAGGTGGAGGTGTTACAGGAAGATTACCTTCTGGACCGTATGCAACTAGACGCTGTAGTCGTGGTGCTGGTGGAAATGACGGAAATTCAGTTGTCGGCAACGAAAAGTTGATGAAACAAAAAGTTTGTTACGTTTCGTACACTTACAGTGCATTGCTTCGTAGAATAATGGCGAATTTGTGCTGATAATGTACATTTTCAGGTTATGCACACACATATAGACAGAATTTAATGATACTTAGTATTACTCTTTATTCATAGTAAGTAATCACAAAATGTAAACACAAAGAATATGAATATGGCAGACGTCACACTTTGAATAAATATTTACAAGTAGCTGCAAGTGAAACTTACAAAATGCAGGTCTCTTCTTACATTGGCAATATACGTTTAATCAGGATTAAAAATTCACACAAATGATGAACAAACAGAGCAAAATATTGACCACGTAATTAAAGAGTGAATGAGTTAGTATCAAATGTCACCGATATTTTCTCCCTGTGGTCACGATAACATAAATAGAGTCCAAAACAGTTATGCGTCAACAGTCATAGGGCCACATTTTTTCCTGATTAGGAAAATAATTATTTATTAAGAGGATAACAGTGTATGTAGGAAGATGAATAGGTCTTACTGTCTTTTTCGATGCTATCAATGACAATCTTTCTGTGCTACACATTGGCGACAAAGTCTTACGGAAGGATCTCCTGCGCGGTGTAGCCGAGCCGTCTCAGGCGCCTTGGAGGATGGAGGAGGATATTAGTGTTTAACGTCCCGTCGACAACGAGGTCATTAGAGACGGAGCGCAAGCTCGGGTGAGGGAAGGATGGGGAAGGAAATCGGCCGTGCCCTTTCAAAGGAACCATCCCGGCATTTGCCTGAAGCGATTTTAGGGAAATCACGGAAAACCTAAATCAGGATGGCCGGAGACGGGATTGAACCGTCGTCCTCCCGAATGCGAGGCCAGTGTGCTAACCACTGCGCCACCTCGCTCGGTCAGGCGCCTTGACACGGTTCGCGCGGCTCCCTGCGTCGGAGGTTCAAGTTGTCCCTCTGGCATGGGGGTGTGTGTTGTCCTTAGCGTAAATTATTTTAAGTTAGATTAAATAGTGTGTAAGCCTAGGCACCGATGATCTTAGTAGTTTGATCCCATAGGAAGTTACCACAAATTTCCAAATTCCAAAACAGGATCTCCTCATACAGTTAGAGATCAAGGAGACGGGACCTGGATAAACCAGAGGTTGTTGAGTTTCAGTGGGAGCATTAGGAAATGTTGGAGTGAAACGGAGGAAAGGAATGAACAGAAAATGAATTGACGGCTTCGAGAGATGAAATACAAAGGGTAGCTGAGGATCACATAAGGAAAAACACCAGGGCTAATGGAAATCTCTGAATAAAGCAGATTTTACAAGCTAGAATAACCTCAAAAAATCCTTAATGCACAAACCGAATCAAGATAGATTTTTTTTCTTCTAGAATTTTTCACGATATCCTGGCACCTAAACACCGAAAAAGGCAGTAATAAGATATATTCGTCTTTCTGCATAAAGTGTTATTCTCTTACTCATATACAAATAGGGTATTCTGTGTGTTTACTCATGATAGCTTTGCTTTCATTGTTTATATTACCGTGACCACACAAAGAAAAACTCTACCGCATACGGTAGTAACTCATCCACTCTTTAATAACGTAGTAAAATATGTACTCTATTTATCTTTTGTGTATATTCTTAATCCATATTACAAGTATGTTGCCAACTCAATAACACATACACAGCTAGCAAGTTTCACTTACATCTGTTACCTAAATCTGCAAATATTTGTTCTCTAATACAATGCATTTCAGACCAAATGTCAAGATGCGACAAAGTGATGACATGTATCACATTCATATTCTTTGTATTTACATTCGTATTTCTTATTATTAATAAGTATAAAATCAATTGCATCTAACAAGGGAACTGCCCCATCGCACCCCCCTCAGATTTAGTTATAAGTGGGCACAGTGGATAGGCCTTGAAAAACTGATCACAGATCAATCAAGAAAACAGGAAGAATTTGTGTGGAACTGTGAAAAAATGAGTAAAATATACAAATTGAGCAGTCCATATGAAAAATAAGCAACATCAAGGCGAATGTGAACTCAGGAGCGCTGTGATCCCGTGGTTAGCGTGAGCAGCTGCGGAACGAGAGGTCCTTGGTTCAAGTCCTCCCACCAGTGAAAAGTTTAATTTTTTATTTTCAGTTTATGTGACAAACTCTTATGCTTCCATCACTTTTTTGGGAGTAATTATCACATCCACAAGAAAACCTAAATCGGGCAAGGTAGAAGAATCTTTTTACCCATTCGCCAGGTGTACAAGTTAGGTGGGTCGACAAAATATTCCTGTCATGTGACGCACATGCCGTCACCAGTGTCGTATAGAATATATCAGACGTGTTTTCCTGTGGAGAAATCGGTTGACCTATGACCTTGCGATCAAATGTTTTCGGTTCCCATTGGAGAGGCACATCCTTTCGTCTACTAATCGCACGGTTTTGCGGTGCGGTCGCAAAACACAGACACTAAACTTATTACAGTGAACAGAGATGTCAATGAACGAACTGACAGATCATAACTTTGCGAAAATAAGAAATTAAACTTTTAACTCGAGGGCAGACTTGAACCATAGACCTCTCGTTCCACAGCTGCCAACGCTAACCACAGGACTACGGCGCTGTTGCCCTGACACTCTCCTTGATGTTGCCTATGTTGCGCACGGACTACTCAGTTTGTATATTTTTCTTATTTCTTTTCATAGTTCCACACAACTTCTTCCTGTTTTCTCGATTGATGTGTGTTCAGTTTTTCAAGGCCCATCCACTGTGCCAACTTATAACTAAAACTGAGGGGAGTGCGATGGGGAGGTTTCCTTGTAAGTACGGTGTATTGTACGTGTAACCTGAAATGTACGTCATCAGAACGGATGTTTCATGGATTCCATGGAGCAGTGCACTGTAAGTACCCAAAATGTAACAGTCTTTTCGTTTCCGTTACCGATAACTAAACTTCTGCCAGCAACGCACCGCAGCGTCTTCCTGCATATGATGGGGAGATGATCTTCCTGTAACACCTCTAACCGATGAGGTCTGTTGGCATAATATTCTGAGTACCGATTAGAATGTAGTGTATCCATTGAAATTTTCTAAAGTTGTACCGATAAAGGACACATGTAAAACCCGCGCCTGTGGATTTCGTACACACACCATCGCCTAGCTATCATTAAATCAAAATAAGAATACCACAGAAATGCTGAAATGGAAAATTTATACAATTTGAGATGAGAGGGTAGAATAAGACGTAGTAAACGAAAAGGCGGAATTCTATCTACGAAATACACTTATGTTCAGAAAGAAGAACACCTTGAACGACTAAAGATAAGACATTCATACTCACAGTCACAGGACATGTACGTTAGTACGTTCTGCAGAAATGAATAGCGTTTGAACGATGTCGACCCGCGGGTTCAAGGTCAACATCGATATCGCGGCGCAACACCGGCTGTCCGTAAAATGCGCCTGCGGATCTCCTTGTCGCTATAATCCTGAGATAATGGATCAGTGTGACTTGGGTAGCCGTGCAGGATGCCTCATAAATGTATGTGCAAACCGTACCGTTCAAATGTCTCTGAGCACTATAGCACTTAACATCTGAGGTCATCAGTCCCCTAGGACTTAGAACTACTTAAACCTAACTAACCTAAGGACATCACACACATCCATGCCCGAGTCAGGATTCGAACCTGCGACCGTAGCAGTCGCGCGGATTCGGAATGAAGCGCCTAGAACCGCTCGGCCACTGCGGCCGGCGAACCGTACCGTCAAATCAGTGACTTAGAAAGACGGTGCATTATTCGCATGAGAGAATGTGATGCACCCCGTCGAGGAAATTGCTGCTTGTGTGGGACGAAGTGTTTCGGCACTGCAACGGAATGTTTCACGGAAGGCCGTAGAACACGACGAGATGGGTCAGGTCCCACGAGAAGATCGACAGCTCATCCGAATGGCACTGCAGGACAGATCTACTTCCTCCTCAGCGCTCCACGCCGCTGCCACGGTCGCAGGTTCGAATCCTTCTTTGGCGTGGATGTGTGTGATCTCCTTAGGTCAGTTAGTTTTAACTACACTACTGGCCATTAAAATTGCTTCACCAAGAAGAAATGCAGGTGATAACCGGGTATACATTGGACAAATATATTATACTAGAACTGACATGTGATTACATTTTCACGCAATTTGGGTGCATAGATGCTGAGAAATTAGTACCCAGAACAACCACCTCTGGCCGTAATAACGGCCTTGATACGCCTGGGCATTGAGTCAAACAAGCGTTGGATGGCGTGTACAGGTACAGCTGCCCATGCAGCTTCAACACGATACCACAGTTCATCAAGAGTAGTGACTGGCGTATTGTGACGAGCCATTTGCTCGGCCACCATTGACCAGACGCTTTCACTTTGTGAGAGATCTGGGGACTGTGCTGGCCAGGGCAGCAGTCGAACATTTTCTGCATCCAGAAAGGCCCGTACAGGACCTGCAACATGCGGTCGTGCATTATCCTGCTGAAATGTAGGGTTTCACAGGGATCGAATGAAGGGTAGAACCACGGGTCGTAACATCTAAAATGTAACGTCCACTGTTCAAAGTGCCTTCAATACGAACAAGAGGTGACCGAGACGTGTAACCAATGGCACCCCATACCATCACGTTGGGTGATACGCCAGTATGGCGATGACGAATACACGCTTCCAATGTGCGTTCACCGCGATGTCACCAAACACGGATGCAACCATCATGATGCTGTAAACAGAACCTGGATTCATGCGAAAAAATGACGTTTTGCCATTCGTGCACCCAGGTTCGTCGTTGAGTACACCATCGCAGACGATCCTGTCTGTGATGCAGCGTCAAGGGTAACCGCAGCCATGGTCTCCGAGCTGATAGTCCATGCTGCTGCAAACGTCGTCGAACTGTTCGTACAGACGGTTGTAGTCTTGCAAACGTCCCCATCTGTTGACTCAGGAATCGAGACGTGGCTGCACGATCCGTTACAGCCATGCGGACAAGATGCCTGTCATCTCGACTGCTAGTGATACGAAGCCGTTGGGATCCAGCACGGCGTTCCGTATTACCCTCCTGAACCCACCGATTCCATATTCTGCTAACAGTCATTGGAACTCGACCAACGCGAGCAGCAATGTAACGATATGATAAACCGCAATCGCGATAGGCTACAATCCGACGTTTATCAAAGTCCGAAACGTGATGGTACGCGTTTCTCCTCCTTACACGAGGCATCACAACAACATTTCACCAGGCAACGCCGGTCAACTGCTGTTTGTGTATGGGAAATCGGTTGGTAACTTTCCTCACGTCTTCATGTTGTAGGTGTCGCCACCAGCGCCAACCTTGTGTGAATGCTCTGAAAACCTAATCATTTGCATATCACAGCATCTTTTTCCTGTCGGTTAAATATCACGTATGTAGCAATTTTTAAGCCTAGGGGACTGATGACCTCAGATGTTAAGTCCCATAGTGCTTAGACCCATTTGAATTTTTCCTCAGTGCTGGCGCAACAATGGATCAGTGGAACACATCGTACACTATCAGTGGCGACAGTTCGTCGCAGTTTATTATGGCATGGGTTTTGTGCGCGGTGTCCACTTCTCCGTCTGGCGAATGTGCAGGAACGTGCTAGGCGGCAGTGCTGCATGGAACGACGTCACTGGGGACAGGAATGACCTCAGATAATGTTTTTGAGCGAATCCAGGTTACGTTTGTTTGAAAATGATGGCGGCATTTTGGTTCGCCGCAGACAGGAGGAGCGGCATCACAGCGACTGCATTCGCACAAGACATGCAACGCCAGCTCAAGGTTCAAAAATGGTTCAAATGGCTCTGAGCACTATGGGACTCAACATCTTAGGTCATAAGTCCCCTAGAACTTAGAACTACTTAAACCTAACTAACCTAAGGACATCACACACACCCATGCCCGAGGCAGGATTCGAACCTGCGACCGTAGCAGTCCCGCGGTTCCGGACTGCAGCGCCAGAACCGCACGGCCACCGGGGCCGGCGCCAGCTCAAGGTCTTGTGCCGTGGGCTTCTATTGGGTACAATCATAAATCAAGGTAGTGCACGTCCAGGGCACTGCGACCAGTGTGACCTACGTGAACTGTCATCCTGCGACCCGTAGGCATGCCCTTTCTGCACAACACCGCAGACACCACTTTCCAGCAAGACAATGCACTACGACATATTGCTGTAGGAACGCGTGCCTTCTTGGTGTCACAGGATGTCAACCTTTTGCACTGGCCCGCCAGATCACCAGACTTGTCGCTAATCGAAAATGTGTGGCATATGGTGAAACGATGGGTGCAGCGCTGTGACCCAATGCCAACCACCATGGATGAACTTTGGAACCAGGTGAATGCAGCGTGAATGGCCATTCTACAGATCACCATTCACGCCTTAACGCGTCGATGCCATCACGCATGGAAGAAGTTACCAGGCTACATGGCGGACCCTGTGCCTACCAGGTAGCAGGACACATGATGAACCGAGGTGATTGAAATTCTAATCACTTCTGCAAAACATACTAACGTACATGTCCTGTGAATACGAACGTCCTGTCTCTAGTCGTTCAAGATTTTTTTTTAATATGAATGTACAAATGAGGATTGTAGCAAGGAACGTAAGGATACGGATGGGTGCAGGCTAAGGAAAAGTGCCAAATACTGTTCTGGGATTAAAAAGGTAATTTCCGATAATTTGTGGTTGAAAAGCTAATTTCTGATAATGCATGTCTGAAACATTTGACAAGGACGTCAAAAATGAAGTAGACATATGAAGTATAATGTTAAAAAACACGAACATAGATGAAGTGCATAATTAAGGTACATTAAAAATATCAGGTTAGGAAAGGAGTTCACGAAAAATAATAAACTGGAAAAGTTACAAACAGATCAGTGGGACATTTGTAATTGCATAATAATTAACTTCGAAAACTTATGGAGAAACAGTCACGACTCGCAAAATATTTATTTTAAATAACTGGTTTCGGCACATACAGCAGTCCATCTTCAGACTGACTGCACCATTTGGTGGAGGTGGCGATGTGCTGAGCAGCTACGTTTTCTCAAGACGATAACTGCAGCAATTGGTGTAATCAATCTGAAGATGGCCTACTATCATTTTAAATAAATATTTTGCGATCGTGACTGTTTCTTCATAAGTAATCATCACAAGTAAGATCGCTGACACTTCCAACCATGTTAATTAAAATTATTAACTTCGGTGAGATTATGCAAATAGAATTAAGAAGGGTGTTACATACCGTAAACATGTAGACACGAAAAGATTATCGCAATATAGGTACATAAAACCATATTCACAATCAATATTAGAACGCAGGACATCAGCTGATCTGCGACTGCACAATTTCCACTCCGAATTCGTTCATGGAACTCGTAGAGCTGTCGGGAGAAAATTTTAATTTATTTAAAATATCTCCTTCTATCAATCATTTTATCTCCGTATATAGATTATCAGTTATGTTACAATAATTTCACGCCGTGAGGGATAGCCACGGGGTCTGGGCGCCTTGTCACGGTTCGCACGTCTCCCTCACCCCCCCCCCCTCGGCGGAGGTTCCAGTCCTCCCTCCTCAAGCATATGTGTGTTTGTGTGTGTGTGTGTGTGTGTGTGTGTGTGTGTGTGTGTGTGTGTGTGTGTGCTTGTGTGTGTGTCTGGTCTTGTCCTTAGAGTAAGTTAGTTTAAGCTAGATTCAGTAGTGTGTAAGCCTTATCAAAACGTTGTCGGTCCCGGGTTCGAATCCCGCCGCTGCTTAAGTTTTGATTAACAATCAGCATTGGCGGCCGAAGACTTCCGGCATAAAAAATCACCCTCATTCTGCCAACGGCCTTGTCAAAGAGGGCGGAGGAGCGGACAGAGGTTCAGGGCACTCTCTTGTCCTAGGGGTGGGAAACTGCCCCTAAAGGCGGAAGAATCAGCAATGATCAACGACATGAGGCTGCAGAAGGCAATGGAAACCACTGCACTACTAAGTAGTGCAGTTTACCACAAACTTTCAAATGAATTTCACATCATTTCGTTGCAAAGTTTGACCGACTTCGGAATAGCGCAGATATTTTTTTCTTGCAGACTTTTATGCGTCTTAAGATGGTTAACATTTTAGCAGGTCAAGTATGGGCCCAAACTTTGATCTTAGTGGAACTCAGGTTCTGTTGCAACGCATAGCGGTCTGGCTTTCTCGAGCCTCAGGTGATTCGCTGTACTGGAGTAGGCGCACGTGCAACACAACGACCTATCAACATGTAAACACAGAGATGAATAGCAGGGTGCTATATGATCAAGGATTGAACAAGCCAGATACATTGGGTGAATAAAAATGTGGACACGCCAAAAACTCAATAATTACCATGCCTAATACAGATGGCCCTCAAAATAACTTACTGTCATCTCGGAATAGATGAATACACGTCCGGTATGGCCTACTGTATGTGCCGGAAGCTGTAATTTTAAATCGTATGCCGTTCTTCCTGGAAAATAGTGGTTAGTTCAGGTAAGGATGATGGAAAGTGATAGCGTTTGAGCACCCTTCTCTTCAAAGGAAATGGATGAGTCATCAGCCGTGAAAACACATTAATATGTCTTTCCTGAAATGCCAGGAATGATTCAACGATTCAAAAGTAAGAGAATTTTGTAGAATATACATATTCGTCACAAAGTCAGATGAAATACAGCGTCGATCACCCGATAGAATTGTTGCTGTCCTTTTGTAAAGGTGTAATTTATATCGATGAACAGTAATCGATTGACAGGAAGTATTCTTCAACAGAAATTCATCAATAGCAGAAGCTGCAAGTGTTACTGATGGTTCGAGTTTTAAAAAAAAAAAAATATTGTTCACGTAAAATTAGCACTATTTCTTCGAAATGCAGAGTTTTTTCGGGACATATATGAGTAATTTTTCAATTTGTAGGACGGCTGCCCCTGTCGGTACAATTAATTATTTCGTAAATACAAATCCCTTTACTGAAATAACAGCAAGTCATTCCCACTTCCCCTGCGCACAACAGTGCAGAGATTACAATCGGAGAAGCGCTGTTCACATATGTAATTGCCCTACACAACAGCCGCATCCGTTTCAAAGAGAAAGCAGTACAATTTTGGAATTAATTAAACGGAACATTTGTGGCAATTAAAGGCAATTATTCTGACTGCGTCACAGTCGGAAGGCGGCAACGTCAATAAAATATGTGCTTCCACCCCTAATGGAAGCACGATATGAATCTCTCCTGCTGGTGCAGCTGTTCTGTCTCAGTAATATGGTAAAACCTCAAAAGTCTAACATTTTACTCTTTACGCCTTGAATGAAACATTTTGTGGAAGTGAATAATTGAAACTGAAGCTCAGAATCGCTACTTGTTAAATCGTGAACATAGTGCGTCTTTCAGTATTCCCATAGCATGAAAATTTCGAAAAATATTACTGTCGTACATTTCGCGTATGTTATACATCATGGAAGGTACAGTGATTTGTTAGGCTGGTGCAGCACTATAAGAAACATCGAAAATGAAATTGCGTACAGACTGTCAATGATCATAATGAACCGAACAGAAAAAAAAACAGTCGGGTATAATATGGAGCTGCAGAATTTGTGTTTTGGAAAGCGCCTGCTGCCTCACATGAAAAACATCTTTCCTCGTAAAATTCCGCTGAGGTTTCGTCGGTCGGTTGCGTGGCTGGTTGCCTCCAGTGTATTTATATGAAATTGACATCGTGTTGTATCATTATCTAAGAGACATTTTCAAAGTAACCCACACAATCTCTCCTCTGCTCCCCCACGTACACAGAATACATAAAACACGATGTAGCAACAGATTTATTTCTGTAAAAGGATCAAATAGACATAAAGATACTCCAAAACTGTCATATGTGGCTTCTTAAATAAAAAAATACATGAACCAGCCACTGTGCAACATACCAATATCTCCTTACTATCACTTTGGGAACGATCCTGGCCCAAGAAAGATCTTCAAAATTTTCGCCACACTAATCGCATTGTCATGTAAAATAGAAGTTGCGCATCCTTTTGTATCTGTAAGAAACACTGTTAGATAAAATATGGAATACTGATACCAGTACTTCAGACGCTCCACAAATTTGTGAATCGTCTTATAGAAGACAGTTACGAGCTACCAGTAGATATTCAAGTCTCAGTCTACTTAGGTTGGCTCCTTCCCATCTCAGTGGATGGAAGGATGTTCTGCAGGACCTTTCAATACGCTTAATTTGTTATTTCGTATCTTCATAAGCCCTGCTCCTCACTGAGACATTTCCTTCATTCTCCAGTGGGAGACAGTTGTGAAGAGGGAAAATAGGATAATGCACATCGAAAGAAAGACTTCCACACTAATCTTTTCCCGGAAGAGTTGCGACAACAGGCGTTGATGTGCCTTTACAATAAATATTTCTGATGGTGTCCCTTGCTGTGAAATTATGTGTTATAATTACTGAATTCAGAACGTTCCTCCACGATTTCCTCCTCCTTACCTTGATTACACTGCAGGGTTTTCTTTTCGTTACATCAAGATCTGCTACATTTTCCGCCGAAAGTCGACCGCAGAGAGGCATTCATTGCTTAATCAAGGAACAGGCCATTTTCTAAGCTGACTGAAAGATTTTGGGGTGGGTAGTTTCTACGGCTTGTTAAATCACATCAGCGCTGTGATCCACAATGTTCTGGACTTCTGGACACTGAAACTATGTTTAAACACAACCAACTGTACATACAGCATTCCAGCTCACCTACTAAGCATCCATTCAAGACGACGCCTCGTTCTCGACACTGCTCTATAAGGCAAGCGAATCCATATTTGGAAACTGTTATTAGAATCCAAGTCGTTACGCTAGTCACAGGAAGCAGAACGAGAAATCAGTGACTGATACGACTCTCTTCGTGGTGTGCTCTTATTTTAATAGAGAAAACTACTACAACTAGTACACGAAATGTTGGATTGATGTAGTTCCATAGAATCTTACGTGAACTGATATCTCTTAAGAAGAAGAATGGATGAGGAAATGGCCTACTAAGGCATCTGATAATTTCTACGTCCAGAGGCTCTTGCAGTTGAAAAGTCATTGCACTATAATCGTCGGTGAACCACATGCTTGGACGAGAACTACTTGTGATTTGGTGTAGGATCTGACTTACGAAGAATGGTACGTATGATTAGCAAACACAATGACCGCACTTCGAGAAAGTTTCCATCAAGGTCGCCCTTTTTGTAGAGATTAACATCGTTTAGCAATTCCTCTTAAGAGTCTTTTCTCTGCAAGGAACTTGAAGTGCGGGCCGATGTGCCCGAGCGGTTCTAGGCGCTTCAGTCTGGAACCGCGCGACCACTACGGTCGTAGCTTCGAATCCTGCCTCGGGCTTGAATGTGTGTAATGTCCTTAGGTTAGTTAGGTTTAAGTAGTTCTAACTTCTAGGGGACTGATGACCTCAGATGTTAAGTTCCATAGTGCTCAGAGCCATTTAAACCATTTGAACTTCAAGTTTTCCTGTTTCTATTTGACTGAATTGTAAGGACAAATGTAGTTGTGAGATTTAGATGTACTCTCTCTTCTTAATGATGAATATAAAGGAGAGTGTCCTAGACCTTGCTGGTTGCTCTGTTCTGAAGCCATCGCCATCTGATGTAGGAGTTTTCTACAGAATTTTCTAGGTGCGTTTTCTTAGAGACGGCTTTTCAAACCATTTGTTTTTTCTTGGAGTAGTGAATATCAGTTGAGACGCAGACACACTACTTCCATTTTATGAAGGCTGCTGTCCACATTGTTTATCATCTGACGTTCCCTGGGGAGTCAGTCTCCGTGATCATGGAAACTAAACAATACCTGCTTTCTTGAGACGCATACTTTTTATCAGAAGTGAGACAGGTGGTGTAATAGTAAAAGCTGAGATCTGTATTTGTTAAAATATCTTCCGCTACTTCACCATTAAGTAATCACTGGGTGACGGAACCCCTGATTTTTTTCTTTGTCGGACACTGGACAGTGCTTATTCCAGCCCAGGTGGTGACCAGAAGTATTAACGGAAAATACAGGGGAAGGGAATGACGTTCCTGACACGTGTTCCTAATATCCATAGATTGCTTTGCAACTACACAGAATCGCACTGTGTCCAAACTTCTAAGGTTTCTTATTGTAGACTAGGTTTCCGATATTTTTTCTAGGAAGGGCGATATTCTTCTGAGACTTCATCGTTTCACTAAACAGATTAGGTTAATACGGAGTTTCTTCTCACAATCAGTTTTTCGAGTGATTCACTATCCCCATCTAACAAAAAAATAGAAATATCTAGAGGCTTGCGTTCTGTTAGGCATCTCCTGCCTTGCCTGCTAGGTGAGAGCATTTATCGATAACCGCTGCTCTGGCGTAACGTCTCTGGTCATAATTTTTCAAGTGATTCACTATCCCCCTGTAACAAAAAATACAAATATCTAGAGGCTCGCGTTACTGCTAGGCATCTCCTGCCTTGCCTCTGAGGAGAGAGCCTTCATCGATACCTGTCACTACGGCAGAACATCTCAGCTCATTCGTATCTGCGGTTCGGATATCCCTGCCTGTAGGCACGGCGACATATTCATGGATTCTCCGCTGCCCAAGCAGGAAGCAAACAGGTATTTCTAAAAGCGTGGCTGCTGCGTTAACTACCAATACGTCCGCCTCAATGTTCCTCTGGCCACTCGCTTGGCCTCTACACAGAGCCGTCAGCAAAATGTCGCCCACAAGTTGCAGTACTGTAGTAAACGCTCAACCAACAACCAGCCGTAGCTCATGGGCGAGCCTCTATCCTCGCGAAGCTCTACTCTGCTGCCCCTTAGCGGGATCCCCGATCCCCAGTTAGCAGGCAACGGGCCAAAGATGTTACACCAGAACGGCAGGTATCAATAAAGGTTTTCGCATGCCTCAGTCTGTATATCTGAAAAATTTGATGGTTGTATAAGCACTAGCATTCTGGAATATTCCATGTTTGTGTAAATAAGTACTCTCTCCGACATGACAATATCAGCCACGAAGCCACGACGCGGTCAAACATCCAGAAGAATTTACTGAAATGGACTCTTCCCTCTATGTAGCCGTTTCAGTTTCATATTTCCAAAAATGGGGAAAAATATCGAAACGTAACTACTTGCTCTCAATAAACCCTCGCCGGCCGAAGTGGCCGCGCGGTTCTGGCGCTGCAGTCTGGAACCGCGAGACCGCTACGGTCGCAGGTTCGAATCCTGCCTCGGGCATGGCTGTGTGTGATGTCCTTAGGTTAGTTAGGCTTAACTAGTTCTAAGTTCAAGGGGACTAATGACCTCAGCAGTTGAGTCCCATAGTGCTCAGAGCCAATAAACCCTCAGGCAAAAGCTACAAAGAAACTGCTTAGCGATAAGTTTTACAGGAAACACAATGGGATCATACTGAGGAAAAAAGTTAACAAATTTAGCGGTGTAAAGTGGGTGACTATAGAAAACTATACAGCCCACCAAGTTCCACTAGTTGTCACACAGTTTGCCGGCCACTGTGGCCGAGCGGTTCTAGGCGCTTCAATCTGGAACCGCGTGACCGCTACGGTCTTAGGCTCGAATCCTGCCTCTGGCCTGGATGTGTGTGATGTCCTTAGGTTAGTTAGGTTTAAGTAGTTCCAAGTTCTAGAGGACTGATGACCTCAGATATTAGTCCCCTAGTGCTCAGAGCCATTTGAATCATTTGTCACACAGTTTGGTCATTAAAGTCTCCTAGTAGAGATGGATGAGTTTTCGGTATATGGGTTCCCATCCACAATTTGATCCTTCGCTCATCAACTGCAATATCTCTAAGTATTCTGTGACTTTTGAAACGCTGTACACATAACCGACCTATCAGACAAAGTAAACAGACAGCTCAGTCTGTTCGTCACCTACTAGCATACATAATTGTTGCGCAACGGCCTCAGGCAAAATGCTCATCCGATTTACCAGACAGTAGTTCATCGTAAACGCGAATAAATAGAAAATAATACTAAGAAAAATGTTAGAACGTAAGTGTTAAACGTATCTACTACATCGACGAAATATGTAACAAGATAACTGTATATCTGTGCTGAGAAGCTGCTTAATTGAAGGTGGCATCAGCCCTGATGATTAGTTCGAAAACAACCATGCCCTACGTTTGGTGGTTAGTTCACTGTACACAATGTTAGTCCCTCCTTAGAGAGCCTAGTAGTCGCAGTGGAGCGCTGTAAAACTCATACCAGCTCATTATGTGACCGTCCACCACTGACGTAGCTCAAGGCAATGAACTGATGTGTTTGTGCCATTCAGCTGTATGGAATTCAGCGCAGTAAAGTACGTCGAAGTGGAGACACGACACAATGGCGGAAAGGAACAAGCAAGTTTGGCCGCGCCCGTCGACATACGATGAATGACACTGCCCCTATTTGTTGGTACATCAACGCGGACTATAGAACGTGTCTGCAAGTCACGTTGAACAACACGCCATAAGAACAATCGTAGCCTTAAAACCATAATCAACAGCGGCCGGAGATGAATGTGACGCTCGTCCATAGCAATCAGTTTCAAGCCCGACAGGAGTTGCTGAAGCCAGTGAATGCAGATCCAACCCAACCATTTGCGAGTGGGCATTGGGAATGGACCTGCATACAATGGACATTTGTAGTTTTGAACGGGCCAAAGAACACGGAAACTGTACAGTAGCTGACTGGAGGGGCGTGATGTGATCTGACGAGTGGAAATTTTACCTCTCTGCAAACGACGTAAGGCGCGGAGCGCACCTACGGTCCAACTAGGCGTATACCTGCAGGCGTGAGGTGGTTCCGTGAAGTCTTTTGGCTATTTTTCGTACAGTGACTTGAGCCCACGTACTTTGGCTACCGTGAACATCAACCATGATGATGGCGTATCGCCGAAAGCAGTAGCCTATAAAATCAATCGGAGATGAAATTATAACTGAATGTGTTCTTGATATCTTTCATATACTTATGGGCTGTTTTCCAGCATGTTTATTTCAATATTCTCGGTGGGCAAGTGTTGCCCTTCCTATTACCTCTCCAAGATAAACATCCTGTAGACGCTCTTCCAAGATAACAACAGGGCTGCATACATAAGTTCCTGGTTTCAAGAAAGTATACACACTTTATTGCACCTCGTTTGGCCCACAGGCCATCCGATCTTATCATCATCATCATCATCATCATCATCATCATCATTTAAGACTGATTATGCCTTTCAGCGTTCAGTCTGGAGCATAGCCCCCCTTATACAGTTCCTCCATGATCCTCTATTCAGTGCTAACATTGGTGCCTCTTCTGATGTTAAACCTATTACTTCAAAATCATTCTTAACCGAATCCAGGTATCTTCTCCTCGGTCTGCCCCGACTCCTCCTACCCTTTACTGCTGAATCCATGAGTCTCTTGGGTAACCTTGCTTCTCCCATGCGTGTAACATGACCCCACCATCTAAGCCTGTTCGCCCTGACTGCTACATCTATAGAGTTCATTCCCAGGTTTTCTTTGATTTCCTCATTGTGGGCACCCTCCTGTCATTGTTCCCATCTACTAGTACCTGCAATCATCCTAGTTACTTTCATATCCGTAACCTCAACCTTGTTGATAAGGTAACCTGAATCCACCCAGCTTTCGCTCCCATACAACAAAGTTGGTCGAAAGATTGAACGGTGCACAGATAACTTAGTCTTGGTACTGACTTCCTTCTTGCAGAAGAGAGTAGATCGTAGCTGAGCGCTCACTCCATTAGCTTTGCTACACCTCGCTTCCAGTTCTTTCACTATCGAATTTGCCATCACAACTAAGTCATCCGCATATGCAAGACTGCTTATTTTGTGTTCACATATCTTAATCTCACCCAGCCAGTCTATTGTTTTCAACATATGATCCATAAATAATATGAACAACAATGGAGACAGGTTGCAGCCTTGTCTTACCCCTGAAACTACTCTGAACCATGAACTCAATTTACCGTCAACTCTAACTGCTGCCTGACTATCCATGTAAAGACCTTTAATTTAATTAATTTAATTAATTAATTTAATTAATTAATTTAATCTGATCTTAATCCCATAAAAAAACAACCGGGACGTTTTGGAATCGCGGGTGAAACGTAGCAATCAACATTTCCACATGTTCGTATCTCTACAGGCTACAATGATTGTCTCCAGGTGGATGTGCCATAAATGCAGAAACTTCTGGACTCGTTTGTTAGCTGAAATGAGGACATTATCGAGTCTTGCGGAGGACTTACGCGGTATTAGTATAGAGTGTCCTGGGGATGGCTAAAGTTTTTTACGATGTCCTTATGTTTAAATATCCAGTTTTTACAAGCAGTTACAATCACCTAAATTTCTAAATGAAATATGCGCAAGTATGCAAACTGATTTTTTTTAGCGTACATGGTACTGTTTGCTTGACGCAACCCAGAGTGATGTTTGCAGAGCTCTCAGGACCGGTCGAACAGGGAATGACAACATCTCTGCCTCTCTGTGCAATGTCCTGCCTTTTGTGGCCGAGGTCACAGGGAATATCAAACTAACAGGCTCAGTGGTGGCACATACGAGAGATACCCTGTTCTTCGCAGGTGTCACAGTTCGCTGCCTTCGCCACGGACGGTGCTGCAGTCAACGAAAACGGAGAATGTGTCGTTTCTCCCACCGCTGAGTAGTGCATGACGCTAAAATATCCTTCTATTAGATTTAGTGCTTCAGAGGTAACTCATGGTGGAGTGTCATCCATACCAAAGCACTTGAGTCCGTACTGCTGGCCTAGTAATAAAACTGGTGAACGATGACATTGTTTTCAAAGGAGTAGAGATGTTCTGCAGGTGCTCGCCACAGCTCATAAATATTTGAAAACTATCGTATTTTGAAATAGCTAAGAGCTACTGATAATTTAATTCCTTATTTAATACTGGTTTCAATCTTCTGATCATCTTCAGGCACCATAAAATTATTTACAACAGCCTACAAGGCAACATTCTTACGGTAGCATGAAATAACTTCCTAATCTCCGACAACCCAACTGCACCATCCATCATAGAGGCCATCCATCTCCAGCCTCTACAGAATAATACTTTGAAAGGATCTGCTCTCTTGCAAGAACACAATTTTGTTTTATTTACGAAACATCTTTCACTGCAGTTGCGATAACTACCGTGGATCCTCTTTTATTGCTTCTGAAGATGTATTTACGATTTTTATTAATTATGTAGATTATGATTGTCAATATGTTAACATCAGAGTTTTACTATTGCTTGGATTACAGATGTCAGTTCGACTTTACTTTTTGTTACGTCATATGTGTCCTGTGCCAGCGAAACGAAATTAGCCACAAGTCTGTTAATACAGCACGTCATCTGCAACACAGGGATGTTAAGGCAACGTCTGTACTGAAATTTTTGCCTAAAATACAACCTCAAAACTTAAATTTTAAAAATTCTGGCATATGACGCATTTCGTTGTCCATTCGTCTCTCTTCCGCTTAAATTCTTTCCTTACTGCGTCATGTGCCCTTAACACCATTCGTGGCCGAGCGGTTCTAGGCGCTTCAGTCTGGAACCGCGCGACCGCTACGGTCGCAGGTTCTAATCCTGCCTCGGGCATGGATGTGTGTGATGTCCTTAGGTTAGTTAGGTTTAAATAGTTCTAAGTTCTAGGGGACTGATGACCTCAGATGTTAAGTCCCATAGTGCTCAGAGCCATTTGAACCATTTTTAACACCACTTGGAGGCATTTTACCTTGCGGTCGGCAGTGGTCCCAATGTTCTGGCTCATCAGTTAGTCTATTTTGAGCTGTGCTTGTGTGTTATTTGGCTACTAAATGAGTTGTTGTTGTTGTTAGTTTTATGTCTGAAGCTAGTTGCGGACGACAGTAATATTTCGTTAGTCTGTTTTTGCTTTGATAGTGCTGTAGATTGTTAACGGTACTCATTAGCCATTTCTGGTTATTTACCTTCTCATGGTCGGTTATTTATTTACACGTCTAATACCGTAGGACCAAATTGAGGAGCTAATCTCCAAGGTCACGAAACGTGTCAGTACATGAAATTACAACATAAAAGTAATAACAGATAAAAATAAATTTCTACGAACCTAAAAATAATCGAGTCATAAGTTTAAGTAAACGCAATCAACGATATACCATAAGAATCAGATTAATTTTTCATGGTACTCCTCAACAGAAAAGAAAGAGTGTCAAATGAGGAAACTATTCAGTTTAGATTTGAAAACACGCGGATTACCGCAGAGATATTTGAATTCTTTTGGTGGCTTATTGAAAATGGGTGCGGCAGTATATTGCACACCTTTCTGCGCAAGAATTAAGGAAGTGCGATCCATATGCAGATTGGATTTCTGCTGAGTACTAACTAAGTGAAAGCTGCTAATTCTTGCTAATAAGATGATACTGGTAACGAGAAACGACACTAAAGAATATATATATTGAGAGGGCAATGTCAAACTACCCACACTAATGAACAGAGGTCGATAAGAGGTTCGCGAACTTACACCACTTATTGCCCGAACTGATCGTTTCTGAGCCAAAAATATCCTTTTAGAATAGGAAGAGTTACCCCAAAATATAATACCACACGACATGAGAGAAAGAAAATAAGTAAAGTAGACTAATTTTCGTGTCGAACGATCACTTACTTCAGATACCGTCCGAATAGTAAAAATGGCAACATAAAGTCTTTGAACAAGATCCTGAACGTGGGCTTTCCACGACAGTTTATTATCTATCTGAACACGTAGAAATTCGAACTGTACAGTTTCACTAATCATATTCTCCTTCTGTGAAATTAAAACATCAGGATTTGTTGAACTGTGTGTTAGAAACTGTAAAAATTGAGTCTTACTGTGAGTTAGCGTTAGTTTATTTTCTACAAGCCATGAACTTATGTCATGAACTGCATTATTTGAAACAGAGCCAATGTTGCACACAACATCCTTTACTACCAAGCTAGTGTCATCAGCAAACAAATATTTTAGAATTACCCGTAATACTACAGGGCATGTCGTTTATATAATTAAGGAACAGGAGTGGCCTCAACACTGATATCTGGGGTACCCCATTTAACCGTCCCCCACTCGGACCCCACATGGTAGCTATTCACAATACTGTGAAGAATGACCTTTTTCTGTCTGTTGTTAAAGTAAGAGGTGAACCAATTGCGAGCTGCTTCCCGTATTCCGTAATGGTCCAACTTCTGGAGCAATATTTTGTGATCAATACAATCAAACGGTTTAGTTAAATCAAAAAAAATATGGCTAGCTTTCCAAACCTTTAGTTTAATTCATCCAGTAACTCACAGAGAAAAAGAATATAGAATTTTCAGTTGTCAAACGACTTCTAAGGCCGAACTGTACATTTGGTAGCAAATTATGTGATATAAAATGATCAATTATCCTCGAATAGACAGCCTTTTCAATAACTTTAGCAAAAACCCTGATGGCATACAAACTGGTCTAAAATTTTTTGCATTATCTCTTTCTCCCGTTTTATAAAGCGGCTTTACTACTGAGTACTTTAACTGTTCAGGAAACTGACCAATCTTAAAGGAAGAATCACAAATATGGCTAAGTACAGGGCTGACATGTGCAGCAGAGTAATATTGTGCTAGGCAGTCCATCATATCCATGAGAGTCCTTAGTCATCAGTAATTTAATTATTGACTCAATCTCCCCCTTGTCTGTATCACAGAAGAGTATTTCAGACATCAGTCTCGAAAAAGCATTTTCCAAGAGAGTTATGTGATTCCCTGTAGAAACTAAGTTTTCATTTAACTCACCAGCAATGCTCAGAAAATGATTGTTAAAAACTGTATATACACCTGATTTATCAGTAACAGAAATATTTTTACTGTGAACTGACTTTATATCGTCGACCTTGTGCAACTGACCAGACACTTCACAACTAACCCAATGGTTATAATTTGATCATGTGAATTAGCTATTCTATTTGCGTATCACATACTCTTGCCTTCCTAATAACATTTTAAGCACCTTACAGTACTGTTTGTCTTGGGCTACTGTAGCTTGATTGTGACTACTTCTAATATTTTGATATAATTCCCTCTTTGTTTCACATGATATCCCTATCGCACAAGTCACCCATCCAGACTGCTTTTTACTGCTAGTGTTCACATTCATGTACAATTTTTTAAAGGACGTTATATTCGCCGTTGACTGTACAAATTATTTATTTCACAATTATAATTTCGGGCTTTGGGCAATTTCAGAATGGTACTGCAAATTATTTTACTTCGTCCCATGTCACATATTAAAACCTTCTGTCATGTATACATGTCATCGACAAAAATAAGCCTTTTCAGAATGTTAAAATCCTACACTGTTTACGCGGCCTGAGTTCACATGTAAACAGGGTGTTAGATCATTGATTCTACATCTGCATCTACATCTACATCTACATCCATACTCCGCAAGCCACCTGACGGTGTGTGGAGGAGGGTACCTTGAGTACCACTATCGGTTCTCCCTTCTATTCCAGTTTCGTATTGTTCGTGGAAAGAAGGATTGTCGGTATGCCTCTGTGTGGGCTCTAATCTCTTTGATTTTATCCTCATGGTCTCTTCGCGAGGTATACGTAGGAGGGAGCAATATACTGCTTGACTCTTCGGTGAACGTATGTTCTCGAAACTTCAACAAAAGCCCGTACCGAGCTACTGTGCGTCTCTCCTGCAGAGTCTTCCACTGAAGTTTATCTATCATCTCCGTAACGCTTTCGCGATTACTAAATGATCCTGTAACGAAGCGCGCTGCTCTCCGTTGGACCTTCTCTATCCCTTCTATCAACCCTATCTGGTACTGATCCCACACTGTTGAGCAGTATTCAAGCAGTGGGTGAACAAGCGCACTGTAACCTACTTCCTTTGATTTCGGATTGCATTTCCTTAGGATTCTTCCAATGAATCTCAGTCTGACATCTGCTTTACCGACGATCAACTTTATATGATCATTCCATTTTAAATCACTCCTAACGCGTACTCCCAGATAATTTATGGAATTAACTGCTTCCAGTTGTGACCTGCTATATTGTAGCTAAATGATAAGGGATCTTTCCTTCTATGCATTCGCAGCACATTACACTTGTCTACATTGAGATTCAATTGCCATTCCCTGCACCATGCGTCAATTCGCTGCAGATCCTCCTTCATTTCAGTACAATTTTCCATTGTTACAACCTCTCGATATACCACAGCATCATCCGCAAAAAGCCTCAGTGAACTTCCGATGTCATCCACAAGGTCATTTATGTATAATGTGAATAGCAACGGTCCTACGACACTCCCCTGCGGCACACCTGAAATCACTCTTACTTCGGAAGACTTCTCTCCATTGAGAATGACATGCTGCGTTCTGTTATCTAAGAACTCTTCAATCCAATCACACAGTTGGTTTGGTAGTTCATATGCTCTTACTTTGTTCATTAAACGACTGTGGGGAACTGTATCGAACGCCTTGCGGAAGTCAAGAAACACGGCATCTACCTGGGAACACGTGTTTATGGCCCTAGTCTCGCGCACGAATAGCGTGAGCTGGGTTTCATACGATCGTCTTTTTCGAAACCCATGCTGATTCCTACAGAGTAGATTTCTAGTCTCCAGAAAAGTCATTATACTCGAACATAATACCTGTTCCAATATTCTACATCTGATAGACGTTAGAGATATAGGTCTATAGTTCTGCACATCTGTTGGACGTCCCTTCTTGAAAACTGGGATGACCTGTGCCCTTTTCCAATCCTTAGGAACGTTACGCTCTTCTAGAGACCTACTGTACACTGCTGCAAGAAGGGGGGCAAGTTCCTTTGCGTACTCTGTGTAAAATCGAACTGGTTTCCCTTCAGGGCCAGCGGCCTTTCCTCTTTTGAGCGATTGTAATTGCTTATCTATCCCTCTATCGTCTATTTCAATCTCTACCATTTTTTCATCTGTGAGACAATCTAGAGAAGGAACTACAGTGCAGTCTTCCTCTGTGAAACAGCTTTGGAAAAAGACATTTAGTATTTCGGCTTTCAGTCTGTCATCCTCTGTTTCAGTACGATTTTGGTCACAGAGTGTCTAGATATTTTGTTTTGATCCACCTACCGCTTCGACATAAGACCAAAATTTATTAGGATTTTCTGTCAAGTCAGTACATAGAACTTTACTTTCGAATTCATCGAACGCCTCTCGCATAGCGCTCCTCTCACTACATTTCGCTTCGCGTAATTTTTGTTTGTCTGCAAGGCTTTGGCTATGTTTGTTTGCTGTGAAGATCCCTTTGCTTCCGCAGCAGTTTTCTAAATCGGTTGTTGTACCACGGTGGCTCTTTTCCATCTCTTACGATCTTGCTTGGCACATACTCATCTAACACATATTGTACGATGCTTTTGAACTTTGTCCATTGATCCTCAACACTATCTGTACTTGAGACAAAACTTTTGTGTTGAGCCATCAGGTACTCTGAAATCTGCTTTTTGTCACTTATGCTAAACAGAAAAATCTTCTTACCTTTTTTAATATTTCTATGTACGGCTGAAATCATCGATGCAGTAACCGCTTTATGATCGCTAATTCCCTGTTCTGCGTTAACTGTTTCAAATAGTTCGGGTCTGTTTGTCACCAGAAGGTCTAATATATTATCGCCACGAGTCGGTTCTCTGTTTAACTGCTCAAAGTAGTTTTCAGATAAAGCACTTAAAAAAATTTCACTGGATTCTTTGTCCCTGCCACCCGTTATGAACGTTTGAGTCTCCCAGTCTATATCCGGCAAATTAAAATCTCCACCCAGAACTATAACATGTTGGGGAAATCTACTCGAAATATTTGCCAAATTATCCTTCAGGTGCTCAGCCACAACAGCTGCTGAGCCAGAGGGCCTGTAGAGACATCCAATTACTATGTCTGAGCCTGCTTTAACCGTGACCTTCACCCAAATTATTTCACATTTTGGATCTCCGTCAATTTCCTTCGATACTATTGCACTTCTTATCGCTATAAACACGCCTCCCCCTTCACTGTCCAGCCTATCTCTGCGGTATACATTCCAATCTGAGTTGAGAATTTCATTACTGTTTACATCTGGATTCAGCCAACTTTCTGTCCCAAGTACTACGTGGGCATTGTGACCGTTTATTAATGAGAGCAGTTATCGGACCTTTCTATAGACGCTCCTGCAGTTTACTATTAGCAGATTAATACTGTTATTCCCTGTTGCATTTTGCCTACTCCTACCTTGCCGCGCCTCAGGAGGCGTCTTGTCGGGCCTAGGGAGGGAATTCTCTAACCTAAAAAACCCACATGTGCTCTCCACACGTACTCCGCTACCCTTGTAGCCGCTTCCGGCGTGTAGTGCACGCCTGATCTATTCAGGGGGACCCTACATTTCTCCACCCGATAGCGGAGGTCGTGAAATTTGCACCCCAGATCTCCGCAGAATCGTCTGAGCCTCTGGTTTAAGCCTTCCGCTCGGCTCCAAACCAGAGGACCGCGATCGGTTCTGGGAACGATACTACAAATAGTTAGCTCAGATTCCACCCTGCGAGAGAGGCTTTCCGCCTTCACCAACTCCGCCAGCCGCCTGTATGAACTGAGGATGACCTCTGAACCCAGACAGCAGGAGTCATTAGTGCCGACATAAGCAACAATTTGCAGTCGGGTGCACCCAGTGCTCTCTATCGCCGCCGGTAGGGCCTCCTCCACATCTCGGATGAGACCCCCCGGCAAGCAGACAGAGTGAACACTGGCCTTCTTCCCCGACCTTCCCGCTATTTCCCTAAGGGGCTCCATCACCCGCCTAAAGTTGGAGCTCCCAATAACTAATAAACCCCTCCCCCCGTGTGCCTGATCGGACCTTGCTGAAGGAGCAGCCACATGTCCACTCACAGGCAGAGCGGGCGATGCCACACGGCCAGCCTCCACATTGACCCTCCGCTTCGTGCGCCGCGAACGCCGCTGAACCCGCCACTCCCCTTGGGGAGAGGGTGGCCCAACTGCGCCCAGTACCCGCGAAGATGTCTCGACAGCAGGGACAGTGGTTGAAGCATGTAACACCTGGGGTGTACCATGCGACGCACCAGACTCCTCACTGCCGCTACACTCCGAGGCAGCAGCCTGAAGACGGCTGACCGCGGCCATCAACACGTTCAGCTGTTCGCGAATAGTGGCCAGCTCCTCCTGCGTCCGAACACAGCAGTCACACATCCTATCCATCCTAAGAAATCAATTTACTGTAGAGAGTTAATCAACTTTTAACTAGACTGCTAATTTACTAAAGACGGCTGATAGTTGACTAAACTGTGGTTACTAGACACTTCCTGTAGAAAACAATGAAAATAGCACTACCTGTCTCTGGACTGTATTGAAAACAAACACTAGCACTACTGGCACTATGGCTGACTAAAGGGACTCTCTCTGACTGTATTCAAAACAAACACGAAATTTATGCAACACTATTACTAACACTCGACAATTAAATCTTCCTAAAAGCAAAAACACCCGGGAGAAGAAGTGACAAGTAAGAAAAATACAGTTAATACTTAAATTAACGTAGCTCGCTGCACAGCAGACGTGACACAGACGGCAGTTACGACGACACTGGTAGCGATTTCAAAATTCAAATGGCTCTGAGCACCATGGGGCTTAACATCTGAGGTCATCAGTCCCCTAGAACTTAGAATTACTTAAACCTGACTAACCTAAGGACAGCACACACATCCATGCCTGAGGCAGGATTCCAATCTGCGACCGTAGCAGTCGCGCGGTTCCAGACTGAAGAGCGTAGAACCGCTCGGCCACACCGGCCGGCGGTAGCGATTTATTCGAAGGATGTTAACATTGTGAAAAAGCTTATTTCTCACGATGACATCAACACATGTTGTAGGATTTCAAAATGTAACATGCGCTGAAGAAAAGTATTTTGCAGTTCCGCACTAAATTGGCCCAAAAGCCGAAACTGCAATTGTGAAATAATTAACTTCTGCAGTCAACGGCGAATACGATGTCCTTTAAAAGATTCTGGTTTTTCTCTGCTGTGGCTTTCACACACTCTTCGTTGGACATTTACTTTATAGATGGCTTATTGCCATTAATTTGTTTCACTATTTTGGTTACTATTCTATTAGGTAAAAATTAATTCTTTCTGTTACAAAATCTCATTTTTCTTATTTTCCACTTTCGGTGTTCTTCACACCTTGGTACATTAAGAAAACACTCTTCTCTGTCCTTAAATCCCTCAAAGTACTTTTCTCAAAAATTAAAGCTATCTGCCAAATAATATATACTCATAGCTCGATATGCAGTTAACTTGCTTATCATAAGCTTTATCTGCAGCTTAAAACATAACACCTTTAATCTGTTAACTAAGCTCAAGTTCGTTTGATTTCACAAAATCATAGTTGTTACTGGGGTCTTCAGTCCGAAGACTGGTTTGATGCAGCTCTCCGTGCGACTCTATCCTGTGCAATCCTCTTCATCTCCGAATGACTAATTTGGAAACCCTTGACGTCTCAGAATGTGTGCTGTCAGCCGATCCCTTCTTCTAGTTAGGTTGTGCCACAAATTTCTTTTCTCCCAATTTAATACAGAACCTCCTCATAAGTTAGCGATATATCCATCTAATCTTCAGCATTGTCCGCCCCCGGAAGCTGAGAGGTCAGCGCGACAGAATGTCAATTCTAAGGGCCCGTGTTCCATTCCCGGCTTTCTCCGCTCAGGGAATGGGTGTTGTGTTGTCCTAATCATCATCATTTGAGCCGCTCAAGTCGCCGAAGCGGAGTCAAATCGAAAGACTTGCACCCGGCGACCGGTCTACACGACGGGAGGCCCTAGCCACACGACATTACACTACATTAAATCTGCAGCATTCTTCATTGGCACTAAAAACCCGTATCAGTTATTTAAGTTTATGAGCAACTGCCTATTCACGTCACTTATCCATAGACGAAAAAAACTGACAAAGAAAGTAATGCACGGTTCAAAGCTAAAAATGTAGCAGAAAATCCGGAGTATGAAAATACCGGTAGTTATACACTATGTGATCAAAAGTATCCGGACATCACCCAAAACATACGTTTTTCATATTAGGGGCACTGTGCTGCCACCTTCTGCCAGGTACTCCGTATCAGCGACCTCAGTAGTCATTATACATCGTCAGATAGCAGAATGGGGCGCTCCGTGGAACTCAAGGACTTCGAACATAGTCAGGTGATTGGGTGTCACTTGTGTCATACGTCTGTATGCAAGATTTCCACACTACTAAACGTTCCTAGGTCAATTGTTTCCGATGTGATAGTGAAGTGGGAACGTGAAGGGACACGTACAAAATCGTACAGGCCGACCTCGTCTGTTGACTGACAGAGACTGCCGACAGTTGAAGAGTGTCGCAATGTGTAATAGGCAGTCATCTATCCAGATAATCACACAGCAATTCCAAACTGCATCTGGATCCACTGCAAGTACTATGGCACTTAGGTGAGAAAACTTGGATTTCATGGTCGATCGGCTGCTCATAAATCACACATCACGCCGGTAAATGCCAAACGACGCCTTGCGTGGTGTAAGGAGCGTAAACATTGCACGACTGAACACGAAAAACGTTATGTGGAGTAACGAATCACGGTACAAAATCTGGCGATCCGATGGCAGGGTGTGGGAATGGCGAATGCCCGGTGAACGTCATCTGCCAGTGTGTGTAGTGCAAACGCGATCGTGTTATGGTGTGGTCGTGTACTTTTATGGAGGGGGTTTGCACCCCGTGTTGTTTTGAGTGGCACTATGACAGGCCTACAGTGATGTTTCAAGCACCTTCTTGCTTCCCACTTTTGAAGAGCAATTCGGGGATGGCGACTGCACCTTTCAACACAATCTAGCACCTGTTCATAATGCACGGCCTGTGGCGGAGTGGTTACATGACAGTAACATCCCTGTAATGAACTGGCCAGCACCGAGTCCTGACCTGAATCCTGCAGGACACCTTTGGGATATTTTGTTACACTGAATTCGTGCCAGGCCTCACCGACCGACATGGATACCTCTCCTAGTGCAGCACTCAGTGAAGAATGGGCTGCCATTCTCCAAGAAACCTTCCAGCACCTGATAGAACGTATGCCTGTGAGAGTGGCAGCTGCGATCAAGGCTAAGGGTGGGCCAACACCATACTGAAATCGAGGATTACCGATGGAGGGCGCCAAGAAATTGTAAGTGATTTTCAGCCAGGTGCCGGATACTTTTGATCACATTGTGTACATAAAGTAGACGAAGAAAATACAGAATTTATGAAAACTTAAAGGATCAACCCCGTAGACCCTTTAGAAAAAATGAGAAATCAGATGTAGTTAGAAATGAAAGCAGATTATATTCACTTATTTGTCTTCCAAGAAACCAGATGTTTAACTGCTTAAAAGGTGGGTTCTAATAAAGATTCAACATCAGTTAGAAAACATGGAGAACATGAAAGAATAAATCGATAAAAGCATTTAGAAAAGGTTAATAAAATCTAAAACAAACTGGAAATTTGATGGAAGCGTATAGAACGGTAGTACAAGCCATTCGTACTGGTAAAGTCCCATCACACTTTACTTTTCTCTACAGAGTATCAACTACTTTTAATTGTTCCAATTATTTTAAGATCTGTCAGTTTAAGACGTACGTTTAAGACGTCCGTTTTAAGATGTCAGTTTTAATATTTCGTTTTTAAGGTAGCAATTTTAAGATGCTAGTTGAAATTCGTTGCCCTTTTATACATCAAGGTGTTGTAGAAATTGGCCGCTGCACATCACAAAGCCCTTGACTCAGTCAGAGGCAGTAAGCTACTCTCCGCCACGCGCCTCACGCTGTGGAATGTTGCCAACAAAACTCGCTTTCAGCAGCGCTGTGACAATGCGGACGACTGTTTGCCCAAACGCTAAGGCCGCACTGCCGCCGCCGTTGCTGACATTTCACAGCGCAGCGGCTGGCGACCTCCTGCCATTCTCCCAGAACCCCACCAGCACTCCGTCTGCATTAATTCCAGACATTCTTTTCCACTTCAGCGAGACTTAAACAAAAAAAAAGACTTAATCTACTCGACGGCAATCATCGTTCTTCGTTCCACTTCATTCAATTTGCAACTTCATATTTACATCATCATGTACTAAGAGTTGACATAAACAGCACTTACTTTATAGAGTCATGGTGAAGACTATGGACCCTCTTCCTGTAGTATCAGGGTGCGATTTACTCGCCCACTCACCGACCTCTAGTAGGCCTAGCCTACCTCCAACACTAGCCCTGCGTCAGTCGGTTGCTGCAATAAATGCAATACGATATTAACTGCATTAGGAAGGTGCTGCTTTATAGCTGTTAGGGAATGTTTAAAACTCGCTATTGCATATCATTGAAATACTTGAAATTTTACACTACTGGCCATTAAAATTGCTACACCAAGAAGAAATGCAGATGATATACGGGTATCCATTGGACACATATATTATACTAGAATTGACATGTGATTACATTTTCACGCAATTTGGGTGCATAGATCCTGAGAAATCAGCACCCGTAACAACCACCTCCTTCAGTAATAACCCTTGAAACAACTGGGCATTGAGTCAAACAGAGCTTAGATGGCGTGTACAGGTACGGCTGCCCATGCAGCTTCAACACGATACCACAGCTCGTCAAGAGTAGTGACTGGCGTATTGTGACGAGCCAGTTCCTCGGCCACCATTGACCAGATGTTTTCAATTGGTGAGAGATCTGGAGAATGTGCTGGTCATGGCAGCAGTCGAACATTTTCTGTATCCAGAAAGCCCCGTACAGGACCTGCAACATGTGGTCGTGCATTATCCTGCTGAAATGTAGGGTTTCGAAGGGATCGAATTAAGGGTAGAGCCACGGGTCGTAACACATCTGAAATGTAACGTCCACTGTTCAAAGTGCCGTCAATGCGAACAAGAGGTGACCGAGACGTGTAACCAATGGTACCCCATACCATCACGCCAGGTGATACGCCAGTATGGCGATGTCGAATATACGCTTCCAATGTGCGTTCACCACGATGTCGCCAAACACGGATGTGAGCATCATGATTCTGTAAACAGAACTTGGTTTCATCCGAAAAAATGACGTTTTGCCATTCGTGCACCCAGGTTCGTCGTTGAGTACACCATCGCAGGCGCTCTTGTCTGTGATGCAGCGTCAAGTGTAACCGCAGCCATGGTCTCCGAGCTGATAGTCAATGCTGCTGCAAACGTCGTCGAACTGTTCGTACAGATGGTTGTTGTCTTGCAAACGTCCCCATCTGTTGACTCAGGGATGGAGACGTGGCTACACGATCCGTTACAGCCATGAGGATAAGATGCTTGCCATCTCGACTGCTAGTGATACGAGGCCGTTGGGATCTAGCACGACGTTCCGTATTACCCTCCTGAACCCACCGATTCCATATTCTGCTAACAGTCATTGGATCTCGACAAACGCGAGCAGCAATGTTCCGATGCGATAAACCGCAATCGCGATAGGCTTCAATCCGACCTTTATCAAAGTCGGATATGTGATGGTACGCATTTTTCCTCCTTACACGAGGCATGACAACAACATTTCACCAGGCGAAGTCGGTCAACTGTTGTCTGTGTATGAGAAAACGGTTGGAAACTTCCTCATGTCAGGACGTTGTAGGTGTCGCTACCGGCGCCAACCTTGTGTGAATGCTCTCAAAAGCTTATCATTTGCATATCACAGCATCTTGTTCTTGTCGGTTAAATTTCGCTTCTGTAGGACGTCAGCTTCGTGGTGTAGCAATTTTAATGGCTAGTGGTGTACTACACCATCAGTTTCAGTCGTTAAGGTCTGTTTCCCATTAAATATGATCAAAAATTGGATTCTTTTTATGTAATTGCATTGTATGTTGGGACGCTTAAGTTTTTTCATCGGTGTATTAGAAAAGTTTCTACAGCCCATTGTTCGAAGCAATGTCATGGCCGCCGAGGGATGTTCTGAGCCGGAGACGCTCGGCTCAAGTTCAAAACTTGCTATGCCGTGTCGCACGTTCAGAAAATGATTTATATTGCAGTATGCATGCAAACACGTTTGCCAAAAAAGCTGACGGACAACGTGTGCAGACTGCCGAACGCAGCATATCCAGCTCAGTCAGATCGGCTTTTCTCACCAAAAAGGACGAGGAAATTGCCCTCCAGGAACAAATCGAGTTGGAGGAAGTGTTTACATACGGTCTTGGAATTACAGACAAAACGTCTGTACCGAAAACATTATTTTTGGTCAAATTTTGTTCAAAATTGTTGAAAATACAATTTTTGTCCGCCATATTGGATTAGCCATTTTCAGTTTTGAAAATCTAAATTCGCATTCGTGTTCAGCGACATCAAAAATATATAATAACACGTAATGTACGCAAAATTTAACTAATGAAACATACAAAAGTTTTCCCTACACTTTAAACAGGTTTTTCTCGAGCAGCGATTTTCCAAAACTTCGTTCAGCATAAATAAAAACGTTTCAACTTAAATAACTTCTACCTTTGACCAGAAAAGTGAACACTTTTCTTGAGAGCTTATACCTATAATATATGAAATTTGTTAATATTAATTATTTTTTGTAAAGCTATAAAGAGTGAAACAAACCATCAAAAATCGAACTCAAAGCTCGAATTAGCACCATATAGTTAAATTTAAGGTTATTTCGACGTGGTTAGGTATAAGCTCTCATAAATCGGCTAATGATATCCATTTTAATTCAGATAACTCCTGAGGGCCTACACTGCACGCAGTCTGCGTACTTCAGACTCACAGGCCCTTGATCAAATCATAATCACGGGCACCATTTCGTTTTCTGTTTTTCTATTGAAAATCTAAAATAAAGTTCATAGTATGATCAGTCGTAACCCCCAACAGATCCTTTTTAACTCTATTCATTGACTCAAAAACAAATTCCAAAATTCGCCTATTTTTTACTCATTTGAATGAGAACCTGGCCTTAACAGACTATCTTCTGGTGTAGTTTGAAATCGTTACTACATGTGACACAATTAATGGTTCAAACGGCTCTGAACACTATGGGACTTAACATCTGATGTCATCAGTCCCCTAGAGCCTAGAACTACTTAAAGCTAACTAACCTAAAGGACATCACACACATCCATGCCCGAGGCAGGATTCGAACCTGCGACCGTAGCGGTCGCGCGGTTCCAGACTGTAGCGCCTAGAACCGCTCGGCCACCTCGACCGGGGACACAATTAATAATCATCAGAAATCATCAAGGCAAAAGCCAGATTCTCCATTAAAAGCAAATACAAAAGGAGATATATATTTGAATTTAATGGAGAGACTAGCTTGTGACACGATGATTTATGATGATTACCATTTCAAAGTATACCATAAAATGAGGTGTTAACAATTGAAACCTATTCTGTAATGAATTTTGGAGTAACATAATTGTGTGTAACCATGGGATTTCAACGATATAAAATGTTTCGCATATGGATGCTATACTCAGATTATTCTTCCGGACCTACTAATACTTACAATCAGCCAAAGCAGGTAGTTCGAAGAGGGGAGAAATGTTACAGAACTTCGTGTACTATGTGAACATTCACTAACTGAATCGTCGTAAAATGTTGATTTTAACAAACTGCTTTCGCCTTCCAAGTGTGGGTTCCTGGCGGAGACCATAAGAGTGCGTAGTTGACAAACGGAAGCTCACGCTAACGTCGTTGCAAAATGAATTCCTTTGACTTAGTTGCACAAGCGAGGATTTTGTTAATTTCGACATAAAACATAGGAAATACAGGCTCAGTTAGAGTGTACCATCTTACAAACGCAATTCTGGTTACTGTCGGATATCAAGAAGTAACTTTACAGACGAATGGAAAAACTAGTAGAAGCCGACCTCGGGGAAGACCAGTTTGGATTCCGTAGAAATATTGGAACACGTGAGGCAATACTGACCTTACGACTTATCTTAGAAGAAAGATTAAGGAAAGGCAAACCTACGTTTCTAGCATTTGTAGACTTAGAGAAAGCTTTTGACAATGTTGACTGGAATACTCTCTTTCAAATTCTAAAGGTGGCAGGGGTAAAATACAGGGAGCGAAAGACTATTTACAATTTGTACAGAAACCAGATGGCAGTTATAACAGTCGAGGGACATGAAAGGAAAGCAGTGGTTGGAAAGGCAGTAAGACAGGGTTGTAGCCTCTCCCTGATGTTATTCAATCTGTATATTGAGCAAGCAGTAAAGGAAACAAAAGAAAAATTTGGAGTAGGTATTAAAATCCATGGAGAAGAAATAAAAACTTTGAGGTTTGCCGATGACGTTGTAATTCTGTCAGGACTTGGAAGAGCAGTTGAATGGAATGGACAGTGTCTTGAAAGGAGGATATAAGATGAACATCAACAAAAGCAGAACGAGGATAATGGAATGTAGTCGAATTAAATCGGGTGATGCTGAAGGAATTCGATTAGGAAATGAGACACTTAAAGTAGTCAAGGAGTTTCGCTATTCGGGGAGCAAAATAACTGATGATGGTCGAAGTAGAGAGGATATAAAATGTAGACTGGCAATGGCAAGGAAAGCGTTTCTGAAGAATAGAAATTTGTTCGAGTATAGATTTAAGTGTCAGGAAGTCATTTATGAAAGTATTTGTATGGAGTGTAGCCATGTATGGAATTGAAACATGGACGATAAATAGTTTGGACAAGAAGAGAATAGAAGCTTTCGAAATGTGGTACTACAGAAGAATGCTGAAGATTAGGTGGGTAGATCACGTAACTAATGAGCAAGTATTGAATGGGATTGGGGAGAAGAGAAGTTTGTGGCACAACTTCACAAGAAGAAGGGACCGGTTGGTAGGACATGTTCTGAGGCATCAAGGGATCACAAAATTAGCATTGGAGGGCAGCGTGGAGGGTAAAAATCGTAGAGGGAGACCAAGAGATGAATACACTAAGCAGATTCAGAAGGATGTAGGTTGCAGTAGGTACTGGGAGGTGAAGAAGCTTGCACAGGATAGAGTAGCATGGAGAGCTGCATCAAACCAGTCTCAGGACTGAAGACCACAACAACATCAAGAAGTAACGGATATCGTTATCGTTACGGAAAACTTTCACGTTTTCTGTAGTTTCTTGATACCCGAGGATAAGCAGAGTTCGTGCGTGCAATAAACTGCCCTCTGACCGAACAAGTATTTCTTGCCCGCTAGTTGTGAGGCCCGCAGCCGTGCTAGGCTCCCACAGTTTGCGTGCTCGCCCGATTTATAGGTGGCAGGCATGGTTGCCAGTAGGTCAAGCCATAACAAGGACGACATTCTCGCCGACCCTTACGTTTGTTTCCTCCTCTGTCGGCATATGACCTTACATAGCTTACAATAATATACATGAGAATGGAAAAGGAAACTGAGGATTTGTTAACTGACGATCAGTTTGGCTTTAGGAAAGGTAAAGGCACCAGACAATCAGTTTTGATCTTGTGCTCGATAATGGAAACAAGACTTAAGAAAAATCAAGAGACCTTCATGGGATTTGTCGACTTGGAAAAAGCGTTCGTTAATGTAAAATGGTGCAAGATCTTCGAAATTCTGAGAAAAATAGGGTTAAGGTAGAGACAAAGACGGGTAATATATACAGTATGTGCAAGAACCAAGAGGGAACGATGAAAGAGGAAGATCAAGAACAAAGTGCTCACATTAAAAACGGTGTAAGACACGAATGTAGTCTTTTACCTCTACTGTTCAACCTGTTCATCAAAGAGGCAATGATAGAAATAAAGGAAAAGTTAAAGAGTGGAGTTAAAATTCGGGGTGAACGGATATTGACAGCGGCATTAGACTGTTTGCCGATGATGCTGTAGTCTACAGGAAAGTATCACACGAAAGTTGTGAACAAGTCAATGAGGATTTGCAGAAAAAAATGCATGGTGTAATGACTGGCAGTTCTCTCAATATCAGTAAGTATAACCTACTGCGTATAACAAGGCGAAAATCCCCAGTAATCTCATTAATCTACGAGTACAAAATAAATATCCAGTCTTTGGAAGCGGTAACATCCGTCAAGTATCTGGGTGTGACTATTCGAAATGAGCTCAAATGGAATGGTCAGATTTCACAATTAACGGGCAAGGCGAACTCTAGATTGCGGTTTATTGGTAGAATCCTGAAGCGATGCAGACCTTCAACAATGGAAATTGCTTACAATACGTTAGTTCGTCCAGTATTAGAGTATTGTTCGTCTGTTTCGGACCCTTACCAGTTGGGTCTGATTCAAGAGATTGAGAAGGTCCAAAGTAGAGTGGTAAGATTCGTGACTGGTACATTTACCCATCGCGAGAGCGTTACAAATCTCATAGAAAGTTTGAAGTGGGATACACTTTCAGATAGACGAGGCGCTAAACGGAAGGGGCTCCTCACTAAATTCCGAACTCCGATCTTCGCCGAGGATGTAGAGCATATATTATTACCACCAACTTTCAAATCGCGCAATGCTCACCATTCAAAGATAAGGGAAATAAGACCTAATATTGCTCCCTCCTACGTATATCTCGCGAAGAGACCATGAGGATAAAATCAGAGAGATTAGAGCCCACACAGAGGCATACCGACTATCCTTCTTTCCACGAATAATACGAGACTGGAATAGAAGGGAGAACTGATAGAGGTACTCAAGGTACCCTCAGCCACACACCGTCAGGTGGCTTGCGGAGTATGGATGTAGATGTAGATGTAGATGTACTGAGGCGTTCAGACAGTCGTTTTTCCCTCGCACGATCCGCGAGTGGAACAGAGGGGGGGAAATGTGACTTTGGAGCGAATTGTGCCCTCCGCCACACACCGCTTCGTGGTTAGCAGAGTATATATGTAGATGTAGATGTTAACTACATGTTCACATGTTGACCCAATGGCGTCATCAGTTACGATTACAGTGGGCACAGGACCATCGGAATTCGACCGTCAGTCAATGGAAACGAGTCGGTTCTGCGGGTTAAACACATTTTTGTTGCGTTAACTCTATGGTCGTCTCCGAAAACGCCGTCATGGAGGTGAACAGCGGCTCGAAACGTGCTGCGCGTTACGGACACAGGCTGGTGGGAACAATATTATGCTATGGGACGCAATCTCCTGCACTTGCATGACACCTGTGGTAGTAATCGGAGACACGCTGATAGCTGCCAACCTCCTGCATCCGTTCATGCTTGCTCTCTCAACCAACGGCGATGCCATCTTTCACAGTACAATCGTTTGTGTCTCGGAGTCATAACCGTGCTACAGTGGTTTGAGGATCATTATAGTGAATTCACATTGATGTCTTGGGCACAAAACTCGCCTGAGATAAATCCTATGGAACCCATCTAGGTCGCTATCGGGCGCCATCACCGCATTCGCAGATCACGAATACACGACTAGCGCGTAGATATCTAGTGCCACAAACTTCCACAAACCTACCAACAAACTATAAGAATCAGTGATGTATTTCGTTTTAAAGACGGACAAACAAGCTATTGAGCACGTGCTGATAACGTTTTGGCTCGTCAGTGTATGTCTTGACACAATGTAACTTACAGCATACAAATACCAGGACTAATTCGTCCAGTATTTTAGGTTGAAAGTCTGGTACCGCACGCCACGGATTTTGAATCCACGCCAGTTGGCATGGACGTGGAAAACCCCTAGAGGTCTCTGCACCATCGCGCCGTAAGCCGTCGCGGTGCGCTCCTCCTGGCCCACGTTAATGTGAGGGCGCCACAGTGGGACACGTGGTCCCTACGCGCAATTGCGCCATCCCCGATCGTGTATTTAAGCGCCTGCCCCTCGCTCAGCCAGTGAACATTCGAGAGTTGGATTCCCTCACTTTTTAATCGAGGACTCACACTGCCTGGGCTACACTCAGGGAGTATCTTCGTCTTGGAAGAGCCCCAACCGTTCCTGTCGTATTGTCGCCCGTCTGCACGCCGTCACTGCTGACCGCCGTCCGGTCGCCGCCGCCGCCGCCCGGAGCTCGCCGCCGCCACCGCCGCCTGGTCGCCGCCTCCCGGTGCTCGCCGCCGCCCAGTGCTCGTCGCTGCCCACTCGTTTTAGTTCCTTTGGTACTCCTATCGCCCGTGGACACTGCCTGCAATCATGGACACCCCCACCACCACCGTCATCTACACCTCCCCTTCCCGTGCCCCCACTGTAACATCGTGGAGTGCTTCCTTAGGGATTAACCCATCTCATCCACCTCCCCTACTCACAGTCTCCTAACCTTCTATCTCCTCCTCATCCATGTATCCCCACCTTTATGTCACTCTTTCCCCTGCCCTGGCCCAGCCCTTGCTCCTGCTCCTGCCCCTGCTTCTGCCCCCCCCTCCCACTCCTGTCGCCCACCAAGACGACTTTCTCCCCTCCCCACCCTCCCCCCTGTAACTCCCCTGCTTCCCCCACTCGAGTAACTGCCCGCCGCGCCACAGTTGCCACCAAAGAGCGCCCTATCCGCTTGACCAGTGCCATTGCCCCACAGGAGGGCCCTGCCTCCCACCACCTCCCCATCCATCCAGTCCCTCATCCCTCCTCCCAGGCCACACCCTCCAAAAAATCTTCTAAACGCCCCAGTGGCGACCTCTCCTCCACCCCCTCACCCGAAAAACCACTGCCCTCAACATTCGCTCCCTCCCTGCCAACAAACACCTCTTTATGCATACCCTATCCCAGCACCAGGTTGACTCCTTCATCCTTAATGAAACCTTCCTCCAACCCCACCATATTGTCCACACCTCCCCCTCTCTCCTTCACTGCACTGACAATCTCCTACCCCTAGCTCGAGGTGGGGTCGCTGTAGGCCACCTCAAGCATCTCCCTGTCTGGCCACAGGCCCTCCTCAATGACCCGACTGAACACCTTCTCCTCAGCATATTTTTTCCCTCTCTCACCATCACCTGCGCCACTATCTATATCCACCCCGCAGCTCGTCTCCCCTTCGACATCATTTCCCATGCTGACCATACCTTCTCCACCTATGTGATCGCCACTGACCTCAACATCCACAGCTGTGACCCTGCCATCCTTCAGTGGTGGCATCAGTTCCTTGCCACCCTCCATGGTGACCTTGTACCTCTCCCACAGCACACCCATGCTGAAAGTAACTCCACCCCCTATGTTATCTTCACTTCCCCCAACCTCCTTGGTTGCATTGCCATTGATGTCCTCGATCCTGTTGGTAGTGACCATCTCCCTGTCCTTCTCACCATCTCCTCTGCCCATCCCACCCCAGCCGCCACCTGCCCAGATGCCCCTCCCAAGTCTGTCTGTGACTACCACTGTGCCGACTGGGATGCCTAACAGGAATCCATTGCCTTACAGGTCGAAAGCCACCCCCTCACCTTTCACCATCCTGCTGGCATCACCCATGCCTCTTCCATCCTTCAGAAGGCCATCACTGACACTGTGGAGAACGATGTCACTAACAAACTCATCCACCCTCACTGCCCTACGCTTCCTCCACAGACCATCCTTCTTCTGTGTGAATCCCGCAGGCTCTACCTCTCCTCCCTCCACACCCATGACTGGGATACACTCATCTGCCACTGGCAATTACAGCGACACATCTGGAACCCCCTTACATCAAAGAAATGCCGGCACTGGTGCCAGACATGCACACACCTCAACTCCACCCTCCCTGCCAACTCCTCCAAGTACTGGTCAGCCTTGCACCGCCTTATTGGTAGCCATCTCACCCCACATAATCCAATCCTCCATGACAATCGACCCTTTCCTGACAACCTCAGTCAGGCTAACCATTCAGCTTCCCACCTCTCCGAGGTCTTCTCCATTCCTGGCAATCCCCATTTTGATTACTCCTTCTTCCCCACCATCCTTGACTGCACTGACACCTCTGTCCCTCTGTTCACCCCTAGCTTCCAGTACTTGGATTGGTTACCCCCCTCAAACATCAACATTCCCATCATCACACACGACATCACACTTGTCCTCCGCTCCAAACGCTACACTGCCCCTGGTCATGATGGTGTCACCTACTGCCACCTCAAGGAATCCCCCCCCATCCTTCCTGACTGTCCTTGCTAACCTGTACAATGTCCTACTCTCCACTGGATTTTACCCTGACCTGTGGAAGACTTCCCGTGTCCTGCTGTTCCATTAACCCAACAAACCCCCCTGTGATACCTCTTCCTATCATCCCATCTGCCTCACCTCCATGTTCAGTAAGGTCTTCAAGACTATCCTCTCTCACCGTATTCACCACCACCTTACCCATTGTGGCTTCTGGCATTCCTTCTCTGCCAACGACCAGCTCCTTAACCTTACCAATCTTCTTTCCCTCCAACTTAACTCCCGTCGCTCTGCTGTCTTTGTTTCCCTTGACCTCCAGAACGCCTATGACTGTGTCTGGCATCCTGGGCTCCACTGCAAACTCCAGACCTATGCTCTCCCCATCAACTTCATCCATCTCGTTGCTTTCTTCCTCTCCCATTGTCCCCCTGTATGACTATCCACAATTCCAACTCCCGTACTTTCTATCCCTCTGCTGGCATGCCCCAAGGCTCCGTCCTTTCCCCTCTCCTCTGTCTCCTGAACACTACTGATATGCCCAAATGTCCCCTGCCTGTTCATCTCCTCCAGTTTGCTGATGAAACCGCCTTCCTAGCCCTTTATCCTACCCTTCAATGGTCCCAACGTACTCTCCAAACCCACCTTCACCACTTGGTGCAACCAGTGGTTCCTCCGTATAAACCCCTCCAAGACCTAGGCAATAATCATAGGCTGCACCACCCGCTCCTTCTGTCTCCATGATTTATACCTCACCATTTATGACCATCCTATCCACCTCACTCCTACCCTTGAATACCTTGGCCTTACCCTCGACCGCCACCTCACCTGGACTCCCCATCTCCTTACCATCCAAAACAAAGCTCACAACAGACTCCGCCTCCTGAAACTCCTGTCTGGCTGGGCATAGGGTCTGCATCCTTCCACCATCCTTAACACCTACAAATCCTTGAGCCATCCCATCCTCTGTTATGCCAGCGTAGCTTGGATTTCCGCCCCTCCCAGGTTCTATAAATCCCTCTGAATCCTCGAACGCCATGTGCTCCTCCTCGCCTTCAACATCCACCTTCCATCCCCCACTCGCATCCTTTATGACCTCATTCCATTCGCCCACCTTCTCCTTTTTTCTTGAACACATCAGCACACTATATATTGTCCGCCACATTGATCCCCCTCACCCCCTGGTGTCTCCCTTCCTCTCCAGTCCCAGCCTGTTACCATGCCTTTACCATTGTGTCCCACCCTCTCTCCATATCCACACCCTCCGCCTCCTTTCCCAACGCAACTTCCCTCCCGGACGATGAGCTTTGCCCTGACATCTACCCATCCTACCAACTCCAACCCCATCTTCCTCCTGCCTCCTCTTCAGGGCTCCCTCTCGTCCCCCTCCTTTCAGAGTGGCTTTCCCTCTTACTCCCCCTCCCTTCCTTGTGCTCCTCTTCAGAGTCTCTGCACTCCCTTCTACCTTGTCTTCCCTCTTCATCTCCTGCCCCACCAGTCTCCTGCCTTATTACGCACCAACGCCCCTACTCTTTTCATCCTGCCACCTCCCCTATTCCCCCTTGCTCTCCTCTGCTTTTCCATCCTCTCCAGCCTCTCCCTCGGCAGGTCCCACCTGACAGTTTTATTATTCATTGGGTGTGCTACAAGTGGGCTTTATGTGTGTTGTTCTGGAGTGTTCTTAATACTGTAGCCGACTTTTAACCTGTGCGTGTGCCTTCAGTGTCTTCTTCGTGTTTTAAGAATCGCCAACTGTGTTTTTTTAACTTTATGTCGACCTTTTTTAATCGTCCCCCCATGAACGTCTCCATATCTGTGTATTTTTACCTCAATTATCTCCCCTCACTCTGTTTTATGTTCCCCTTTTTTTCGCCTTCTATGTATATGTAACATTTTATTCTTGTATTATTTGTCCTGTCACTCGGCTGAAGAGCGGCGGATTGTGCCGCTGACAGCCCTCCCCTGCCCATGTGGGGCAGGGGAATGAAATCACAATAAAGAAAAAAAAAAAGAAAAAGCTCAGCCAGTCAGTCTGACCTTGGCTGCATCCATCGACATCTCGCCTCAAGCGTTCTTTGTTCCGTGTATGAGTGGACATGGTTGATTAGTTAGCTTTACTTGTGACTCTGTTGTTTGTATCTTCTTGCTGTTCGTGTCCTCTCCCATTTGTGTTGTTATTCGCAGGCCGCTCCGTGGGTCCCACCGCGCTTTCCTACACGGCAATCCCGCGCCCGTTCCGGTCGCGGTTGCAACAGAAAGTACTTAGCGACTTCCGGCAAACTTAGAATCCAGTTGCAAATCTTTCCTAAACTTTTTTCTCGCTACATACTTAACATCAAACATTTCACACGCTAACAAATTTTTAAAGTAATCAGGAAGCCGTTGTAAAGAATAAGGGGTTTACTGGTGCGAACTGTATAGTTAATGTGCTTGCGGTTTCATATTCAGGGAAAACATAAATGCGTAATGTATTAAAGTTTTACGTCCCTGCTGACGCAAATCGTCCTGTCCTGTTCGCGCTGCGAAAAATTCCTACCCCTAGGGAAACGTCTCTTAACGGTATTTCTCCCTACTAGCGTTACGCTCTTTGTCAATCGCAACCATACAGATGGTGTATATACAGAGAGGCTGTGGCATGTTATCTAACGCTCCTTTAAGCTGTACTGTTATACGCCATATTTTTGGAAGACATTTGTGGTTGATCTGAAAATAAAACAGTGCACGTGCGAACTTTCAAGGTAAGATATTGCCGAATTTAATATCGAAATAGCGCCTAATATTTGTGCATCGTATAAGGGCATGAACAAAAGCAATAAAATTTTGAGTACTGTTAAAAATATTATCTGGTAATAGTATTGTACAGTTCTGTTACACACCACCCCATAAAGAACATTCACTTGTTGTAATTTACATGAATATGCTAATTCATTATTTTATCCTATGTTTAGTGTTTCCTTACACACAATGATGCGCCAAGTTCCTTCATTTTGACTTCCCAAAACATGGAAAACTGTTGTTCTATTTTCTTCACGCTGATCGCGGTGTTGCATCTCTGTGGTATTTATCTCTTTGCTCGTAACATTCGTGAAACTTTTTCCGGCCTAAAGCCAACCAACTGCTACAACACTATAGCAATCACAAAACTGGTCAAGACTCCAGCCGGCCAGATCACTGCAGTCACTAATATCGCTCTTCATCTGATTGCTTCTACCTTGCCGGTATCCCGGGGTCTCGGCCTATAGTGTTCACCTGACAAGTCATGCACTATCCGCTGGAAGACAACTCATCTTCATCACTAAATGTATATACATCGCTACATGGCAGCGAATAAAGTTGAACTCTTCTTGTTTCCTAGACTTCGCCAAGAATTCTAGCACCTTCCGTTTCAGTTTTGGTCTCCACGTATTTCCTATCATCCTGACGACTACGTATTTAGAACCGCGTACACACTCCGCAAGCCACTGTGCAGTGCATGGTGGAGGGTACATCGCAGCAAGATTACCAATTTTCTTTCCTGTTCCATTCGCGTAGTGAGCAAGGGAAATCTACCGTCTATATGCCTCCGTGTGTGCCCTTATTCTCACTATCCCTACATGAGATATACAATGATGGTAGAACAATGATGGTCTCGCAGTGTTCTCTAAATTCTCCCAACAGGGTTTCGCGAGAACTTTTCTTCCCCGGATTCCCATTTAATGTCGATGTCGGCAGTGATGCCTGTTTGAGAAGAACTCAAAACACTGAAACAATGCTCTAGAATAGGTCTTGAAGGCGATTCCTTTTGTAGATGCCTTTGATTTTACCAGAACTCTTCCAACAAATCTAAGTATTTTTGCAATTACTTTTCATTTTTAAATCGACCAATAACTCAGATTTGATTATTAACTATTCAGGTTCCTGTCCACCGCTGCGTACAATTTTTTGTTAGAGACTAGCTCCGAACGTTAACGTTCATTCTCAAACCATCGCCTACAGAAGTTACAGAATAATTGCAGACAAATAATGCAAAATATGACAACAGTTATCAATATACGTTGTGCATAAATGGTAGTATGCTGATATCAAGTAAGACATGCCCGTTTGTCAGACCATGATTCAACTGATACACTTACAAGACATCTTCATAAAACAAATCTGCATGATAGATGTTTTATGACCGTCGCGCAAGAATGGTACAGTCAAGAAACTAACTTATAAAGAGTTCTTCTTGTTGGGCAGCCGCACCTGTAAAGGCATAATTTTTAAGTTGAAGGCACAGAAGAACCATCAGGTGGTTTCTGAAGTTTAAAAATTAGACTATCTTATACGGAAGGTCAGCGCTACAAATGTGTTTACACAGATTCGATATATGTCAATAGTGGCTTGTCATGAATTCATGCGCTACGTTGACGTTTGTAGCCACAAATACATTATGAGCAACTAGTGTCATATATTGAGTCTTTGAAAACACAATTTGTAGTATTGATCTTTACTTGAATGTATCACTTCTGAACTATGGTCTTACCATCTTCATCATGCAGATCTGTTCTATGAATATGTCTTGTGAGTGTATCGGTGGAATTACTCTTTAACAAACACTTGAAATGCAACAGTGCCTTATTCGAAATTAGTACTTCTACTAGGAGTGCACACGTACATTGATAACTGTTGTAATACTTTGCATTCTTTGTCTGTAATAATATTGTAACTTCTGTAGGCAATAGTGTTAGAGTGAACGTTAACTTTCGAAACTACTCACCACCAATAAATTATACTCGACTGTGACACAGACCTGAATACATGAAAATCTAATCATTCCAGTCACATTTCTTAATACAGGTTTTACGTGATCGTCCTGTTTCATATCGCGTCTTAGTATTACCCCTAAATACATTTTACGACTGGGACGGATCTCGGTAGGTTTGATGAACAGATACAGACAAACAAATGATTATAAATTCAGAAAATTTGGATGATTAATTGACGCGAAATAAGGGACAGAGTACAAGGTATATGAAACACGAATTGGGGTGGCAGTCATTAAAGCAAAGGCGTGAAATTTCAATCACCGATTTTCTCCTCAGAGTGTGAAAATATTTTTTTGCTCCCACCTACATAGGGAGAAATTATCATCATAATAAAATAAGAAAAATCAGAGCTCGCATGGAAATATTTAAGCATTCGTTTTCCATGCCCGCTGTTAGAAATTGGAACGGTAGAGAAGTAGCTTAAAGATGGTTCGATGATTCTTTGTCAGGCACTTAGTAGTGAATTGCAGAGTAATCATGTAGATGTAGATATGCTTTCCAAGATACTCCCTATGATAGTGTCTTGATTAGTCGTCGATGAAGCGGTACAGTGTGGTACGCCTTTCGGAAATCTAGGAAGACCTATTGTTTGCAAGATGTATGTGAATAAACAACACTTTGTTTCCCACTAGTAGTTTTTCCCGAATCCGTAGTGATGCTCTGAAAAAAATTTGGTTTCCGCCAGGACTGTCATAAAAGTCGAGCTTAGAACATGTTCTAGTATCCTGCGAACATAAGGTAATAAGCAGTTATTCAAGTGCGATTTCATACCCTTAAACCCAGAGCTTTTCTTTAACGAAATGTACGTAGATGAGTATTTCATGTTTTTTTTGTGTTATGACATTTTTCTTCCAGGAGGGATGCAAGAATTTGTAAACATGGTACGGCTATTCACTTATAGAAGCTCAAGCATAAAAGGGCGCGAATGACATCAGTTTCTCGAGGTCTTGTGCTCCCTGGATATGTTCTCGCGACTCGATGAAGCCAGCGGTGTGTTACTTGCAGGAAAGTGAAGCAGATCTGTGAACCTCCTTTCCCGGAATAAGGAGCGTTGCCAAGAGTTGCGAATAGTATCGACGTTCTGATGCCGCGATCGTTCACGTTGCCGATGCAGCCAACCTGACAGGTAGTCCATAATTCAGCAAGCAGCTAGACCCGAGTTACGAGTGGCAGCCCTGAACAAAAATCGACCCAAGAGAACGGCGCAGAGGGAGTATTATGTACTCCTTCGAAAGTCCGCACAGGCGAGAAAAGAACACGCGTCCACTTGCCTGCCCCGTGCTGCCCGCCTCGCAAAGAAGTAACAACAGACGGTGACTAAACCTCGGCCTTGCTTAAACCGCGGCTGGCAGAAGAATGTAACGGCCCATTGGAAAATAATGTTGTGAAGGACTGTATCTACACCACGGACAATTTCTTTATTGTACTATCTATCACTGGCTATTGCTTAGCGCTCACATAACTCTCCCTCACTGACTAAAAACTACCGTTCTGACTTCTCTAACTCCTCCGCTAAATCGACCTTGAAAAGACTCTGACCCCTTCCTTCTTCAGTCACTGATTGTACCCTGTTTCTTACGTCGTCGTGACCGACGGAATGTTAAACTCATAGTTAACGTAATTTCGTTCATCTTATTAGTTGTTCCAGGAAAGCATCCAACTGTGTCATTCATGATTTAAATAATGAAAATTGCACCAGTTAATTACTTCTTGATACTTAGCACAACGCGTTTCGAGAATTTATTCTCGTTTTCTAGTGCATTTGTGCACGTATTTACACTAATATGTTTGGTGGTTTTCTGACTCCCTTACGTCTCTTGGAAGTTAGACTGCAATCTGAAGATCGGAAAAATTAATTATTGAGTGTTTTTAAACGCTAATGTTAAAAATTGTTTTTGGTTTGTCTACTTACAGGTCTCTCCTCCATTATACAGAATGTCACACACATGCAAATCATCACTTACACTGTTTGTTTTACAAAACATGCTACAAAGATATTACGACACTACGGTTTCACTAAGACTTTTTACACAGAGTTGTTACAGTGTTTTTGGATTACATATATAAGGTTGCAAATCGTAAGATGTACACACATCAAAAAAAATTTTGCCTCACCTCGGTTCCGAGAGTTCCAGAACGTGTACAAAAAATTGGAACAGAGTTCAACATAAACATCGTTTCCGCCCTTTTTATTGCTCATGAAAACCACACAATGCATGTTGTACTACCATACAGCGAGACCTTCAGAGGAGGTGGTCCAGATGGCTGTACACCCAGTAGCACGTCCTCTTGCATTGGTGCATACCTGTATTCGTCGTGGCATACTATCCATAGTTCATGAAGGCGCTGTTGGTCCAGATAGTCCCACTCCTCAATGGCGATTCGGCGTAGATCCCTCATAGTGGTTGGTGGGTCACGTCGTCAATAAACAGCCCTTTTCAATCTATCCCAGGCGTATCCGATAGGGTTCATGTCCGGAGAACATGCTGGCCACTCTAGTTGAGCGATGTCGTTATCCTGAAGGAAGTCATTCACAAGATGTGGACTATTGGAGCGTGAATTGTCGTCCATGAAGACGAATGCCTCGCCAATATGCTCCCGATGTGGTTGCACTATCGGTCGGAGGAGGGTATTCATGTATCGTACAGCCGTTATAGCGCCTTCCGTGACCACCAGCGGCGTACTTCGGCCCCACATAATGCCACCCCGAAACAGCAGGGAACCTCCATCTTGCTGCACTCGCTGAACAGTGTGTCAATGGCGTTCAGCCTGACCGGGTTGTCTCCAACGATTGTCTGGTTGAAGGCATATGCGACACTCATCGGAAAAGAGAACGTGATGCCAATCCTGAGCGGTCCATTCGGCATGTTGTTGGGCCCATCTGTACCGCGCTGCATAGTTTCGTGATTGTAAAGATGCACGTCGCCATGGACGTCGGAAGTGAAGTTGCGCATCATGCAACCTATTGCGCAATGTTTGAGTTGTAACACGATGTCCTGTGATTGCACGAAAAGTATTATTCAACATGGTGGCTTTGTTGTCAGGGTTCCTCCGAGCCATAATCCGTACGTAGCGGTCATCCACTGCAATTGTATCCCTTGGGCGGCCTGAGCGAGGCATGTCATCGACAGTTCCTGTGTCTCTGTATCTCCTCCACATCCGCACAATATCGCTTTGGTTCACTCCGAGACGCCTGGACACTTCTGTTATTCAGAGCCCCTCCTGGCACAAAGTAACTGCGGACGCAATCGAACTGCGGTTTGACCGTCTAGGCATGGTTGAACTACAGACAACACGAGCCGTATACATCCTTCCTGGTGGATTGACTGGGACTGATCGGCTGGCTGTCGGACCCCCTCCGTCTAATAGGCGCTGCTCACGCATGATTGTGTACATCTTTGGGAGAGTTTTGTAACATCTCTGAACAGTGAAAGGGACTGTGTCTGTGATACAATACCCACAGTCATCGTCTATCTTCAGGAGCTCTGGGAACCGGGCTGATGCAAAACTGTTTTTGATGTGTATGTTTTTACCATTATTTGCTACTAAATTATCGATTTTTAATAACTAAATTTACATATTTATGAAAATTATTACAGTTATACAGGAGAAACATTTGAAAAAATTGATTCACTATCTAGCTTATCATTGAAATTTTTTCTCCTTGCCTGTTGTAATTTACAAAAATATCAAGTTGCACCATTACATCCATTGCATGAGATTGTTGGAAGCGGTGGAGTATCTTATGTTCTTCATTTACGTTTTTGAATGGCTGTCCAGTGTTTTGATTGTGTTTTGCTATTGCTGATTTTGTAAACTGATTGTGTGTGAAACAATTGATGTGTTCCGTGTATCTAATTTGAAAATCTTTACGTCCTATGTACAGGGTTATTACAAATGATTGAAGCGATTTCACAGCTCTACAATAACTTTATTATTTGAGATATTTTGACAATGCTTTGCACACACATACAAAAACTCAAAAAGTTTTTTTAGGCATTCGCAAATGTTCTATATGTGCCCCTTTAGTGATTCGGCAGACATCAAGCCGATAATCAAGTTCCTCCCACACTCGGCGCAGCATGTCCCCATCAATGAATTCGAAAGCATCGTTGATACGAGCTCGCAGTTCTGTCACGTTTCTTGGTAGAGGAGGTTTAAACACAATCTTTCACATAACCCCACAGAGAGAAATCGCATGGGGTTAAGTTAGGAGAGCGTGGAGGCCATGACATGAATTGCTGATCATGATCTCCACCACGACCGATCCATCGGTTTTCCAATCTCCTGTTTAAGAAATGCCGAACATCATGATTGAAGTGCGGTGGAGCACCATCCTGTTGAAAGATGAAGTCGGCGCTGTCGGTCTCCAGTTGTGGCATGAGCCAATTTTCCGCGGGCTACGCGTGAAACTTGCCCGCACGCGTTCAATCGTTTCTTCGCTCACTGCAGGCCGACCCGTTGATTTCCCCTTACAGAGGCATCCAGAAGCTTTAAACTGCGCATACCATCGCCGAATGGAGTTAGCAGTTGGTGGATCTTTGTTGAACTTCGTCCTGAAGTGTCGTTGCACTGTTATGACTGACTGATGGGAGTGCATTTCAAGCACGACATACGCTTTCTCGGCTCCTGTCGCTATTTTGTCTCACTGCGCTCTCGAGCGCTCTGACGGCAGAAACCTGAAGTGGGGGTTCAGCCGAACAAAACTTTATGAGTTTTTCTACGTATCTGTAGTGTGTCGTGACCATATGTCAATGAATGGAGCTACAGTGAATTTATGAAATCGCTTCAATCATTTGTAATAGCCCTGTAGTAGCTTGAGCAAGTTTTGCATTTTATTTTGTTTATTCTCGAGTCTGAGAATTTATTTTTTTATTGTTTAAGGTCAGGACTAGTTTCTATTGTAGTTTTTTGTTTGTGGAGAGCGCTACTTTCACTTTATGTGACCTAAGCAGCTTTTTTTTTTTTTTACTAGTGGCACCCTCATAACGTATGTTACCACGTTCCTGACACACCCCATTGAAAACTGGATATGTGGTAAAGTGTGCCCTTCTTTCCACCTTACGGTTTATGACACTGCCCTAGCAACTCAATGCTAAAATCGCCATCTCTGCTGTCACTTCAAACGGCAATTCGAGCACACTGACCGTGTTCTGGCCAAGACCTGCACGTTCCACTTTCACAGGACCACCATGTGTATCTGAAAGTCTGAACTGAACGTCACTCGTCTTTTTTAAAATCCGTCCTCAAGCTGCGTCATTCACCAGTTTCGTGCAGACAAGGCTGCTCCCAGTATAGAAATGAATCTCTATTAGTTCACGATAACTGATGCGAACAACATCTCGTAAAAATTGTTCAATTTCCAACGCATTTAGTTGCACATACTTGGTCGTAAAACTGAACTTCAGTGTTGGCTTTCACTGCGGAAATGTCATGGTGTGTGGAAGGAAGTAAGCTGCACAAAGATGGCTGTAAACCACAATAACACTGTGCGCGTGCTATCGCAGCAGCGGCGTCTGAGCCACTGCCCTGCCAAAGGCAGACTGCCGCTTTGGCCATCAGGACAATGTCCCTGACCGACTCAAATTTTTACCTATCCATTCACCACCGACATACAGCGCATTGGCTTGTTTCATTGTCCACTGGTAGCTACTGTCTTTGTTTCGTTCATGTAATGGCTGAGGCATCACAATGGTGTCTGTTCTTTCGGACATGTCTGAAGAGAACAGACACCGTATGTATAAGTAAATAAGGCAAGACGGCTATGACTCCTTCTGTGCAGATGCACACATGCACTCAACGTCATACAGGAATCAGCGATACGCTGTCAGTTTTGAGAATAATGGAAAGGGGCACTACATGAGTAGCGTGTGGATGCGCTGAAAATTTGAGTCGATCACGGACCATGTCCGGGTCGCCGAAGAAGTTAAGGCAACCTCACATGAGAGGTAAATCCCGATTCGAGTTCCAGGACGGCACAAATTTCCAGTTTTCCTCATCGAGTTGTTTCAAAGCCCACTGGTATTTATTGTCTTTGTTTCGACTGATTGATTTCATATACACGGAATGGTATCTGTTCCCTCAGACATGGAAGAGTACAGACACGATACATGTATGTAAAACTTAAGTATCTGTCATAGGATTCATCGAACCACTTTCGGACTACTTCTCGAATAGCACGTGAGAAATAGGAACACTGAAATATTTCCACGCAAGCTCTGATGTTACTTTTTTATCACGATGGTTTCCATCTTTGTAACTGGTTATCGACAAAATATTTCCACATTCGACAGAGAAAGTAGATGAGTCAAATTTCGTAACAAGATCTCGCCGCAACGAAAAACGCCTTCGCTTTAACGACTGCCACCCCAACTCGCTTATCATATGCGTGACTCTCTCCACAGTATTTAGCGATAATACAAAAGAGTTCTCTGAACTTTTTGAATGTCTTCCGTCAATTGTATCTCGAAATTACTCTATCTTCGTGGACAGCAGTCATGTAAGATTACTACTCGTTTATTTCAGAATATCATGATTTCGGCGTTATAGCGATTCTCAAGGGCAAGCTCAAATGTGACAAATTTCCGACACACCTAAATGACATGTCATCCTCGAAATACTATCTATCCGGTCTCATAATCCAGTCGTCGCATTACAGGAAATGAGTACGTATCAAAGATGGGCCTACATAATAAGGTTGACATTGTACACAGCGAGTAAACATTAACAAAAAGTAATGCATATTTGGCAGCCAATACATTGCTGTGACCTGCATTCATCACGTCCACAAATCAAGTGATCAACTGCAGTTAACATATACGGGTGAATCACCTAAAATCTGTACCACATATATTGTGAAAAAGGAAAGTGATACTGATCTGCGGTTTCCACATAATGAATTGGTAATTAGGGGCTCACATTGTTAGCTAATAAACAGATTCTAATAATACTTAGAAAGAGTATGTTCTGTGCAAACATACACGTTTTTAAATGCAACAATGCCTATTGACATTAACAGACAAGACATAGGATAAATTAGAAAGTCAGTGGTGTTTGTTGCAGGATTTTAGTGCGAGTCGTTTACGAGGTATCGTATTTTGAATAATTTCCACACCGACACTTGTTTGTGCCATTCAGCCTGCTTAGTTGCTAGGTGCAACGTTGTTATATTTGCTTACAGTGTGCGTGTGTGTTGCTTGAATGCATTGCGTCTTGCTAATCAGTTACTGTTTGACAGTGCAGACAGTAGACCGTGATCGGACGATGGGATTTACCAATGCATAAAAAGCCGACATGCTCATGGAGTATGTAAAGTGTTGGAAGAATGCATAAATTCTTGTACGGAGTATGCGGCAAGGTATACCAACAGACGTCAACATCTCAGTAATAATTTATAAGCCTCTTAATACAGTTACGTAAGATGGTAGTGTAACACCTAGACAACGTAACAGAAGAAAGCAAGTGACGCCAGAAGAGGGGGAAATTAACGTTCTTGCTGCTGTTGCAGTTGGTCCGCACGTTAGCCCCCGCGCAGTCGCACGAGGAGGTGGCATGAGTCAGGCAAGCGTCCTGCGTATTTTTTTTTTTTTTTTCTTATGGGACTTAACTTCTAAGGTCATCAGTCCCTAAGCTTACACACTACTTAACCCAAATTATCCTAAGGACAAACACACACACCCATGCCCGAGGGAGGACTCGAACCTCCGCCGGGACCAGCCGTACAGGCCACGACTGCAGCGCCCAAGACCGCTCGGCTAATCCCGCGCGACTCCTACGTATTCTCCATCAACATAGGTTCCATACGGTGGAAACGGTCATAAGACTAGTGTTAACCTCTGTACATGACCATTAAGACAGAGTACTTCCGATGTATCATGTATCTTGTTTAGTGATGAAGCCACATTTGCCAATCATGGCCAGATAAACAGCCGAAACAAATACTATTGATCTGTTGAAAATCTCCGTGGAACACCAGCGTCCATGGAGTGTAAACGTACGATGTGGAATAGTGAACCATTAGCACATAGGCCCATTTTCCATAGATGGAACACTGAATGCTCACAAGTATCGCAACCTCCTAACAGACCATCTTCCATGGATGTTAGAAGACGTTCCTCTGCAGAGTAGGACGAACCTGTTGTACCAACATGATGGCTGCCTAGCCCAGACTGCTCGAAATACTACACCATGTCTTCACAAATTGTTTCCAAAACGTTGGATAGGATGCAGAGGACCTACACCTTGGCCAGCCCTTTCCCCGTATTTGATGTCTGTAGTTCTTTTTCTGCTGAAAAAGCTTAAATACGGTGTCCACAAGGACATATCAACTACACTCGATGATATACAACGAGTTGTTACTGCAGCCTGCTCGGACATCTCGGCTGAAATGCTAGCTCGTGTGGACCATTCCTTCCATAAAAGACTGGAAGTGCATATTGCCGCTGCTGATCGCCATTTTGAACACAACCTCTGATGGTCAGTTGTCTCGTTACTGATCATAATCCACGTAACTAGTGTGTGTGCACATGAGTTGTTCTTTAGTGAGAGCTACTACAGGTACTGTACAAGTTTCTGTGTGGGAAGTTTTCAAAAGAAGATACCTCTAAGCGACTCGGACTAGACTCCTGCAACAAACACTACTAACATTCTAATTTATCATACTTTCAGTCTGTTAATGTTAATTGGCATCGTTCCGTTTAAAGAACTGTATATTTGCACAAGAAATGTGCTTTCTAACTGTTATTACAAACAATACGACCCCCAAACTACGAATTCATTTCCGCAGTATTAGTGATGCGAATTTTGTGTGTTTCACCCCGTATATGTTAGTGTCAGTTGATCAGTTGATGCATGGACGTGATGAATGCAGGTCACATCCGTGTAATAACTTCCAGATACATAGTACAATTTGTTAATGTTTATCACAGTGCACCATGTCAGCCATTTTACATATCCTTGATATATACTTATATCGCGTAATGCGACGACTGGTTTCTAACAGCAGATGTATGTCATTTCGACCCAACATGTCATTTAGACTTGTAGGACGTTTTGTGACATTTCAACTTGCACATGAGAATAGCCGTAATTCAAAATGATTATTCCGTGAAATAAATAAATAGTTATCGGGTAGTGATCCTATACGGCGCAGCAATACTGCAGAAGAGGAAGGACAAGCGTAGCTAATAAGTCTCTTTGTAGGCCTGTTAAGACTTCTTAGTGTTCTTTGATTAGTCTTCTCACAGGATTCTCTGTGTATTGAGTAGAGTTTAAGCTGTTCGTAATTGTAATCCTAGATTTTTCATTGAATCGTCAACCTTAAAAACTGTATCTTTTATCGTGGTGGGGCACCTTACTCTGCCTATTGCTAATGGTCAACTGGTACTTTTTCTGCCATACATATATCATTTTGTTATTAGCATTTATCTTCTGACAAGTATACTAAACGGTAAACGACACCCTCATCTACAAAGAATCTAAGAGGGATGCTCAGATTGTCTTCTAAATCGTTCACATAGAGTAAGACCAGCAGAGGATCTACAGACTCCTAGGGGAATCCCAGGTCTTCCTTCCGTTTCATTCGATGCCTTCCCTTCATCTACAACGATCTGGGATCTCTCTGACAGGAAACGACAAACCCAGTTGCACAACTGAAACGATGCTGCAAAGGCACGCAGTTTGTTAAGAAATCGCTTGTAAGGAATGGTGCCAAAAGCATTCTGGAAATCTAGACATATGGAAGCATCATTAGATCTCTTGTCCATAGCACCCATTGCTTCGTGTGAATAAAGAGCCAGTTGTATTCGATGAGATCTGTATTTTCTGAATCTCTACTGGTTACAACAGATCGTTTTCTTCGAGGTGATTCGTAATGTTCAGACACGGTATATTTTCCAGAATCTTACTGCAAATTGATGCCAGTGAGGTGGGTCTATAATTAAGAGGGTTATTTCTGTTTCCTTTTTTGTGTATTGGTGTTACCTGTGGATCTTCCCATTTCTTAGGTATCGGTGTGGATCTTTCATAGAACGAGCTGTTGTATACGATTGTTAATTATGGGGTTATTACATCAACATACTCCGAAAATAAACCAACTGGTATTCAGCATCACCCAGAGGACTTGCCTTTATAGAGTGACTTAAAGTTGCTTAGATATGCCGAGGGCATACACTTCTAAATTGTGCATCTTGAAAGCTGTTCTTGTTTTAAATTCTGGAATATTTATTGCAGGCGGCCGCTGTGGCCGAGCAGTTCTAGGCGCTTCTGTCCGGAACCGCGCTGCTGCTACGGTCGCAGGTTCGAATCCTGCCTCGGGCATGGATATGTGTGTTGTCCTTAGGTTAGTTAGGTTTAAGTAGTTCTAAGTCTAGGGGACTGATGGCCTCAGATGTTAAGTCCCATAGTGCTTAGAGCCATTTGAACCATTTATTACATCTTCAGTAGTGAATTAATAACTCTGCTTAGGCTCTGTTGTCGGCAGCTTCCGCGCACAACTCTCTCTTTTCATAGAGCTCCGAGTTACGGCATGGCGTGTGATCTGAGCTATACGGACGCCTCTGTTGCAGCGACGGCCATCGACTGCTTCAAGTGCGTGTCGGTGAACGGCAGCTACCGGCCGTGCGACGACCCCTTCCACAACAACTACTCGGACAGCATCCTGGAGGCGCCTTGCATGGGCGGCCGCAAGGGTCGCAACGGCGTCTTCCCCGCCACCGCCTGCATCAAGCTCGTCGGCGTCTTCGGTAAGCTGCGGTTTTCACTTGTCTCTTTCTGACGCTGTCAGAGATCACCAGGACTCATCAGCTGCAACTTTTTTGCCGGAAATTAGTAATTCCGATCGACCCAGGGGCGACACTGAGAAGGACTTAAATCACGTGTCTGACAGCTATTCCTAACATCATCACCGACAACCACTGATAGCTATTTTGTCGCAAGTGAGGTGGACAGCGACAGGCCAGCCTCACATCGACATCCATGGCCAGCTGACGCTGCACATGCCGCCTTTAGCTTTGTGGGCACTTGACGCGGTAAAAAAGATAAGCGGAGCAGTCACCGACGAGGGATCACCCTAGCGAAGATACGGGCTTTAAACTGGAAATCCATGGAGATAAGTGACTTTCACAAAGGGTGCATTACCATTACACAGAGTCTGAGAACGAGTATCTCGAAAACGACCAAGCTGGTCGAATGTTCACGTGCTACTGTCGTGAGCATCTACGGAAAGAGGTAGAACAGTGAAACTACCACTAAGCGCTAAATGGTTGGACGTCCTCAGTAGCTTCACAGATCGGGGTTTCGGGGGCTTGTCTCCTCTTTAAAGTAGATGGTGATCTGTGGCGTCTTTGCCGAAAGAGCACAGTACTGGTAGGGGCACAATTGTTCCGGAGCACACCATTCATCGTACGTTGTTGAACATGGAGCTCCGCAGCACACAACCGTTGCTTGTTCAGATGTTGACTCAATGACATCGTCAGTTACGACTGCAGTTAGCACGGGACCATCGGAATTCGACCGTCAATCAATGGAAACGTGTCGGCTCTTCGGGTGAATCATATTTTTGCTACAATAGGTCGTTAGTCGTTTCCACAAACGCCGTAATCGAGGTAAACGGCGGCTCGAAATATGCAGCGTGCCACGGACGCAGGTTGGTGGGAGTAGTAATTTGCTATGGGAGACGTTCTCCTGGGCTTACGTGGGACCTGTGATAGTAACCAAAGACACATTCACACCACACGCACCTTCTTGACACTAGATGTCTTCCCCCATCGGCGTTGCCTTCATTCAGCATTCTAATTGTCCATATCTCGTAGCCAGGACCATGCTATAGTGGTATTAGGGGCATTATAGTCAACTCAGGATTATATTTCGGTGACCACATTCGCCTGATAAAAGTCCTATGGAACCCATCTGGGTAGCTATCGGGCGCCATCACCGTGTACGCAAATCAGAGGCCCGTTATTTACGCGATTTACCTGTGCGTAGACATCTTGTGGTGTCACCGCCAGACACCACACTTGCTAGGTGGTAGCTTTTAAATCGGCCGCGGTCAGCTAGTATACGACGGACCCGCGTCTCGCCACTGTCAGTGATTGCAGACCGAGCGCCGCCACACGGCAGGTCTAGAGAGACGTCCTAGCACTCGCCACAGTTGTACAGCCGACTTTGCTAGCGAAGCTACACTGACCAATACGCTCTCATTTGCCGAGACGATCGTTAGCATAGCCTTCAGCTACGTCATATGCTACGACCTAGCAAGGCGCCATGACCAGTTTATATTGAGATTGCACTTATGTGATATCAAGAGCGATGTACACCAATTATGGATTAAAGTTAAGTATTCCAGCAGCAACGTACTTTATTTGCTACATTAAATTACATTGTCCTGTTCCAGACCTCACGCCAGCCTGCGTGAGTTCAACGCGTGCCTTTCGGCTACCCATCACTGTGGATTGGCAGTCTTGCCAGTCCACAACACATCTAATGCCACATACCTCCACAAACCTACCAACAAACTATCGGATCCCAGATAAGCAGAATCAGAGATGTATTGCGTTCCAAAACGGACAAACAGTCTATTAAGCAATATACGAACGCATAGTTTAGCGGCGATATATACTGATAAAATTTTCTCAGGCCTCCAGCCGTGTCCAGTGGTTTAAAATCGTGCATTTTAAACCACAGTATACGGCTGGAAGCCCGAGGAAATTTTATCACTCTGTTAAGCAGATGGTCGTAATGTTTTGGCTCATGTATGTAGGCTGTAAGGGGACAAAATTTTGGTACCATACATTTCGTATTCTGTATATTCTTTTCGATTTATTTTTGTATTAGATCACTTTTTACGATGCACACCTGGATTATTAAGCATTTCATTGCGGATACTGGCTAGCACTATGTACTAACAATTTCTATAGTACTACATGCCCAGGAGTTAATTGAAGCTGAGCACTGATAGAAACATCGACTTTGCCCATGCATTAGTCAGAAGCTGTTGTTGTTGTTGTTGTTGTTGTTGTGGTCTTCAGTCCAGAGATTGGTCTGCTGCAGCTCTCCATGCTACTTTATCCTGTTGAAGCGTCTTCATCCCCAAGTGACTACTGCACCCTACATCCTTCTGAATCTGTTTAGTGTATTCATCTCTTGGTCTCCCTCTACGAATTTTACACTCGAAGCTACCCTCCAATACCAAACTGATAATCCCTTGATGACTCAGAACATGTCCTGCCAACCAATCCCTCCTTCGGGTCAAGTTATGCGACAAATTCCTCTTCTTCCCAATTCTATTCAGTACTTTCTAATTAGTTATGTGATCTACCCATCTAATCTTCAGCATTCTTCTGAAGCACCACTTCTCAAAAGCTTCTATTCTCTTCTTGTCTAAACTATTTGTCGTCCATGTTTCAATCCATACATGGTTACACTCCATACAAATACTTTCAGAAAAGACTTCCTGACACTTAAATCTATACTCGATGTTAACTAATTTCTCTCTTTCAGAAACGCTTTTTTTGCCATTGCCAGTCTATATTTTATATCCTCTCTTCTTCGATCATCATCAGTTATTTTGTTCCCCAAATAGCAAAACTCATTTACTACTTTAAGTGTCTCATTTCCTGATCTACTTCCCTCAGCATCACCTGATTTAATTAGACTACATTCCATTATCCTGGTTTTGCTTTTGTTGATGTTTATCTTTTATCCTCATTTCAAGACAATGTCCATTCCGTTCAACTTCCAGGTATTTTGTTGTCTCTGACAGAATTACTATGTCATCGGGAAACATCAACGTTTTTATTTCTTCTCCATGGATTTTAATTCCTACTCCAAATTTTTGTTTTGTTTCCTTTACTGCTTGCTCAATATAAAGATTGAATAACATCGGGGATAGGCTACAACCCTGTCTCACTCCCTTCCCAACCACTGCTTCCCTTTCATGTCCCTCGACTCTTATAACTGCTATCTGGCTTCTGTACAAATTGTAAATAGCCTTTCGCTCCCTGTATTTTACCCCTGCCACCTTCAGAATCTGAAAGAGAGTATTCCAGTCAACATTGTCAAAAGCTTTCTCTAAGTCTACAAATGATGGAAACGTAGGTTTGCCTCTCTTTAACCTATCTCCTAAGATAAGTTGTAGGATCAATATTGCCCTACGTGTTCCAGCATTTCTACGGAATCCGAATTGATCTTCCCCAAGATCGGCTTCTCCATTTTTTTCCAATCGTCTGTAGAGAATTCGTGTCAGTATTTTGCATCCGTGACTTATTAAGCTGACAGTTCCGTAATTTCACACCTGTCAACACCTTCTTTCTTTAGAATTGGAATTATTATATTCTTCTTGAACTCTGATGTTACTTCGCCTGTCACATACATCTTGCTCCCCAGATGATAGAGTTTTGTCATGGCTGGCTCTCCCAAGGCTATCAGTAGCTCTAATGGAATGTTGTCTACTCCCAGGGCCTTGTTTCGACTTAGGTCTTTCAGTGCTCTATCAAATTCTTCACGCAGTATCATATCTCCCATTTCATTTTCACCTACGTCCTCTTCCATTTCCATAATATTGCCCTCAAGTACATCGCCCTTTTATAGACCTTCTATATACTCCTTCCACCTTTCTGCTTTCCCTTTTTTGCTTAGAACTGGGTTTCCATATGAGCTCTTGATATTCATACAAGTGGTTCGCTTTCCTCCAAAGGTCTCTAATTTTCTTGTAGGCAGTATCTCTCTTACCCCTAGTGATATATGCCTCTACATCCCTACATTTGTCCTCTAGCCATCCCTGCTTAGCCATTTTGCACTTCCTGTTGATTTCATTTTTGAGACGTTTGTATTCTTTTTTGCCTGCAGCATTTGCTGCATTTCTATCTCCTTTCATCAATTAAATTCAATATTTCTTCCGTTACCCAAAGATTTCTACTAGCCCTCGTCTTTTTACCCACTTGATCCTCTGCTGCCTTCACTATTTCATCTCTCAAAGCTACCCATTCTTTTTCTACTGTATTTCTTTCCCCTGTTCCTATTAATCGTTCCCTAATACCCTCTCTGAAACTCTCTACAACCTCTGGTTCTTTCCGTTTATCCAGGTCCCATCTCATTATATTCCCACCTTTTTGCAGTTTCTTCAGTTTTGATCTACAGTTCATAACCAATAGATTGTGGTCAGGCCTCTTCCATGTATACAATCTTCTTTCATGATTCTTAAACCAAGTGTTGGCTATGATTAAGTTACGTTCTGTGCAAAATTCTACCAAGCGACTTCCTGTTTCACTCCTTACTCCCATTCCAAATTCACCTACTACGTTTCCTTCTCTTCCCTTTCCTACTATCAAATTCCAGTCCCCCATGGCTATTAAATTTTCGATTCCCTTCACTATCTGAATAATTTCTTTTATCTCATCATACATTTCATCAATCTCTTTGTCATCTGCGGAGCTAGTTGGCATATGAAGTTGTACTACTGTCGTAGGCGTGGGTTTCGTGTCTATCTTGTTTCCAATAATGGGGTCACTATGCTGTTCGTAGTAGCTGACCGGCGCTCCTATTTTTTTATTCGTTATTAAACCTACTCCTGCATTACCCCTATTTGATTTTGTATTTATAACCCTGCATACACCTGACCAGAAGTCTTGTTCCTCCTGCCACCGAACTTCACTAATTCCCACTATATCTAACTTTAACATATCCATTTCCTTTTTTAAATTTTCTAACCTACCTATCCGCCGGCCGCGGTGGCCGAGCGGTTCTAGGCGCTTCAGTGCAGAACCGCGCGACTGCTACGGTCGCAGTTTCGAATCCTGCCTCGGGCATGGATGTGTGTGATGTCCTTAGGTTAGTTAGGTTTAAGTAGTTCTAAGTTATAGGGGACTCATGAACTCAGATGTTAAGTTCCATAGTGCTCAGAGCCATTTGAATTTTTGAACCTGTCCGATAAAGGGATCTGACATTCCACCCTCCGATCCGTAGAACGCCAGTTTTCTCCTGATAACGACGTCCTCCTGAGCAGTCCTCGCAAGGAGATCCGAATGGGGGACTATTGTACCTCCGGAATATTTTACTGAAGAGGATGCCATCATCATTTAACGATACAGTAAAGCTGCATGCCCTCGGGAAAAATTACGGCTATAGTTTCCCTTTGCTTTCAAAGCCGTTCTTAGTACCAGCACCGAGCGAGGTGACGCGTGGTTGCACACTGGACTCGCATTCGGGAGGACGAGGTTCAAACCCGCGTCCGGTTATCCTCATTTAGGTTTTCCGTGATTTCCCTAAATCGCTTCAGGCAAATGACGGGATGGCTCCTTTGAAAGGGTACGGCCGACTTCCTTCCCTATCCTTCCATAATCTGATGGGGCCAATGACCTCGCAGTTTGGTCCCCTCCCCAAATCAACCAACCAAGCTATGCCTTTGCAGTACCAGCACTGCAACGCCGTTTTGGTCAATATTACGAGGCCAGATCAGTCAATCATCCAGACTGTTTCCCCTGCACCTACTGAAAAGGCTGCTGCCCCTCTTCAAGAGCCACCCGTTTGTCTGGCCTCTCAGCAGATACCCCTCCGTTGTGGTTGCACATACAGTACGGCCATCTGTATCGCTGAGGCACTCAAGCCTCCTCACCACCGGCAAGGTCCATCGTTCATAGGGGGCAGAAGCTTCTATCAGCTAAAAATGGACTGGGAAGAGACTTATCGTATTCTGCAGGGGCGGGCATTTACTGCTCTGAGTGAGGGGAGAGCGAGGAGGCGGCAGTTTACAATGGTGGAGGCCTCAGATCTCCCTTAGTGCAGACAGTGCAGTGGGAGATCGTATTCTTGTGGGGGCACGCTTCCCATCGAATAGCACAGAGATATATTTCATTGGCGAAGTGCTAAGAATGTAGGAGAGGAAATGGGAACATCCAGAAAATCTTCTGAAAGGAGTATGACCATCAGGTGATTGGACTCTGGCACAGAGTTAAAGCGGCAACGAATAACACACCCTGTCATCCAATACGACTCGATGCTCAATCGGGATAGAATCATTCTTGTTGCAGAGACTGCTGCTCTGTGCACGATCCACACCATATATACCCCCAAATTATTTTATTATTGCATTCTTCCTACTATATTGTAAACGCGTAATAAGTAAAATTTTGTTATCTTCATTTTTAATGGCCAGTGATATAAGTCGGAAACATTTCTGCAATCACCCTTAAGGTTGGTTTGATGCAGTTTCCATTTCTGTTGCTTACAGCGGTGCTCTTTATCTAAGCCTAACTACTGGAACCACATTTCCCTAAAACACCGAAAACGACTGCTTTCAATACCGTAATGCAGTCACTGAGTCACGGCGCTCTTAAAGTCCTAATAACGAATTTGCAATGTCTCAAAAAAACTGCCGATCAACACGCACCGCCACACACACTAAAATAACCAACACAACGCATCACAAACGGACAGTCCACACAAGTTCATTATCATCAAAATCATCAGTAATCATGTTGGTTAGATCACACACAATAATTCTACCATGTCTGCAGTTACTATGACATAATATCACCACCACAACCACTTGCTACTCTACGACAAGTAGTGCATATTCCGCAGAATGCCTTAGGTGATTCTTAACTTAGAACTAAGGATCGCTAGCTATACAACAAAGACCATTAATGCTACGTTTTATTTAAGATATGTGGCACTGACACGTTTATTGTGAGGCAGCCCTAACCAGGATACTCATCGTCACTATGCCGGCCGAAGTGGCCGTGCGGTTAAAGGCGCTGCAGTCCCGAACCGCAAGACCGCTACGGTCGCAGGTTCGAATCCTGCCTCGGGCATGGATGTTTGTGATGTTCTTAGGTTAGTTAGGTTTAACTAGTTCTAAGTTCTAGGGGACTAATGACCTCAGCAGTTGAGTCCCATAGTGCTCAGAGCCATTTGAACCATTTTTTCATCGTCACTATCATCATCATTATTAACCTCGTCGTTTCAAGGATTCCCATTCGAAAACCACAAACAAAATCATTTCCATGTTTTCCTGGGGCTTCCAATATCTCTCTTTTTCCAGTTCGACTTGTAGTCCGGTATGCGTGACCTGCCATTCTCATTAGGTGTTGTCTCCAACCTTCACGATACTTGTGAATTTATTCATTCATATTGAAAATATTTAATTGTTTTCTAATATCTTCAATTCTAATCATGTCTGTTCTTGTGCAGTTCTTTGCCTTCCTTGGAAATCTCATCTCTGCTGTCTTCATCCCACATCACCAATAATGTCCCTTATACATTCAAATCTAGGGCTACCTCGCGGTTCTCCCCTTCCGCCATCCCTTCAACTACAATTTTCTGCAACTACATTTATCCCAATATTGGCCTAACCACTGTATCTCTGTGACTTACTGTAGTCTAGTTGTTTTACTCTCGTTTATTCGTTGTAGGACACCATGATTTCTCACTCCATCTACAACAGTATCCTGTGACACCACTTAACGTAAACTACAAATCGTTTCATTTCTTTTTTCTCCATGAACGTTTGTTGTGTCAAGCGACATCACTGTTCCTTCATTAGGAGGTACTTATTAGTCAGAAGTCTCTACAGCTAACACCATCAGCTGATTTCGTCCTTCTGTTTGGTGTTTTCATGGTGAAATCCATCAAGTCCCAGTTTTTGACGATACTGTGCTGTGCACCAACGGAACATCTTTCAGGACACAAACGCTCGACAACGGCCACCGTGAGTACATGTGGGCACACATCGACCCATGTGCAGTACGGTTGTCACTCTTTCAGCAGACGCTTTTTTCAAACTCTTGCCTCTCACTACTCATATCCTGTTCACACATCTTTCCAAAGCGATTATCTGGAACTTCCTGCCAAAGGTTCTTGGGCGACGACATACCAAAGTTACTTGAATGTCTGCCACTGGTTCTACATGTTGATATAGTATGGTGCCTCACCACATTTAAGTTGCACAGCAAGATGGTACTGGAATGCACGCAACCCAGGGAAATACGCTGCCTGACAAAATAAAAACTTGAGGCACCCAGAATTCCGGGTGTAAGATAGGGTTTTTAGCAAGACCACGATTGTTTTTAGCCGGCTGAAGTGGCCGCGCGGTTCTGGCGCTGCAGTCTGGAACCGCGAGACCGCTGCGGTCGCAGGTTCGAATCCTGCCTCGGGAATGGATGTGTGTGATGTCCTTACGTTAGTTAGGTTTAAGTAGTTCTAAGCTCTAGGGGACTAATGACCTCAGCAGTTGAGTCCCATAGTGCTCAGAGCCATTTGAACCATTTGATTGTTTTTAAAATCAACAACTGTCACCATTTAGTGGAAGGCTGGCGTAATTTTCAGTGGCTTTTAATATGGCGGTGATACAGTCATGGCAGTACTATTGGTCTCGCCCTGTTACACATCTTCTTGGCGTCGGAATTATATTTTTATAGGGCCAAAAACCATGCCGTGATAGTATTATCAACAAATGCAGCATCTGTGGCCTATAAATACTGCTCTTAAGGTCCTCTTGCCTCAAAACTCCAAGAATATGAACAACAATGATCCGCTACTGCTAGCGAGGTGTTAACCACAGCAGTGTTCAGCCCAGACTTCTTACCCGTCACAAAGGACGAGTTGCCACTTGCACGACAGCCACACTTTTCCCACTCCGCCAGGCTGCTTCCGTAGCTGCGGGGCTTCCCCACATCTTTTACATTCAACCCTACGCTTCCCTAACTATGGACCAAGTCATTTATAGTACACTATATAATAATCATTCCAGTATTTATTGAAATTCACAAGCACATTTTAAACGACATCGTTCAAAAAATTCACATAACTGAAATATGTGTACATATCCAAAGAATTTTCATGACATATACAACTCTCTACATAAGCAACACTACAAATTGACATAGAAATGTCGATACAAATACAAAAATAAGTCGGAAATAGGTGTTACAAGTCGACCAAGTCTGACTACCAACAAGCAGGATTATCGTACTGTGTACCAATCACATAATAACCTCTTCACAACTATGCCTGCCATCGAAGAACAAGTAATGGAATTCCTGCAACATTCTTTGTCATCCTGTACCACTGGTCACAGACTAGCAGCAGCAGCTATACTAGGGAATAAAATAATAAGTACGGCAAACCACCCATCTATTTGCAACACTTCTGATGATTGTAATCCCATACAGGAGTCATTTACTGACTGTTAAAGCACCCCCAGGCTGGACAATGACCTTATTGCAAAAGGGATGTTGTGTGCAATTCTGGGTCACAGATCCGTTTTCAGGCTATGTAGAAGATTAAAGGAAAAAGTATACTGCAAAAATCCCTTTCTTTACAAGAATCGAGTTAAACGATACTCACTTCAGAATTTACAGAGCATTGCCCCCATCCCACTGTTTCCGTTGCTTATAAAAACAGTTCATAATCTTCCGTAAAATCTATTTTTAGTCTATGACCTACTTTTTTCCTGTAGCTTGACCTCTATCCAGGTAATTCAAAATAGTAGCCCTCCACATCACTTCACCCAATTTTTACACCCTGGACCGACTGGTTTCAACTAGGTATCCACATCCCATCACCCAAGGCTAACAGGCTTTTACATGCTCCAAATCTGCCCACCATGGAACAATTGGTTTCGACTTGATAGGCCTCCCTGACACTCCTGACTGACGCGGTTTGCCACGATTGGTAGACAGCAGCCAGTGCTAGAAGTGGCTGTGTGTATATAAACCCACCAGTTAAACCATCTAGTTAGCTGCCAAAATGATGTTCATAAGTACATTTTATTTTCCAGATTGCAGATGTAACTGCATCGATATTGGAAAAGCGGCAGACCTAGTGTTTGCCATCATAGTTGAACTAGAGAGTATATAAAAATGTTGAAATGTTCAGTTCAGTCAAACAGAGTGGAAGCACTTATGTTAAAATCAGCTGTACATCGACAGTCAACTCACCACAGAATAAAACCCACACGAAGGTGCCAATAAAAGTTTTCTCCAGCAGAGGCACCACCACTTCCAGCAACAGCAGCGGAGGTCATATTACCATCTCAACAGTAACAGTGTTTGGTTACAGCACTGAAATTACTGGACCATGAGACTACATTTTTAGAAAAACAAAGTGTTTCAGACAGACAAAGTGTACGTGGTGCTGTGTATTTTGCCATAGACAAAACATGCCAGTTCACCGATATTGTAAAAAAAAAAGAAAAGCCTTCAGCGATGTGTTGGAATGTATTATGTGACATAAAGTTCATGTGGGCATTGAATAGGATGACTGCATATCTGAAGGTTAATATGATCACATACACACAGAATTTAAGGTGTACAAATGACAGTGAACTGATGAAAGTACTCTCCAGCACACATCTGATTTTAGTATAGACAGTGGCATTGTCTTGGAGAGCTGTTGCGTTTCCTCCATGGAATCCCATTTAGATTCCTACGAAACACATGTAGCTCGCTTGTCGTAATACACTAGTTTGATCATAAATCTCTGATTGCCACAATAGTGTCAGCATTTTGGAACTTAAGTGAGGGAGAATTTGGTGGTGGTATGGAAGCCACTCTTGAATGTGAATGAACTTTGATAATATATGTTGGTTCTTCACTGTCATGCAGACATCATAGGAACCCATCAATTTCTTAGTTGTGGAAGGAGTTTATCACTGTATAAAATAACATTGTTGGACGATTGCCAAATTGTGATGTAAATTGCAATTACAGAAACAGAAGTGCTGATGACAATAAGGAAATTACATTTCAAAATCAGGAAGATGGAATTTATACATGGTATGTATCACTTTTAATAGAGCATTTGTTAATGGTAAGAATATATGGAAAGGTAGCAGCACACAGCAATACTCTAACTTAATTTCTTATACAATACACTATGACTGGAGTCTGGCTCTTAATGAATTGGATGACTACTGTATTACACATCCAGTCTCACTTGGTACTTAGCTGACATGGATAAATTAATATTTTGGGGTGCTAATATCTAAGCTTGTGTGCTGCAGTTTGCTCTAGTGAAGTACTGGCTTCTCTTCATGTCAATACATACTGATTAAAGAAATATTACACTGTACTAATTTCGGACTGCTTTATCGAATGGGTTTATAAAATCATTTTGTTCATAACAGGAAACAAACTGGCACTTTCCATTGACTTTGGACGTCACATGAAAAACATGATGAGTGGATTTGTTTGGGCTCATTCCAGCTATAAATTGCTAAAACTAAATTGCAAGTCTACCAAAACACCCAAGAAAATACACTTGACAAGTCTTATGAGAGACAGCCTGTATCTCTGATCACTACAGTACTGCCAGCATTGTGGAAGTTAAACGAAGAAAGCCACCTTCTCTAGCTGTAACGTCTGTTCTGAGAGACTAGTGAAACTGTTTAACTGGAGAAAGTGAGTTAGATGTCCAAGTATGTCTCTGCAAAAAACAGCATAAACGCAAAAAACTGCATTTCTTCAACATGGGAAGGAGAATGTGACAGCAACAGGAATACCTGGAAGCGCTGCAAAGTATTTGGAGGAAGTATAAAAATCCTATTGCAGCCAAAATAAATCTGTATGCGTGAGGGCAGTTATATAATTATTAAACAGGCGGTCATTACTTACATTGCACTGGCCTGGTAGTCCCTCACTGCAGTGAACAGTTTGGTGAAGAAGAACAAAGGCATATCTGTTCTTGTTGCTGCTGGATGGTGTGGCCTGTTTAAACAGGGGTCCTGGTAGTGATCAGCTAGCCCACACTCTCATCGTGCTATTAAAATCATTCCACACTTGATCTCTGTGGTGGTGGCTACTGGTTGCATCCCTCGGATGCAAAGCAGCAATAATAAGTACAAGACATGCATGTGAAGCTGTCTTCAAAACGATGGCCCAGCTGAAGGCTGTGGCAGCTGCAGTCTGGGTCCTTGCGGCATGAGTGGCAGTCGCCCATGGGTGAGACCTTTCCACATTTTAGTTTTTTCTAGTAAATATGTCATTATTGTTCCTATCCTATCCACTGGTGGCAGTAACAGCACAGGTGTGAGAAATTGTTTAAATGTGTAATATCAGCGTAATATGGTGACGTCTTCAGTTATTTAATGATAGACTTGGTATGTAGTAGAAGTTTATTTGTTTAAATAACGTACTGTAATAACTGAGTACATGAAACCATAGTGTAATCTGTACACAGCAAGAGTGTCTTTGTTTAAATAATGCACTGTGGTAACTGTTAAACATTAGAAGCCTCGTATTTATGATAATCTACTTGTCATTGGATGACAGTCTTGAAAAGTAGTTGAACGTGGGTATTTGGAATACTATAAGGACACTGCCAAGGTTTTATCCAAAACTATAACAAATTGCTCCAAAATTATAAACAACAATGGACGGTTATTGAACACTGAACTGCTTGTAGAAATGTCATTGGATGCAATATTGTACTGCAAATTGTCAGTGAATTGGCCTAGAGCAGTGGGGAGAAGGTAGGCAGACATGGAAACTGCGTGGAGGATGGGGAAGACGGCCATTTTTGGTCATATGTTATACTAATTAAGATAATGGTAATTGGGATAAACATCCAGTGACCATTTTGGATCATAAACAATAGCAACCAAAGATAATATGGGTTAAAAATTAGATTAGAGTCACTAAATAGAGAGGCAGCCATGTTATGATAATGATGACTATATTGTGTCATAAATTATAGTAATTAATATAAGTCTAAAAGCATCTGGTAGCCAGTTTGCTTACACAAGGGCCACAGCCAACTGTCCAGTTTGTTTACACATGTGTGATAATGGGCATGGCCAAGTGACCAGTTTGGTTACATAACGAGAATGGTAGGCCCACTGAGGTAGAACCTGTTCAGTCCTACTACTAGTATAGCATAATTCCTCACGCCATATCACTCATTTCCAGCCATTGATGGTGCAATGGTGTCGCCCTTTACAAAGCATTTAGCACTGACTACAGAAATCTGTAGCTTATGATGATCCACTCGACCATTGCACCCCATTCTTTTTAATCAACTATGCACACTCATTGTGTTAGGTGGTTTGAGTGATTCCTTCATGAGTGATTCCTTCAATGGGCCCTGTCTGTCAGTAGATGAGGTCCGCCTGATCTTGATTTAGTTCTACATCTACACCTACATCTATATGGTTACTCTGCAATTCACACTTAAGTGCCTGGCAGAGGGTTCATCGAACCATTTTCATACTACTTCTCTACCATTCCACTCCCGAATGGCGCGTGGGAAAAGGAACACTTAAATCTTTCCGTCCGAGCTCTGATTTCTCTTATTTTATTAAGATGATCATTTCTCCCTACGTAGGTGGGTGTCAACAAAATATTTTCGCATTCGGAAGACAAAGTTGGTGATTCAAATTTCGTAAATAGATCTCGCCGCAAAGAAAACCGCCTTTGTTTCAGTGACTGCCACCCCAGCTCGCGTATCCCCTAATGTGCGTCACCCCTAATGTGCGATAACACGAAACGAGCTGCCCTTCTTTGCACTTTTTCGATGTCCTCCGTCAATCCTACCTAGTAAGAATCCCACACCGCGCAGCCATATTCCAACAGAGTACGGACAAGTGTAATGTAGGCTGTCTCTTTAGTGGGTTTGTCGCGTCTTCTAAGTGTTCTGCCAACAAAGCGCAGTCATTGTTTCGCCTTCCCCACCATATTATCTATGTGGTCTTTCTAATTTAAGTTGCTCGTAATTGTAATTCCTAGGTATTTAATCGAATTGACAGCCCTTACATTTGTGTGATTTATCGTATACCCAAAATTTATCAGAGTTCTTTTGGTACCCATGTGGATGACCTCGCACTTACCTTTGTTTAGTGCCAATTGCCACCTTTCACACCATACAGAAATTCTCTCTAGATCATTTTGTAATTGTAATTGACTGTCTGATGATATTACTAGACGGTAAATTACAGCATCATCTGAAAACAATCTAAGGGGGCTGCTCATATTATCACCTAGATCATTTATGTAAATCAGGAACAGCAGAGGGCCTATGACACTACCTTGCGGAACGCCAGATATCACTTCTGGTCTACTTGATGATTTACTGTCTATCACTACGAACTGCGACCTCTCTGAGAGGAAATCACGAATCCAGCCACACAACTGAGACGATACTCCATATGCACGCAATTTGTTTAATAGTCGCTTGTGAGGAACGGTATCAAAAGCCTTCTGGAAATCTAGGAATATGGAATCGATCTGAGATCCCTAGTAGACAGCACTCATTACTTCATGGGAATAAAGAGCTAGCTGCGTTGCACAAGAACGATACTTTCTGAATCCGTGTTGGTTATGTATCAACAAGCCATTTTCTTCAAGGTGATTCAGAATTTTCGAGTATAGTATATGCTGCAAAATCCTACTGCAAATTGAGGTCAGTGATATGGGTCTGTAATTCAATGGGTTACTCCTATTTCTTTTCTTGAATATTGGTGTGACCTGTGCTACTTTCCAGTCTTTAGGAACAGACTTTTCGTCAAGTGAGCGGTTGTTTATAATTGCTAAGTAAGGCGGTATTGTGTCTCATACTCTGAAAGGAACCTGACTGGTATACTGTCTGGACTGGAAGACTTGCCGTTCTTAAGTTATTTGAGTTGTTTCGCAACACTTAAGATATCTACTTTTATGTCACTCATGCTAACAGCTGTTCTGGTTTCGAATTCTGGAATATTTACTTCGTCTTCTTTCGTGAAGGAATTACGGAAAACTGTATTTAGTAACTCCACTTTAGTGACACCATCATCGGTAACATTTCCATTGCTATCGCGCAGTGATGGTATTGGCTGTTTTTTTTTGCCACGGGTGTACTTTACATATGACTAGAATCTCTTTGGGTTGTTCTTTGCATTTCCACTTCACAATCACATCACCAATAGTCGACTACGCAGCTTTAGAAGTGCTTAACTGTACCTCATTTGTTACTCAGGTCACATCCAGTGACTGGTTCACTTTCGAAATCACTGAGCTTTCCTGACCGACCCATTCTGCTATTACTGCCTGCCGCCTTTTACAGTGTCAGGTCTGCCTCTCGTGACATCTAGCGGCCAATTCCACAATACATAGTTTTCTCCAGATACTTATGATCAGTTAGTGTACACAAATAAATTACATGGCAAACGTCGCCCTTAGCACAATGTGTAATGGGGTCATTCTTGAATCTTTACAGTCACTGTCTCTTGTCTTTCTATTATTCTTGACTTACCCATCCAAATCTTCCTTCTTGTGCGTAGTGATACATCAGTCACTATTGATAATACAGTTCCTAGTCTGATGGCTCTTCTCCTTATGTATGTATCATTTTATTCTTGTTTTAGTTGTCGTGTCACTCGGCTGAAGAGCGGCGGATTGTGCCGCTGACAGCCCTCCCCTGCCCATATTGGGCAGGGGAATGAAATCACAATAAAGAAAAAAAATCTGGTGGCTCATTTAGCAATGATGTTAGGAGATCTGGAGGTTTTGAAATACTGCATCAGTCTAAAAAATTCTCTGCAGCAGCAAAACTTATTAGCGGAGTTAAAACACAAGCTAGTGAAAAGCATAAGCTCTTCACATGCTCCTAACAAGTGCAAAACGACAAAACTTTATTTCCAACACCTTTATCGGACACATGACTGTTTACTTACACACCGGCAACTATAGTACAGTTGATTATCACTCCATCAGTCTGACACAGCGATTGATGTGCAGCTCCCACTGAGCCCGGAACACCTACATACACAGGGTGTAACAGAAGCTGGACAAACTTCCAAAGGTTATTCAGGGACACCTTCTCAGTATTTTCATACCCGAAAGCTACAGTTTCCTGTAACTCGTTAAGGAGTTACTGAATTTCGTTTGGTTCTCTTTCTCCAGTTACCTTCTATCTACATCTACATCCATACTCCGCAAGCCACCTGACGGTGTGTGGAGAAGGGTACCCTGAGTACCTCTATCGGTTCTCCCTTTTATTCCCGTCTCGTATTGTTCGTGGAAAGAAGGATTGTCGGTATGCCTCTGTGTGGGCTCTAATCTCTCTGATTTTATCCTCATGGTCTCTTCGCGAGATATACGTAGGAGGGAGCAATATACTGCTTGACTCTTCGGTGAAGGTATGTTCTCGAAACTTTAACAAAAGCCCGTACTGAGCTACTGAGCGTCTCTCCTGTAGAGTCTTCCACTGGAGATTATCTATCATCTCCGTAACGCTTTCGCGATTACTAAATGATCCTGTAACGAAGCGTGCTGCTCCCCGTTGGATCTTCTCTATCTGTTCTATCAACCCTATCTGGTATGGATCCCACACCGCTGAGCAGTATTCAAGCAGTGGGCGAACGAGTGTACTGTAACCTACTTCCTTTGTTTTCGGATTGCATTTCCTTAGGATTCTTCCAATGAATCTCAGTCTGGCATCTGCTTTACCGACGATCAACTTTATATGATCATTCCATTTTAAATCACTCCTAATCCGTACTCCCAGATAATTTATGGAATTAACTGCTTCCAGTTGCTGACCCGCTATTTTGTAGCTAAATGATAAGGGATCTATCTTTCTATTTATTCGCATCACATGTATTCGCACCTTCATATTCATGTTGCATTTAAAATAATTCACAACAGTGCAAATGTCGACGTTATGCACTGTGTGTTTTTTCCATTCGCTCACGGTATCTGCAGTTGATAACAGTCGCACCCATTTTACTCTTTACCTTCAAGTTTGCATCCAGTACTGCTCTGTTCCGTCTTGGGTTTGTTCTTCTGGCACTGTTAGTTGTACGATAACAGTGATACACAGCTGTAATCCCTACTGATAAACAGTTGGCCGAGATCCACCTTGTATATGAGTTCAATGAACACAGTGGGAGAGCGACAGAACGACTCTACGCTGGGCTGTTCCCACAACGACAGCAACCACGTAGGAGTACAGCTTTTCGTCTGAGGGTTACTTGCACAGTCTTCTTCGAATATAGCTTCACTTAATTTACTCAACACGGTATCATTAGAAGTACGTCGTATTTCCTCCAATAATTTACATTTAAGCTCTCTGGGCACTTCTTCACCATATACGATCCTAACAACACACTTCTGATTCGTTCGATGCCTCGTAACCTGTACTTGCTAAGGCCTCCAAACATTGGACCAATAACGTAGAATGATAAGCGCCATCTTGTTGTACACCATGAGCTGCGCTTCAAAAGTATTAGTTTCCAAGGCCGGTATTAGGGCCCAAGGTCCTTCATCAGTGGCACATAGTCTGCACGTCTACATCAAACAACGGGTATCTCTAATATAAAATAACAATTATAAAGGTCTAATATTTGACAGACACATCGTTTGATGTAGACGTTCACAATATACGCCGCTGATGGTGAGCTATACATTCGAGCACTGATCAGTCAAATAAACTACTTTAGAGTGCAGCTCTTTACATGTAACAAGAGGCAACAAGCCATCGACAGATGTAAAAGTAACTTCGGGTGCGTCCCAGAGAAGTGTGTTGGGTCACGTATTGTTCATGTCGTATTTTAATGACCCCGTCGACAATACTGATCGTACCCTCAGACTTTTCGCAGGTAATGCAGTCATCTATGCCAGAGTACTGTCTGAAAGAATCTGCACAAATATCCAGTCAGCTCTTGATAAGATTTCAAAGTAGTGCAAAGAGTGAAAATTTGCGTTAAATGTTCAGAAATATAATACTGTGCACTTCGCAAAACGAGAAAAAACTTAGTATCCTATGACTATAGCATCAGTGAGTTACAGGTGGAATCGGTTAACTTATACAAATACCCTGGTTCAATAGCTTTTTGGGATTTAAAATGGAACGATCGCCTGGTCTCAGACGTAGGCAAAGTAGCTGGCAGACTGCGGTTTACTGGTAGCAAACCAGGCTGAATATCAGGGAAATGCAACCACTGTACCAGGGAGACTGCATACAAAACACTCGTGCGAGCCATCCTACAATATTGTTCACGTGAAAGGGATCCGTACCAAATTGCAGTAACGACGGCTAATGAAGAAATATTAAGGACAGCACAAATGTTCACCCATATTTGGACCTACAGGAGAGTGTCATTGAGACGGAGAAAGAACTAAACAGCCAAATGTTTGAAGACACACAAACTATCCCACGAAGATCTACTTAGACAGATTACACAACCAACTTTAAGTGATAAATCTAGGAATATATTACAGTCACCTACATACAGACTAATGACTAATGACACCGCGCCCAGGGACATTTAAGAAATCATTCTCCCCGAACTCCATTCGTGAATGGAACAGGAAGAAGCCCTAATAACTGGTACATTCGTGAATGGAACAGGAAGAAGCCCTAATAACTGGTACAATGAGACGAGCCTTCTGTCATCTATTTAATAGAGGTTTGCAGAGTATAGCTGCATATGTCCTTTATCATATACAGGGCGTAGGCAAAAATATGGAAATACCACAAACATAACATATTTCCATGCCTAGAACGACCGAGCGAGATGGCGCAGTGGTTAGCACACTGGGCTCGCATTCGGGAGGACGACGGTTCAATCCCGTCTCCAGCCATCCTGATTTAGGTTTTCCGTGATTTCCCTAAATCGTTTCAGGCAAATGCCGGGATGGTTCCTTTGAAAGGGCACGGCCGATTTCCTTCCCAATCCTTCCCTAACCCGAGCTTGCGCTCCGTCTCTAATGACCTCGTTGTCGACGGGACGTTAAACACTAACCACCACCACCACCACCACCACCACCACCGCCGCCAAGAACGGCGTACGAAAACCGTTAGCATTCAAAACAGGTTCCAGTCGTCTCGAGTGGATAAACACGAGTGCTGTATGTTTTCAAGGAAATCTTATACAGTAAAGGTGACGCTGGTGGAGGTGAATAGTGATCAGGCACCCTTCTCTCCAAAGCAGACCACAGAGGCTCAATAATATTGACATCTGGTGACTATGGTGGCCAGGGGAGATGCGACAGCTTATCCTCGTGAACATAAAAACATTCCATGACTATGCGAGCTATGACAGGGGCTCTATCGTCTTGGAATACGAATATCACCATTGGGGAACAATCATGTTTCCATGCGATGTAGCTTATCAGCCAAAATGGTCAATGGTTCAAATGGCTCTGAGCACTATGGGACTTAACATCTGAGATCATCAGTCCCCTAGAACTTAGAACTACTTAAACCTAACTAACCTAAAGACATCACACTCATTCATGCCCGAGGCAGGATTCGAACCTGCGACCGTAGCGGTCGCGCGGTTCCAGACTGAAGCGCCTAGAACCACTCGGCCACGCAGGCCGGCCAAAATGGTCACATAATCCCTTATTGTATGATTATATGATAGCGGAACAAACACTGGTAGCAGTTACTTCTGTAAAATATCTGGGAGTGTGCGTGCGGAACGATTTGAAGTGGAATGATCATATAAAATTAATTGTTGGTAAGGCGGGTACCAAGTTGAGATTCATTGGGAGAGTCCTTAGAAAATGTAGTCCATCAACAAAGGAGGTGGCTTAGAAAACACTCATTCGACCTATACTTGAGTATTGCTCATCAGTGTGGGATCCGTACCAGATCGGGTTGACGGAGGAGATAGAGAAGATCCGAAGAAGAGTGGCTCGTTACGTCACAGGGTTATTTGGTAAGCGTGATAGCGTTACGGAGATGTTTAGCAAACTCAAGTAGCAGACTCTGCAAGAGAGGCGCTCTGCATCGCGGTGTAGCTTGCTGTCCAGGTTTCGAGAGGGTGCGTTTCAGGATGAGGTATCGAATATATTGCTTCCCCTTACTTATACCTCCCGAGGAGATCACGAATGTAAAATTAGAGAGATTCGAGAGCGCACGGAGGCTTTCCTGCAGTCGTTCTTCCCGCGAACCATACGCGACTAGCACAGGAAAGAGAGTTAATGACAGTGGCATGTAAAGTGCCCTCCGCCACACACGGTTGGGTGGCTTGCGGAATATAAATGTAGATGTAGATAATCCTTCACAGAAATGCGACCTTTCAGAGTAACAAAGAGACCAATGGAACACCAAGATACGACATCCCAAATCATAACCGAACTTCCACCATTTTTGACTCTTGGGATGTAAACTCGCTCATTAAGTTGTAAAAAATATGATGCGAGACTCATCAGAGTAGATAACAGCCCAGGTTTTATGGCTTCGGCACCATGTTATTCCTGTTACAGGCATTTCCACCACTGATGCGTTGGTCTGCAATTCCAGCTCACACTGCAAGTCCCTAATTACGGAGCTCCATTCGCATTGTTTTGGTGCTGACAGGGTTCGCGAGCGCTACATTCAGTTCTACAGTAACTTTTGCAGCTGCTGTCTTTCTGCTTTCCGTCACAGTCCTCTCCAATGACGGACTGTCCCGATCATTCAACATAGACTTCTGTTCGCGTTGTGACGTAATGAATGACGTTCTTCCGCTTTCCCTGTATGCGGTATAAATCTTCGATATGGCGGCTCTCGAAACATCAAACACTTCAGTTACCTTGAAACTTCCTGGCAGATTATAACTGTGTGCTGGACCGAGACTCGAACTCGGGACCTTTGTCTTTCGCGGGCAAGTGCTTCTGTAAAGTTTGGAAGGTAGGAGTCGAGGTACTGGCAGAAGTAAAGCTGTGAGGACGGTGAGTGAGTCGTGCTTTGGTAGCTCAGTTGGTAGAGCACTTGCCCGCGATAGGCAAAGGTCCCGAGTTCGAGTCTCGGTACGGCACACAATTTTAATCTGCCAGGAAGTTTCATATCAGCGCACACTCCGCTGTAGAGTGAAAATTTCATTCTACTTCAGCTACCTTGATTACGGAGGCACCCACCATAGAAGGACCAATAATTTTACCATGTTGGAATTCACTTAGCTCCGACATAATGCACTCACGGCTACACAGAATACTGTTTTCACCACGACTGACACCTGCAGTATTTTGAGGACATTGCACAGGTGCCTTTCATTGTCAAATACAACGGGGCAATCTGTTGTCTTGGCTAGCATCTGCGTTTATGTTCAAGCATGCATTTCTCGCTGTGTTTCCATATTTTTGCCCAACCCCTGCATGTTCAAACAGCGGAACACTCAGTGCAAAAAAAAAAATAAATGAATAAATGAAATGACACTATTTCAGGGACTTCACTGGTCTCATACAGATATGATTTTTATGTCTATAGATTGAAGCGGCGAGCGAAAATTTGTACCAAGGCCGGGAATCGAACCCAGATCTAGGCAGGTGCGCTAGCCAATAAGTCACCTTGGCACAGAACTTCACACACTTGCACGGATTGCCCTGGCACACCTCTCTCCTCGATCCAAATTCTACTGCCGCCCCAGTCTACTTTAAAAATTCCTCCTTACACACGGACAGAATTTCCGAGGCTCTCCATATTATGGAACAGCACCTCAGCATCGAACTTAAATGGGGATCCAGCCTGAAACCCAGTTGCAGGTAGTTATATAAATATAAATGACACAATTTCAGAGACTTCACTGGTCTCATACAAATATGATTTTATGTATATAGATTGAAGCAGCGAGTGAAGTTGACTGCGGCGGCGGTGTGAATTTGCATCGAGGAGAGGAATGCCGCGGTAATCCGTACAGTTGGCTGAACAGCCTACTTACACTGTGACAAGGTGGCTTAATGGCTAATGCACCTGCCTAATACGCACTTGCCTTGGTACAAATTTTCACTCGCCGCTTCAGTCTATATACACTCCTGGAAATTGAAATAAGAACACCGTGAATTCATTGTCCCAGGAAGGGGAAACTTTATTGACACATTCCTGGGGTCAGATACATCACATGATCACACTGACAGAACCACAGGCACATAGACACAGGCAACAGAGCATGCACAATGTCGGCACTAGTACAGTGTATATCCACCTTTCGCAGCAATGCAGGCTGCTATTCTCCCATGGAGACGATCGTAGAGATGCTGGATGTAGTCCTGTGGAACGGCTTGCCATGCCATTTCCACCTGGCGCCTCAGTTGGACCAGCGTTCGTGCTGGACGTGCAGACCGCGTGAGACGACGCTTCATCCAGTCCCAAACATCCTCAATGGGGGACAGATCCGGAGATCTTGCTGGCCAGGGTAGTTGACTTATACCTTCTAGAGCACGTTGGGTGGCACGGGATACATGCGGACGTGCATTGTCCTGTTGGAACAGCAAGTTCCCTTGCCGGTCTAGGAATGGTAGAACGATGGGTCCGATGACGGTTTGGATGTACCGTGCACTATTCAGTGTCCCCTCGACGATCACCAGTGGTGTACGGCCAGTGTAGGAGATCGCTCCCCACACCATGATGCCGGGTGTTGGCCCTGTGTGCCTCGGTCGTATGCAGTCCTGATTGTGGCGCTCGCCTGCACGGCGCCAAACACGCATACGACCATCATTGGCACCAAGGCAGAAGCGACTCTCATCGCTGAAGACGACACGTCTCCATTCGTCCCTCCATTCACGCCTGTCGCGACACCACTGGAGGCGGGCTGCACGATGTTGGGGCGTGAGCGGAAGACGGCCTAACGGTGTGCGGGACCGTAGCCCAGCTTCATGGAGACGGTTGCGAATGGTCCTCGCCAATACCCCAGGAGCAACAGTGTCCCTAATTTGCTGGGAAGTGGCGGTGCGGTCCCCTACGGCACTGCGTAGGATCCTACGGTCTTGGCGTACATCCGTGCGTCGCTGCGGTCCGGTCCCAGGTCGACGAGCACGTGCACCTTCCGCCGACCACTGGCGACAACATCGATGTACTGTGGAGACCTCACGCCCCACGTGTTGAGCAATTCGGCGGTACGTCCACCCGGCCTCCCGCATGCCCACTATACGCCCTCGCTCAAAGTCCGTCAACTGCACATACGGTTCACGTCCACGCTGTCGCGGCATGCTATCAGTGTTAAAGACTGCGATGGAGCTCCGTATGCCACGGCAAACTGGCTGACACTGACGGCGGCGGTGCACAAATGCTGCGCAGCTAGCGCCATTCGACGGCCAACACCGCGGTTCCTGGTGTGTCCGCTGTGCCGTGCGTGTGATCATTGCTTGTACAGCCCTCTCGCAGTGTCCGGAGCAAGTATGGTGGGTCTGACACACCGGTGTCAATGTGTTCTTTTTTCCATTTCCAGGAGTGTACATAAAATCATAAGTGTATGAGACCAGTAAAGTCTCTGAAATTATGTAATTCAGTTTGTATAAGTACCTGCATCCAGGTTTCAGACTGAATCCTCCCATTTACGTTCGACGGTGAGGTGCTGTTCCAAAACATAGAGAGCCTCTGCCGTTCCGTTCGTGTATAACTCTCCGTCCGAACAGGCCATGGAGGCCCAACGGTACCGACCGGCCGCCGTGTCATCCTCTCAGCCCACAGGCGTCACTGGATGCGGATATGGACGGGCATGTGGTCAGCACACCGCTCTCCCGGCCGTATGTCAGTTTATGTGACTGGAGCCGCTACTTCTCAATCAAGCAGCTCCTCAGTTTGCCTCACTATGACTGAGTGCACCCCGCTTGCCAACAGCGCTTAACTTTACTCGCCGCTTTAGTCTATAAACATAAATTCCAATAACTGATTTTACTGGTGTCCACGTGGAAAAGTATCGGCTCCAACGAAAACACAAAGTCGACCCAGAGCACTGAAAGATCAATTACCGTTCGATTTCACTTTATTCTTGGTAAGCACAGCCCCTGTAGCTTTAGTAGCGCATGAGCACCGGCTCCTCCTATAACGACGCGTCTCCTGCGTCATATGTTCTATACTTTCCCAGGACCCTTCCAAGAAATCTAAGTTTTTCATTCGCCTTCACTAATACTGATTTTTGGTGACAGTCGTATTTCGTAACGCTCCTTGGTATTATCCCTAAATATTTATAAGATATTAAGTGCTCAGTCGGCCGAAGTGGCCGTGCGGTTAAAGGCGCTGTAATCTGGAACCGCAAGACCGCTACGGTCGCAGGTTCGAATCCTGCCTCGGGCCTGGATGTTTGTGATGTCCTTAGGTTAGTTAGGTTTAATAAGTTCTAAGTTCTAGGGGACTAATGACCTCAGCATTTGAGTCCCATAGTGCTCAGAGCCATTTGACCCATTTTTATTAAGTGCTCAAGCTCTTCACCACTACTATTGCAACCGGATACTGTCAGACATTACAGTGTGATTTATCTACATTTAAATAAAGCTGCTATCCATTACACCAAGTGAACATGTTCACCAAGTTTTCTGCATTTCCTTAGAGAACGTCCAATGACGTCACGTTCCTGTGGAGAACATCATCATCATCAGCGAATAATCTTGTAGTGCTACTGATTTTATCTGATAAATATAGTATAATAAATATTGGGATGATTAGGAGATATACCTGTCTAGTTGGGTTTATCGAAGTTTCCGCTCAGATGAAATTTGAGTGTATGGGTGTTGTTAGGAGGGATGTGGATTCAGATGATCGGTTTTAGGATAGCCATAATGATGCGGAGTAATCTGAGGCCAGCCCGCATCTCGTGGTCGTGTGGTAGCGTTCTCGCTTCCCCTGCCCGGGTTCCCGGGTTCGATTCCCGGCGGGGTCAGGGATTTTCTCTGCCTCGTGATGCCTGGGTGTTGTGTGCTGTCCTTAGGTTAGTTAGGTTTAAGTAGTTCTAAGTTCTAGGGGACTTATGACCACAGCAGTTGAGTCCCATAGTACTCAGAGCCATTTTTTTTTAATCTGAGGCCATATTGAACATCTAGGATGGGGTCGTAGTTCTGCTCTCTGTAAACAGAGATGTCGGAAAGCGTGAGGAAACTGTGAGTCACATATTCACTGCTGGTTGTTAACATGGTACAGAAGAATGGTAGCATCGTGATTGCAGTTAAGGTCGTGAAAAACTGTTCATTCCATGGCTAAGACGCTTGACTGAATATGGTAGGGTTTGAAGAATGAAGGTGGAAGATAGTTATAATTGAAGGATTCCTGAAAAGTTGGTAGCGTCCAGCTGAGTGAAAGGAAGAGGAAGTGAGTCACAGTTGAAGAGAAACGGGAACTGCATATAACGTGTAAACGGAAACATTTCGTTTACGAATGTTGCATGGTAAAAGTTGGGTATGGGGCTAAAGGTGATGTTTTTTGAGTTCACTGCGACTTCTGTGTGGGTTCATGTTTTTGGAGGATAGGTTGGTGGCAGTGCTGAGCTTCTAGACGGAGTGTTTGCGAGCAGTGTATTTTGTGGGGGCGAAGAAAATACATCGAGATAGGCGAGATGATGTACGTCAATCCGGTAGGGACTGGAAACTATTAAGAGCAGATGTGGAGGATTGGAGGGGAATAACTGGTTCCTTCGTGGTACTCTCAGATAGGATTACGAAAAGAAACATATAAAATCTTTATCAGATGGTGCTGCGATTGCTGCTCCTGTTGTTGGAGGCATTAGTCTTCATGTAAGAGAAGAAAAGCATGAATTTATTGTCAAAGAGTAATACGATTTAGCGAGGGAAGCAGAAACTTTAAAGTAAGCTCTTCGCTTGGTTAGTGGCAGAACCAGGATGACGCAGATTAATGACTAATAGAGCTGCATAAGTAGAAGGGCTTTGTGAAAGATGCCAGAGGTACTAATTTTTATGATGAGTACGTTAAGAAAAGCATATTACCAGGCACGAATTTAGGAGGACAGTATGGGTCTATGTTTCTACCAGATGCGATTTTCCTTCTCGGTAGTGATTTCAGCTACATGAATAAGTTAATCTTCACGCAATTAATTGTCCTTCCATTAAGTCCAAATCTTGAGCACCAGAGCCTTTACGCTAACAAGAAGTAGAACCAGGAAAATTTTGGAAGTTGAATGCTGGACTCCCTTCGTGTGCAACATGTTTACAGTTTAGTGAAACAAATGAAGTCTCAATAAATCGATGTTCAAACAAAACAGCGGAAATTTCTTCTCTCAGTTACATTTATAATGATCAATTCTTCTGATAAGCCTTTACAGAGTACAGAAACCCTTAAATAACTGTATCTGTTAACTTTCACACTACAAACTGCGTTAATATAGGTTAATAATTGATGTTCAAACCAAGTACGAAACGCACTGAGAGGCAACACACCCACCAAGAACCGTAAATGAGCATACACAAATTTCACTTCATTATTTGTCAGTGAGGGATTACATTCACTGCAATAAACCTGTAGCATTCGCGGTTAGGCTTTGTAAATCCTTATCCGAGTCACATGACATTAATAGCTCAACTTCGGATCGCTCGGCCCAAAATTCACAAAAACTGAATTACTGAATTTTAATATTTCTCGTTGTTGCCCATGAAATAGCGAATGACTATTCATTAGATCTTCGCTCTAACCACTACTCTTTGGTAGTTTTGGTACAACACATAAATGACGTAGTAAATGGTAGGGTTGTATTGTTAGCGTTGACAGGGAAAGGAACGCAAATAAATTTGTGAAAGATAAACTGGGAGCCGACGACTTCTTTTTTTTGTTAGTTTGTTTTTCACGTAATGGAGCCGCATACCGTTCAGTGTTAGTTCACTGTATGTTTTATATTCTTCCAAGCATAAACTGCATTTTATAAGTAATAAAAAAATTTTCAACGAGTATCTTCTGCCCTTTTATGTAACCAAAACAATTACTTTTGATGCAAGTGCAGTTTATGTGTACAAACATAAAACAATCTTTATAATTATTGTTGTTATTTTGTACTCAGTAGAACTTTCTTCAGCATGATCAAAGGCAAGAGTTTTCTGTTACTATTGATAAGTGTGGAAGATGTTTATGAATATCAGAAACATGTTTTATGTACGCTAGACGAAGTACTGAAGCAATGTTTGATATGTCTTTGTTTTTCGTATTTCATTTGACCATTTTTTGAGTAAATTGCGTTTTTTTGAGCTGTATGATAAATATGTATCTCTTTTATTTTTACTATGATGTCCGTCTGTTTCACGTTACAAATGAACAGTTTTAGAATAAAACTTGAATTCAACAATGATAGTTACAATTTTCTTATAAATACTCTTCATTTTCAAGCAATAGTCAGGAGGATAACTATGTAGGACAAAAATATTCAGTAGGTAAACTGGCCCCTACTCAATTTCTACATGGTCCACCATTTCTAATTTCTAGGGGAATCTGGTAATACACTGATCCCGTATGCAAACAAAGTGGTCGAAATGAGGTAGCGCCTGATAAATCTGCAACTCACCTAGTTACAAATGGTTCTAATGTCTCTGAGCACTATGGGACTTAACTTCTGAGGTCATCAGTCCCCTAGAACTTGGAACTACTTAAACCTAACTAACCTAAGGACATCACATACATCCACGCTCGAGGCAGGATTCGAACCCGCGACCGTAGCGGTCGCGCGTTCCAGACTGAAGCACCTAGAACTGCTCGGCCACTCCACCCAGCCCTAGTGTACAGGTACGATCTTAACTGAGCGAGGTTACTAGGGAAAGTACCCTAGTCTACACGTGCTTATGATAGTCTGCAGTAACCTACAATAGTTTTACAATTCTACTGTTAACTGAGTTAGACAGTTCCAAATACTTCACTGAAAGTCCAGTTAATCAATCAACTTCATTCAGTATGAACATCAGAGATAATTTATCACTTTAGATCACAGGCAATGGTGTAAAAACCTTTAATGTCCTTATCATTCACTTAAAACTCTCCTACACTTCATACGAGCTCTAAGAACTTCCATTAATTTTGGATAATAAATCTTTTTTTGAAAATAGGTCCCAAAGTATTATACAGCTCCATATTAAATCATCCGTCGCTTCTGGAGTACAGGTATCTCAATAATCGATATTGTTTACGATAATTATCAGTAGACACATATCTGACACAACATAAATTTTAATGTTCAGATTGTAATATCAGATACAAAAGTCAGCACAAATTCATCATTTCATTTTATTACCAAGACTTTTTCAATAATCAATATACAGGGCTCGACAATGTCTTCCACGTTGGCAGCCGCCCGCTGGTAGTCGATTGGACTCCAGTAGCGTTGAACATGAAACAAATAACAAATACAGCATTTTTAAGACAGTAAAACTTTTTTCGGCGTGTTTTCTACATCATGTGGCGTCCCTCGTAATCAAGTTTCCACCTGCTTCTATTCTGCCAGTCCTCTTCTTGCATGGCCCTGTCCTGCATCGCACGCCTCACTCCATCGTTCCAGTGCTGCCGGGGTCTTCCTCCTTTTCAGTGTTGTGGAGGTCTCCAGTGCCATATTTTTTAGGGCCATCTTTCCTCTGGCATTCTTCTAAGATGTCAATACTATGTTAGCCGTTTCAGTTGTGTCTACAAGATCTTTTGTAATTCCCATCTGGTCTCGTAGCACTTCATTTCTTATTTGGCCTCTTCTTGTTCCTTCAAAAGTTCGTCTCAAAAACTGCATTCCGACTGGCTTTAATTTCTTCTCATTGACAATGGAGGACTGCTCTCAACCGTAGTTTCTCATATATCCTTCTTTTCAAATTTTTGACATCATTTTATTCCAAATACTGGAGTGTAACTTCTTAATTGCCACCTTTCCCTTTCCTGTTTTGTGCTTGAGTTCCCTGTTGCTTCCACCTTTATCCGAAATGATTATCACTAAATATTTATATGAACGGCAACACTTTGCTATAGATCCATCACCCATAACAAGATCCCTTACTATTCTTCCGACAATCAAGTAATCAGTGTTTGCAAAGTTAATTTTCGTGCCCCCACTGCTTATATTCTTCTTTAAGTTTTCTTAACATATAATTCACATTCTCTTCTTCCTCGGCGAAGAAACCCGACCGCCGGCGAAATTAAGAGAGAACAGAATGTCATCACCTGCTCTAACTCTCATGTTCTTGCAGTTCCTTTTCCAATTTTTGATTCTTTCGTACAAAAAATATTTTAAAGAGCTTAGGAGCTAAACAGCATCTTTGGCCCAGTCTTTTGCTAACCTCAAGTTTCTGTGGTAGTAAACTCCCAACTTTAACACAAGTATTATCTGAATACACATCCTAGAAAGTGGTACAGGGTCATAGTCCTTCTGCGAATCTATAAAAATCGTGTGTGTCTCCAAGTTATGCGCCAGTCTCTTGTCAGTCACCTGTCTAGTACTGCAGACATTGTCGATACAAGACCTTCCTCCCAGAAAGCCACTGTCTTCTTCTGCCCAAGTCCTTTCTGCCAGGAAGCCACTGTGTTCCTCTACCTCTTCAGTTCATTTAAAGTTTATAATACAGAATTATGACACATTTATACGTACCTGGCGTCGCTCAGTGGAATATACAAGTGTTTACCACCTTCTGAACATGTGGAGCTAGAATGAGGAAGGTTAGGGCTTTTAGGTGATGGAAAAGGGATCAAAAAATAAAACGGCAGTGTTCCCTGTTCAGAATAACAAAGTGACTGTCAGCGGAGCATGGTGGGAGGGAGAGGGGTGGGGGATTGTCGATTTGCCGTTAGCCGTATGCACAGTACGGCTGTGACAGCCACAAATGCGGTGGCATCTGTACGGTCCCGTGCTCAACGCATTCACTCTCTCCGTCAACATGCACTACTGAGTACACTTTGCTCAATATTCTTTGAAGAATCGCAATATCCTTACCACTTTAAGAAACGTCCCAGTAAGAACAGTAAAACCATTTCATCTTACAAAACGGGGAATTTTTCCTCAAACAGAACGCGAAGCACTATGCCAGAATTACGTACGTTAAACACCGAGAATTTATGAGCTGGTGAATTTCGACATGCATCCAGTCGCTATGCCGATAATAATTCACGAGCAGGTCGACATTATTAAGAGAGAACTGCTCGCAAGTAACATGCGGAAACACTCCATTCGGAAAATGAGTTTGTACGTGCCAAATTGGCTAGACGCCAAATTTCCGGGGCCGTATCAAGTAAGGCAGATATACTTCACGTATGAACGCAGGGTAAATAATTCCAGCAGCCTCTACTTTTCTACGCGACTTCTCGGTAGCTTACGAACAACGTTTACAGCGTAACTTTTATTCTTAACGATTATACGGCGCACTTCCGTAAGACTGCAACAAATAAATTAGTTTATTTTTTATTTTTAATGAGATGTGGAAAATGTTGGTCTTTGATCACTCCAGATGAAAAAACCTTAAGGAAAGGCTGATTGTTACGATAAATAACTTCTACAGTTCCCAAGGGGGAAAAAAGCATTAACGTGGCCTTGACAGAGAGATTACTCTGTCGTTTCGGTGCTAATAAAGACTGCCAAGAGGAAGAGAAATCTAAAAATGGTCGATACAAAGAGCTTCTACATCAACCTGTTACCTCACATATGAGCGACAGATCGCTGTTCGCTCTCTTCGACTCTATCACAAGCGAGCGATTTAACAAGCAATTTCAGTGAGTTTTACGACTCACGGAGATCTGCTCTGGAAAACAAACTGCCATTCTTCGCATCAGTGGCAGTTGATCTTCGTATATCCACTAATACATACAAAAAATAAAATAAAAACAAGAACTTGAATTTATTGAACTTCTTTCGAAAAGCTTTCCTTCGGAACTATGTGTTTTGATGCACGGTACATTACACTTTTCTTTGATGCCATTCTTTTTCCTTTATTGTCATTTTATACCTGCACATACAACAGGTAGGCTGGCAGCAGCATTCTACGCCGCTCTTCAGCCTTAGAGGAGACAATGATAAAAGACAGAAATAATACTCAGTGATGACAGAATGGTGGGTAAAAAACAGTAGACATAAAATACAAAACATGGAGCCGCTCACACTCGACGAGAAATCACACCACAAGCTGTTGACACGACGCACAAATATCGATGATTGCGATGACACATGGGAACGATGGAGCATGACGGTGATCACTGAACGCAAAACACAACGGCACACACACGAGACACTGATGGCGATGATCTCCAGCGCGCGAATGTCCAAGTAACGTGTGCGAGTCCAGGGACCTGCCAAGAGGGGAAGAAGGGTGAGGGGGAGGGAGAGGGGAGAGCAAAGATGCCAATGGCAGAGGAGAGGGGAGGAGGAGTAAAGGGACGAGGGTAGGGGAAGCCCAGGGGAGGAGTGGGGAGAAAGGGAGGAGGGAGGGAAGGGGGAGAGAAGGGAGAGAGGGTGCCCAAAGGAAACAAACACAGGAGAAGGGAGGGAGGATCAAAGTTGGTAGAAGGGGTAGATGGAGGGGAGGAGGGCATCATCAGGGAGGGGGAGCTGGCGGAAGCCACCTTGGGAGAGGGTGTGGAGAGTGGAGAGATGGAGAGCAGGCGTGACATGGAAGTACAGGCGCAGCAGCGGATGGGGGTGGGAGAGGATGGGAGAGACCAGCGGGTGAGGAGGATCGAGTTTGCGGGAGGTGTAGAGGATCCGTATCTTTTCGAGGAAAAGGAGGAGGTGAGGGAAGGGAATTAGGTCGTACAGGATCCGCGTGGGGGAGGGGAGACGGATGCGACAGGCGAGGCGAAGAGCATGACGTTCCAGGATCTGAAGGGATTTGTAAAAGGTAGGGGAAGTGGAGATCCAGGCAGCGTGGGCATAGCAAAGGATAGGGCGAATGAGGGATTTATAGGTATGGAGGATGGTAGAGGTGTCCAGACCCCACGTACGGCTGGAGTGGAGTTTGAGGAGACAGAGGCGGGAGTGTGCCTTGGCTTGGATCGTCCGGAGGTGGGGGGTCCAGGAGAGGTGACGGTCAAGGGTGACATCAAGGTACTTAAGGGTAGGGGTGAGGGCGATAGGACGGCCACAGATGGTGATGTAGAAATCGAGGAGGCAAAAGGAAGGAGTGGTTTTGCCTACTATGATCGCCTGGTATTTGGCAAGATTGACCTTAAGCAACCACTAGTTGCACCAAGCGGTGAACCGGTCAAGATGGGATTGGAGAAGGTGTTGGGAGCGCTGCAGGGTGGGGGCAAGGGCAAGGAAGGCAGTGTCATCAGCATACTGGAGAAGGTGAATGAGGGGTGAAGGCGGCGGCATGTCCGCCGTATACAAGAGGTACAAAAGAGAGGAGAGGACAGTGCCCTGGGGCACACCGGCAGAGGGGAAAAAGGTGTAGGAATCCATGTTGTGGATGGTGACGTAGGAAGGACGGTGGGAAAGAAAGGAGCCAATCAGACAGACATAGTTAATAGGAAGGGCGAAGGTTTGGAGCTTGAAGAGGAGACTGGAATGCCACATGCGGTCATAGGCTCGTTCAAGGTCAAGGGAGAGAAAGATAGTGGAACGACGGGAATTAAGCTGTTCGGAGAGGAGATGAGTGAGGTGAAGGAGAAGGTCATCAGAAGAGAAGGACACCCAAAAGCTGCGGGAAGGAGGCGGTGCTGGCAGAGATGCTGGTGGACGCTTCAGGTGAGGATGGATTCCAGGACCTTGCTGAAGACCGAGGTAAGGCTGATGGGATGGTAGGAGGAGACGGTCGATGGCGGTTTACCGGGTTTAAGGAACATCAGGACATGGGAGGTTTTCCACAGGTCAGGATAGTAGCCGGTGGACAGGACTACATTGTAGAGCCTGGCCAGGGTGGAGAGGAAAGAGGCAGGAGCTTCACAAAGGTGAGGATAGGTGACATGATTGTGACCAGGAGAGGTATTGCATTTCGTGCAGAGTGTAGCGATGAGATCCTGTGTAGTGATAGAGGCATTGAGTCCTGTGTGTGCAATGTTGTCCAAGTACTGAAAACCAGGTGCGAGGGGAGAGACAGAAGAGTCAGTTCGATTGCGGACATCTGGGAAGAGGGAGTAATCGAACTGGGGATCGTCAGGAATGGTAAAGACATCGGAGAGGCAGGAGGCAAAGTGATTGGCCTTACTAATGGCGTCAGTGAAGGGTTGGTTGTCATGAAGGAGAGGATAGTAGGGGGTGGGGGGGGGGGGGCTTAGATCCAGTAAGGCAGCGGAAGGTGGACTAGTACTTGGACAAGTTGATAGGAAGGGTAGCGTTTAAACGGGTGCATGTCTGTCGCCAGCCCCGGCGTTTCTTAGCCGCGAGCAAGTTACGGATGTGTCTCTAGAGTTGCCGGAGGTGTCGTAGTGTGTCCAGGTCATGCATGCAGAGGAATGCACAGTAGAGACAGTGGGATTCACGGAGGAGGAGGACAGCCTGTGGGGGTAAGGTAGGACGGTGGGGGTGGATGGCGATAGAAGGGACGTGGGACTCCACGACCTCAGACAAGGTCTGCTGGAGAAAGGAGGCGGCATGGGTAACATCGTCAGGGTGGTGGTAGGTGAAGGGGTGGCCTTCGACCTGGGTAGAGAGGGTATCCCGGTAGGCATTCCAGTCAGCGCAGGAATAATCATGGACATACTTCGGGGGAGGGTCATGACAGCGGTCGGGGAGGGGGCGACGACCGTCTGAAATGGTGAGGAGGACAGAGAGATGGTCACTACCAATGGGGTCCAGGACATCCACCGTTATGTGGTCAAGGAGGTTAGGTGAGGAGAGGACGACATCAGGAGTGGAGTTGGATTCAGGGCAGGTGTGCTGAAGAATGGGGACGAGGTCGCCTTGGAGGGAGGACAGGAACTGATGCCACTGACGTAACTGGGTGGCGGAATGACTATGGATGTTGAGGTCGGCGTTGATCACGTAGGAGGGGAAGGTATGGTCAATGTGGGAGAGGAAGTCAAAAGGAATAGGGGTGTTAGGCCGGACATAGATGGTGGAGCAGGTGATGGTAAGGCCAGGGAAGAAGAGACTAAGGATCAGGTGTTCGGTAGGGTCTTGAAGGAGAGGTTGGAGCCGAACTGGGATTTGGCAGTGATGACCAATGGCAACTCTGCCACGCGCTATCGGGAAGGGATTATCGGAGTGGTGAAGGAGGTAGGGCAAAGTGTGGAGGGTGTGGTGGGGCTGAAGAAAGGTTTCATTGAGGAGGAAGGCATCCATGCGGTGGGTGGCAAGGGTGTGTATGAAGAGGTTTTGTTGGCGGGAAGGAAACAGATGTTGTTGAACAGGATGTGGTGCTGTCGCTCCATGACAGGGATTTAGACGAGGGTGTCGAGACAGGAGAAGGTGAAATAGGCCTGGTTGTGGGAGTAGGTGGCATACATTTTTAGGTGAAAGACAGAACGGGCAGCGAGGGATATCTGTTGGAGGGTGTGAGGGCGCTGGAATGGGTGGACATTTTGCAGTACAATGGTGAGGAACTTGATGATGTCCTCAACAGTGGGAGGGGGACGAAGGGAATTGCCAGGAAGGAAGGGTGGGGGCGTCCAGAGGGCGGACAGGGATGGTGAGTTCAAGAGTGGTCAGAGGGGGTTGGGCCTTACATTTTTGGGATTAGGTGGGATGCGGGAGATTGCAGGTATTGCAGGAGGGAGGGGACTAAAGGTTAGGGCACTGCCAGAGGAAGTGCGCTTGCTTACAATGTGGGCAGGTGGGGGCCTCATGACACTCAGCTGTTGTGTGGGCATTGTAGCACAGACACCTCTGGCAGCGGAGGGACTGAGGAGGGGAACGGGAGGGGTCAGCCTTGTATCTCTGGTGGAATAGGAGGGCACCCTCCTTCAGAAGGCGGTCAATGGAGGGGGCGTCCTCTGAGAAAACCTGCATAAGGTGAGTGGGGCTGGCGGAGTTAAAGATGCAGCGGACCGCCCGCACCTCCGGCGAGTGATGTGCCTTGAGCTCCGCCAACATCTCCTCCTCCTCCGTGATTGTCGGACTAAGCTGAGTGATCACGGCGGTGACGGTCAGCGGGTGATGCGGGGGTTGGGGTTGGCGGGTAGGAGACGGGGAAGGAGCAGGGGTGAGGGAGGCATTAGGGCCAAAACGGGTGATGGGGATGCGGAAGAGGACGTCAGTATGGAGGGTGGGGCTGGGGGAGGAGAAGAGAACTGAGTCTCTTCTGCGAGTGAGGAGGGAGATGGGGCTCTAGGAAAGTGTTGGCGGAGAAGGTTTGAGAGGTTCCAGGCCTCGAGGAGGGAAGGATCGGGATGTGAGAGGAGGTATTTGTAGGAAGAGGGAGGGGAGGAGGAGGAGGAGGAGGCAGAGGGAACAGGGCCAGGCGGGGAGACATCCATGGCATCCTGTGGGGGGGAAGGAGGATGGGCAGGGCCTTTTTGGAAGCAGATTAGGTACTGGTGCCACTACGGCGTTTAAGGGCGGCAGAAGGGTGAGTGGTGATATGAGGGACAGGAGCTACAGGGCGGTGGCGGGAAGTGGCAGGTCCTGGCATGGACGCAGTAGTCGGCGCTGGAGACGGCAATGGTGAAGGTGACGGCAATGGCGATGACAGTGATGGCAAAGGTGATGGGAGAGCTGGGCAAGGGCAGTGGGCTGACGGGCCACCACCCTAGCTGGAGCTGCAGTGACAGGCTGGGTAAGTGGGAGCGAAGGATCAGAGGTAGAGGAGTGGGTGGAAGAAGCTGGGGAGGGGGCAACAAAGAGCGAGCGAGAAGGGAGAGTTAGAAGAGGAGGGATGGAAAGAAGGGGGGGGGGGGCGACTGGGCACACCATGTAATGGTGGTGGTGGCAGTGGAGGGCGAAGTATACACTATGGCAGTGGTGGTAGTAGTGGCAGTAGTGATGGGGGTTGACATGATGGTGGTAGTAGTGGCAGTAGTGATGGGGGTTGACATGACGACAGGGATCAACTAAAACAGTACATGATGAAAAGGAGAGGAAAAAACCGGGGACGGATGAAGACAGACGAAGACGGACGCAGACGGACGAAGACGAGGACCAGAGTCCCACGTTGCTGGCGCTGGCGATGGCTGGCAGGAACGCCGCCGCTGCTGCTGCTGCTGCTGACTGGACCGCTGTTGCTGGCTGGCTGGCTTGACTGCTTCTACCACTGCTCCTGCTGCTGCTGCTGCTGCTGCTGCTGCTCGGCTGGACCACTGCTGCTCGGCTGGACTGCTGCTGGCTGGCTGGCACCTGCAACCCTAACACTTCGATTGGTGACAGGCACAAATCAAAGGGCGGTACTCATTGCGAGGTACCGCCGGAGATGGACGCCAAGTGGGTTGTGTACATTTTTTCAGTGTGCTAATATAATTCATCTTTCATTTATTAAGACTCAATTCCTTTTTTATTTATTAGCGTGGTAGCTTAACTGGAAGTACAGGGTGATTATAATTAAAGTTAAACTTTCAAACCACTGTAGAAATAATGCCACAGGTCAGAATGACGTCAAATTGCAATGGATTATTATCGGAGAAAGGGGAAAACATATGCAGAAGAATAATACATAGTTACAAAATGTAGTGATAGATGGTGCTGTAAGCATCGTAATTTAATAGTGGTCGACTACAAATGACAAATGTATCACACAACAATGCCTAAGGTGTACGTTTGATGATAAACGAACTGTACCACTCAGTGTACACAGTGCTTCTGATTCTGCAAGAAGAAAGATGAAATACATTGCACTCCAGGGCACTTGTCACACTTATATAACATGCAATCTTCTTAAGTAAGCCTGTAGTTGTCTTACTAAGCTTGGTGACATGTAACATCAATTTCACGTTCTGGTGATAAATACAAACACACACAGCATGGGTTCCATGAACACCTGCGAGCACACACCATTGGGGATGCAAATGTGCATATTTTGAGAAATCAATTTTATAAGTGAGAAACTTCTCTTTGAAGGCTGCATACAGCTCCTTCAAATTCGCTAAAATAAGATGTTTTTTTCTGCTTGTGTCCCTTAACACCACATTCTGATCAGTCAGAAACCAAGTCTTTCACCCCTGGAAACAAACAACGGTACTCATCATCTTCATAAAATGTACAAACAGCATGTTGTACTTTATCACATAAGGACTTACGTCCATGATGTGTCACATCAGGCAAGATTTCTTGTTTTTCCATCAGTGTCCTGGCCTTTCAAACCAAATATTCCGACACCCCAAATTCCCTAACACAATATGCAAATTGCCCACTTCGAAGGAAGGAGACTGATAATCTTGGTTCTTATTTTGTAGTTAGCCGTTTTACATTTTTCTTTTAGCTCTCAGTAAGTTCAGCAAAGTTTGTCTGGGTGGAAGTTGAAGGGATATGATGCTTATCATCAGATATTGTCACTTCAAGACTCTTTTCCAAGCACTTATGAATAGCAGAGCCAACTTTCTTCTATTTTGTTTTCCCATGTAAGACTTTTTTACTCTCAGATGCTGTTTCTTAAGTGGTGACACACTGAAAAGCACTACAAGCCATATTCACTGCACCTACAAATTCTTCAGCAGGCTGAAAACTGTCAAAGTGCCTACTGAACATTCATTTTCTTGGTTGCCTCTTATACTAGTGTTAATCATGCAATAACACTTCAATCACAGAGATTTGTCAGGTGTAAGATTAACATAACCAGAAAGTTGCTGCCTACACAGCTCTGTGGCAATAACTCTCAGAGATTTTTTTTTTACCACAGACTTGTGACAAGAGAATGGCTCATAACATGCCAGCCGGAGTGGCCATGCGGTTCTGGAGCTGAGCGACCGCTACGGTCGCAGGTTCGAATCCTGCCTAGGGCATGGATGTGTGTGATGTCCTTAGGTTAGTTAGGTTTAATTAGTCTTAAGTTCTAAGAGACTGATGACCTCAGAAGTTAAGTCGCATAGTGCTCAGAGCCATTTGAGTCTTAACATACACAACCAGAAATGTGTGTAAAATTATTCAGGTATACCTTCTCATGATGGTAACACAAAGTTTCCTCATCATCAATTTGTAATCCTGTACAAACAACCAATAGGTGTTTTGTCTCATCACTATAGTCACACATATGTTTGAGTCTTGATTATCTACAGTAAGATAGTTATATGACACTCCTGTCCTAATGCTGTACCAAGAAAACATCTTCCATGTCATCCACACACTGACCTTGAACTTCATGACTCACTTCCACTCTGAACTGCAGTGTCATGCATACTCCTCATAAGATGATTCAATACTGTGCACAATGACAGCGCAGCTGTGACTGGATGGTGGTGGTGGATCAATTAGGATTCCTGGAATGGCAAAACTGTATTATAGGTGATGTGTTAGGTTACTGTATGTACATAAAAACAATAAATTATTAAATTAAATAGTTACATTTGTCAGACACTTTCCACAAGTGATGGATGGGACATTTGGAGTTAGGGAATTCAAAATAAAATGTTCAATTTAAATACTTGATTTCTTTAACTGCAGTTCAAACATTTGTTATTTGATAGACAAGATTAATGGACCATTTCAGTAAGTCACCATTATCTTTGTCTACAGTTTTGACTAATAGTTCTGGATTAACACCTTAAAAATAAAACAGAGTGAAAAATTAAAAATTTAATGTTGACTTTAACTTACTGCACTTTGGAGACTTTAGAAATCATCCTTGAAAGATAGCAGTGTTATGGTTTGATGCTTTAGGGGATAGGTTTTAACTTAATTACCTCATATAAATTGTCCCATCCATCACAAGTAGCATGTACCATCCATCACAGTGTTTGTCCATCACAGTGTTTATGTATGAAAAAACAATTTGACTTAAAATATAACTTACAGAATTCAGAAGATCTTGAACATGACTCAATGAAATGAAAGTCTTTCTTTACTATCAAAAACCAATGCATGTTTTTAGTGACAGATGGAAGAATTTTCATTGTAAAAAAAGAGATTAATGCAAAAGAACTTGGCAATGCCTACTAATTTCCAGATTTTCTAGCTATGCTGCTAAAAACAAGCTTACTGGTAATAATAAACTGTTTGTAAATAATCATGGGCAATCATTGCAACAATGAACTGTTTGTCAATAATTGTGTGAAAAAATTGCCAGCTTGACAATCTACTTTCCCCCTACCACCCACAAGTGTAATTTCCCTAACATGATGGTGATAAACAAAAGGGAAAAAGAAGTTGCAGAATGTTTCTAATCTCCACATGTAATTTCAGTGCCTTAGGATTTCACTGAAACTATTCACAGTCATGACTCATATTTTTAACTTCCACTCATAGGCTCATTCACTCATGGAATGCCTGGTATAATATGTTATGTATCACTATTAGAACATTGTTAAATGACTTACAATAAATGGGAGTGACAAAAAGATATTTTAGGGGAAGTTAGACTTAAGCTAGAGCTACATAATGATGCAATTTGCATTGCACTGTGACCTTGCAGATACTGCATTTGGAAATGCCCCATAGAGTGATTTTCGACAATTTCGAAATTTTCAAAGTCCAAAAAGTCAATGTGTGCATGCAAATAACATAAACAAATTTGTTTTATGAATTCAGCCTTATCACCTCTCTATATGCACCAAATATTGTTTCAGTATTATCATTCACACATAAGATAAAAAATACTGGAAACTTGCAAAACTGTGATAACTTGTTTATGTTTTACTTCTGAACTATGAACCATTGCAACTCGTCCTTACTTTTTCCTACAAGGAAGAGGTGTTATCTTTCAAATGAGACCAACCTTTTGGCTGAATCTGATTTAGTACAGAAGCTAGGAGGTCACACATAGTGGTATGTTTTTGGAAAAAACATGGCCAAAATTGTGGCTTTGGGAGGGCCTAGCTCAGCCCTCCAGGGGTTTTGCATTTCAGTACCTGAGATATGAACTTACTTTAGTGCAGATATTAACTGTACAAAATTTCATTGAAATCTGTAACCCTGATACAACCCCCATTTGATTATTTCCAGTGGAATGAACTGGGTACAAAGTTTAGTACACAAAACTGCCACTTCTGGTAACACCAATGGCTCAGACCCTGTTGAGCATCAAGTCCAACTGAGCTTGGATGACAGACAGTCATTCCTGGCTGTTTTAACTCTATTCCAGACTTCATCATTCATAATGGCTGATGAGTGATGGTATGCCAGTCTCTCAGCATCCCATGACAAGATGTCTTCAGTGGATGATAGATCTGGAGAAAGTGCTGGCCTTTGTGCCTGGATACAGTGGCCATATGTGTCCAAGTCATTGTGAGAATGTGTGTGTTTTCTACTTGGGAAAAAGGGCTTTGCATGAAAGCTGAAGTATTTCTACCATTCTTTTCCATTGCACCTGTTTGCTACTCACCACATGGAGGAGGTGTATAGTTGCAATCTGTCCTATCCACGCACTTGTTACTCCAACCTAGTCCCTCCATTATTTGAATCTGCATCATTTCAGTCATCTTTGATAAAAGCACATGTAGGATACGTAATACATGGGGCCAGAATGCATTTTCACTCTTGAGCAATGTGGAAGAGCAAAAGGCCCAGGTCCGAAACTTAGTCCAACACACAGTTATAGACTGCCAGGAAGTTTCAAAACATGTGGCTGTTTAGGGGATGAAATTTCCTCAAGCTTGCACATCAGATCTTGTCTATGTCTTTTTCGAAATACATCATCATCACATTTCATTGTTAAAATCACTTATTTTAATGGCTACATTTAGCCTTTTTTCCTGTTTATCCATTTTCAAATGGAATACAGTTTATTTTGTGCTTCGCCACACATTGAAATTTTAAAAAATATCAGATATGTAACTATGTCAGACATTTTAAAAATTTTAAATCAAATAATGGAAATCCAGTATGGAATGTAACAGTATAATGAAAAGGACAGTTACTACTCACCATATAGTGGAGATGCTGAGCCGCAGAAGGGCACAACAAAAAGACTGTCGGACAGTTAGCTTTCAGCCAACAAGGCCTTTGTCAAAAATAGACAACATACACACATGCACATACTCATGCAAACACGGCTCACAGACACACAGTCTCTGGCAGATGGAGCCAGCCTTCTAAAATCTGTTATGTTGTAAAGGACAATTGTGGCAAATAAATAAATAATTTCAGCAGTCAAAGATTGTGATTTCTATCAAAAAGTTCCACATGACTGCAAATCCCAGTCAAAAATTACTAATTAATCTTTGTACATCAGCCCGGCCAATCCTACAGTGCAGAGTCCCTTTTTATCAGACTCAAACAAGGCCAACTGAGTTCCATAATATATCATCGTTTAGTACAAACAGACCTGCAGGTAGCTGATAGTATTAGCATCTCATCTTTCCCTCGTCATCTGTCCAGGGTATTCCAAAGGAGCACTAATACAGGAAGACATAATAAAATGTTACAAAAGTTATAAGGAAATGTTTTTAATAGTACTTTTCTATTGTTTACTCATAGTACTTGGTTCTTAATTTTTACTTGTGTAACACATCCCACTAGTCCCAGCCGGATGGAAATCCTCCAGCAATGTGGAATACATCAAAGGGACTTAGCTTTTATAAAGTAGTTCTATAGGCCTATTATATTTCTGCCACTGACTCATATTGATTATAATCTTGCAAGTTTTATCAGCCAAGGCCATTTGTTCTGTTTCCATTTTAAATGTTTGTAAATTACTATATCCTGTTGAAGTGTTACTTAACTGTTTCTGGGTACCACTTAAGTCGTGAGGAATTTCTTTTCCATCTTATTTTTTCTTGGCAGTTATTAGGAGCTTCAAAAAGTTGTAAAATGATTGTACTCAACTCAGTTGACAATAATTTTCAATTTGTGTTTACTGTTTGTAAACATTTTAGTTGTTCAGCTTGCTTGTAAATGTGGATTGGTAATCCACAGACACTATGAGTGGTCTCACAAAATGTGCAAGTGATGAAAACTAGGAGCTATGCAGCTTTTAACATAAACGTTCACCTATTGAATGCTTGGCAATACTGACTTGTTGTCCGCCTCCAACTAACTCTTAACCTTACATTATGATGGCAGAACCCTAATTGATTTACACAGTTTCACAGCATGGTTAACAAATACTGACTGACTATGCCTTTGTGCAAAATGCCAATATAATAGTATGTTTAGAATCAGAAAGAGGAAAATGGGAAACAGGACTATTGCTTTTCAGATGTTAACATAAAACACAGAAAAAGTAACTCACAAAAAATTAGGCAGTGACTTTTTCTTAATTAACTGTATGCTGTTTAATCATAAAATGGCAAACTGACATGTAGGCCAATACTATTCTATGATGAGGAAGTTTTCTGAACACTGCAATTTTCAAAGACCATCAAGAATTTTCTGGAAAGTAAAATTTTATAATTTAGATATTTCATTAAATAGTATGTTATTTTCAGAAAGTTACACATTTTTAGAAGAAAAAAAATTATGTGATCACAAAACTAAAACTGAATTTTGGATAGAGTTACTGTATAAAACTTGACTCACCAAGTGGCAGCAGAACACACACATAAAACATGGTTGTAATTGGCAGGCTTTCAGAGCCAGTGGCTCCTTCTTCAGGGAGACAGGTTGAAGGGGAAGGAAGAGGGGTGAAGTAAAAGGACTAGAGAGGTGTAGGAAAAGGGGTAGATTTTGGGAAAGTCACCCAGAGCCGCAGCTCAGGGGAGACTTACTGTATAGGATGAGAAGGAAAGACTGATTGTTGGGGGACTCATCTGGACAAGATTTGAAAACCTGAGAGCTTAAAAGTGGAAGACAGGGTAACATGCAGACAGAGATTACTGATTGAACATCATGCATGGGCTAATAAGAGTGAGAAGCTAAGTGCATTGTACATAACAGGGGTGGCGTAAAGTAGATGGGAAAGACAATGAAAGAAGTAGAAAACTAAAATGAAATGTAGCAAAGAATAGTTACAGTGAAGAAACGTGGAGACGGAAGAAATTAATGTAAATTAAGGCCAGATGGGTGGTGAGAACCAAGGACATGTCGTAGTGCTATTTCCCACCTGCAGAGTTCTGAGAAACTGATGTCTGGGGGAAGAATCCAGATGGTGCATGTGGTGAAACAGGCACCAAGGTCACAAATGTCATATTGTAGAGCATTCTCTGCAACAGGATAATGTGAGTTGCCAGTATACACCCTCTGCCTATGCCCATTTATCCTATTTAATAATTTGGTGGTAGTCATGCCGATGTAGAGGGCTGAACAGTGTCTACATAATAGCTGGTATACGATGTGTCATTTTGCAGGTGGCTCTCCCTTTGATAGTATATATTTTGCCAGTTGCAGGGCTATTACAGGCGCTGGTAGGAGGGTGCATAGGGCAAGTCTCGCAGTGGGGATGGTCATAGGGGTAGGGAGATGGCTGCAGAAGAAGGGTAAGGTCTGACAAGAATATTGCAGAGATAGGGAGGGCAGCAGAAAGTTATTCTAGGTGTGGAATATTGTGGGGATTTTGAGGGTAACAGAAAGCATTTCTAGGTGTGGTGGGAAAAATATCAGACAGAATGGATCTCATTTCAGTGCATGATTTTAGGAAGTCATGGCTCTATCAAAGTAGCTGATTAACACATTCCAGACCAGGACAATACTGAGTCACCAATGGTGTGCTTTGAAGTTGTTTTTTTTTTTTTTTGGAGGGATCAGCAGTACCAGGATTGGATGCAATGGCCAGGAAATCTGCTTTTTAACTAGGCTGGTGGGGAATTACGTGCAGTGAAGGCTGAGATGAGAATGTTGGTGTATTGCTGTGAAGAGTCTGTATCTGAACAAATATGTCTGCCTCAGATGCCAAGGTTGTATGGGAGGGAATGCTTGACATGGAAAGGAATGCAATTGTCGAAATGTAAGTACTGTATTTTTTTGGTTGGTTTAATGCAGACCCAAGTGTGTAGCTTTCCTTTGGTGAGGATGAGATCAACATTAAGGAAAGTGGCATGCAATTCAGAATAGGACCATGTGAAATTTAATTGTGAGAAGGTATTCAGAGATTTGAGGAATTTTAGCAGGTTAGCCTCACCATGAGTCCATATGGTAAAGATGTTATCATTGTATCTAAACCAGACCAGAAGCTGAAGACTCATGGATCCCTGGAAAGCCCCCTCCAAGCAACCCATGAAAAGGCTGGAACAGGGAGGAGCCAACCTGGTTCCCATGGCTGTACCCCTGATCTGTTAGTACATCTGCCCCTCAAAGGCAAAGTAGTTTTTGGTAAGTATAAAGTTGATTAAGGTGAGTAAGAAGGATGTCATAGGTCTGGAATCAGGTGGGTGCTGACTGAGGAAATATTCAGCAGTGGACAGACCATGTATATGAAGGATGTTGGTGTAGAGGGAGGTGGCATATATGGTGACAAGCAAGGTATGTGGCGGGAGTGGGACGGGCATGAATTTCAGATGATCTAGGAAATGGTTGTTATCTTTGAGTAGGAAGGAAGTCTTTGACTATGGGTTGCAGGTGCTGATCACAGAAGGCAGATACATGTTTGGTGGGTGCTTTGAAGCCAGCAACTATAGGACAGCAAGGATGATTGGGTTTGTGGATGTTAGGAAGAAGGTAAGAGATGGGGGTGCATGATTTGGGTGGAATGAGAAGTTCTATGGATTGATGTGGTAGTCCTTGTGAAGGGCCTGAGGTTTTAAGGAGGGACTGCAGGTCAGTTTGAATCACAGGAATGGGATCTTGATGGCAGACGCTGTATGTAGAGGTGTCAGACAGCTGGCATAGACCTTCATTAAGATAGTCCTTTTGGTCGAGTACTACAGTGGTAGCTCCTTTGTCTGCTGTGAGGATAATGATGGAGTCATCAACTTTTAAGGAATGTAGAGCCTGGAGTTCTGCAGAGGACAGGTTAGGATGATGTTGTAGGGACCTGAGGAAGGGTCCGGAAGCAATGCGGATGTGAGGAGTTCTTGGAAGGCTTGGAAGGGATGATTCTGAGGTAGTGGTGGTGGACCAAGTTGGGATCATGGTCTGAACTGTTTGAGGCAGTTACGCTGTTGGAAAGGTTTTGGGATTGGGTTGCAAAGTGATAGGAAAGTAGGTCTTTCACCAAAGCAGCATGATCAAATGCAGGATAAGGGCTGAAAGTGAAGCCCTTATATAAAACAGATAACTCAGGAATGAAGAGTGCTTTAGATGAGAGGTTAAGGACACTGTACTGTTGTGACTGGTTCTAGGGATTATGGGTTATTCTTGGTCTGGTAGGCAGTGTTGAAGGCTGTGGGATGCTAAAGAGGTTGGCCAAGCTCAGTTTGTAGGAGAGGAGTAGTAGTTGATAGTGTGGCTGTTTAGGGAGCTGCAAAGGGACAGAAAGGGAAACACTGCTGTTCAGGTAGTTTAGGAGAAGGTGGGATAGCTTTTTGAGGTGAAGTCTGGCATGTTTTTACAGTTCAACTAGCTGTGTGACTGGCAAAACATATACTATCAAAGGGAGAGCCACCTGCAAAATGTCACATCATATACCAGCTGATATGTAAACACTGTTTGGCCATCTACATCAGCATGACTCCCACCAGATTATCAATTAGGATGAATGGGCATAGACATAGGGTGTATACAAGCAACTCACATTATCCTGTTGCAGAGCATGACATTCATGACCTTGGCACCTGTTTCACCACAAGCGCCATCTGGATTCTTCTCCCAGACACCAGTTTCTCAGAACTCCCGCAGGTGGGAACTAGCACTACAGCATGTCCTTGCTTCTCTCCAACCATCTGGCCTTAATTTATGTTAATTTCTTCCACCGTAGCATTTCTAGACTGTAACTACTCTTTGCTTCACTCTGTTTTAGGTTTATACCTCTTTCATTGTCTTTCCTGTTTATTTTTCACCACCCCCTCCCACCTCTGTTACATACAATGGACTTAGATTTTCACTCTCATTAATTCATTCATGATGTTTAATCAGTAATCTCTGACCGAATATTACCCTGTCTTCCACCTTTAAGTTCTCAGGTTTACAGATCTTGTCCAAAGCAGTCCCCAACAAGCAGTCTTTCCTTCTCATCCCATAAGGCAAGTCTTCCCTGACCCATGGTTATGAATGACTTTACCGAAACCTACCCCTTTTCCTAGACCTCTCCACTCCTTTCCCTTCACCCCTTTTCCTTCCCCTCCAACCGTCCTGCCTGAAGAAGCAGCCACTGCCTCCAAAAGCTTGCCCATTACAACCATCTTTTATGTGTGTGTTCTGCTGGTGCTTGGTGAGTAGATATCTTAACTATCCAATTAAATAAATTTGTCAATAATGTATTGTTTTTGTTATTGTATAAAACTTGAGGATTATAGACTAAGTGAATTTTTAAACCTTAAGTTTTTGGGGAAAGTAAAAAATTTGTTTGAAATAGGAAAATGAGGGCTTTCAAATAAGCTACATCAATCACGAAACAAACAGTTATTAGCAGGAGTGAATTTTGATGTACATGTGATATTCAGATATTGTAAATTTAGACTATTTCTGTAAATAAAGTGATTCTGTATGAACCTGTTACACTGTTGTTATCAGTAATCTGTAACCTATCCTGTGGACAATAAAGTTTGCTGAAATACTGTATGAATAAAATTTTGTCAATTTTGTGTAGGCCCTAATCATGGCATCATTAGATAGTAATAGAAAACAAAAAAAAAATATTTATTTAGGAGTAGAACTGTAGCAAATCGAGCTGTTTCATTTTACTACATCTTGTTGTGTTTGTATCCGAGATACTAAAACCGCATCAATGGAGTGACAATTGACCCAGAGATAGGCAGTTTGAATTTTGATTATGCAATCCATTTTCATGCCCATATCTGATCAGAAATTCAAGCAAAGCAATTAGTACAAAGCTGCCTATCTTGTTACTATATGACAATGTTGCAGATTTAAATACTAAACCTCATTTCAGTATCTCAGTGAGTAATTCTTTTGATGATGATCTAATAACTGGATGGAGATGTCTGACTTAAGTTAGTGGATAGGAACTGTGGAGGGCCTCCAGTTAGTTAGGGAAAGTGAAAAATTAGTCAGCTTGGTTACACCTTCATTCTTGCTTTCAATCCATTCTCAATTGTAACAATGCACAGACAGCACAGCACTGCACAGACATTCATTACAGTCATCCACATGATACTGGACACTTTGTAACAGACAGAAGAAAGACAACAGTTAACAACTTTCACTAAATCCATGACCAGGACATTCTAGCATTGTCTCTAATACTCATTCCCCACATATGCACATATGACATTGATTTTTATGTTGACAAATGAATTCCTCAATCAAGTTGCAGAACATGCAACTTTAAATAGTATTTGATTGCTATGTACCTAATAGTGTATAATAAACACTTATGTAAAGAGTGTGTGTGTGTGTGTGTGTGTGTGTGTGTGTGTGTGTGTGTGTGTGTGTGTGTGTGTGTGTATGTGTTTGGTTAAAGTAGAGATCATCCACACATGACTTCTATGTTGCAGATAATGGAACACGTATCACAGTTCGCACATGTGCCCTGGACAGTGGTACACTCACTACTGACACTGAAATCATCCGCATGTCTCATTGTGGAGGTTTCTACTTCGATGGCGGGTAAGTGCAATTCATCTGACATCAACTCTCTGTGTGAGACTGATATTTGTTATCAATAAGTGTTTTCTTCTCAGTTTTGAAGATTCCTGTCACCACACCTTTCCCCCTGGATGGATCTGCACTAAGTGTCATCCCACATGAAAGTGTTCAAACATTTTATGATTCTGTGCCAATTGCGTAAATGACATGGGATGTGGATACCAGCCCAGTATTCGTCTAGTTGGATGTGGGAAACTGCCTAAGAATGACTTTCAGGGTGCCCAGAACACCATCCAGCAGATTCTACATGGAGCCACTGTGCCTTCTAATATTTTTCTTAATTTTGTTTTCAATTTGTGGATGTAGTAACCAATTAACACAAATATGACTCCATTCATAACCTACAAACAATAAAAGAAATAAGCATCTCATGACTTCATTTATCACAAGACACAGAACAACACCTCTCCATCGTGTGAAGTGGGCACCCAGGAGATAGAGGAGATGCTGGCATCTGTTGAGAGACACATCCATCAGATCTGTAGTGGCAGTAGGTGGTGCTGACAGCAAGGGTGGGACAATATGCTGGGCGGGCACAGGCACTGCAGCATAGAGTCAGAACGTGCGGGGACATGCTCATGCCTAAAGGCAGAGTGGGTCCATGCAGTGCCCAACAACAGTGCTGGAGAGTAGGGTGCCACCAACATCTCTGCATTGCCAAAGCAGGCAGGTCCCAGTGTGCAGGACACAGTACTGGTCCCATCAGTGATGACAGCTGAGGCAGTGATGGCAAGTGGGCTAGCAGAGCTGGCCCAATCAGAACAGCAGACTGTGGCAATGGACCCTAGTCCGGAGACAGATCTGTGCCCAGTGACAGGAAGCTGGAACCTCAGGGCACCATGCAGAAGGGAGGGGGCGGGGGTTCCCTTTACAACAAGTGACAATAGGCTCAAGGTGGAGGGTGATGGGCTGGGCTATGGTGAAGGGGGTCGCACCTGCAAACTGATAGCTTCCCACGGTGAGTGGCGACAATGTGATCAAACTGGCATGCCATCAGTCTGTCAGCCATATGGACATCACAGTGATGGTGTCCCTGGTGACAGACAAAAGTGGCCGGTATCCAGTTGGGCTGGCAACTAAACCCTCATGCTTACACCAGCAATCCCGATGCGAAGAGCTCTGACAAACACAACTACAGCAGGTGCGACACAGGCCACAGAAGGTGGAGGAGCTTGTTGTTTGCCAGCTGTGAAGCAACTCTGCCAGGCTCCACTTCCCCATAAATGTGAAGCGATAGATGCTCAGAAACTGGAGAATGGCATCATAAGGTGAAGAATCCACAATAAGCTTTTTCACTTGTAAACTGAACTAGTCATTCTGCCTCACGGTGTGATTGAGGGTAGAATGGCAGAGCTGTAACATGATGAATGATGTGAATAAAACCATTGAAAGGTGTGAGAAATGAACTGGAGCCCATTCTCAGAAACTAGGGTACAAGACAATCCCTCAATGGAAGAAACCCTCGAAAGTGTACAAATTGTGACATCAGCCAACATCAACACACACCAGAGAATGTAAGGAAACTGGGAAAATGCATCCACAATCAAGGGCCAATAAGAATTCAAGAAGGGATCCACAAAGTCTACTCAAATGCATTCCCATGGCTGGTGGGGAGCAGGCCAGGGGGACAGGGGTGCTCTGGGAGTTGCCTGTTGTTGACAACACTGGTCAGTAGATGCAACAAAATGGGAAATTTCGCCATCAATCTCTGGCCAAAAGACATGTCTTCTAGCTAATAATTTAGTGTGCAAAACTCCCCAATGGGCCGGGTAGCGCAGGTGTAAAACCTTGCACTGTGATGCAGTGGAAGTGACTACTTTTAAAGAGATGTCCTCAGTGGACAACAGCAAAACACTGTCAAGAACAGAGAGGCAATAACATTAGGAAGAGAGTTGCACAGGGGTCCAAAGCCCGACCCAGTAATTTATCTAGCCAGCTCTGTTGAACAAACCAAACCACCTGATGGAGAACTGGATTGGCAGCTGCAATGCAGGAGCTCATAACTGGGAAACCCACATCCATGGCCTGCATTCCAATATCAAAATGGAACTAAAGAAATTCTTCACAATCAACGTCTGTATCAGGACCCACAGGAAGGCTGGACAAGGCGTCTGCAGTGGTGTGTTTAGGTTTAGGTCAAAAATGGATTTCGTAATTGTAGTGAGCAAGAGCAGTGCCTAGCAATGTGGATGCTGTACTGCCTTGTCAGGCAGGAAGTGTGAGGGTCAAACAAGGAAACCAAGGGTTTATTGTCAGTAATAAGGTGAAACTTGGAGCCATACAAGGAAACATGAAATTTTTGGAGACCATAGACTATGACAAGAGCCCATGTGAGAGTAATGCTGCTGGGCTGGAGTGAGAGATTTCGAGGCAAAGGCAACAGGTCACTCAGAGATTGTGCCAAGGCAGTATTGTGAAGCATCAGTCACCAAAACTACATGCTGCTCTGAAGAGAAAGTAGCTAAATAAGGGGCTGAGAGTAGTTTGGAATTCAACATTGGAAAAGCACATTAGCAGAAAGGTACATTCTTGTGTAACACGGCATGCAATGCATGGGCCAATGTGGCTGCCCTCAGTAGGAATTTATGGTAGTAGGCTATCTTCCCTAGGAAGGCATCAAGCTCCTTTGTGGATGAGGGGGAGGCATAGACATAACAACAGAGATGTGGTCTGGCAGTCGGTGAGCCCCATCCTGCAAGACCTCGAACTGCAAATAAATAATAGAAGTTCGGAAAAACTGATTTTGTGAAATTATACCATAAGCCTGCAGACTGAAGATAGAAAACAAAGTGGACAATTTTTTCAAATGATCCGACATGGGAGAGCCCATGACAACAGTATCATTTCAGATAATTAATGCAACCCATGACAGGTATAGTCAGTTGCTCTAAAAAATCACTGGAAAATAGCAAGGGATGCTAGCCACACCAAAAGGAGGGTGCAAATATTGATAGAGCCAAAAAGGAGTATTCAAAACCAGAATTTGCTGAGACTCTTTGTCCACAGGAACCTGAAGATATGCTTCAGACAAATCAATTTTAGAGAAATTCTGGTCACCCAATACTTTTGACAACAGTATCTCCTGGTGTAGTAGAGAATACATATCCATAATCAACTGTGTGTTGACAGTAGTACTGAAGTCAACAGAGAGGCAAAGTTTCCCAGACAGCTTCTGAACTACAACCAGTGGAGAGGGCCATTCACTAGTCATAACCCCTGGAGATTGAAGTCTGTACAATTCTGCTTTCACTTGATCTTTCAGGGTGACAGGAACAGGACACACAAGACAAAAATTAGCCCGAGCTGTGGATTTCAAAGAAGTATAACCAGAAAAATTAGTAGCACACCCTATAACCTCCAAAAAGAAGTCCAAAATCTCCTCACACAGTGTTTCCAATTGAGAATATGGTATCTCATTGGATGCAAGGTGAACTGCATCTGTGATAGAAAATCCAAATGCCAAAATGTGTCCATCTGAACAAGTTCTCAACGCTGGCATCAGCATCCACCAAAAATGTAGTGGAACAAAGCACTGAATTTTAACAGGCAGATACCATAAATTGTCCCAACTGCACAATGTTCTGTTTGTTATAACTGGCCAGATTCTACATGACCAGTATCAATGACAGCAAGCTGAAATTCACATAGGTTTGAGAATTCAATAATGTCACTGCAGAACCTGTGTCGACCTGTAGCCAGATCACTTGGCGAAAAACACTTAACTTGATAAAATCTTGGGAAAAGTCACAAGCATTAGTGTTGCACAGTTTATGTCCATGTCCATATCATGAGAAACATTTGGTGACGACATAGGCGATGTGGCCTTTCTCGTGGCAAGCATTACAAATAGTCCAGCACTTAGGGCACATCAAACGTTCATGCTGGACTAAACAGAAAGGATGAGACAGAAACAAAGAACACTGATACTGATGCTGTGGCAGTTGTGGCTGCTTGGGCGGGCCTCGGTCTGCCCGGAGATGGATCTGCATGTTCACCACTGCCACTACCACTTCCCCATGCAAGGTATCTGTTGTCCTAGTGGATACATCTTGTGACACTACTGCTAAAGATTGTGCTATTTACAAAACTTCTGCCAATTGGGGGTTTTCACAGAGTAAAGCCTTCCGCTGCATGACCTTGTCCAGAGCTAAGCCGTTGGCAGCTGATTCAGGCACACACACACACACACAGTGACACCATGTTTGGCACACTCACACTCACACACACTAGTAGCAGGATCAACAGTGGAGTCTACCAGTTTGCTCTTTTCTGTCTGGAGGAATCATGTTGAAGATCCTTACACCAGAAGAAAGATCTCCACTTTGATCCCTAGACAAAAAGGCAATTCCTACTGAAAAAATACTTTGTTTCTTGTAGTTTGGTTGGAAAATATCACCTAGAGGTGCCTCAGAAATACTGATAAATAATAATTCATATGACAAGGTACTGGAAGTAATTTCAGATGAGGTGTGTACAACTGTCTAAATTGCCAAGAAAGGAAAGACATCTGGAGATTACGGTGTTTCAGGAGAAATGTTTGTAGCTGGATTGGCAAAATTACTTATGAAATGTCTAGAAAAGAAGACTGTTCAACAAAACTGTCATTCTCTTCTCAAGAACGAGGACAGCCAAGTCAACAAAAGCTCTAAGTTCTCAGATTCCTCTCCAAAATGTGCAAGGTATTCGCTAAAATTATCAATAACTGCATAGAAAAACATTATATAGGGTGATTTTTTTCCACTGTACACAAACTCTAGGGATTTATCAGTGACAGAATATGGAACAAACAAGGTCTGATGAACTTATGTCTAGAAATGCATGGTTTCCATGCTAGAGACCATTTATTCAGTCATACTTTGCTACAGAGTCAGCAGTCTAATAATCATTGTACCATGCAGCCACAGTTACAGTACATGCTGAAAATGGCTTCCAAGTGCCTCAACACATCCGTGTACATGCTGTAGCTGTTCTCTGATCAACACTCAGCAGTCGATTCACAGCAAGGGAAGTGGAATGGCGTTCAGAATAAAGGCACTTTGACTGTGCAATTTTATCAGTAAACTGTTGAAGTACTTGTAGTAAAATTCCCAAATTTACTGCCCTCCAGGAAAGTTATCATACTCAAATCACATCGGCCAGGCTAGATCTGAACAGTGTCAAAGGCAGCATTAATAAGCTGCTACAGTGTCTCCACATCTGGAATGGGCTCAGCATACATGATATTTTTGAAATAGCCCCATAACCAGAAATCACACAGGTTGAGATCCTGTGAATGAGCAGGCCATTCAACTGGACTCTCTTGAATGATCTGTCAACCAGGGAAGAGATGATTGAGATGTGGTTTGGAGCCGAGTGGCGGGTCTCAATCAAAGGCTTTGTCACTTCTGTGACAGTCTTAGCTGTAGATTTCTGGACCTGCATTACCATGTTGGAATTTGTAGAACTCCCCTTGATAGGTCAGGGATGTGCTACACAAAGGGAACAGCTACTCAGGTAACAGAGTACTTGTGGGGTGCACATGAGGGTTTTTTAGGCTAGGCGGTAGTTAGAGGTGCTCTGATGAACACTCAGCAGTCGATTCACAGCAAGGGAAGTGCAATGGCATTCAGAATAAAGACACTCTGACAGTGCAATTTTATTAGTAAACTGTCAAAGTATTTGCAGTAAAGTTCCCAAATTTACTGCCCTCCAGGAAAGTTATCATACTCAAATTATTCTTGGGACAGAGCTGTCTGAAACCCGAAGTGGATAGCTCTGAAATATTTACTGAGTCATGGAACGTATATCAGAAAGACACACTAGAGGCAATAGAAAGGGGAGTTTTCCTTGCAGTTGACAAAAATATTGTTTCTATTGAGGTTGATGATGAGTGTAACAGGTGTAGGTGAAACTAAGTTAATTATTGAATGTTTTCACCAGCCACCTAATAAACAAGGGAGCCGCATCACTGAATTTTTGCAATGATTAGTGCTGTTTCCATGAGACATCACTCTTTCTTCCCCCTACTTCAGAAAATCCACAGGCTGGAAATGAAGTAGGCTCCACATGTTGTCTAAGTCCATGCTGTCACTGAATAAATTACAGAAAGTACAAAATACATTTCCTGTAGATTCAGAACACACAGCCACTTTCTTTCATTGTGGTCTCCATTTAGTAGTTTTCTATTGAACAGTGTTTTGGATGTGTATCTCTTTTTGATATGTAGGCACATTCAGATTTATTTTGACTGTGTAAATTGTTCTTAAAATAGTCTAAGCCTTTTGCTAAACAAAGTTCCACAACTTTTTTTTCCATTTTGCACCATCTTTCTCCAATGTTGGGGACTTCACTAATTCATAGTTGGTACTGTTAGTGGATTCAGTTTTATTATTACCTAGTTCAACATTCACATTCATCACTGTGTAACTTACAAAATACTGTACCACAACAATTTCAGGTTCACTGTATCTTGTCAAACACTTCTTAGAAGAAGAAAGCATAGGTGCAGCAGGTTCTGGTTCAGTACAAATTTTACTTACATTACTAATGGAGTAATATTTCTTTGTGAAGTCAGTCTTGGCTATTTCTTCACAAATTTAGCTTCTTGTTTCTGTGCTTTTCTTTTGCTGGCACTGCTGGAAAACTCTCTCACACGATGAGAGTCCATTTCAGGTTCTGAAAACCAGACATAAAACTCAAATATGAGTTACACACTAACTGATTAGAATAAGCAATATCACCCCTTGCACTAACAACAGCAAATCTGCAAATATGAGGTCTGTTCAAAAAATTTTGGAACTTTGTCCGCAAAATTTTTCTATGCTTTTACTTTTTACTTATTGTGCATGGTCTGCTTTGGAATACTCTACTCCACAATTGATACACTCCCAATGCCATTTCCACTTCTGGAAGCAGTCTTGTTATGCCTCTTGCTGGATTGTGTGAATTTTCTTTTATCTCATCTGTTGTTGCAAATCTTCATCCTTTCAATGAGTTTTTCAACTTTGGAAATAAAAAAAGTCTGCAGTGTTCAGGTCTGGGAGGTACAGAGGCTGAGGCAGCACAGTAACTTTATATTTTGTGCAATAGTTACCCACCAACAGGGATGAGAGTGCAGATGCATTATCATGATGCAAGAGCCATGAATTGTCTTGCCCTATTTCAGGCCATTTTCTTCTGTCATTTTCTCAAAGGCATCCCAACACATTTTGATAGTACCATTGACTGACAGTTTATCCCTGTGGCATGAATTTATGAAGAACTAATATGTAAAAGTCAAAGATAACTATCAGCATGTCTTTGACACTTGACCTGACCAGGTGAGCATTTTTTGGTCTTGTAGAACCTTTCCTGACTCATTGTGAAGACTGAACCCTGGTCTCAACATCATAATCATAGACCCACATCCCATCACCAGTTATGATTCTCTTACAGAACATCTTGTTCTCATTTGTATGCTCTAAAAGCTCTTCACAGATTTTTTGGTCTTGACTCATGAGCCACAGGATAAACTTTGTGGCAATGTGACACATTCCAAGATGCCACATCAGGATTTCATGACATCATCCATCTGAAATGTTACATTCTTCTGCAACCTCTCAGATATTCAGTCTTTGACTGGCACACACAATTTCGTTGACATTTCTTACATGAGCATTGTCAGTAGACGTTGGAGGTTATCCTGAACATGGGTCACCTTTAACTTCATCTGGCCATTTTTAAACCATGTGAACCACTTGTAACATTGAGTATGGCTTAACATTCATCCCCATAGACCTCTTGAGTTTCACACTAAATTTAATGCAGACATTTTGCTCCTATAACTGTGCCATTTTGAAATTTGCAAACTGTGTGAGACAGCATTCTACTCAATACAGCACTGAACAAAAGCTAAAATAAATACAACAATGAAAGTTCAGGCAGTTATACATTAAACAGTTGTGTGTAGGGATACCAGCCACACTTCACTCCAACACACTACTGGCGTGAAATTGTGAATCTTCCAGAATTTTCTGAACAGACCTCATATAATGCACATTACAACAGTCCAAACAATACTGCCACATGAATTAACAGTTCAGCTCTAAAACAATTAACAAGTGATAACAACAGTGAACAGAAGAAGGAGGAGGGGAGTGGAGAATGTATCTCAGAGTGCACAAAAGTGTTCGAAGTAACCCGCCTATTGTTGTGGTGAAAACTTCTACCCAGCTCCATGCGTACAGAGTTTATAAATAGTTGGAACTTGTCATGAAAGGAATACATCCTACTGCACAACTACACAGTGGCAGTTTTTTGCTGTATTGGGACTAGGTATTCAGTAACTACACAAGACTGCAGAACACTTCTGTTCAACAAGAAAATATAAATCACAATTATTATGCATTATATTCAATCTTCTTTTTTAAAACCGATTTATGTTAATTTATTAAGATAGTGGATATAATAAAGGAAGAAATTTTTTTCATATTTTTGTTCATATTTTATCCAATGATGATGACTGTATCGTGAGTGGTTCTTCTTAGACAGCCAGTTAAGAACTCAGTCAGAGTGGAGACCCTCTGTCCACCTGGAGGCTGGGGTCTAGAGCCCCGATAAGCACTAACTTACTCTGGCCCTATTTATCAGCCTACAGCTGTACATATAACAGTGATAAATTTTAATTTTCTGAAAAACATAAAGACCCCAGTGAGCAGAGTATTAACAGTTTTTCAGTATAACTGATGAATCAGCACCTTTTTGTAAGTAGTTATTTCCCATTAACATAATTATATTCATTCCTTCTTGTTTAACAACAAAAGTACACTACTGTGTAGTTGCTATTACAATGTACTCAATCATTTTCTGGTACCCAATGTCTTGATTAGACACATATCGTTATCTATATGGCTTAATGAAATCACTGTGCACCAACCCCAGTAACTGCTTCCTCATAATAACAGGAAATGTTGCACCTGTTAATAAACAGCGGAATACTAAATCATTAGATGAACTTCAGAAGAACTTGTTTGCACCACTGGTGGCACTTTATTTTAAAATTATTGGTGACTGTTTGAATTAATGAATAAACAAAGTGTATCCATTGTGTTTCAGCTACGTCCGTGGTTGCCTTCAGAGCTGTGATGATGCTGATGCTTGCAATGTGGCACCAGTGGCAATGACCTCATTGCCTATGGTGCTTATGGTTTCATCCATTCTTACATTCATCATCACGACTTTCAGATAATAGTGAGCCCTCACCAGTACACCAACACATCAGTTGGAACTACTATCTTCCAAAAGGTAAGTAATTTTTTTTTTTTTTTTTTTTTTTTTTTTTTTTTTTTTTTTTTTTTTTTTTTAAATCTTAGGATGGCGCAATGTTGTTTCATTTAAACTACAGAGTTGTACATATATTTCTGAGACAAGGGCATCATACACATCTACTCAGCAACCATGTCATGATTGAACTCTTGTGGAGAAATCTGGGTGTTGATAGACTTGAATTAGTGCGGCACATTGATAAACATGGACTCTCAGAAGCGAGCATCCAAATCGAAATTTTGTTGTAGCTTTCACACTTTAACTCTTCCAGGAGCCATTATCAATGAAGTTGTCATTGAGATAAGTCTAATGGCAACACCTAGAACTTTAAGAAACATAAAACAGCTGACAGATGGAATATCAGTTGTACACGTATGTACAGTAAGTTTATTAGCTATATATATTTCAGATTGTTGCTGTGGTCTTGATTCCAAAGATACAGCTCTCCAAGCTAGTATATCCTGTGCAAGTCTCTTCACCCCTGAGTAAATACGTCAACTTATATCCCTTTGAACTTGCCCCCTAAAGTCAAGACTTGAACTTCCTCTGCAGTTTTTACTATCTCACTCCCTGGTCATGCTTGTCTTGTAAATCAAGACCTTCTTTTAATCAAATTGTGCCATAAAAACCTATTCTTACCAACTAAGTTTAGTACCTCGTCATTCTTTCTACATTAACATCTGTGTTCTGCAAATCACTGTGAAGTGCATGGCAAGGTTACACTCCATTGTACCAGTTATTAGGGCTTTTCTCCATTCCATTCATGCATGGGGCAAAGGATGAATAACTGTTTAAATGCTTCTATGTATGGTGCAATGAATCTAATAGTGACCTCACGATCCCTACAGAAATGATACTTAGGGGGTTGTAGTATACTGTTAGAGTCATCATTTAAATCCATTTCTTGAAACTTTGTAAGTGAGCTTTCCCGTAATAATTTAAATCTATCTTCAAAAGTCTGCCAGTTCAGTTTCTTCAGCAATTCCATAACACTTCCCCACAGATTAACTGATGTGAAGACATCACACAATTGTCATTCCAGCAATATTGAGGATATTCAGCCCAGTTGTCAATTGTGTGATTCTAGCCACATGTTTGGGACAACATTATCCTATTTTCAAGTGCCAAAAGTAAGGAAACCAGATAAAACAGTCCTCCTTATACCAACAGACATGTAAGGATAACAGACTGTTGAGTTATAACCTATTTTTTTAAAGAAATTTATGCCTTTGGGCCTCATCACAACTTAAAAAGAAGGCATACACATGTATTGTCAACTCAAACTACAAAACATAAAAAATAAAACATCAAGCTGGTGCATCCATCATTCCCATGTTACAGTTGCAAACTGAAAGCAGCTGCCATCACCTGACAGTTATGATATTTACTTAAAGCCTAATGCTTGGTACCAACATACTAATGTCTGTCATAAAGTCTTTTAGAGCTGCCTGTCTGGTCCTAGCCCATTCTAACTTAAAACTATCTACATTCTGCAATCTGAACTGAAAGAGCAGTGAAAATTTCAGGGCACACTTTAGCAATATCCTTCCTAAGGAGCATCCACCAACATGTTTTACCTAGTGACATAGGAGGACTGTTTTATCTGGTTTCCTCGTTTTTAGCATCTACCTCTATCTACATCTATACTCTGCAAACCACCATGAGGTGCATGGCAGAGGGTACACCCCATTGTACCAGTTACTAGGGTTTCTTCCTGTTCCATTCACGTATGGAGCATGGGGAGAATGACTGTTTGAATGCCTCTGTGCTTGTAGTAATTATCCTAAGTTTATCCCCATGATCCCTGTGTAGGCAATGTATAGGGGGTTATAGAATATTCCTAGAGTTCTTTATACTATGTTAACAGACTTTCTTTGGATAGTTTATGCCTATCTTCCACAGTCTTCCAGTATCTCTGTGACACTCTCCCATGGATTAAAGAAATCTGTGATCACTTGTGCTACCCTTTTCAGTATATGTTGAATATCTGCTGTTAGTCCTATCTGCTACGGGTACCACAAACTTGAGTATTATTTTAGAACTGGTCACACAAGTGATTTTTAAGTAATCTCCTGTGTACACTGATTGCACTTCCCCAGTATTCTACCAATGAACTGAAGTCTATCATCTGCTTTACCCACAACGAACCTATGTGATCATTCCATTCATATCCCTACAAAGTGTTACACGCAGGTATTTGTATGAGTTGGCCAATTCCAACAGTGACTCATTGATATTATAGTCATAGGATACTATGTTTTTCATTTTGTGAAGTGCAAAATTTTACATTTCTGAACATTTAGAATAAGTTGGTAACCTCTGCACCACATTGAGATCTTATGAAGATCTAACTGAATATTTATGCAGCTTCTTTATCTACTTTGTTATAGATAAATGCCTCATCTCAGAAAAGCCTTATTTTACTGTTAATATTGTCTGCAATATCATTAGTATACAACATGAACATCAAAGGTCCCAACATACTTTCATGGGTCGCACCCAAAATTACTTCTACATCTGACAGTGGCTCTCCATCCAAGATAACATGTTGTGTCCTCCCTGCCAAAAAAGTCCTCAATGCAGTCACAAATTTCACTTGATACCCCATATGATCATACTTTTGGCAGTAAGTGTAGGTGCAGTTCTGAGTCAAATGCATTTTGGAAATCAAGAAATACTGCATCTATGTGGTTGCCTTAATCCAAGGCTTTCAGTATGTCATGTAATAAAAGTGGAGTTGGGTTTCATATGATCAATGTTTTTGAAATCCATGGTGGTTGGCACTGAGAAGGTCATTCTGTTCAAGATACCTCATTATGTTTGAACTCAGAATATGTTCTAAGATTCTACAACAAATAGATGTCAAGGATATTGGACAGTAGTTTGTGGATCACTTCTACTACCCTTCTTGTAGACGGGTGTGACCTGTGTCTTTTTCCAAGAAGTGTGCATGGTTTTTTGTTCGAGGGATCCACAATAGATTATAGTTAGAGGAGGGGCTAACTCAACCACAAATTCAGTATAGAATCTGACAGGCATTCCATTGGGAAATGGAGATTTTTTTCAGTTTTAATGATTTCAGCTGTTTCTCAACGCCACTGACACTAATACTATTTCATTCATCTTTTCAGTGGTACGAGGATTAAATTGAGGCAATTCTCCTAGGTTTTCCTTTATAAAAGAATATTTGAAAATGGAATTAAGCATTTCAGCTTTTGGTTGTATCCGTATTGGGTCTCCAGTCAAAACATATCATCATCTAAACACAATATTTCGGCAGTCCACCTAGCCACCATCTCCAGGTGAGTAGGCCATCGCACTGTATCATTGGAACTGAAATTAAATGCCTCAGCAGCTCCTTTATACACTGACCATGGGTTCACCCCATGTGTGTGAACATAACTGCCCTCTGGTGACAGGCACAACAGTGCACCAATAGTGAAAGCTTGTGGGAATGATAAATTGATATCAAACACTACTGACAGTTTTTGAAGACCGAAGCAAGAACTGTTGTTTCTTAATGCCAAACAGAGCAGGTTTGCTATTCTTATTTAAAGGATACCCTTTATCTCTGTTTATACAATTAATATTGTTAGATAGCCAGATTTCAGTGGCTTCTTTCACTAAACAGTCCCAATACCACAAAACAGGGGCAACCACTTGTGTCTCACCATACAACATTTTATGTCCTTCAGTAAGGATTCGCTGCGTCGTGTTTGATTTCAGTTCCAGCAAGATAGTGTGATGGCCTACTCAGCTGAAGATGGCAGCCAGGTGGACCACCAAAATACTGTGTCCAGATGATGATATGTTTTGCATAGAAACCCGATATGAATACAACCGATTATTATCCTGGGAAAGTTTAGGAACCACATTTCAGCTTTTGCTTTGCTACCCCCAATTTCAGTTCCTGTCACATTCATTAGGAACTGGACACTGATTTTGGTGGCACTAACAGCCTTTTCATATGGCCATAATTTATTTGAGTTATGTGAAAGATAACCTGACTATATTCTGCTACGGTAGTCATTGAAGGCTTCGTGCATTGCCCTCTTGGCAGCCAAACACATTTCATTCAGTATCTCTCTATCAATAGTCCTACATTTTGCTTTACACCTATTATTGAAATTTTGTGTGTTTTTATTATTGTGCCTATCTACCAGTGCTTCCCCATTTGGTAAGTCATGGAATCTTTGTTTTTAATATATTTTTTCATGTGGAATGTTTCTTTCTATTATCTACCTTCCACAGAAGAACCACAAAAGTGCCCCACTTGTGACAGGATACTTTCCGGGACTGGATCAGATTCTGAATGTGGCTCTCCAGCAGGGATATGACTTCCTCAAATCCTGCCCTGAAATGAGATCCATCCTTCATGATATCCTCCCCACTCCACCAAGAGTGTCTTTCCGCCGTCCACTTAACCTTCGTAACCTCTTAGTTCATCCCTATGAAATCCCCAAACCACCTTCCCTACCCTCTGGCTCCTACCCTTGTAACTGCCCCCGGTGTAAAACCTGTCCCATGCACCCTCCCACCACCACCTACTCCAGTCCTGTAACCCGGAAGGTGTACACAATCAAAGGCAGAGCCACATGTGAAAGCACCTACGTGATCTACCAACTGACCTGCCTACACTGTGATGCATTCTATGTGGGAATGACCAGCAACAAACTGTCCATTCGCATGAATGGACACAGGCAGACTGTGTTTGTTGGTAATGAGGATCACCCTGTGGCTAAACATGCCTTGGTGCATGGCCAGCACATCTTGGCGCAGTGTTACACCGTCCGGGTTATCTGGATACTTCCCACCAACACCAACCTATCCGAACTCCGGAGAGGGGAACTTGCTCTTCAATATATCCTCTCTTCCCCTTATCCACCAGGCCTCAATCTCCGCTAATTTAAAGTTGCCGCCACTCATACCTCACCTGTCATTCAACGACATCTTTGCCTCTGCACTTCTGCCTCGAACTGACATCTCTGCCCAAACTCTTTGTCTTTAAATATGTCTGCTAGTGTCTGTATATGTGTGGATGGATATGTGTGTGTGTGCGAGTGTATACCCGTCTCTTTTTCCCCCTAAGGTAAGTCTTTCCGCTCCCGGGTCTGGAATGACTCCTTACCCTCTCCTTTAAAACCCACATCCTTTCGTCTTTCCCTCTCCTTCCCTCTTTCCTGACGAAGCAACAGTTTGTTGCGGAAGCTTGAATTTTGTGTGTATGTTTGTGTTTGCTTGTGTGTCTATCGACCTGCCAGCGCTTTTGTTTGGTAAGTCTCATCAGCTTTGTTTTTAGATATATTTTTCCCACGTGGAGTGTTTTCCTCTATTATATATATACATATATATAGATGATGTGACTTACCGAACGAAAGTGTTGGCAGGTCGATAGACACACAAACATACACATGAAATTCTAGCTTTCGCAACCAATGGTTGCTTCGTCAGGAAAGAGGGAAGGAGAGGGAAAGATTAAAGGATGTGGGTTTTAAGGGAGAGGGTAAGGAGTCATTCCAATCCCGGGAGCAGAAAGACTTACCTTAGGGGGAAAAAAGGACAGGTATACACTCGCACACACACACATATCCATCCGCACATACACAGACACAAGCAGACATTTGTAAAGGCAAAGAGTTTGTCTCTCCCTTAAAACCCACATCCCCCCGTCCCCCCTCCCCCACTCCCCCCTCACCCCTCCCCCCTCCCCCCTCCTCCCCCTCCCCCCCGACGAAGCAACCATTGGTCGCAAAGGCCAGAATCCCATGTGCATGCATGTGCCTGCTCGTGCCTCCATCGACCCGCCAGCGCCCCCGCACGGTAAGTCACATCATCTTTGCTTTCATCCTAGCCAGATTACACTCCCATATTTTATTTTCTCAGGCTTGTCTGACATTTGGCATTATCCCCAAAGGCCTCACACTTAAAGTTCCCATCTCTGGCTGTAATCCTTCTTTCCGTCAGTCCCTATACCAGTTCCAAACTGAACAATCCATTGCCCTCACCCACCTAATCCTTCACCTACCCATCAACTCAGCCAATGAACACACCCATAAACTCCTGTCCTTATTAAAAGTCCTCAATCTTCCCTCTCCCACATCCACACTGGCTATTCAGAGCATCCTCCTACAGGCCAATCGTAAATTAGAACAGCATGCCACCCTCCACCTCAAAAAACTATCCAATCTCCTGGTTTCCCACCTCCGGAAAGGCAACTCACTCACCCTTCACAACCTTTCCAGCAAACCTCAACCTCCTCTCATTGCACACAGACCCAGTCTCTCCCATCTACTCACTCTCCCACTTCCAGCTCCACTCCCCCCAAAACCTCAAAATTCCAATCAACACAATCTGGAACCACAACACCCTAATTCAGTAGTTAACCTTTCCTCCAAACCTCTCTCCCAATCCGAAACCTCTGTCCTATCCAAAGGCCTCACCTTCAGCCCCACTCCCAGATTCAACCAAACAGCCCTTGTCAAAGATTTTCTGTCCTACACTCGTACTCTCTGCTGGAAATATCACTTTGCCATGAAGAAAAATGATCCTAATCCTACTCCTAATGGTCCAACTCCCCAAGACACTATCCAAATTGAACCCTGCCTGGAACAGTTCCGTCCTCCGTCGCAGCGGGACCCACCTCCTCTTCCTCAAAATCACCCTTTCCCAACTTTCCAGGAATTTCTGATTTCCAGCCTTGCCTCTCAATCCTTCTTAAAAAACCTTAATCCTACTCCCAAGATCACCACTGCTGAAGCCCATGCTATCCGTGATCTGAAGGCTGACCGATCCATCGTCATTCTTCCAGCAGACAAGGCTTACACAACCGTGGTACTTGATTGTCGGGAGTATGTGGCTGAGGGACTGCGTCAGCTCTCAGACAACACTACATACAAAGTTTTCCAAGGTAATTCCATTCTTGATGTCCAGGCGGAGCTTCAAGGAATCCTCAGAACCTTAGGCCCCCTACAAAACCTTTCACCTGACTCCATTAACCTCCTGACCCCACCAACACCCCGCACCCCTACCTTCTACCTTCTTCCTAAAATTCACAAACCCAATCATCCCGGCCGTCCCATTGTAGCTGGCTACCAAGCCCCCACAGAACATATCTCTGCCTACGTAGATCAACACCTTCAACCCATTACATGCAGTCTCCCAACCTTCATCAAAGACACCAACCACTTTCTCGAATGCCTGGAATCCCTACCCAGTCTGTTACCCCCCGAAACCATCCTTGTAACCATTGATGCCACTTCCTTATACACAAATATTCCACACGTCCAGGGCCTCGCTGCGATGGAGCACTTCCTTTCACGCCGATCACCTGCCACCCTACCAAAAACCTCTTTCCTCATTACCTTAGCCAGCTTCACCCTGACCCACAACTTCTTCACTATCGAAGGCCAGACATACCAACAATTAAAGGGAACAGCCATGGGCACCAGGATGGCCCCCTCATACGCCACCTATTCATGGGTTGCTTAGAGGAAGCCTTCTTGGTTGCCCAGGCCTGCCAACCCAAAGTTTGGTACAGATTTATTGATGACATCTTTATGATCTGGACTCACAGTGAAGAAGAACTCCAGAATTTCCTCTCCAACCTCAACTCCTTTGGTTCCACCAGATTCACTTGGGCCTACTACAAATCCCATGCCACTTTCCTTGACGTTGACTTCCACCTGTCCAATGGTCAGCTTCACACGTCCGTCCACATCAAACCCACCAACAAGCAACAGTACCTCCATTATGACAGCTGCCACTCATTCCACATCAAACGGTCCCTTCCCTACAGCCTAGGTCTTCGTGGCAAACGAATCTGCTCCAGTCCGGAATCCCTGATCCATTACACCAACAACCTGAAAACAGCTTTCGCATCCCGCAACTACCCTCCTGATCTGGTACAGAAGCAAATAACCAGAGCCACTTCCTCATCTCCTCAAACCCAGAACCTCCCACAGAAGAACCCCAAAAGTGCCCCACTTGTGACAGGATACTTTCTGGGACTGGATCAGACTCTGAATGTGGCTCTCCAGCAGGGATACGACTTCCTCAAATCCAGCCCTGAAATGAGATCCATCCTTCATGAAATCCTCCGCACTCCACCAAGAGTGTCTTTCCGCTGTCCACCTAACCTTCATAACCTCTTAGTTCATCCCTATGAAATCCCCAAACCACCTTCCCTACCCTCTGGCTCCTACCCTTGTAACTGCCCCCGGTGTAAAACCTGTCCCATGCACCCTCCCACCACCACCTACTCCAGTCCTGTAACCCGGAAGGTGTACACGATCAAAGGCAGAGCCACGTGTGAAAGCACCCACGTGATTTATCAACTGACCTGCCTACACTGTGAAGCTTTCTATGTGGGAATGACCAGCAACAAACTGCCCATTCGCATGAGTGGACACAGGCAGACAGTGTTTGTTGGTAATGAGGATCACCCTGTGGCTAAACATGCCTTGGTGCACGGTCAGCACATCATGGCACAGTGTTACACTGTCCGGGTTATCTGGATACTTCCCACTAACACCAACCTGTCAGAACTCCGGAGATGGGAACTTGCCCTTCAGTATATTCTCTCTTCTCGTTACCCGCCAGGCCTCAATCTCCGCTAATTTCAATTTGCCGCCTCTCATACCTCACCTGTCTTTCAACAACATCTTTGCCTCTGTACTTCCACCTTGACTGACATCTCTGCCCAAACTCTTTGCCTTTACAAATGTCTGCTTGTGTCTGTGTATGTGCGGATGGATATGTGTGTGTGTGCGAGTGTATATCCCTTTTTTCCCCCTAAGGTAAGTCTTTCCGCTCCCGGGATTGGAATGACTCCTTACCCTCTCCCTCAAAACCCGCATCCTTTCGTCTTTCCCTCTCCTTCCCTCTTTCCTGATGAGGCGACGGTTTGTTGCGGGTGCTTGAGTTTCATGTGTGTGTTTGTGTTTGTTTGTGTGTCTGACGACCTGCCGGCGCTTTCGTTCGGTGGGTCACATCATCTGTGTTTTTAGATATATATATATTTCTAGAAAGAAAGATGATGAGACTTACCAAACAAAAGCACTGGCAGGTCGATAGACACACAAACAAACACAAACATACACATAAAATTCTAGCTTTCGCAACCAACGGTTGCCTCGTCAGGAAAGAGGGAAGGAGAGGGAAAGACAAAAGGATTTGGGTTTTAAGGGAGAGGGTAAGGAGTCATTCCAATCCCAGGAGCGGAAAGACTTACCTTAGGGGGAAAAAAGGACAGGTATACACTCGCACACACACACATATCCATCCGCATATACACACACACAAGCAGACATTTGTAAAGGCAAAGAGTTTGGGCAGAGATGTCAGTCGGGGCGGAAGTACAGAGGCAAAGATGATGTTGAAAGACAGGTGAGGTATGAGCGGCGGCAAATTGAAATTAGAAATTAGCGGAGATTGAGGCCTGGCGGATAGCGAGAAGAGAGGATATGCTGAAGGGCAAGTTCCCATCTCCGGAGTTCTGACAGGTTGGTGTTAGTGGGAAGTATCCAGATAACCCGGACAGTGTAACACTGTGCCAAGATGTGCTGGCTGTGCACCAAGGCATGTTTAGCCACAGGGTGAACCTCATTACCAACAAACACTGTCTGCCTGTGTCCATTCATGCGAATGGACAGTTTGTTGCTGGTCATTCCCACATAGAACGCTTCACAGTGTAGGCAGGTCAGTTGGTAGATCACATGGGTGCTTTCACACGTGGCTCTGCCTTTGATCGTGTACACCTTCCTGGTTACAGGACTGGAATAGGTGGTGGTGGGAGGGTGCATGGGACAGGTTTTACACCGGGGGCGGTTACAGGGGTAGGAGCCAGAGGGTAGGGAAGGTGGTTTGGGGATTTCATAGGGATGAACTAAGAGGTTACGAAGGTTAGGTGGATGGCGGAAAGACACTCTTGGTGGAGTGGGGAGGATTTCATGAAGGATGGATCAAATCCTGCCCTGAAATGAGATCCCGCTCCCGGGATTGGAATGACTCCTTACCCTCTCCCTTAAAACCCAAATCCTTTTGTCTTTCCCTCTCCTTCCCTCTTTCCTGACGAGGCAACCGTTGGTTGCGAAAGCTAGAATTTTATGTGTATGTTTGTGTTTGTGTGTCTATCGACCTGCCAGTGCTTTTGTTTGGTAAGTCTCATCATCTTTCTTTCTAGAAATATTTTTCCCACGTGGAATGTTTCCCTCTATTATTTATATATATATATATATATATATATATATATATATATATATATATATATATATATATATATATATATATATATATATATATAAGTATAATAGAGGGAAACATTCCACGTGGGAAAAATATATTTAAAAAGAAAGATGATGAGACTTACCCAACAAAAGCGCTGGCAGGTCGATAGACACACAAATAAACACAAACATATACACAAAACTCTAGCTTTCGCAACCAACGGTTGCCTCGTCAGGAAAGAGGGAAGGAGAAGGAAAGACAAAAGGATATGGGTTTTAAGGGAGAGGGTAAGGAGTCATTCCAATCCCGGGAGCGGAAAGACTTACCCTAGGGGGAAAAAAGGACAGGTATACACTCGCACACACACACACATATCCATCCATACATACAAGACACAAGCAGACATTTGTAAAGGCAAAGAGTTTTTAGGCTCAAACTCTTTGCCTTTACAAATGTCTGCTTGTGTCTTGTATGTATGGATGGATATGTGTGTGTGTGCGAGTGTATACCTGTCCTTTTTTCCCCCTAGGGTAAGTCTTTCCGCTCCCGGGATTGGAATGACTCCTTACCCTCTCCCTTAAAACCCATATCCTTTTGTCTTTCCTTCTCCTTCCCTCTTTCCTGACGAGGCAACCGTTGGTTGCGAAAGCTAGAGTTTTGTGTGTATGTTTGTGTTTATTTGTGTGTCTATCGACCTGCCAGCGCTTTTGTTGGGTAAGTCTCATCATCTTTCTTTTTAAATATATATATATATATATATATGTATATATATATATATATATATATATATATATATATATATATATATATATTAAAAAAAGCAAAGATGATGTGTCTTATCGTGCGGGGGCACTGGCGGGTAGATGGAGGCACGGGCAGGCACATGCATGCACACGGATTCTGGCTTTCGCGACCAATGGTTGCTTCGTATGGTGGGGAGGGGGGGGGGGGGGGGGGAGGGGGGATGGGGGGATGTGGGTTTTAAGGGAGAGGCAAACTCTTTGCCTTTACAAATGTCTGCTAGTGTCTGTATATGTGTGGATGGATATGTGTGTGTGTGCGAGTGTATACCCGTCCTTTTTTCCCCCTAAGGTAAGTCTTTCCGCTCCCGGGACTGGAATGACTCCTTACCCTCTCCTTAAAACCCACATCCTTTTGTCTTTCCCTCTCCTTCCCTATTTCCTGATGAGGCAACAGTTTGTTGCGAAAGCTTGAATTTTGTGTGTATGTTTGTGTTCGTTTTTGTGTCTGTCGACCTGCCAGCACTTTCATTTGGTAAGTCACATCATCTTTGTTTTTAGGTGTGTATATATATATATATATATATATCTAAAACAAAGATGTGTGACTTACCAAATGAAAGTGCTGGCAGGTCGACAGACACACAAACGAACACAAACATACACACAAAATTCAAGCTTTCGCAACAAACTGTTGCCTCATCAGGAAAGAGGGAAGGAGAGGGAAAGACGAAAGGATGTGGGTTTTAAGGGAGAGGGTAAGGAGTCATTCCAGTCCCGGGAGCGGAAAGACTTACCTTAGGGGGAAAAAAGGACGGGTACACACTCGCACACACACACATATCCATCCACACATATACAGACACAAGCAGACATATTTAAAGACAAAGAGTTTGGGCAGAGATGTCAGTCGAGGCAGAAGTGCAGAGGCAAAGATGTTGCTGAATGACAGGTGAGGTATGAGTGGCGGCAACTTGAAATTAGCGGAGATTGAGGCCTGGTGGATAACGGGAAGAGAGGATATATTGAAGAGCAAGTTCCCATCTCCGGAGTTCGGATAGGTTGGTATTAGTAGGAAGTATCCAGATAACCCGGACGGTGTAACACTGCGCCAAGATGTGCTGGTCGTGCACCAAGGCATGTTTAGCCACAGGGTGATCCTCATTACCAACAAACACTGTCTGCCTGTGCCCATTCATGCGAATGGACAGTTTGTTGCTGGTCATTCCCACATAGAATGCATCACAGTGTAGGCAGGTCAGTTGGTAGATCACGTGGGTGCTTTCACACGTGGCTCTGCCTTTGATTGTGTACACCTTCCGGGTTATATTTTTCCTTCGTGGAATGTTTCCTTCTATTATAACCTATATATATATATATATATATATATATATATATATATATATATATATATATATATATGTGTGTGTGTGTGTGTGTGTGTGTGTGTGCGCACGCTCACATGTAGAGTATTAATGGTTTTATTTGGAACTAATTTTTTAGAAGGCAGGTACCAAAAAATTGCGCCCCCCCCCCTCTCAATGACCGAGATCCTGGATCCGCCCCTGCTCCCAACTCACATGGAACTAAAACAAGGATTTACCTATACCAAAAGATACAAAGAAAATAATGTCATATATGGATGTATTTACGCGAATTATCTTTGAAACATATATTACAAAAGCAGAGTACTAATAATTGTTTACCATTGGATATCTTTTCAAAAAGTCCAAAATCATCATAGTTATTATGTAATGTGTTTATATATGTTGACAGTTAAACATTTTCACACAGCAGTGGATTTCTGGGTGATTGAGTCTTCAACGTGGGAATGGGTCATTTCATATGATCCAAGATCAGTTAGTACATTTATCTCACCAGTCATGTTTGGTACAGGTCCATTCTGGCTACATGTAATGCTCATCATTCTTCTGTGGAACTGCATTTCTGAGGGTTCTATTTCCTTCTCTAAAGTGCTTGACATCCACATTTCACTTCTGTACAACACTACAATCCAAACAAATCTGTTTGGAAAGTCTTCTTTACCATTGGATTTATATCCTGTGTTGACAGTTTCTGTTTTTCTGGAACTTTTTTGTACTATTAGCAGTCTACATGTTATATCATTTCTATTTTCTTTATTTTGCTGCTGAAATAGTAAATGATTTATTACTTTTTGTGTTCTGTTTCCCATCTAATTCCCTTGTCATGACCTCCTTTAGTTTGACATCACTCCATTTTCTTTGTTTTACATTTGTTGATGCTCCTTTTCTATCTCTGACAGAATTACAATGTCATCAATAAACTTTAAAATTTTATTTCTTTCCCCATACTTTTCTAAATTTCTCTTTGGTTGGCTTTACAGCTCACTCAGTACAAAAATTGAGTAACATCAGGGATATCCTACAGCTCTCTTTAACTTCTTTTCAACTATTACTCCCTTTCGTGTCCTTTAACTGTTGTAAATACAGTCTAGTTTCTGTACAAGGTGTAGTTAACATTTCATTCCCTGTATTTTATCCATGCTACTTTCAGAATTTCAAAGAGAATACTCCACTCAACATTGTCAAAAGCTTATTCTAAATCTAGAAATGCTACACTTGTAAGTTTACCTTTCGTCAGTCAATTCCTAAGAGAAGTCCGTGGGTCAGTATTGCCTTGTGTGTTCATTCATTTGCTCAGAACTCAAGCTGATCATCCCTGTGGTCAGTTTTTTTGGTTGTTTGGTAATATTCACACTTGTTAGCACTTGCCTTCTTTGGAATTGTGATTACTACATTGTTCTTGAGGACAGAGGGTATTTTTCCTATCTCATATCTTGCATATCAGGTGGAATAGTTTTGCCATTGTTGGTTCTCCCAAAGATCTGTGACAGTGTCTTTACTACAGGTTCCTTGTTTCAACTTCATTATTTCTGTGCTCTGTCAAATTATTTCTCAGAACCATATCCCCATCTCAGTTTCATTCATTTTCTCTTCCCTTTCCATAATATAGTTCTCAAGTTTGCCTCTTTTACATAGTCCTCTTATATATTGCTTCCACCTTTCAGCCTTCCCTTCTTTGCTTAATACTTCTATATTTCCTGTCTTTGTACAGTTTCTCCAGCTCTAATCTGAATTTGATAACCAATAAATTATGGTCAGAGTTCACACATGCACCTGGAAAAGTTTTTCAGTTAAAATGTAGTTTATAAATCTCTGTTTTACCATTATACAAATTAGCTGAAATATTGTAGTATCTCAAAGTCTTTTCCTCACATACAGACTTCTTTCATGATACTCAACCAAGTGTTAACAATGATTCAAAATGATTCAGTTGTGTTCAGTGCAAAATTATACTAGATGGCTTCCTTCCCATTTCATTACTTCCCCCCCTGGGCATGTTCTCTCTTTTATATCCCTTAACATATCTGGGTTATTGCTTTTACCATATCATACATTCTTTTGTTATCTTCTCCATCTGTGGAGCTAGTAGGCATATAAACTTTTACTGCAATGGTGAGTGTTGGCTTTGTCCCTGGATCAGCTACAGTAATATGTTCATCATTGTGTTCATAGCAGCCTACCCATATTCCTACTTTCTCATTCATTACCAGACCATCTCCTGTATTTCTCCATATTTAATTTTGTGTTGATAAACCTGTAATCACCTGATCTGAAGTCCTGTTCTTCCTGCAGGTGCACTCTGTTAATTCCTATTATATCCCATGATATCTAGTTTCAACCTATCCATTTCTTTTTTCAAAGTTTTTCTTATATATGTATAAACTCTAACCTATGTATACAATTAAGGGGTGACAATGTCCTTTTGAATAGCCCCAGCCAGAGATACAAATATGAAACTACTTTACTTCCAGAATATGTTACCCCAAATGATTACATTATCATTAAACCATACAGTAGGCCTGTATGTCCTTGGGAAATGTAGTGGCCATAATTATCCCTTTATCTGAACTATTCACAGTATCAAGAGAGTAAGATGATGATGGTTAATTTTACAAGGTCAGATTAGTTACTCATTCACACTGTTGCACAGTAATCACTGCCTCTCTTCAGGAACCATACAATAGTCAAACCTCTCTACAAATAGCCTCCAATGTGGTTTTATCCATGGTACATCAGTCTGTATTGTTGAAGCACACAAGCCAGCCCCCCCCCCCCCCCCCCCCATGGCCTGAGTCTAGGACATTCACAAGTTTCTCCACCAGTCAACAACCTGTTAATGCATCAACTCAGCAGAAGCAGCTGCTCCCGTGCCATCAAACTCCCTTAAGTCTATGGCCTGGAACAGCAGCCATCCTCCAGGAAGTTTCTGTGGCTCAACCCACTACCATATAGCAGCCACCAGACCTTGGGCAATGGCCTGTGTTTGAGACAATCATGTGTGATGCAGAAACATGGCTTCTTCCACACAATCTGTATCAGGAAGTGCTGTTTAAACCCTTAGGACAAGCTCATCATAAATTCCAGACATCTGGGCAATGTTGTAGCACCCAGTATTCGTTGGATGCAGCCCTGGAATCTATGCCTTGACTGTAATGCAGCAACACAGTCCAGGATTCATCTCCCTGGGCAGCACTGCCTGCCATCATGCCAATGGGACACTTCTGGCTACAGTGTAAGATGCCTTTGCTGCCTTGCCACTGGCTGCTAAGGACTGTGTCTGCTGCCAATGACTCAAAGCCTAATGTGTCACCAATGCTGTGCTGGAACACCACCTCCTGGGCAGCATGCATATGCTGTAGGTTGTTTACTATATGTACCTCACCTGCCATATTGAGGGGAAATATTAAGAGACAATATCAAGCATTTCCTGAGATGAGGATGCACTCATATAATTGAAATGAAATGGCTCTGAGCACTATGCGACTTAACTTCTGAAGTCATCAGTCACCTAGAACTTAGAACTAATTAAACCTAACTAACCTAAGGACATCACACACATGCATGCCCGTGGCAGGATTCGAACCTGCGACCGTAACGGTCGCTCGGTTCCAGACTGTAGTGCCTAGAACGGCATGGCCACTCCAGCCGGCTCATATAATTGTCCAAATCAGTTAGATTAATAAAGAATTGTTTTGTTCATTGATTGTTTCTCTACAGCCTGCTACAACATTCTGTTTTCCTTGCTATCACATGAACCCAGGCGGCCACAGGTGGGAGTTAAGCATCTCCTGACATACATTGAGATGGCACCCACCACCCATGAGCAGTCATTGCACTCCTGACCAGCTACATGTGCAGTGAATAGTTTGTTGTTAAGAGAGCTGTAACACCAAACTATTATCTCATAGGAAGAATGAAATTAGGCAGAGCAATTATTTCTACACCAAAACCAGATAAACCTAAAGTTTTTAGTAGGTGTATTATAAGATTTTTGCAGTCACGATTCCACCAGTGTATATGATCATAAACTTGATGCATTCTAATCAGATTGCTGTTATCTGTTGGCACACCAAATATACTAAAGGTGTTTCAGTTTGTACAGTACAAAACTGAACAAGCAATGTTTTCCAATCATAGTGTCAATACCCAGTTTTAGTAGAATTTAGAGTAATATGGAAGAAGCCACCATGAAGTATTGCAGTAGCAACTGCTGGTTGGTAAGTGCTGTGTGACTCCGCATGTGTTTGAATAACATGTATGCAAAAGGGTTGCAAGATGGGTTAGCAGTACTCAGCTGAAAATTGTGCCACACAATGGTAATAGCCATAGCAGGAGGAACCATGTCATCACACCAGGGCAAGAATTGTTGTGAGCTTCTTCACTGGGTGCAGTAATTTAGTGCAACAAATGTGCCACAAAGCCATATAAATAGCTTTGGATTTTGATGAAGATTCAGTTGTAGTCCAGCAACATCACCAAGATGCAAGTTCCACACCAGATGATGAGGAGACGGGACACTGCCAACTTCAGTCTGGGGTTCAAGACTGGGACGGGTATCTGCCTCCTGCACTGTGTGTGCTTGCAGGACTTGGTGCCACAGCACCATTGCTGACCTACCATCCATGCTGCTGCCATCCATCTCCTGCTAGAGGGCACTGGACCAAGACCCATGCACAACAGTCTTCTCTCTGCCCAGCATTGGATTTTAAGCCAGGCCTGAGTCACCTAAGTGCAGGTCTCTGCTACTTCAGAATGCAGCTGCAGCACAACACTGTGTGTACCACTGATGTCAAGGCTGTGGCCCACTGTTGGGCCAGCTGTTGCTCACCCTGATGTCAGCATCGTGGGGTGCCTATGCAAGTATTTCCTTTCCAGTGCAAAAGCAGCCACCTGTGAGCCTTTGCCAGCCTGGTTCACCCAAGTGGAGCACCTGTTACTTACATTGCTAACAATGTGGTGTGTGCCTGAAGCTAGGAAAATATTTCTCCAAGTCATCAATGTGTCACTGGGCCTCACCGGCCTGTCGCCACCACCACCGCCACCACAACAATTACCATCTCCACCACTCAACCTGCCAAGTGCCAATGACCAATCTTTGAGGAGGTGTTAGTGTGCTCATCACTTGCAGACATTGTACAAAATGCTTAAAGGAAGTCATTTTGTTAAAACAATTTAATAATCTTCACAACACATAGTTTTCTATTTTATTTCACTTGTTCACCATGTGCCATAGATCACACAATCTACATCTTTGTGTAATGTGTCAAGGCATATGTTAACAAAGTGAAACAGTCTTAAAAACTAATTTTGTATGCTTTATTAACAATACACCATCTTTATACTACTGTGTACTATTTGTGTTTACAGAGGGCTCATTCAACATAAAATTAGCAGGGAATTAGTTACTTGAAAAATTTTACAACTTTCTGAGTTTTGTTTCTTATGTTCTGTTTATCTCCTACTACTAAACACTGGTATATGCACTTAAATGTCCTATGTAAATAACAGAAGACCCCAAAATATAATATTTTATAATTATATTTCATTTTTATGTGCTCATTGTATATGTAAATATCTAGAAAGAATTTTCACTCTGCATTGAAGTATGGTTCAGGAAATTTCATTTAAATATCTGTTTCAATACAAGAGCCCTTTTTAAAACCAGTTGATGGTTTACTTAGTGTCACATGTTTGGAGAAATTAAACATTGATTCAGCAGAAATATGACAGCCATACATATCATAAAAGCTTATGTATGTATGTATCTTCCATGTCTCCTTATAAACCACTGGATCAATTTTACCCAAACTTAGTACAGATGGATAGAAATACAGATGTCTGGATAGAAATACTGTGGGGTTAAGGACCAGTAAACTCCTGCTGCTGTGGTGGTGATAATGTGGAGATAGGAAGAGCTGGACAGATAGAGAGGGAGAAGGAGAAGATGGACACAAAATATTGGGGATGGGGTAAATAGATAGAGAAAGGGAAGGGGAGGAGATGGACAGAGAGAGGGGGAGAAGGAGATGGACGAAGGAAGGAAAGAGAAGGAGATGGACAGAGAGTGGGTGAAGAAGGAGATGTACAAGGAGAGAGAGGAGGAGGAGGAGGAGATGAATTTAATGTGAGTGAAGAGGAGATAGGGGAGGCAGGAGGAGATGGATGTAAGATGCAAGAGGAGGAGATTGACAATGGGGGAAGTACAGATTGACAGAGGGGTGAGGAGCAGATGGACAGAGAGAGGGGACAGTAGCAGATGGACAAAGTGAGGGACAGGAGGAGATGGTCAGAGAGCAGGGGGAGATGAATTTATGGAATTGGAATAAATACATATCCAGGCAATGATGGATACTCACCTAATATACTATAAATTAAATGACACATACTGATGAACCAAAACAATGACTGCCTGCTTAATAACGGGCTGGGTGACCTTTGTCAAACAATACAGCAGCAATTCAGCATGGCATAGGTTCAGTAAGTCCATGATAGGTTTCCAGAGGTATGTGGCACCAAACAACCATGCAAAGCAGGTCACACATTTCCCATTAATTACGAGCTGGTGCTATCTGAGTATAGAACTGGAGATGGATAGTGTCCCAGATTGATTCCATTGGGTTCAGATCAGGCAAATTTAGTGGCCATGACATCACTGTCATTTCACTGTCATGTTTGTGAAACCATTGTTGCACAATTCTGGGCATGGGAGATGAACAGCTTTTCTGGTGGAAAATCACGTAATACCTAAAGCATGAAGTGATGTGTAATGATATTCACATAGTCCACATCTGTCATGATTCCTCCCAATTACTGTCACAGGTGCCATTGAAGACCAGGCAAAAATCCCCCACAGCATAATACTTCTATTACTGACAAAAGTCCACGGCATGGTGCACATTTCAAGCAGTCATTCACCTGGATCATGGTGTAAGTGGACACTACCATCAAGCTGGTATAACAAGAAATGTGATTTATCCAACCAGGCAACACTTTTCCATTGATCCACAATACAATCTTGATGATCCAGTGCCCTCTTCAGTCACATCTGATGATGATGTTGGTCTAGGGATTGTCTGCTGTGGAGTGCAGTGTTCAACAATGTATGCTGAACGATGTGCTCCAAAACACCTGTGCCTGAACTACCACTGTACCTATCATCAGTTCTGCCACAGATTGCCACCTAGCCTGCCTTAGCAAGTGAGCAAGCCTCTGACCTCCACATTCCATAACTAGGTGTGAACACCCAATACCTTACCACTTATGCATTGTTTCATTACCACTTACTCATTGTTTCAATGCCCTTCAACCTGTTTCCAGATACAATACTTGCCCCGGTATAAGACGACCCTGTTTGTAAGACTTACCCCTTTTTTTTTTTTTCAAGAGAATTCTCAAGAAAAAATTTTTTTAACCAAAATTACAAACTGTTTTATTGACAAAGTATCTACCTGAAAGCTTAACATTATACCTGCGGCAATTCCTATCCCCAAGGCAAATTGTTGGGCAGATGAGATCAATACACAATCAAACATGGAGATGAAGCACTTTATTACTTTTAACAACATACACTGATACAAGCAAGCACACATAATGGATGTTCATACCAGACTGAGTCATAGATCATAAAATTACGAATCAAAGTAGTTCTTCTAAAAGTTGATAACCACACGTTTGATGTTGGTTATCATCTCAGAATGCACCCCCCCTTCCTCCTCCCCCTCCTCCTCCCCCCTCCTCCCTCCCCCTTCCCCCCTCCCAACAGAGCGGAGTTTGGTGGAGGAAGTGAGGTAGTGGAGCTGAGGTCAATGAGGTGACATGGTGGTTGGACAGTGTTGGGTGATGTGTGTGGCAAGTTCGCCTGACCAGCAGTATCTTGGCTGGTCCAAGTGGGATGCAGCTGGACTGTTTCTCATTGTGTAGGCAGGCATGGAGCAGCGTAGGGCCAGCACAACATGGTGTTCATATCATGCTGAAGGATAGAGATGGCAGCCAGTGTGGGAGACGTGAATCAATTGGTCACACATCATGACAGCAGCATGTGTGGCAAGAGGCATGAGCATTGTAAGGCAGCAGATGGCATCCATTTTGGAAATATTAAACTGTAACAACTACACAGCATTTCTGCCTTTGAGGGCAGAGTCCATTTCGATACAATTCTTTAGGATATTTGACTGCGTCATATATCATAAAAGTACCATCATTTTGGCTGATATTGTCGTGTCAGAGAGTGCACTTATTTATACAAACTTCAAATATTCCAGAATGCTAGTGTTTATAAAACCATAAAATGTTTCAGATATACAAACTGAGGGATGTGAAAGCCTTTATTTTTACCTGCCACTCTGGCATAACGTCTTTGACCTGTTGCCTGGTATTTGTGGATCGGACACCCCACTAAGGTGCAGCGACATATTACTTCACGAGGATAGAGGTTTACCCATGAGCTATGGCTAGTTGTTGGCTGAGTGACTTGTAGGTGACATTTTGCAGACAGCTCTGTGTAACAGACAAGGGAGTGCCTACAGGAATTGGGTCCACTTGGAGCATCAAGGCGGACATGTTGACAGTTAACGCGGTGGCCATGTTTTTAGAAATGGCTGTTTGCTTCCTGCTTGGGCTACAGTGAATCACGTGCTGGACACAGAGTCTATGAATATGTTGCCTTAGGTGCATTGTGCTGCCACCAACTGCCAGGTACTTCATACCAGCGACCTCAGTAGTCATTAGACATCATGAGAGAGCAGAATTTGGCACTCCTTGGAACTCACAGACTTCAAATGTGGTCAGATGACTGGGTGTCACATGTGTCATATATCTGTATGTGAGATTTCCACACTCTTAAACATCCCTAGGTCCACTGTTTCTGATATGATAATGAAGTGGAAACACAAAGGGAATCATACAGTACAAAATTGTACAGGCTTGCCTTGTCTGTTGACTGACAGAGACAGCCAACAGTTGAAGAGGATCACAATGTGTAATACTAAGACATCTATCCAGACCATCATACAGGAATTCCAAACTGTATCAGGATCAACTACAAGTGCTGTGACAGTTAGGCCAAAGGTGAGAAAACTTGGATTTCATGGTCGAGCAGCTGCTCATAAGCCACACACCATGCCAGTAAATGCCTAATGACATGTCATTTGGTGTAAGGAGCATAAACATTGGACAACTGAACAGTGGAAAATCATTGTATGGAGTGACGAATCATGGTACTAAATGTGGCAATCCAATGGTAGGGTATGGGTATGGCAAACACCCAGTGCACATCATCTGCCAGCATGTGTAGTGCCAAAGCAAAATTCAGAGGCGGTGGTGTTATGGTGTGGTTGTGTTTTTTGTGGAGGGAGCTTGCAACTCTTGTTGTTTTTCATGGCACTATCACAGCACAGGCCTATATTGATGTTTTAGGCACCTTCTTGCTTCCCACTGTTGAAGAGCAATTTGGGGACGGCAGTTGCATCTTTCAACATGAACGAGCACCTGTTCATAATGCACAGCCTGTGGCAGAGTGGTTACATGACAGTAACATTCCTGTAATGGACTGGCCTGCACAGAGTCCTGACCTGAATCCTATAGTACACCTTTGGGATGTTTTGGGACGCCGGCTTTGCGCCAGGCCTCACAGAGCAACATCGATACCTCTCCTCAGTGGAGCACTCCATGAAACATGGGCTGCCATTCCCCAGGAAACCTTCCAGCACCTGACTGAATGTATGCCTGTGAGAGTGGAAGTTGTCATCAAGGCTAAGGGTGGGCCAACACCATGCTGAATACCAGCTTTACCGATGGAGGCGCCACGAACTTGTAAGTCATTTTCAGCCAGGTGTCTGGATACTTTTGATCACATAGTGTACCAATTGCCAGAGACATTATGCCAGAGTGAAAGGTATTGATAAATGCTCTCACTTCACCGGCAAAGCAGGAGATACCTAACAGCAATGCAAGCCTCTAGATATTTGAATTTTATTGTTAGATGGGGATAGTGAATCACATGAAAAACTGTATGTGAGAAGAAACTTCGTAACCTGATCTGCTTAGTAAAATGGTGAAGTCTCAGCAGAATACCACTCTCCATAGAAGAATATTGGAAAGCTAGTTTACAACAAGAAATCTTAGAAGTAAGGACACAGTGCATTTCTGTGTAGTGGCAAAACAATCTATGGAAATTAGGAATCATCTGCACAACCCTTCACCTCTATTTTGCATTATGAGTTCTGGCCACCACCTGGGCTGGAATAAGTGCTGTCCAGTGTCCAAGAAAAAATGTCAAGGGTTCTATCACTCAATGATTAGCTAACAGTGAAGCAGCCAAGGTATTTCAAAAAACACAGCTCTCAGCATTTACTATTACATCACCTGTCTCACTACTGATAAGAAAAGGCAGCGGTATGCATCTCAAGAAAACAGGTAATGTCAAGATGCACATGTCAGAACCATCCTATGGGGATATCAAATTGATCCAGGAAGGGGTTAGCATGGTGTCCAACTTTACTGTGTTGGCATGAGAGGCATGCATGTGTCCAGGCATGACAGTCTGACTTAACGCCCATCCAGACAAAACATTTGGTAAAAGGTGAGTAGTAGCCTTAACACCATGATAGGTGAGGTTGTGGATCACTGAGAAGATTTTGCGATATAGGGGGGAGGGGGGGGGGCTGGAAAGTATTTGTGGAGGTGTCACATAGCATCAAATACAAAGAACATAGCAGGTGACATGGCTCAATAATCAATGAGGTATTCTCATCTCTTAATAAATAGCCAATATCTGAATCATCCTGTTGGAGCCACTCCAGTCTGTCCAAGTGCATCAGTGAAGAAATGATGTGTACAAGACATATATTCAGTGATGGTGTTCTTGGAACCTTGTATATAACCGACATAAGTGGTGTGCTGGCAAATGAGGTCTATGTGATGAAAGTGTCAAGGCGCAAGTCATTAGTAGGATTACAGATGGCGCCTGTGACTGGTTTGTGATCTGTATAGATAGTTACAGACTGGCCTTCTATGAACTCATTAAAATGGCATACCACCTCATGGTTTGTGATCTGTATAGATAGTTACAGACTGGCCTTCTATAAACTCATTAAAATGGCATACCACCTCTTATACCACCAACAGTTTCCTATTGAAGGCAGACCACTCATGTTGTCAAGAAGAGAGTTCCTTGGAAAAGAAACAAATAGCTTGCTTCAAGTCATCTTTGTGCTGTTGTAGCATGGTGCTTATCAAAGACTTGCTCACATCACTGGTGACAGAAATGTCTGAGTGAGCAAGCATGAAAGCATTGGCCAGTGCAGTTTTGAGTATATCGAAAACATGCTGCATGTTATCAGACCAATGTACATTGTGTGTGCCAGAACTGTTCTTGCCTGTCAAAGCATCTCTCAGAGGAGCTTGTAGAGATACAGTGTGAGAGATGTGTCACCAGAAAAAATTGTTCATTCCAAGGAACTGACAGAGGTCATGAAACATCCCAAGTAATGGCAAGCTGCAGCTGAATGCAACACAGTCAGACGTGGGGCAAATACTGTCAGCAGAGATGGTATGGCCCAGGAAAATGATACTGGTCACACATAACTGAGATTATTGTGATTTACTTGACATATTTGTTGGCAAGTGCTTAGAGAACTTATGATAAATGGAGCTCATGATCTTCAGCCGAAGGGGGGTAGATGAGAATATCATGAAGGTAAGCATAATAGAAAGGGAGAGGGAACAAAAATGGAAAAATAAAATGTTCTCATGTCTGTGCAGGATTTTTAAGACTGTAAGGTATGTAGCAGTATTCAAATAAACCAAAAGCCATGTTGTTGTTGTTGTTGTGGTCTTCAGTCCTGAGACTGGTTTGATGCAGCTCTCCATGCTATTCTATCCTGTGCAAGCTTCTTCATCTCCCAGTACCTACTGCAACCTATATCCTACTGAATCTGCTTGGTGTATACGTGGCTACACTCAATACTAATACTTTCAGAAACGACTTCCTGACACTTAAATCTATACTCGATGTTAACAAATTTCTCTTCTTCAGAAACGCTTTCCTTGCCATTGCCAGTATACATTTGATATCCTCTCTACTTTGACCATCATCAGTTATTTTACTCCCCAGATAGCAAAACTCCTTTACTACTTTAAGTGTCTCATTTCCTAATCTAATTCCCTCAGCATCACCTGACTTAATTCGACTACATTCCATTATCCTCGTTTTGCTTTTGTTGATGTTCATCTTATACCCTCCTTTCATGACACTATCCATTCCATTCAACTGCACTTCCAAGTCCTTTGCTGTCTCTGACAGAATTACAATGTCATCGGCGAACCTCAAAGTTTTTATTTCTTCCCCATAGATTTTAATACCTACTCCGAATTTTTCTTTTGTTTCCTTCACTGCATGCTCAATATACAGATTGAATAACATTGGGGAGAGGCTACAACCCTGTCATACTCCCTTCCCAACCACTGCTTCCATTTCATGCCCCTCAACTCTTATAACTGCCATTTGGTTTCTATACAAATTGTAAATAGCCTTTCGCTCCCTATATTTTACCCTTGCCACCTTCAAAATTTGAAAGAGAATATTACAGTCAACATTGTCAAAAGCTTTCTCTAAGGCTACAAATGCTAGAAACGTAGGTTTGCCTTTCCTTAATCTAGCTTCTAAGATAAGCCGTAGGGACAGTATTGCCTCACGTGTCCTAATATTTCTACGGAATCCAAACTGATCTTCCCCAAGGTCGGCTTCTACTAGGTTTTCCATTCGTCTGTAAAGAATTCACGTTAGTATTTTGCAGCCGTGACTTATTAAACTGACAGCTCAGTAATTTTCACGTCTGTCAACAGCTGCTTCCTTTGGGATTGGAATTATTATATTCTTCTTGAAGTCTGAGGGTATTTTGCCTGTCTCATACATCTTGCTCACCAGATGGTAGAGTTCTGTCAGGACTGGCTCTCCAAAGGCCATCAGTGGTTCTAATGGAATGTTGTCTACTCCCGGGGCCTTGTTTCGACTCAGGTCTTTCAGTGCTCTGTCAAACTCTTCATGCAGTATCATATCTCCCATTTCATCTTCATCTACATCCTCTTCCATTTCCATAATATTGTCCTCAAGTACATCGCCCTTGTATAGACCCTCTGTATACTCCTTCCACCTTTTTGCTTTCCTTTCTTTGCTTAGTACTGGGTTTCCATCTGAGCTCTTGATATTCATACAAGTGGTTCTCTTTTCTCCAAAGGTCTCTTTAATTTTCCTGTAGGCAGTATCTATCTTACCCCTAGTGAGATAAGCCTCTACATCCTTGCATTTATCCTCTAGCCATCCCTGCTTAGCCATTTTGCACTTCCTGTCGATCTCATTTTTGAGACATTTGTATTCCTTTTCGCCTGCCTTATTTACTGCATTTTTATATTTTCTCCTTTCATCAATTAAATTCAATATTTCTTCTGTTACCCAAGGATTTCTACTAGCCCTCGTCTTTTTTCCTACTTGATCCTCTGCTGCCTTCACTACTTCAGCCCTCAAAGCTACCCATTCTTCTTCTACTGTATTTCTTTCCTTCATTCCTGCAATTTGTTCCCTTACGCTCTCCCTGAAACTCTATACAACCTCTGGTTTAGTCAGTTTATCCAGGTCCCATCTCCTTAAATTCCCACCTTTTTGCAGTTTCTTCAGTTTTAATCTACAGTTCATAACCAATAGATTGTGGTCAGAGTCCACATCTGCCCCTGGAAATGTCTTACAAATTAAAACCTGGTTCCTAAATCTCTGTCTTGCCATTATATAATCTATCTGATACCTTTTAGTATCTCCAGGGTTCTTCCATGTATAGAACCTTCTTTTATGATTCTTGAACCAAGTGTTAGCTATGATTAAGTTGTGCTCCGTGCAAAATTCTACCAGGCGGCTTCCTCTTTCATTTCTTACCCCCAATCCATATTCACCTACTACGTTTCCTTCTTTCCCTTTTCCTACTGCTGAATTCCAGTCACCCATGACTATAAAATCTTTGTCTCACTTCACTATCTGAATAATTCCTTTTATTTCATCATACATTTCTTCAATTTCTTCGTCATCTGCAGAGCTAGTTGGCATATAAACTTGTACTACTGTAGTAGGCGTGGGCTTCGTGTCTCTCTTGGCCACAATAATGCATTCACTATGCTGTTTGTAGTAGCTTACCCACATTCGTATTTTTTTTAATTCATTATTAAACCTACTCCTGCATTACCCCTATTTGGCTTTGTATTTATAACCCTGTATTCGCCTGACCAAAAGTCTTGTTCCTCCTCCCACCAAACTTCACTAATTCCCACTATATCTAACTTTAACCTATCCATTTCCCTTTTTAAATTTTCTAACCTACCTGCCTGATAAAGGGATCTGACATTCCACGCTCTGATCCGTAGAACGCCAGTTTTCTTTCTCCTGATAACGACGTCCTCCTGAGTAGTCCCCGCCCGGTGATCCGAATGGGGGAATATTTTATCTCTGGAATATTTTACCCAAGAGGACGCCATCATCATTAACCATACAGTAAAGCTGCATGCCCTTGGGAAAAATTATGGCTGTAGTTTCCCCTTGCTTTCAACCGTTCGCAGTACCAGCACAGCAAGGCCATTTTGGTTAGTGTTACAAGGCCAGATCAGTCAATCGTCCAGACTGTTGCCCCTGCAACTACAAAAGACATAATAATGGCTCTTTTAGGTCTATCATCACATTGCATAGGGATTTGGTGATACGCCATCTGGCAGTCAATAACACTGGAAATCTCCACTCAGTGCAGTTGGTGCACAAAATCATGGATGTGCAGAATTGGATAACTGTCAAGGATTGTCCAAGCATTGTGTTTGTGACAGTCACCACACAAATGAAAAGAATCATCTTTCTTAGGCACAAGGTGTATAGACAATGACCAATTCTGTCCAGAGGATGCACAGTCCTGGAAACTAATGGGTCTTGTATTGCAGCCTTAGTATGGCAGAGTTTGGTGGCATCGAGGCAGTGAGCCTTATACAGGAGGGAGGCTTCTGTAGTAACTATCCTATGGCAGGTGCTGCTTGCTACTGAAGGTGGTGATTGCTATTGAACTGTGGAGATTGCAGTGAAGGTGGAGGTGGAGGTAAGTCAGGAGCAGGCAGAAACTCGGCAACTGTAATTGTGTGGCTGTAATGCAGTGAGGTAGGTGACCATGCTAAGAGCATGTGCCAAGTTGGCTGACACATTGGCGATCAGCTGATGGTGATTGTGTTGTTAGTGCAGAGGTCGATGATCTCTTGGCAATGAGTAGTAAGTTGGGCTGTCAAGTTGACAAGATCTGCAGTCAGACTTGAACACTCGAAGGTAGTGCAGGCAAGTACGACACACTGAGTTGTGGTGAAAGGGAGCAAGGAGTGAAGGTACCTGGAATGTGAGAACTTGATGCATGATGAAGCAAAGTGGCCAATTAGAGGTCTGGTGAGAGACTGAAATGTTTAAGAAAGTCAGTCCTGAGGCAGGGCAATTGATGTTAGTAACCTGGAAGGTTCATGAATATACCAGGTCTGTTGTGAGTTGGAGATGAAGGTCTGTCAATCCATGGACCAGTATGTCAGACTTGTTGGCTACATGGTGGAACAGTGACACAGAAAGAAGGCTCAAAGGAGGATACAATTGTGGCATGATGCTGGGATTAGCTCTGGTACTGATGAGGAAATGGAGAGTGCTGTCAGGGTCAAAAATATAGGATTTAGAAAAAAAATGGTTCAAATGGCTCTGAGCACTATGGGACTTAACATCTATGGTCATCAGTCCCCTAGAACTTAGAACTACTTAAACCTAACTAACCTAAGGACAGCACACAACACCCAGTCATCACGAGGCAGAGAAAATCCCTGACCCCGTAGGATTTAGCATGTTGGACAACTGAGTAGAGGGGTGGTGCCCTACAGTGTGGCCACAAGTTATGGTGCCCAGGCAGACCCACAGCTAAGTTTTGATGTGCACATGGTGCACAATAATATCATTTGGAGTCACTGAAAGTTACATGGTACCAACATAATGGGTACACAGGATGTGGCACTGCTGTGCATCACCAGAGCTCCTTGGCGCACTGCTTGCCCACTTTGAATAGGAGAAGAGTGGGAGTTAGGTGCTGGTGTCACGGTAGTGTGTGAAGTTGACCACCATGTGGCAGTGGAAGTAGCTGCTGGAAGCACATGCCGCACACATGACATCTACTGGGCCAGGAAGCACATGGACTGAGGAAGGAGGAGTGCTGATAGCCTTTGAATCCGTGGGGGAGGTACCAGAGGGAAGGACATGTCAATGTGGGATAATACTGTAGGAGTGGTCACTGAGACAGAATTTCTCTTCTAAAACAGCATCCTGGTGAGATAGGAGATGTAGTTGAAAATCAGGTGGCAGTTTAACCAACTTAAGGGTCCACAGCTAAATGTCAGGTAGCTCCTCAGATGTGACTTTGGAGTGGAGATGGCTCCACAATTGAGATGGGATCCTATCCTGCAGCTGTACATTATGTATGATATAATGAATTCCTTCAGCTGGAGGACAGCACAGGCATTCAATCATGCGGGACCGAACTGTAGAATATTTATGTTGAGACGTCAGTGTTCTGGGATGAGAAGGGGATTCTGTTTGTCGATTATCTCCCCACTGGACAAAAAATTACTGGAGAATACTATGCTAACCTCCTGGACAAATTGCAACAAAATATACATGAACAAAGGCCAGATTTATCAAGGAAGAAAGTCATCTTCCATCAAGACAATGCGTGCCAGCACACATGTGCTGTCGCCATGGCAAAATTACTTGAACTAAGGTATGAATTGTTTCCACACCTGCCTTATTCACCTGATATGGCTCTGTCAGACTTCCATCTCTTCCCAATTTGGTGGACAAAGATTCACTTCAAATGGAGATTCAGTTCAAATGAAGAATTGATAGCTGGAGTTGACAACTATTTTGCAGGCCTGGAGGAAACTCATTTTCAAGATGGTATCAAGGCACTGGGACATCATTGTACTGAGTGCATTAATCTACAAGGAGACTACATTGAAAAATGAAAAAGGTTTCACTTTTTTTCTATTCCATTTTGAGAACTTTTCAAATAACCCTTGTATTTGATTACATCAAGTGAGCTGAGGTTTAACTCATATCTGTAGGTAAACATGACAGAAGGCATGATACTTATTGTCTGTTTTATAGTACTAAAAGGAAAGTTCACATGAGAAAACCATTAAATTATAAGATGACAGAAGAGCTGGCTAGTAATTACCTTCAATATAAAATGATGAAGTCTGTCTATAGATACATAGAAAAGAAGCTGTCAGTACTGTTAGTTCCTTACTGATGATGATTACTAATGGAAGAAAGAGGAAGTATTTGGCAAAGATTGGAAAGAATTGGCCATCCGTTGACACCTCTTTTCTAGCAAAATGCAAAACATGTATCTAAATCATGTATCTAAATCCTAATGGGGGTGCAAAGTCTGGAGGAGGAGGAGGAGGAGGAGGAGGAGGAGGAGACTAACATAGATTGAGTTCAGAATGGCAGCAGAAAAAAGTTGGTACTATTTGGGAACATCCAGATCACCCATGTGCCTAGCAAACACTCAGTTGTGCAGAGTGTGCTCAGCAAATGGCTACTGGGAAAATAAAGCAAAAGCATTACAGTAACCACTGATATAAACAAATAATTATGATTATATTAAAACATATTGTTTATGTTGTCATTATTATTATTAAAATCCAAAGTATCTGTGGCATGTTAACTGTGGGATACATGTACTGAATCGTGTGTGTGTGGGGGGGTGGAGGGGGGGGGGGGGGAGGTGGGTGCGAGGGTGTAATATTACCCTCCCCCACATTTTGACTTAGTGGGTTCCAGATGACCAGATAATGTTTTAAGATTTGCACATTTTACTCTTGATTTTTATTTTTTTGTCACAGTTTTCAATATCACACCATCTTTACAATTTCCACTACTATAACACAGCAAATTACATTGTTATTGACAAAATTAAAAATACATTTGATTCCATCAGAGGCATGCCCACTACTACTTACACTCCACAGTACTCACCATATTCCAAAGAGTTTACAAACTTTCTTCACAAGTGAAGAAACTTCACCAAGTTATATCATTATTTTGTAAATAAATCCAGAAGTAAATTTAATAGTTAGCGTTAGATTGTTCAATTAATAATATGAATTTTAAATATGCCCGATATTTTGTAATTTCAAATATTGGTAAAAGAAGAGTAGTTTTAGCTGTACATACATATCGATTGTAACAAATTAATTGTTTTTGTACATTTTAGCCTGAAATGTAATGCATCGTATACAAAATCATATGAAATTCTTTCAGTTACACAGCTGAGATAATTTTCACCTATACAAGATTCAAAATACTTTTTGGTATTGCCTACTTCTATAAAGGAAAGATAATGTCAGAAGAGTGTGTCCCATTACAGGGGGGAGGTGAGGCAGCACTTGGAGATGCAATAGAAACCTGTGACCTCCCCCACTCCCCTGCAAACCCTGAATTCATGCCATATACATCTACAGACAGCCTCTGCAAACCACTGTGAAGTGAATGGAAGAAAACACTTAGAAAAGCACTGCATTTTAGAGTTTCTTGCTACTCCAGTCATGTATATAGTGTTGGATGAATGACTGCTTACATTTTTCATGTATGGTGTAGTTAGTGTAATTTTGCCTTCACAGTTCTTATGAGAATAATAAACAAATTGCTGAGGAATATCTCTAAATATCCAGGAATTTTGTGTGTAGGCTTTTGCAGAATAATTTGCATATATCTTCAGGAGTCTGCCAATTTATGTGTTTTAACTGTTTCAGTGACATTCTCCCATGAGTCAAATAAACTTGTGACCATTCATGCCACTTTTTTATTTGTGCACATTCAATATGTCTTGTCATTACTATTTAATATGGGTTCCACACATTTGAGCAGTGTTCCAAGATGAGACACACAAATGATTTGCAAGCAATCTCCTGTGTAAACTGAATTAATTTTCTCAATATTCTTCCAATGAACTCAAGTCTTCCACTTGCCTTACCTGTGCATGAGCCTATGTGACCATTCAGTTTAATATCCCTACAAATTCTCAGACCCATGTGTTTGTATGAGTTGACAGAATGGAACTGTGAGTCATTGATTTTATTCTCATAGGACAATACATTTTATGAGGTGTCTAGTTTTACTTTTCTGTATATTGAAAACAAGTTTCTAATTGTTGCACCACTTTTGAATCTTAGCCAAATGTGATTAAATATTTCTGCATGTTTTTTAGACAGTAATTCATTATAGACAAGTGCATCATCTATGAAAAGTCTGAGATTGCTGTTAATACTGTGTTTCAGCTCATTAATAAACACAATGAACAACAATGGTTCCAACACACTTCCCTGGGGCATGACTGAAGGTACACTCCTTTCAATGACTCACCATCCATGATAAAATACTGCACCCTCCCTACCAATAAATCATCAATACAGTCAATTTTTTGAAATCATGATGGTTGGCATAGAGGTATTCATTTTGTCAGAAATACGCCATTATCGTTTAGCTTAGAACATGTTTTAGGATTCTACAGCAGATGGCTGTCAGTGAGTTAGGAAAACAGTTTGTGTGTGTCCATTCATGCATCCTGCCTGTTTGTTGGTTGTCAGCTCTGCATCTCTGTGTAAAATGAACATATGTCAGTGGCTACATGATGCAAGTAGTCTTGTGTGTTTCCTGAAAGAGAGAGAGAGAGAGAGAGAGAGAGAGAGAGAGAGCGAGAGAGCGAGAGAGCAAGAGAGTGAGAGAGAAATGAGGAGGGGGTGGGTGCGGGGGGGGGGGGGGGGGGATGAAGTCCAAGACTGTAAAGTTAATATGGACAAACAAAGATTATTATTGTGTGGTTGTTAATGAAGAAACTGAATCTGATGACAGTGAGTAGATTTATTTAAGAAATGATTCATAGGGTAAAGTATACAGATGTAGGAACCTTTTAGTAAAGTTTAAGTCTGTGAATATCACAGAGTTTGGAACTGTAGTTGCAAAGATAATGATGAGCATTTGTGATTGGTGGAGAGAGGGGGATAATAATGAATATTTGATCTTGTTTCAGGGCTTAAATGAGAAAGTTGTCACCCTAACACACATAATCTATAAACAAACAAAACAAAATGAACAGCTTCACTGCTTAATATTTATCTATGTTATATGTCTACAAATATGTTTGAGGGTGTTTGTTTACTTGCTACTACTTTCTAATATTTACATTACACCAGTGATTATCACAGGATAACAGTGACAAAAGTGCTGTAAGAAGAAATGGCATTTTTACAATGAATATTGTTATTCTTCATTCTGCTTACAAGGGCTTTCTGCATCTATGTGTATGCAGATACTCTGCAAACCACTATGAAGTGTATGCACTTGCATGAAGAGCATGAGAAGAATTCTTGTTTACACACCTCTCTGCATGTTGTGATCAGTTTAATCTTATTTTTTGCAATTGCTGTGGGATCAGTTAGTAGGAGACTGCAGGATATTTGTTAATTATTTACTTAAATCTGTGGCAGGTGCACTGAAGACAATTGTGCCAGCAGGTGCATGTGGCACTCAGTGCTGCCTAACATCAAATATCATTTAACTGACAACTTTTTTAGTTGTCTGGTAGAATTTATAGAAGGGGTTTTGTGCTACAGATAAGGTCATTATAACCACTGATTTCATTGCTGTTATAGCCTTTTATTAAAGCAAGACTTTAAAAAAATGTATAGTGAGAAATGGATACCTTTTCAGAATAAAGAACAATATAGCAAGTTAAGAAAACATATGAAGGGTATTGACAATAGGGTGACAGAAATCCTAGGATATCTCTTGGTAAAGTAAAGAGTTGAGCCCTTTCTTTCAACCGGCTCTCCATTAGAGCCAAGGAAAGGTTTGTGAGGCATGTTCTTTTTCTGAACCTTTTATCTGGATTATTGGTGAAGAACAGCACTTGGGAATAGTTCCACCAATATCCAAATACCAGAGAAACAAGACAAAGAGCCATCTTCTTGTTGTCCTCTGAGTCGAGTAGGAAGTACACATGTAATAAACAGTATGTACACCACATTTGGTTGCATTGTAGTCCATATTTAAAACAGACTTTCCTGCAGAAGTGCCTATTTCATCAGTTTCATGCATTGATGGTAGAAAAGCACAGGCTTGTTTCTTTTTGTTTGACACAAAACAAGACAGAAGTCGTCTTGAAATCTGAAAAGACAGTTTCCAGTTTCTCGTGACCTGTTTGGCAAAGATTCCAGAGGGATTTCCTTCTTCTTCTTTTTTAGTGTCCCTATGAAGGTTAGCCCAATTTCTAGAAGGTACTGTCCTAAAGGATAACTACTGCAATAGTTGTCCATAGTTGCAGTCCTGTGAGTGCCCTTGACTGGTTCAACTTATCTCTTCACAATATCCATAGGCTGGTTAGATGCAAGATATGGTTCAGGATTCTGTCCGCTGCAGTTACAAGTGTAAAATGTCTTGCTATTGCATGATATGTACAACATCTAACCATTCTTGGCAGGTTTATTGGGCTTGTACTGCACAATACCACAAGGTTCACAAAAATGAACAAGCATTTCATCTAAGGTTGTGAACTCCCCTGGGCTGTAGTTATATCTGCAGTTGTTCAGAAATTCAGAGTGGAGATTGTGGATGGTAACAGTTTTATCAATTGCAAGACGCTCTTTTCTCGTTGGAGTATCATCAAATGTCAGTGACCGGAGCAAGAACAGAAAGCGCTTGTAGCTAAATGCTGTCCTGAGAATAATCATTCCCATGCCATTTGATGACCAGAGCTCTAATACCTTTGTACATCCTCCTTTTTGTACAGCAATGAGAAACAATGCTACTAACAGAGCCATTATTTCAGAAGCAGAAGTATTTCAGCAGTCTCTGTCCCTCATGTAATTCACAGATGATCTCTTGTTATTTATATATCTATTTGTGTTCACAACAAGACAATCAATTATCTCAGGGCCAAAAAATTTGAGAAAACTTTCAATTTCAGTTTTAGTTCCTGAATCATTGCATTTTGGGCCAGGTAAGACCTTGATTATGTTCTTATATTATGTTTTATCCACCACGACTAATGGATTATTTATCCATAAAGTTTCCTTGTCCTTACCAATACAAAAATGGCACTCATCACTTGATAATTCATCCAGTTCCTTCCCACCATTGTACGATTGCTCAGATTCACTGGAATAATCTGCAGCCTCAATTACTTCTGCTTCATCATCGCTGTCAATGAAATCAGCATAATCCTCTTCATCAGATAATTCCAGAAGAAGGTGCTCAATTTCATCTGGTGTCAGTCCTTTTCTTCATACAAACCTTCAAGACAGTAGGTAAAGTATAATACTAATCTTCCGTAATTAAATAATCATTTGCTCGAAGTGTTTTTGTAAAATATAGCTTCTGATCTTCAAAACATTCAATACAAATTACACCACATTCACTTACATTACCAGGTGCATGCTGTATGCAGTGCCACATCAGTGTAGTTGTCTACTTTGCAGATTAGTCACAGCTATTGTGAAGGATTTTATAATGTGACAATAGTGAAACTTGTCATCAATGCGTATCTAGCACCTTTGTTGTGCACTTTGTGAGCTAACTTATTACAAAAACAAAACTGAATTTGCAGTACCGTATGCTACCACTCGCCCACTGCACGATTAATACTGGTACAGGAAACATTGTAAATGGGGATTCACAGGTAAGCTGGATTTTGTCTTCAGTTATCTGCCAATTCAGGCGTTTTGGCATTTCATGATGCTCCCCATTAGTCAAACAAACATGCTGCCCTTCTTTTCATGCATTCAATATCTCCTGTTAGTCCTATTTGGTATGGCTTCCACACACTTGAATAATAGTCTTCCATGGGATGCTGGAGTGTTTCATAACCAATCTCCCTTTTAGACTGTTTACATTTTCCCAGTACCCTGCCACTGAAATGAAATATGCACCCATTTCACCTATGGCTGACCATATGTGATCATTCCATTTCATACCCTCAACAATTGGTTACTACACCATGGTGTTTTGTATGAACTGACCGATTCCATTTATGCATTGCTGTTAATGCACTGCAGGGTATACATTTTCTGAATTTTGTGAATTGTGTTTATGAACATTTAAAAGGAGTTGCCAATCGTTACACCAGTTTAAAATCTTATCAAGATTTGACTGGACATTCATCAGTCTTTTCTTCTTCATTTTCAGTAACTTGAATGACAATTGTCCCAACATGCTTCCCTGGGGCGTGTCTGAAATTACTTTTAAATCAATGGCTGACTCCTAATGCAAGGTAACATGCTGCATCCTCTGTACCAAAAAATTCTCAATTGAGTTGCAAATTATGTTTGATACCCAGTAAATAGTATGACACGGTGCTGCTCAGATAAATTTTAGAACTCAATAAAAATTGTATCCATCTGATAGCATTGATCCATTATTTTTGGGATGTCATATGAGAAAAGTATTTTGTACTTTGATAATTGATTGCTCTAACTGTTACCTGTTCACTGACACCAGTCTCTATGTGGACACCCTCCATGAGGTCAGATTCATTTGTTGCCATTAAATATTATATATTTTGTCATTAATGGGCTTCCCATCCATTTATTGAGTGATGGCTGTATGTGATTAGGTAATGTGTATATTAGTGAACTGAGTTTTTCTCTAAAGTTTTCAGTTACACATGGGGCTGAATCTAGTGTTTTCTAAAAGGGCACAATTATAAGTTTCTGCTTGTCCTTGATACTGAGCCTTGAGCAAATGATATCACTTGCAACTTCAGTTTATATCTCAGTGGATTTGAGTATCTTATCTATGGTCATAAATAACACCAGCTCCATTCCCATTAGCTTATCATTTCAATATACACTTAGATTTACCTCCAAAATATCTCTCTTTGGCTCTTAGTCAGCTTTCTTTACCTAGTAGGCCTGATCTAAAACCCTTTGGTACACTCTGCATCCAACATCAGATGTGTTGTACAGCTCAGAGTGATTTAGGAGGCCTCTAAAGGTCTCATTTCTGTGGCACAAGTCTAGGAAACCACAGCCTAGCTTGTCACATAACATTCAAAGTCTCTATTTCAAGTCTTCTACTCAACTCAAAACCAGAGGGGTCATGATCAGAGCTGGGGACCGTTATTAAGATTGTGAGTTTTTTAATCCCACAGATATACTGATGAATCAGTCACTATAATTGTGCATACATCCAGCACTGTCTTTAGGCACAACATGGAGTAATAGAGCGGCAGGATTTAATGATTGCTGTGGGCAGTCTCAGCCTCACTTGTCTCCACTTGCTAATCTGTATTACATGCTCTCTGGTGAACTTATTTATGGAGACTTTGCAATTCTTGGCTATCTTGTGGACATTCATTTCAATTCTGTTGTTCCTGACCACCAACACTTGGCTTGCACACAGATATGTATGTTTTCTTAATGTAGTGCAGTCTCCAGTCTCCATTCAATGCATGTTGTGCCTACCATGAGAGCAGCTCATCTTAAAATAATTTCCAGCCTGAAAAAGTTAGTTTTCTCCAGAACTAACATCTGAGTTAATCCACAAATCTCCAGAGTATTTTAACTACCAAGAGGTATCAATCTCTAGATGTCTTTGTTTCTGTTTGGTGCAAGAAGAGTGAGGATCTATTATTTTTGTGATTTATTTGTACTTTATTGGTGTTTAATAAAACCTGTGTTGGTGCAGAACCATGCTTACAACAGTGAGCTTCATCAAAATTCCATAAGCAGGACTGATCTTTTCCATCTTCTATGCAATTGAAACTTTGAAACTTCCTGGCAGATTAAAACTGTGTGCCAGACTGAGACTCAAGGTCAGGGCCTTTGCCTTTCGCGGGCAAGTGCTCTACCAACTGAGCTACCCAAGCACAACCCATCCTCACAATTTCGCTTCTGCCAGTACCTTGTCTCCCACTTTCCAAACTCTACAGAAGATCTCCTGCAAAACTTGCAGGACTAGCACTACTGTAAGAAAATATATTGTGGAGACGTGGCTTAGCCACAGCCTGGGGGATGTTTCCAGAATGAAATTTTCACCCTTCAGTGGAGTGTGCACTGATTTGAAACTTCATGGCAGATTAAATCTGTGTGCCAGACTGAAACTCAAAATTGGGACCTTTACCTTTCGTGGGCAAGTGTTCTATGTCTGCATTCTGTTCTATGCAATTCATTGGAATGATCCAAGTATGAACTCAGCTCCCAGACAACAGGCATCATTTGTTCCTATGTGCAACACAATTTGCAACTGGCTGCACCCTGTTCCCTCAGTGGCTGCCAGAACAGCCTGTTTAAATTGTTGAGTGAGGCTGCCTAGTCATACATTTGTAGTGTATGGGTAATCCTTCCCTTACTTTTCTGTCATTTCCCAAAATTGCATATCTAAGTATAAAATAAATAATTATGTATCCATAAATATGAGTTAATAGTTATATATGAACAGTAGAAGAGTAAATGTACTGGAAATTTATATAAATAATAGTTCTAGCACTTATCAATTGATTCATCATCAACTACTTAAACACACTTGAATAAAGAGTACATTTGATTGTTATTATTAAAAAACATCCAGATGCAGTTTAAAAAGTTATCTCTATCTTCTGTCTTTTTTCTTGCTTCATTCCACATAACTGAACAATCTCTTCCATAATAGGGGTAACACAATATAATAAATTAGGTGAAATTCACAGACTGCTTTTTAGACCTATCATGAGTATGTATTCTTAGAGCAACCAACATCTAACTTTCTAAGTATAACTAGATGAACTCTTTAGAACAACTTGACTAACACAAAATTGTAAATTGTTTGGATGAGTGAAATCTGGTATGAATATTCATGTGAATGTTGAAAGGGAAAAAGTGGAATGAGAGTTTAATGTGAATGATAAAGAAAGTAGTACTATATTTTGCAGCAAAAGGCAGCCTTTACCAAACTCCAGCCAATCCCTATGCAAAATCTCATTCAATAATGTTATTTTCCATAAAGAAGATATGTTAACTTGCAGCCAGGCACAATTAAGACACTTACACAAAACTTTCGGCCACAGCCTTCATCAGCAAAAGGAAAATAGAGAAATGTACACTGTTCATACACACAAGCAAACACATCTCACGCACACATGTCCACCAACTCCAGCAGCTCAAGCCAGACTTGAATTATAACATGCGATGGCCACAGCAATCTGGAGGGGTTGGGGAAGGGAAAGGGATAGTAGTGTACATTTGGGTGGTGAGGGGGGGAATAGAGGAACACTGCCTGGTAGAGTGTGCAGGGACTAGAATGTCAACAGGTGCAGTGTCAAGGAGAGGAGCAAGGAAAGATGAATGGGTATATTGGCAGAGGGCAGCAAACAAAGAGGCTGGGAGACAAGAATGAAGAGGAGATGATAGGACAGATTGGGTGGAAACTATTGAGTGGAGGGTGTGGAGACAGTATGTTACTGTAGGAGGAGGCTGGGATAATTATGGAAGCAGAGAATGTGCTGTAGGAAAACTCCCATGTGCACAGTTCAAAAAAGCTGGTGGTGGAGAGGAGGCTCTAGATGGCTTGGGTAGTGATGCAGCCATTGAAATCAAGCATGCTATGCTCAGCTGCATGTTGTGCCACAGGCTGGTCTACTTTTCTCTTGGCCACAGTTTGATGGTGACCGTACATCCTAGTGGACAGCTGGTTGTTAGTCATATTGGTATGACTACTTCTGTTGCAGTTTATGTCAAACATTTTGCTGAAATGCCATGATCTCATATGCATTTTTGTCATGTTGTACAACAACTGACTACTGAAGGAAATGTGACACCTAAAAATATTGTAGTGCAACCATGACAGGGAACAGCAATAATGAAATTTAGTACTAGCTGCAGTAGCTCATAATCCACATGTAGGTACCCAAGGAATATCTCACTAGTCAAGAATTGCCCACTCAAGTGTTTAGGTGAACCTAAAATGTCACATCCCTACCATATTTCCATGCATCGAATGCTTCTTGGGAATGATTCTCAGAATTGAATTCGGTTTTGTGATTGGGCACTCATGCAATTACAAAGTGTCTCATGATTGTTTTGTCAAGTAATCTTTTCCAGCAAGTCGATTTTTACAAACCATGGTAACATTAATCATCACAACTTCCATTATTGGTGGGTGGAAAACCCATAGTGGATACATGAAGTTGATCATCAGTGTCCTTGGTCTGTTAAAATCTGATGCAGTATCATAGGCGACAAACTAATCAGCCCCTTATTTTGTTAGAGTACTTTGAGCAGAGAAAAATTTCATCAGTTATCACAAGATGAGGTACTGATTGTGTTGGAAGATGTATCCCTCATAGTGTGACAGAACATATGGTTTTGGAGACAAGAACAATCTTTAAGTCACAATTTCAATTGTTACTGGATCAATAGAGTTGGTCTGTAAAGCTGCCTGCCAGATCACCTGGCCTTACGTCACTGGATTTTTTCCTGTAGTGTTATCTTAAGGCAAAGTGCATACAGAAGTATTAAAAGTGCAAACAATGTTGGCACTGGGCACAGTGTTTGATGGGAGTGACAGTATATGGGAAATTCCATTGCGGTAGCTCCCAGCAGCCACCGCACCAAGTGTCAACTTTGTTTGTGGATACAATACAACCACATGACAGAACATGAGAAAATATATCAGAAATGTTTACACAAAAATTACACCAGATATGTCCATAAGTTGTGTACATGAATCTGAAGCATGAATTAACAAATTTATTGAACTGGAAGATCATCAGTTTGAGCATTTGTTGTGATTTACAGTAATGGTGGGAGGTATGGAACTCACCAAAATCAGGCACCCCACTGGTGAGAGGCAAGGGGACTCGTTGAAATCAAGCACCCCAATGGTGAGAGATGAGAGGGCCACAAAAATCAAGCACCATGATGGGAACAGAAAACTATTGTGTCACCATCGTTGTTCCTGGATCACACTAAAAGTAGTTTACTAACCGGACACTTAAATGTCTAACAGTAAAAGTTTTACTGTACAATCAAATTTTAAAATAAAATATCACCCACTTCAAACAAAAACATTACAACTTCATTGCAAATGTTGTATTGTATCAGATGTGTTGGTTTGTAATTCCAGTGACATAAAAAACTGAACATTTCAACTACAGTGCCATCTACCATGAATTGAAAAAAATGTTTAGGTTAAAACACATAGGTTTTGGCATAGACTCTGAACATGCACTAAAATGGGGTTCCAATTTGAAAATAAAAAATTGACTCACCCCATGGAGGAGGGGTTGAAGTGGGGGGGGGGGGGGGGGGGGGGGGCAGTTCTTACACAAACAGATGTCCTCTTTAAAAATACTAACTTCTCATCTGAAACATTTTTTGTACAATTTATGTTTTTTGATTTATTTAGTTGTCCCAAGTTAAAACAAACATCCTGTACACATCAGTTCACTGGCACCATACACAGTTCTTTAACCTATTCACAGAGAGTATGCTCAACCAGTCTTTCATGCTAAAATCACTGGGAAAGATACTCCACCAGTCTGTTATATACTAATACAACCACAATATGAATATTTGGATGATACAATGCCATTCACTTTCATTCTCCAACATAGTACATTGATAGTACATCTTTATGTTTTCCATGTGATGAAGCCCAAAATATTTTTCACCATTAACCTTGACATTATTTGGATGTACTGACTTTTGAATCATAAATGGTCCCAAGTAATAATGCTGAAGTTTCTTGATTTCATTCTTTGTCTACAAAGATTTCAAAAGTGATTCAGTCAGCACAAAATCTTAAACTTTACATACCATGAATTTCATTAAAATGTGATGTCTAAATTTTCTAGCTGGTTCTTTCTTCTCCAACTATGTAATGCTGCTTGCTGTCATTTCTGGGCAGTCAGCTTGTTTCACAGCAGAAAGTCACTGATTTTGTCACGAATATTATCATACATTTTACTATGTGAAACTGTGCAGGGTGGCATACACTTACCTTCATGAGATAAACAATTCATTGCTTTTTCAAAATGGAACAGCTTGGCAATCCATTTCTTATGTCTCATCCTGCAGTATGCTCAGAATTTCAGAATGATCTTCCTATCTCTCACATGATACAATTAGCAGGATTAGACACTGGGTGATAGAAACAGCAATGTGATTTATTTTCTTTTCTTCTACAAATGAATTCCATGTGCTAGAATGAAATTGCTGTCTGTTGTCTGACAAGATATCTGGGGCCAAATAGTAGTCTCAGAATAATATTCCTCTAGTTGTTTAATTAAGCTCTTACTGTACGTTTTTCTCAGTGGGAAGAAGCAAACAAATTTTGGAAGTAATTCCACTTCTACTGATGTCTGTGAGAAGTTTCCATAAGATTTAGGGTGCGGGCAAAAAATATACAAAGCAATGATTCTGCCTATTGTTTGTAGGAAAATAATACACATTAATCCTTTATGTTGTGTTGTAGATACCTTGGTACACTGACATAAATTACATCACCCCCAAGACATGTTATCAAAGATCACTTGGCCTTCTGCCTACACTACACTTGTCCATCCTCTTTCGGAGTACTGCTGTGTGATTAGGGATTCTTACCAGATATGATTAATGGAGTACATTGTGAAAGTTCAAAGAAGGGCAGCATGTTTTATATTACTGAGAAATAGTGAAGAGAATATCACAGACATGATACAGGATTTGTGGTGGAAATCATTTAAAAAAAGGTTTTTTTGTTGCAGTGAAGTCTTCTCATGAAATCTCATTCACCAACTTTCTCCCCTAAATGTGAAAATATTTTGTTGACGCCAACATACATAGGGAGATACAATCATCATAACAAAATAAGGGAAACTGGAGCAGAAAGATATAGGTGCTCTTTTTATCTGCACACTATTTGAGAGTGGAATAATGGAGAATTAGTCTGAAGGTGGTTCAGTGAACCCTCTGCCAGGCACTTAAGTGTGATTTGCAAAGTAGCCATGTAGATGTAGACGTTGTTGTAAACATATCCTTAGTCCAAAATATGCAGAAATGGTGTGTACATATTTAATCAGATTGTCAGTATTATGTTCTGATGTGTGATGTCTCAATGATTTTGAGTTTATCTGTTGTCTGGTAACTGCACCAAATGAATGTTGACAAATTCCAAATGTAGCCTTTCAGTAGAAACATTTTCTGATAGTAAAGCACCTCATACACATATGCCATAACTGAACCAAAGAAATATACTGAAAATAGCTCTCAGGGTATTGATTAATAATTTTTCAGTTTTTTAAATTTGGATGTGTGAATATACTCATGAAATATATTTCTTTATTAATGATTTATGGATAAACCATTGCTAACTGTGATAACTGATTGTTTAAAATATTTGTTTTATCACAATATTTAAGTATGGAAGCCTTGAAGCACCATAATATTTATCTTTTGTTACAGGTCCAACTGTCCAATGTGAGCTGAGTGGTTCATTAAATCCTATAAAAACTCTCTTCCCAAAAGTACTTAATGTCAACACAGGAAAAATGTGAACTGTTTTGTATGGTGAACATAAGGAAGAAAGTGGAGGCCTTTTGCTATAATGTGGACAATAACACACACTGCGGCACCAAGCAGCTCTCTCTCACTTAATGAACTATCAAGTGCACAAGTTACTCTTGCACTAAAATTAAAAAATGCACAAACCACCAATAAGTGTTGTGCACAAAATATATTTTACATAACTGTATGTATGTGTGTGTGTATATAAATATATTAATATGACTAATGTGGACCAAACAACAATATATTTCTAACATTAGATGTTATTTTTAGAGTTCAAAAGCTGTCAACACTAAACACAAAATATTTAGCTCAGAGTAACCAGCAAATGTGTTTTTGAAATACATTTAACTGTGGTAACTCTGTAAGATGATGACATGAATATATTCAAGCTTTTATATCAATATTTATTTTGATAACTGCCTTAACTGTGTTTAGATTTCTTTTGTTGAAGGAAAGGGAGTATGTGTCCTGAGAAAATAAACAGCTCTGTTGATAACCATAGCATAACATGTCTAGCAGTTTCACAATGGATAAATATTTTATTAACTGAAAATGTTAGAGTAAAGGTTGATTCACAGCCTGTTCTGGCTTACCATAGAATAATTTTGTCAGTGGTAGCCAGAATACTACAATATCATTAAATGTGGATCCTCATTTTATCATAATCAATATACCTGATTGATCAAGTCTTTGGTGCTGGATAAAAGTGACACATCAGTAATTCTTTTATAATTCATCTTAGTGTATGTAAAACTATAATTTTTGTTTAATTTTTCATTTATTATGAACTTAAAGTAAATTTGGCACCTGTACCTACTAATAACTAAGCTTCATGTTTTGAATGTCTTTCTGCATGGAAAGAACGCCAGAATGTGTAGCACTCATTCAGAACATTGTTACTGTATAGGCTAACAACAAACAATGTATTAACTCACTGTAAATCAACAGTCACACAGTTATTATGGCAATGTTCTTGCGAGCACTGTACTGCTGTCACCTTACAGCATAAGCAGCAGCCCATACAGAAAATGACATTAGTTTCCACATTTGTTACGAAAAGTAAGTGTTTGCTGGAGTTGTTACAAGAGATATCATAAGAAGGCCATACAGGTGGCACTTTAGTTAAAAGCATTGAACTCACATTTGGAAGAAGTGAGATTCAGATTTCCATCTACTCATTCAGGGTTAGGTTTCTCTGTCACTTAAGGTAAGTGATTAAAGGGTTTCTTTGAAAATACTAAATCAATTTGCTGTTCTCTGTCAGATTATAAGCCATCTTTAATGACCTCATCCTTAAAAAGACATGAAACACAGGTCTTCCTTCATCTTCCAGGGAATTCTAAACAAAACAAATAATTGTAGAAGGTAGCAGAAAAACTGAAAACTGAAAACACAGAGTGAAAGAAATAGATATCAAAAGAGGATTTAGTGACAAGGTGAAGGAGGCTAATTTAAAGAGGAGGACATTGGAGAAGCTACTACAGTGCTTCAGTTCTCAACCACTTTCTGCATTCCATTGTCACCACGGGCTATTCAAATACAACGTTTATTCATACTGATGTTTGTATAAGTAATCTGATTTACAGTTTTACCATCCACATAAACCTTCTTCTATAATTCTCCTGTCCCTGTGTTCGTTCCAAGTACAAATGCCTCTTAATGCCTAAAATATCCTTCAATATTTGGTAAGATTTGAGCTTCATGAGCATACTGTATACAGCAAATGATACAGTTCTTCCACTTCTTACTACTGTCTTCATTCACTCAGCAGAGTAAATATGTGACTGCGGCAATAACAGGTTTCCTTCACAGTACAAAAAATTCTAGTAATTTTTTAGTATCTGCATATAAAACACTGGCTCAAATTTATCAAAGAAAATAGCCTCAAATTTCTGTAGCTACTAGCTGAAGATTTTAAATTGCACAAAATATAGTTTAATACTAAAGTTTCATTGGATTTTAGTCTGCATACCTGGCAACATTTTTCTCACATTTTGTGAATTTATTTTGTTTCTGTAATCACTCCAAATCCACAAAATACATGCTGTTTTCCATTACAAAAAGTGTCTTTGAAGGACAAGGAATGCATCTGTGTTAGCATTTTGCTCATTTTGCACCAGTTTGGATGAACAGTGATACTTCTGTCAATTATACCTTGTCACTAAAATACAACCTGCCTTTGAATAATTCCACAATATGGTCAGACTAATTATGTATTAATAATGGTTGAACCTTATAACATTACCATATTCAGCAAAATGCCCTGTCACCAATCTATGATGTAAGTAGATAGAATGTCTACTGACTTTTTAATCAAGAGATTCTCATCAAGGGCAGACAATGACAGCAGGCTATAGTATCAGAGTTAGACATAACTGCACATGAAAAAACTGATTAAATAATCATCCTACATGACTGATGCATCATAGTGTGAAGTAATTTTTTACATGGGTGCTTCAAATAAAAGGGTAAAGGTTCCTTAAATTGTACAGAAAAAGCGTAGGACCAGAATATTCTTTTTATGTGGGTACAAGTCGACAGCTGCTGAAAACTTTTTCGAAGGGCATCATTTTCATGTGTATTTTAACGTGTGCTTGCAAAGTGACAAAATGTGCATAAGTGTTGCACTTTTTCAATTTTAAATATGGACTTCATATAATGAAAAGTCATGCAAAATTCTTATTAAGTACTCCATCACCTTGTGCTTCCCCCCTCACCCCCCACCATCATTGATGTATGGAATTTAACGTACTGCAAGCATAACAATTTTTATTCTGATGTAGCTTGATAATTCTAAAGCATATGAAATTAATAAATGGTAAATAATAAAATAAAGTGTTTATTTCAAGATAAAAGTTCAGTTTGTACAGGAAAATGACTTCCTTCAAGAAGTATATGACTCGATACAGGTAACAGAATGCCTTTTTTTATCAAATTGTTGTAAGCTTCAGCATTTCTTTTCTGTGGCAGTTACTTGGTATGTTCGCTTCTACAATTTTTTCTGCTATTATCAAAACATACTTTAAGGTACAAAACATTTAAACATTGCTAAGCAAGGCTGTGACTGGCAACCTCAAGACATTATTAAATTAAATGAATTTGTATCATTCCCAAGATGAACTACCACAACTTTATGATTTCATATAAAATCTTTATAGGAATATCAGAATCACAGATTCCATTACTGTGGTTTACTTTGACAATATATTTTTTTATAAATTTATCCCAAGAAAATAAACATTGATGACAGTAGAGTTGTTGCTGATGTGGTCCCAGATTTACGCAACTGTTATAACTTGTCTTTTACCTGGTAACATTTGTGGCATAGCTCATGAACAAAATTTAAAACTCCTCTTCTTGTTATCAACAAGAAAGAAATGAGTAATACAAAAGATTTTAAAACTCTGCAGTAATGTATAGCCTGCCTTAGATATGAAAAATACCTGGGGTCATCTAGCACACTGCTCTAATAGCTTATCCTCCAATGAAATATCTGTACTGTACAGTGGTCTCATCTCACATGGATACCTAAAGGCACTGTATGTGTACACTGTAGGGAAAAATCTAGCTAGATACTGTCATCTATATCTAGAGCAATCTAGCTGTGGTACTGTGGTACAAACAGAGAAATTTCCTCTGACCTGAGCACCAGTAGATACAGCTTAGAAAAAGCCTAGATAAATAACTGTATAACTTATGTACTTTAGAGATTGTCTGGACATATCTGCATAGACTGAAATAGAGCTGTACTCTCTGTATGGTCACCATGCGATAATAGTTACAATCTGTCACTTGCACTTTTGAGAAAAAATTTTTTAAGGAGAAAGGCAGCTGTAATTCAAAAGGAAGAAAAGTCCGTGGTAAAAAATATAGAGCACTAAAAATAGGAGAAGAAGGAAGACACGTCATTTTTCTAAGGAAAAAAGAAATGGAGGTGTGAAACCTTAAATGGATTTTGTAAGAGGGTCTCATTATGTTAGTCATTGTTTACTTGAGTTAATGTGCACAGAAATGACAGTGAAACTGAAAATGAAACTAATTGAGGCATTGCTCCAATGCTCTATGAACTACTCTTCTCTTGCTTCAAATTTCTGACTTCCAAAGTCATTATTACAAATTGTGCAGTTTCCTGACTACTTCTCCTACACTTCTCTCTGTAATAATGTCAAATACTTAACCTTTTTTGAATCCTCATGTTCTCATGCCATAGTTCTTGATCCATAAAACTTCAGTAATTCAGCTGTAACCTAACTTTGTGTTCTGATAACATTTTGGCTTGCTCCAAAGATGGCTGAATAGTTTACGACCAAAGTTTTAACAGATGACAAAGTTTGATTACAGATGAAATCCATAAAATTTATCAATCACTTTAGCCTTTTCATTCCTTGTCTCTATGCAGTGACATACTTCACAATTTATTATGTAACTTAACAAGTCCAGTCAAATGATATGTTTCTTGTAGTCCCAGGTAAGACTCAGCATGCCATTTTCAAATCTACAAAAATGTATATCTGTAAAACATTCATAGAGGAATTGTAGAACATGAGGCTTATCTTACCTGACAACTAGACAGACAGCTATCAATAGAAAGTGTAAATCTAGGGATTCAAATTATCTCTACTAAAGAGCTCTTAATGGCATTTGGACTTTTAGATACTGCAGAGAGAGCTCTAGATCCCAGAAAAATCTACAGTATATGTCTACATCAAACAATCTACAGATAAAATCACAGCTAACAAAGGTTCTCCTACTATGGATTTTCTGTGCCAGAATTTAGGCAAAATGACTCTGTCAGCTTTCTGGCATGTTTGCTTAACTGTGTACATTAAAAAACCATTGCCATAGCACACATAGATCTCCATAAATCCAAAAAAACTATGAATTCCATAAGCAATTTCCCAAACTACACACTATGTTCCACTCATCTTTCAGTTAGTTGGTAACTGGTTCACTCCACTTTTGTATTGACTTCATGAAAATAACAATTCTAACCACCAGTGTTTTTGAATCATTACTGGCTTCATCCTTCATACAATATCTATCCAAGTCATTATTCATTAACACCAGCAATGTATTGTCATGAAATGTCTATTGCACAGTGCCTGTGCCACTGTAACTGATTATGTTGTTCATCACTATTGAAATCACCTCCCCCTAACAAATATTTTGATATATATTATTAACAAGCATCTTATTTCCCTGCTCCCAAAGGACAACTTGTTCAGGATTATTTCTTATTATGTTATCAGTCATATTTACATGTAGTTTTACCTTCATTTATAGCTAATGTGGGAATAAACATTTTGTGAAGTCCATTAATGATTTACAATATTCAGTAAATTAAATGTAGTTTGTTGTTTCAGTTATTATTTGCTATTAAAGTAGTTTGATAAATTTGAGAATTGTCTTTCTTCTTGCTCTTGATCAGCACTTCATCCCTACATAATGATATTATTATTTTACTGTATTTTTAAGCTGTACATGAATGTATTATTTATATTTCTCATAGAATTTCAAATTATCATAGATTCAAAATTAGCCAAGATGACATGACATAGCATGACAGTTACAGAGTTGTTAAAGAATAATGAAAGCAAGGAAAAAAGCACTTTGCAATTGCAGCTTGATAATGAATTATACTGAATGACTGAAACTCAAACTACACTTAACTTGTTGTACACTACTAGCTTTCACTTTCAGAGGCCGCACTTACAGAAGTACCAGAGATTCTTCCCTCAGAACTGTTATGGATCCTCCACATACTAATATGTTTATGCATTATGAAGAAATATGTTTCTGTGAGTCTCCTGATCTGTCTCAGATTGCTTGATGAAATCTTTCTTTTGTAATTTCTTGGAACTCGGGTCTACAACAAGTAATTTTGTTTATTAAGCTGTACTTACAAGACAAAACTCTGCAGTCTAACATTAGACAATATTGATTGTTGTCTAGTGAATATTGGGAAATACACCCTAACAAAAGAAAAATAATGTAACCTTTTTTTCCATTATGAGTGTAGATGCTAAGTGATATTTTTCTTTTTCCTACTGTGGTACACATGCCATCATTATAGACATTTATCTACAACTGATAGTGGCCATCACCACATATATTTTCACACTGATGTTATTAATAACCAATTATGTATACAGTTTGGTAACTGTCACATTTTCCTTAACTTACAACAGCTACTCTGTCTGCATTATTTTCTTACAGTTACTTATCATGGCTTTGCCCGAACTTTATCAAAATTCGTTAGAATGCTACAGAAACCTTATTCCTCATCACTGCTACTTTCCCAAACTGGAATACTTTACAGCTACCCATATGATCAGAACTGATTTTTTTTTCAAAAGTATGTCCTGAGATAAGGTCCCTATCAGATGCTCAGCAGCCACTCACTGTCTTCTTAACTTTCATAATGTTTTTGTGAGCCTCCAGCCTGCCACCTGTTCCCTCTACTCACTCTTTCCCACTCGTACATCTCTCATTGGCTCTTACCTTTGTGATAATTGTATTTCTAAAATGTAACCCATAAGTGAAATCATCTCTATCTGATATCAGCTTCCTATGGTATAATGCAGCTGTTCATTAGATTGAATGAGGCTAATGATTACACTGGTGATATACGTACCCTGTTGCAGAACATACTTTGTAACATAACATTACAGACATAACTGCTTGTTTCACTACATCCCTTGGTATTTGCTCTAACCACCAGTACTTAAAATTTCAATGAGTACCACATCCCTCTGCACTCCACCTTTTCTTCTCTTCCCATAATCCTGGAAACCATCTTCTTTTTCTGCTTATTCTTTGTCTGTCTCTCAATGTCAGCTCCAGTTTGGCATAAGCAAATGTTCAATTTATTTGTGTAACTTCTTAAGATCTCAATGCTAGTATCATTCCATATATTATTCTAATTATCTTCTCATCTCAGGTCTAGCAAACTCTTTCCCCTATTCCTGCATTCTGAATGATTTTTTTCTATGTATGCTGTACTTTTTATAACTAGAAAAATGTTAATAACTACAGTCAGAAAATTAGATCATTTGATGAATATTGCTGCATGGAATAAGAGCCCATGCTTATAAATAGCACCTTTCTCGTTATTATATGACATATTTCTGTCTGTCTACCTCTGTTTGTGTATGTCTTATTGTAACTGAGCTTAATTTTTGTGGTTAAATATTCTCTCTCATTTCCTTCTATGATTTCTGTATAGTACTTTTTTTTTTTTTTTTTTTTTTTTTTACACATTTCACATGAAAATACTTTTCATATTTCTACCTGTACACACATATTGTGTAAACAGCTAATAGGTACAAGGCAGATGGTACTCAAAATAGTACCACACATTACGATTTCCTGCCAATCCATTTGCACATTTGTTGAAAGAATGACTGTGTCAATGCCTCTCTGCACACTGCAGTTAGTCTAATCCAATTTCCAGAGTCCCTAGAGAAGTGCTAAGGGAAGGGCTGAAGTGTTTTTATGAATGAAGGTAGACTTCTGTTATGCTTTTCAGATTATAATACTTTTAATATTTTTATTATGAACTATAGTTTGACACACCTCCTTATCAAGGAAATTCTTATTTTATTTTATGCATAATTTTTTTTAGCTCATTAAAGATGAATTCCTTTCATACTGAATGTCAGTGTTTTCTCCAACTGAATACAGAACAACCTTTCCATCAAAGGATGTGCAATAGTATCACTCACATGACTGTTGATATCCTAATGGAGACCATTAGTTGCCCCTCATAATGCTAAACTCAAGTGTTGATGGTTTGATGAAGTACCCAGGCTGTCATTTTACATCCAGCACCATTTTTAGAATACTAATCTTTAATTAGTAATGACCTTGGCTACTATGTGAGGTTACTCTGTTAACTGCAAATAATGCTAACATATAGATGTGTGAAATAGTACAACAGACAAAATACCATCCACATATAATCTAAATAGCAGACTGCAACTGAAGCATTCTAATTCATTATTGTGCTCTGATGAGATAATAATAAAAGCCACTGTGCCAGGATGGTGCAATGGTTAACACATCCGCATACTAAGCAGGAGACCTGGTTTAATTCCTGGCCTTAGCACAAAATTTAATTTGTCGTATCAGTTTGAGTATATGCATAGTAAATGTTTGATACTTGAAAAGGTCTCGGGAACCAAATAGTTTCATTTTATAATAAAACTGCCTTATAAACTCCATACTCATCAAATACACTCTTTTAACATCACAGCATAGCACACATACCAGTACTATCAGCTTTGCAAACTTGCAGAAAAGAATTGCTGAATTTCTGTATGAAATAAGCTATCATCTTTGTAAAGTATACTCTTAGTTTCACATTTATGATGAATGGTGGTTCCTGTTTTGTAGCTGTACCTTAAATACCCAGTGGTCCAACAGAAAATTGCCAATGTGGACTGATAATTTACTGGCTTTAGTCTAGGGGATCATTATAATCTCAAATTACTCTGCCCTCACAAAAAATAATCCAGTATTCTTTGTAGGTTTAAATACTAGTGAACTTACAGAGACACTTTCCCTAATCTTGAGTGTGATGTTATTTTATTCTTATTGTCATAACAGTAGCATAAGCAATCTGAAAACAGCAAAAAGTTGTATATAGAATATGCACTAGATTATGAATGTTTGGAAATCACAAATAGAAATGGATTGTCAGTGGTAGGTATCCAACATCACTCCCTAGAAATATCAGTTCATACATTCACCAATGGTGTATTTTAAAAATTATTTTTCATTATTATCTTTGTAAGTAACTACATATTTAATTTTAAACTAGTATCATTTTCAAGTATTAATTGTGAAAAACTGATGTTTTTCTGCTTGAGTTTTCAAAAGAAACTCACATTCAGTCCAAAAACACCAGAATTTTATAAGGTGATCATACATATATAAATCATGTATGCTGGCTGTGCTGACTCTGTACATTAATTTATATGTTAAATATACATCTCCAGTATCGTAACTCACTTGTAATTTTGAGATACTAAAAGGAAGCATACCAATGACTTGTGGATGCTGCTTTATTTGCTATAAATAGAACCCTTTGAAGTAATATTAGACATCATCTGGAAAGAAGTATTCTTAGAGAATAACTTTTGTTGGTTTTGTGTATTTGTATGGGCATTGTTATTAATACACTGTCCTTCAGTTAATATTGTTAAGAAGCTCATATTTATTGTGCCCCATTTGTCCCACAGTTGTGCTCGTACGGAACAGTAAAAACTGAATGTTGCTAAAGGTACTTGATCATCTGATAGCAGGTCAGCTGCAATAAATGATATGGACCAGTAACATCCCTTCCTACAATCAGACATGTAGTTTATCATAGTATATCTAAGGAAACTGGTAGTATACATGAGAGTTCAGATTAACAATGTAATTTGCAACATTTAACCCGAATTATAACTTCAAATCTTATGTTTGACATATATGTTGAAATTGTGGAGCTGTATTTGTGAAATAATGAAACGTGTATGTATATTCTACTCTCTATACTTTCCTACATTTCCTTCTACATTCCTTCCCTCTTCATGCTTTCCTTTATTACTTCTTGATATGTACACACAAAAACATAGCCTCCTTAGTTCTGCTGCTGTTTCACTCTTCAATTAAAGAAAAAATAAAAATAAAAAATCTGTTGCCTCTCAAATCAGGTCTGAGGATTGGAACCCTTAGCCAGGAGTTATCACAAGAAAAACACATTCATATAGCGTATCCTCCATTGAAACTTAATAAGAACTTATTAAAAATATTTGAAACATAATGTATACACTTATAGATGCACTCAGTATATACTCCTAAACCTACATTAATGTGAAGCCAATTAAGAATTACCTTGTACATGGGCGTGCAAAAAACGTAGAGACAAAAGTAACTTTCACATGATGTGTCACTACCAGTTAACATAACTCAATGATACAGGAACCATACATAGAAAGAACTGCTACAATTTAGTGCAGAAGGTAACTGAAAGAAATATGTAATGATATGAATGGAAATGACACTTTTATTCAAAAACAGTAATTACACTGAAGTTACCGTGATTCATGGCTGTTCCCTAGGTATTACAAAAGACATGACATGGTTCTTAATAGGGTGTGCAATCACCATACATGGCAATGCTTACTCTGTACTGGCTACCATGCTGGCAACAAGGTTGGTATGGAATTATTCTGGTAGGGCATTCCATTCCTCCACCAGCATCGTTGAGGACTGGTGAATGGTTGTCGGTGCATGTGGATGTGCAGCAATATGTCTCCTCAATATATCCAACATGTGCTCAATGGGATTTATGTTGGAGGAGGGGGCAGGTCAGTCTATTTGCTAAATGTCCTTTCATTCCAAGAGTAACTCCAGCTGTGGAGTTTGATGCAGTCGTGCATTGTCATCTATAAAAATGAAGTGAGTGACAAATTCACCCCTGAAATAATACTTATAGGCTAGGAATACAGCACCATAATAACATTGACTGTTTAGTGTACCATGTTCAAAGATTTAAAGGTCAGTATGTTCTGAAACATTATGCCTCCTCACAGGACAACACTGGACAATGAGGCTGATCACGTTCAACAGTGTTCCTTGCTGCATTAGGTATTCCCACCTCTCGCAATATAAGGATACGTCCAGCATTGTCAAACATGATCATCTTGGTGGTCAAGGTGTTATGTTGTTGGGAGACATAATGTTGTATGAGCATGCTGGCATCCAAATCTTTTAATACCATAAACTCACCAATCAACGTTATTGTGACACTGTACTCCTCCCCCATGTGCATCCTTTCAGTGGTGCATTTTTATGAATGAAAATGTGGCACTGCATCAAATAGCAGAGATAAAGGACCTCCTGGAACAAGAGGATACCCAGTAAATGGATTGGACTGTATTTCTTGACTTAAATCAAACTGAGCACATGTGGGATGCATTGAGGAGATTTACTGCAGCACATTGACATGCACCAGCTACCATCCAGCAGTTGTCAAGCACACTGATGGAAGAATGGAATGCCCTACCAAAAGAACTAATTACCAACATTTTCACAAGTACTAGAGCACATTGCAGAGCATGCATTGCCATCCATTGTGATCACACACACTATTAAGAAGCATGTCTCACTGTTGGTGATGTTCAGGGAACCATTATGAATTGTGACGACTTATGTGAAATTATTACCTTTGAATAAAAGTGTCATTTCTGTTCATCTCATTATGTATTTCTTTCAGCTACCTTCTGTACTAAACTGTAGAAGTTCTCTCTATGTATGGTCCATGTTTCATTGTGCTATGTTACTTGACAGTGACACATCCCATGAAAGTTACTTTTGTATTTAAGTGGGCAAAACTTTGAGTTTGTGTCATCAGAAAAGTAACTTTCACTAAAACTGAAGCAGTTTTATTTTCGAAAACATTTGTCTGTTACTGTATATTTTGCACTTAATGTATATATAGGGAAGAGTATTATACCTAGAAAATAGTATAGCTAGGAACACTTGATGTTTTTTGTGCCAGTGCTTCAATCTAGTGACTGAGTTTAGAATCACTTGAAATAATGTTCACTAGAGACAACTCCAAACAGTTTCTGACATTTTCTACAGTTTTTGTTTGTGCTGACAAGAGATTGTATTTTGTACAGCATTTGCAAATACTTCAAGTGCTATGCATTTAAGTGCTATATAACATTTAATTTATTGTTAATTCTTGAGTTACAGAACTTTATAGGGAGTAAAATTTCATATAAATTTTAAAACTAGTTATATAACATGTGGACAGTTAAGCTATACTTCATCAGTTATGCACCATTTTATATCTAGAAACAGAAGAAGGTAATTTGGCTTGAGATATGGGAAATTTACAAATTAACTGAGTTTTGTTAATTTCGTAACAATATTATCTGTTTGGTAAATGAATATTTGTTTTAGTTTCCAATAATTTCACTTTCAAAAAGTGTGTCACTTGTTACTGGTTGTGGAGTAACACTTCTGCTTAATTTGATTTCACTTACTGATTTTTGGTGTGTAGTACAATAATAATGTTACAGACAGGCGACTAAATACAGTATTGACAAGATTTTCTCAATTGCAGCACTTCAAAATTGCAATAGAATGTTTCTTCCTAGGTACAGGACAATGGTGGACCTTGGAACATGCTTCTATCTTTGGAAAAACCTTAATTTCCTGAGTGACTTGGGAATTTTAGAAAAAGATTGCAGTACATAAAAAGTGGAAGCTAGAAGTGAAAGTCAGCAAAGGGTCAAGGTAAAACACGCCCTCATGCTAAAAATAGTTGGTGAAAACTTCTTTAATTTTCACACCAAATATGTGGCTGAGAATGTCTAGGTGATGCCTTCATTCACTGCATTTATTCATTTGCATACTATGTTCTTTGAATGCCATCATGGATGAGAGCCTTCAGAGATGTAGCATGAATCAAGTTATACATTAATATGCAGAAGCAGTCACTGCAGAATATTCCTGTAAAGTATATGAACAGATTATGACACACGATAAGCTACTCATATTGATAATTGTGGGAATCAGTTACAAATAACTTTATGTATATTAGCAGAAAAACGAATACTTAAAAAATTATACCCATTCTCTTCTATTAATCAGCTGCTATTTTTTTATCTGATACTTCAGAGAAAGCATTTCTGAAACTCTAAACATACCTGTACCACTATCAGCTGTCCATATACTGGAAATAATGCATAATTTGTTCATGTGTCCAAATATTTTGATAAGCTGCATAAAGTGAATATAATGAGGTATTATTTGGGGATTTATAATTTCCTTCATTATGCCTGCCATTGACCTATTATATACTTTTGCACCAATACCATTCTGAAGGCTATATAGGGATGCATAGTCTACATGGTAATTATTTTTACTTCTGTTATTGTGGTTGTGAATTGCAGTGTATGCCTTACAATAATTGTTAACTGCAGTTACATTAGGAAGTACTAAACATGCAATATAACTAGCATTTTTCATAGAGAATCCAGAGGCAGGTTTAGTTAGCACACAGCACTGTTAGCAGTAGATTTGTACAAGAGTATTTCATAATTTGTAGGAACAATATTTCTATTTAAATTATATGAAATTATTTAAAGAAATGATACCTCCTTGTGTCATCTGTGCTGCCATAGAAACACTGATGCATGTTTGTTTTATATGCTGCCTGCCCTACAAAATAATTTTTGTGGCTCAGATTGCTTCCAGCAGGCTCCCTCTCCATGCATAGTGGCAACTTACATCATTTTCACTGTGCATGTATTGGCACTTTAGTCAAACAATCCCTAGGTCTTTGAAGAGGCTCCTTCAAGGTATTTACTTATCAACTTTACACAGTATTTTTACTGGATGCTTCCATAAAACAAATTCTTTTGTTGACAGCTGTGTTCCCCCAGATTATTATGCTAAAGGATGGTACTGAGTGAAGGTGCACTTGTAATCTCATTTGCATGTGGTGTTTATTACTCCCCCACCTTATGAATTGGGCTACTGTCAAGGTGGTGTGTGCTTTGCAATTACAAACTACATCATAGAATAGTTGTTACTCAGGGAGGTGGAGTGATTTGAGGGCATTACACAAAGTGGTTTGGGAACTAAAATTCACTACAATCCAATCAGTTATTGTGTCATGATTGTTGCATTTGTTTAACAAGATAAAATGGTGCTCTGCCATCTCATTGCTTACACTGTGTGTAAAGAGCATGATTCTATGTGCTCTTAAATCATATCAGGTCCATAGTGCTAATGAACTACATCACCCATCTTCAACAAAGGTACTTCTATTTTTTAAACATGTTATTTTACTTCCACATATAATAAGGTTCTCATCACAGAACAGAAATAAAATTTTTGGATCACTACTTACTTAGGCTATGTACACACTGAAACTTACCAAGAGACCACAGGCTATTACTCTTATTTCCATTAAGTGAGAAGAATAATATAAGACTGTTCCAGATTTTTACCATCCTTGTAACCATTCTAGCAGAACACACAGTTGCCACCATTTAAGATGCTGACTTATAAAGGCTATTAGAAATTGTTAAATTCTTACTGTTGTAAACACACAGAGCTTAGACTAATGGACAGAACAAAATTTCATGACACACTCCATTGCATAGTGCAACACAGTAATCGTCATAAGTGACTGGTTGGGACATTCTGTTCAATATTGTGCTTATTGGGGGACAATGGAAAACTAACAATATGAAATTGGCAGGGAGAATGAGCACTAGGGGGGGCTCTTACTATTATGGTTTGTTTTTTCCTTGATGCAACTACTTGTTTGGTTCTGCTGCACAAAAAATGAGTTGCCTGTGATTTGGGCTCAGCAGAAAAAGTGAAAACGATGCCCTCTTCTTCTATATCTGTGGAGGAAAAAGAGGGAAAGAAAAATATTATGTCCTGTTGGCAATGTTGCCAAGAAGAAATAGTGGTACAGAGAGCATTTTATCTTCATTTTGGGCAATGAGACTGAAGTTGAGGGTGGCTTCAATATTCCTGAGCCCAGTTTGTAGCCCCCCCCCTCCCCCCTCCCCCCGAGACATCATTTGGCTGAACAAATGATTACCTCTGACCACTCTCCCCACCAAGTTCGATGCTGGGCTATAAACTTCAGCATTATGCCTTGGTGTTGCTGTGCAAAGCAGCTACACCAGGCCCAGTTTAAGTGCTAAAAATCTTCTCTCCCCTACATACTATATAGCTCAGCCTGAAGAAAGGCACAAGAAAAACGTCCATGACCATTTTTAAAATATTGCTGTAGCATCTGCTCCAGAGCATATAGAGAAACCAAAGAGTGAGAATTTTAACTTAATTCCTCTTGAATACAATTTGAGTGAATTAAGCAGTTGTCAACTACTTCAGGATTTGTTGGTGAGATCATGAATATTTTCCAGTAGTATACCTGCCATATCTGAAGAGAGCATGCTGCTGTCTCACTTGAGGTGCAGAGTCATAGCTCTGATCCACATTGGGGATTAATTGTGTGTTTAGCAGTTACAACAATGATGACATCATAGCATGGTCATCATGTGATTTTGTATTCATGATACTGCTAATTGCCTTGTCACTGATTTGTGAACAGGATGTATTCTTTCGCACTTGACCAGGTGTGGATCCAGCAGTTCCATTCTGGTGAGTAGGGAGATGGAGAGGTCACACTTTGTTACTGTCTCTTGCTCCTCCCCCCCCCCCTCCCTCCCCACTTTTCAACAATAACTTGCAACCACTTCCACTTTTAATGTCCCACAAAAGCCTTTGACTTTAATAACCATTACAATATACCCAAGAAATTGCAATTCCAAGAAATATAATATCTGAAAAACATTCAGTCAAAATATTGAAAAGTACAAATGTGAAGCAATTAATTTAAGAACTGTAATAGCAACAAACTCTCCCATGTTTCACAATGTCATAATTTACACACTCTAAAATTATCATGTGTACTCACTGTTATTAGTATTTCACTAGGCATGACCATTGTGAAATGTGATCTGCAGAGTATGGCTATGTGAGCATGTAAACGAGGAGAATGTTGTTTCTTTCAACCATTTCGACCTATATTCAAGAAGTCTCTCTCTCTCTCTCTCTCTCTCTCTCTCTCTCTCTCTCTCTCTCTCTCTCGCTGTGTGTGTGTGTGTGTGTGTGTGTGTGTGTGTGTGTGTGATCCTTTTTTGTTTCGGTGTAGTGTCTTTCACTTTCTGTCTTCCCTCACTCAACATCTCAACATTCTGGGTTTGATAGTTCTACTGTGGACACACAAACCATGTTAGATTTGTTGTTTAATTCAAGTATGAACAGAAATGAATGTTCATCTTTACCTGGCTGGAATATTTCTGGTCAGGCCGCAAGCCCATCCACATGGCCTGGCACTCACACGAGCAACTCAAAAACTGTAGCTTTATGTTTTCAAGACAACTTCTTCTTCTTTTCATTTGGACCTGCTTGGAATCATGGGGCTTGTTCTGACTCCTTATGTTCTGACTCCTTCAGGAGCTGTGGCAAGGGAGGGGGGAGGGCTATGGGGGCTATAGCCCCCCCTATGGAGTATCATATTACACTGGGTAAAATGACTTCAGAAATGAGTGAATGTATTACTCCAACAGATTCAATCATTTTTTTAATAATTATGTAACAATGTAGGTTGCAATGTATTTCAAACACATTTTAACAAAAGAATAAGAGCAGCAAATAGCTTACTATCTAAACCAATAAATATCATTTAACTTAAAATGGGTGCCTTATTATTTTTGATGCACATTTTTTATGCTGAACTCAAAACAATTACAAAAAATTACTTTAAGCAACACCAAATTTTACCAATTTGTCACTGGAGGACCCCAACTCTCCTTTTGTTAAGCGATATTCCATTCCCCCAAACCCTCTACCCCCTCTCCCCCCATTAGCTCCCCCTCCCCTTGACTGACTTCTAGAATCGCTCCTGTCCTCCATTTCTTTCACTGTGGTGGTACAGTTGTTCTTGGAGGCTTTCCCTCTAACTGTTGTGGTTTAGATCCTGTTTGTGAATCTGCAAGGGTTTATGTGATCAAATATCTATAGAAGAGAAGCCACCTTTTCCTCCTGTGTCTTATTGGAGATGGAACAGCTCACAATTGTATCTGATCCTGTAGGTGCCATCCTTTCTCTTATTGGCCCTAGTATCGCCCTTAGGATTTCACATTCCTTATGCTTTAGTTTCCTTAGTGGATCCTTCCTGCAGATCAAGAGGCATAGAACGGCTGCTGAGTTATATTGTCTGATTTTAAGATTCTAGGAAGGTACTTGGAGGTGTAAATTCTCTTGAAGGAGCGACAGACCCTCTCCACATGGCACATCTGGTATCTATTGCCCAGTTCTCACATTCATTTGCTGAAATCCACTGCAGGGACTTGAGAATGGTGGTGCCTTCTAGTGGAACTGCAGATGGTGCTCCCTAAATCTATTTTGTATATACTACCTTTCAACTAGTCGTGCTTGATATGTGGTAAAGGTTCTGTAGTTTGTGAGCAGACTCCTTGGTATTGTTGGCAAATAATACAAGGTCATTTGCAAAGTCTGGGCAGGGTACAATGAGGTCATCTTAGTTGTATCCAATCTTCATTGCAGTTCCTGGTAGTAGCATATAAGACCATTTCCTGGTAATCTATACAGATGAAGAGCATGCATGAGAAGGTATTACCTTGCATAACTTCTGTTTGGTTGGTGATAGTCTGAGGGTTCCTCGGAGTGGTATAGACTAGTTTGGTCATGTCCTCATCTAGGCTCAGTTCTTGTGGACAGGAGATCAGGGTATGTCTGTGTATTGAATCACATGCCTTTTTAAAATACATTAGGATGACTACCCAGAGGTGTCCACTGTGGCTCTGGTATGTAAGGGTGGTCTTGAGGTTTTGTATTTGCTCTGTGCAATATCTACTGGCTGGGAAACCAGCCTGATATTCAACTAGATGGGTGTCAAGTTGGTTGGTGACTCTAGTTAACAGGACTCTTGAAAAAATCTTGTAGTTGACTTATCAGAGATATGCCTCTGTAATTGTCACATTTGATCTTACTACTCTTCCAGGGGAAAAAAAAAGATGGATGACAGTGGAGGTCCATCCTTTGACAGTTAGTTGAGAAATTTGAAAATTGGTGTATTTAAAAATATAGCCACATACTGGTTTGGGGAGGATCAGCACATGCACTCAACATACAGTAACACTGAACCCAAAATTCTTATAGTAAGGCTTACTTTCAGAGCCGCTTTGAAATACTTACTATAAATTATTACATTAGCCAATAAAGCAATTTTGTCATGTCATGAATGACTAGTGACCGAGCTGAATGCTGTTACTGCTACCAATTGCCATTGTCATCTCCTTCATGTTACACCATCAAACATGCTCTGTAACATGGCACAGCATCAGATTGTGGTTTATAGTGCTGTCATCCAATTTTTCTCTCATTTACTTAAAGTTCATAAAAATCAGGTTGTTTGCAATAGCACACAGAAGAATGTAGGGTTACTGATGAATAATGCCAGGACTGTAATAGTTTACTTCACACAAGTTGCTAAACAAGCAAACACAGCTTGAGAGCTTTCAGCAACACTGTAGCACATGAAGTAAAGGATGTAAAATCCCTATTCCTTATTATGAGATAACAAACCCATTACCCATTGTTCAATTTTAACATGAATTTTGTATCATTTCAGCACACAACTGTGAAGAGTCCATGCTTGATGCAAACCAGGGATCCATAAACAAAGCCAAAGTTTTGACAGCTGTCAAAAGCATTTCATGGAAAAATTCTACACAAATAGAAATTACACGACTTACAACAGTCTAGTAATAAATGGACAGTTGACAGAGTACTCACTGATGCCATATGGGCATCTACTACAAACCAGTGTTTACTTAAGAATGGCGTTATAGCCAAAACAAGCTTCTAGTAAGGCAGAAGCACATTTAATTAAACTGGCTGGGATATTAAATCCCTATCCTCTGTAAATAACATGTAGGGCCAAAAACGACCAAGACAGTAGCAGTGACTGTGGGGGCAGGATTGGAAAAGTATTGTTCACCATCAGAGGATCAAGGACCATTGGCTAAAGGATGATCCTGTTAGGAGGCTCAGTCGAAGTCTGTAGGGACAGAGGAGGTGGCAGAGCAATCATGCCTTGGGACTCTTCCTGTGACACTGGGGTGAGGAATGGTTGGGGCAGAGGGAGTGGTTCTGTTTGCATAGGTTCCCAAACTGTGACCAATGCACCTGCCCATGTGTGACTGGAGGCACAGAAGTAGAGGTTGTACTGTGGTGTAGGAGAGGGGTGCAAAACCTGGTTGGAAATGACCCTAGTGTGTGGTCTGTGAGACAGAAGAGGGGGCAAGGAAAGAGTGCCAAGTACAACAGCAGTTTCAGTGAGAGCTGGTTGTGGTGGTGGACCAGGTGAATGCCCACAGCCTCGGTAAAATAAAAAATAATGTTGTGTGACTAGGGCCTCCCATCGGGTAGATCGTTTGTCTGGTGGAGGTCTTTTGATTTACGCCTTTTCGGCGACTTGCGCATCGATGGGGATGAAATGATGATTAGGACAACATAACACCCAGTCCCTGAGCGGAGAAAATCTCCGGCCCAGCCAGGAATCAAAGCCGGACTCTTAGGATTGACATTCTGTTGCACTGACCACTCAGCTACCAGGGGCGGACACAGCCTCAGTGTCGAACAGCTGATGGCCCTTGTGGTCAATGACAATACCTTGAATCCACACTGAATGCTAGATGAATATGCAAGCCCAGACTTGGGTGCCCCATGCACAGGCTGGCCTATAGGCAGGATGGGAATGCAGCTTATGATACAGGAGGTCGAACAGGGTGTGATGCCTATGCTCCTATAGAATTTTAGCTGGACAAACGGCTTGATGGGGGTGGACCGATATGTTGGGTTGGGTTGGGTTGTTTGGGGGAGGAGACCAAACAGAGGTCATCGGTCACATCGGATTATGGAAGGACGGGGAAGAGAGTTGGCCGTGCCCTTTCAAAGGAACCGTCCTGGCATTTGCCTGGAGAAATTTAGGGAAGTCACAGAAAACCTAAATCAGGATGGCCGCACACAGGATTGAACCGTCATCCTCCCGAATATGAGTCCAGTGTGCTAGCCACTGCGCCACCTCTCTCAGTGGACTGATATGTCATGAGAAACTGTGCAAGGCATCCTCAGTCAACACTATCTGCAAAGCCTTCCACATATGCATCTTGAAGGTACTGACCATCAGTTCAGCCTCCATAGTGATGGTAGGGTGGAAAGTGATGGTACTCAGATGGTCAATGCCACTGCAGCGACAGAAGGTCTTAAACTCAGTCAATGTAAATTGGAGCCGATTTTCTGATATATAAGAAACTATCAGCCTTGATTGCGGTAATGAAACCAACATTTACCTAGGTTTCAGTCCAAGTAATTGAGCCATCTTCAGAAGATAAACCTGATTCTATAATATGTCTACGAGGGCATAGTCTAGAAATAAAACTAAAACAGTCTGAATAGGCATAGTCACATTTTAAAAATGCGGTACATAGGTACTATTGTCTGACACCAGAGTATAAAGCGCCTGATCAGTGGCCAAAATGCTCTCAAGATCGTAGATGGTGGCAAGGGAGATAGTGGATGATATGCACACCACATATGGGAAATTGGAAAGGCCATCCACCACAAAGAGTCACGTGTCTGTCAGCTCTCTGAAATAGTCCAAAGAAAATCAATGTGAACCCTTTCCTATGGCTGTCAGGATGGGTCCATACAGAAAAACATTGCACTAGGAACACCTGATTGAGGGAGCAGAAGTGGCATGTGTGTTCAATGTCAGTACTCATCCTGGCCCAACAGACGTGTTGCCAAGCCCAGGTCTTCAAGTGCTTCATCCCCTAATGTGACACATGAAGAGCTGAAGGATGTGAGGCTGGAGTGAGCGGGTAGGGGGAATGAAGATTCTGCAGTCAGAGCCCTCCAAGGGCAATGTCAAGGCAGTGAGGTGATAGCACAGCACAAAACAATTATGAATTTCACTTCGTTAGTGAGAATTAGTACAGAGTTGTTTTCAGCTGTTGACACAACGATGGGGAGGCAGGCAGGGTGTCTGCATTGGCATGCAGGCCATGGAATAAAAGTTGATGTTTTAATGACAGCCGCCTAAAAGTAGCAACCAGCTCTGCAGAAGCTATGCTGTTTCAACTGGGAGCTTAGACTGATGCCGGAGCATGGAAATAAAAGGCTTTCCGTCAGTCAACAGGTGAAATTTGCCACCATACAAATATGGAAACATGAAAATTTTTGAAGCCATAAATAATCGCTAAAGAATTTTTGACGCCATAAATAATCGCTAAAGCCTCTTTCTCAGTTTGGGATGGTTGAACTGTGCAGACTTTAACGATTTAGAACCCTTTTCCAATGGAGATGAACCAAGCTGACAAAATGTGTCCTCATTGATTAAGGACAGAGCAGCGCTGGTGTCCAACTGGAATACCACAGAATAACTGAACAGCATCAGATCCAATATGAGCCTCTGTAGCGGCAGAGAAACTGCCAGCAGCAAAGCTGAGACAGAGTTGGTGGCAGGGTTGTCCTATCACAGCATAGGACACGGCCGGCAGATTACCTGTTGACACACGACAGCCAGATGACTGTCCTCTCTGTAAATTCAGCACACCACAGCACAAAATGTGCACTGGCATGTGGAATGCCAATTTTCACACTCAGGACAAGACCATATGTCTGTGATGCGCATGATGATTGATGCAATACTGAGGAGGGAGGGAGTTTCGAACCCCCTTGGTTAACATTACAAAAAAGGTCATGCGATGCTGAGGTGGGGCGATGGTGGCTGGGGGGGGGGGGGGGTGGAGGGAGGGGAGGGAGGGGGAGGGGTGAAGGAGACTTAGTATGCGACACATGAAAGTCTCTCAGAGGATAGTAGTGGTCCAGATAGCCGTGAACTCGGATGAGACCTAGAATTATAGGACGACGAGTCAGAATCATCAAATGATGACCGCTGCTTAAGATGGGAACTAACAATCTGTGAAATGGGAATGTCATTTATAAAGCATGCTGAGCTGCTGAAGCAATCTTGACAGATTTAGCAATATTAAGCAGTTCACTGAGACTGATATCGGACTTGACCAAAGCTTTAGCTGTGACCTCCCTATCAGGGATAAGATGCATAGTCATATATCGAATCAATAATTCGGCATATAAAACTTTACAGTTCTGGTACCAGTTTTGGCACGTAAGACTGCACTTGCGTGTGCGATACTGCAGCTTGTCAGCCTATATACTGAGTACGATTTTCCAAGCTATTTTTGACCCTGATTAAACTGGAGCTGAGTAGCAAATATCTGTATCTGCTGACTGCAGTATTCGATTAACAGTGCACAGAGGTCACTGGAAGACAATTCACTTGAGTTTGAGAGTTGCCTCAATTTCTGCGTGACTTCATGTAAACGACTACTAGAAGACAAAAGCAAAGCATTTTGCTTCGTATCATAAATATTACAAGCGAAACAATGGAGTTTGAACGTTGGGGTTAGATTTTCTAGATTTTTAATGCAGTGAACGGCAGTGGGGGGCATGGTGGTGGCCACCGCCTGATGTGGTTGTTGCTGCTGAGACACCAACTGCAGAAGAGAGGTTTGCTGTTCTTTGTGCTTCTGCAAGTGAGCTGTAATCTGTTGCTGTTACAGTGACCCCTGTTGCTGCCATAGTTCAATAAACTTGGGGTCAATAATACAGGAACTAAACGCGACCGTTGACGCAAGGGGGTAAGAACTCATTGTCGCTAAAGAGTCTGCATATGATGAAAATGCAGGGTCTGTAAACAAAGCCAAAGTTGTCGTGAGCAGAGTACTGAACAAACGCCAAGAACATAAGCCACAATGTCCTAGTCCAAAGCAGGGTTGAATACAGAATAGCAACTAGGCATTGTGTGCGTGCAGTGGGATGGCGTGAGAAGATCTCTGACAGGTCGTTACACTATTGTCAGTTTTCAATTGTGAAGTGCTAACGACTGCAGAGGAAAATTGTAGCTGTTTACAGAGCTATGACAACATGGAGGCGTTGCCATACAGTCGTTTACAAAATCGCGTTACGTTATTGGTTGACGTAGACCAATGAAGCTGCCTCACCCAGCCCTCTGCAACTGTATGGGACCAATTTCTGCGCTGACTCGACAGTAGACTGAGCTGTGGCCGCCTGCCCGGATCCACGGTGCTGTCGGTGGTACCATGTGATCTCGCTGTGGCTTCTGGTGGATCCTGACTAAGTCTAGCTATAGTGCTGCTGCCCCACTATCACTAAGACTGACTTTCCATTATCCAGGCTAAGCATAATTACCAGTAAAATGCACTAGAGGAGTATGCAGGATCTTTCCCAAACGCTTCAAGAATATTTTGTTTTATAGAGCTTCATTGCTTTATAACGTATAAAACCTTAAAAATCTTCAGAGCACATTCCTTCTGCATCTACACTCCTGGAAATGGAAAAAAGAACACATTGACACCGGTGTGTCAGACCCACCATACTTGCTCCGGACACTGCGAGAGGGCTGTACAAGCAATGATCACACGCACGGCACAGCGGACACACCAGGAACCGCGGTGTTGGCCGTCGAATGGCGCTAGCTGCGCAGCATTTGTGCACCGCCGCCGTCATTGTCAGCCAGTTTGCCGTGGCATACGGAGCTCCATCGCAGTCTTTAACACTGGTAGCATGCCGCGACAGCGTGGACGTGAACCGTATGTGCAGTTGACGGACTTTGAACGAGGGCGTATAGTGGACATGCGGGAGGCCGGGTGGACGTCTCCATGAAGCTGGGCTACGGTCCCGCACACCGTTAGGCCGTCTTCCGCTCACGCCCCAACATCGTGCAGCCCGCCTCCAGTGGTGTCGCGACAGGCGTGAATGGAGGGACGAATGGAGACGTGTCGTCTTCAGCGATGAGAGTCGCTTCTGCCTTGGTGCCAATGATGGTCGTATGCGTGTTTGGCGCCGTGCAGGTGAGCGCCACAATCAGGACAGCATACGACCGAGGCAAACAGGGCCAACACCCGGCATCATGGTGTGGGGAGCGATCTCCTACACTGGCCGTACACCACTGGTGATCGTCGAGGGGACACTGAATAGTGCACGGTACATCCAAACCGTCATCGAACCCATCGTTCTACCATTCCTAGACCGGCAAGGGAACTTGCTGTTCCAACAGGACAAAGCACGTCCGCATGTAGCCCGTGCCACCCAACGTGCTCTAGAAGGTGTAAGTCAACTACCCTGGCCAGCAAGATCTCCGGATCTGTCCCCCATTGAGCATGTTTGGGACTGGATGAAGCGTCGTCTCACGCGGTCTGCACGTCCAGCACGAACGCTGGTCCAACTGAGGCGCCAGGTGGAAATGGCATGGCAAGCCGTTCCACAGGACTACATCCAGCATCTCTACGATCGTCTCCATGGGAGAATAGCAGCCTGCATTGCTGCGAAAGGTGGATATACACTGTACTAGTGCCGACATTGTGCATGCTCTGTTGCCTGTGTCTATGTGCCTGTGGTTCTGTCAGTGTGATCATGTGATGTATCTGACTCCAGGAATGTGTCAATAAAGTTTCCCCTTCCTGGGACAATGCTTTCACGGTGTTCTTATTTCAATTTCCAGGAGTGTACATACTGCTGACACCACTTCATCCAGTCCACATATGCTTCCTGGAGGTCACACGCTCGTGACTTTTCCAAGGCTCCCTACCTTGCCAAATTGCAGGTCCAGTAGTGTTTGCTGTTCCTACTTCTGTTTTGGGTTGGAGTTGTGTGAGCTTTCGGTGTTGGCTTCCTGCTCTCGTTGTCACATGTTGATTTTCGTCCTCTTATTTCATTGTGTGACTAGTCATGCAGCAGGTCTGGTCATCTCATGGTAAGACTTAATTTGCCCAGCCCACTGACGAGTTGGTTGTCTGATGCTTGTTCTGCCGGGTAGCATCTTCTTGCAGTGTGCTGGAGAATGTTTTGGAGCGTCAGAAGTCTATGATTTAATGTAATTCGATCGTCACGTCTCTTGGAATGTGCAGCGTCAACATAAGGCCTTTTTTCTGCATCATTGGCAGCATCTTCACTTATGTATCAACTGCGTTTCCAACCAGCATGGCAATGTGCTCAATCCCCAACCTGATAATTGCTACAAATAGTGTGATGATGCAGCGTGAGGGCAACATTGTTGTGGTTTACAGCAGAAAGCATTCCCAGCGGTTTAGCCCTCACCTCTTGCATGTGCATCTTCCACATCATGCTTCAGCCCAGCATAATGCCGAAGAATTTTTCAGGGCGCAACCTCAGGATGGAGCCTACAATGATGTGTATTGGCTTAGATCAGCTGGGGCTTTTTCCTGGTGATGGCCACTACCTAGCTTTCGATTGCGTTAAGCTGCCATTTGGTAGTCCAGGCTCCAAGCTCATTGCAGGAATCTGTGCAGCCTGTGCACACTGATGCTCTGTACAAACAGTGCAGTGTCGTTGGTGTATAATGCCAGTTGAACTCTTGGCATTTACAGGTCATCGACAGTGTATAGGGAGTACATAAGGGATCTGAGCACAGATCCCTGCAGCAGTCCTACCCTGATGTGCCATGTTCCTGAGGTGCTACCAGCAGCGTGTACTTGAAATACATGTCCCTCTTGGTACGATTACAGCAGGCAGGCATGCAACTCAGGTACCTCCTGCACAACTATGCTGTACAGGAGGCTCCGTGCCACAGCAGTTGAAGGCTCTGGAAATGTCTATGCACATCATCCCTAGACGCAAGTGACACTCATCAGCCCTATCAACGTGCCCCACCAGCTGCAGGAGTTGATGCTGTGTAGAGTGTCCCCTGCAGAAGCAAACTGTTCTTCAGGAAGTAGATCTTCCTTGCTGATTTGACGCTTCAGCTTCTTATTGTAGAGCTTCTAGAATGCCTTAGAGAGGATGGACAGCAGAGGAAAATTGTAGCTGTTTACAGAGCTATGACAACATGGAGGCGTTGCCATACAGTCGTTTACAAAATCGCGTTACATTATTGGTTGACGTAGACCAAACTGTTCTTCAGGAAGTAGATCTTTCTTGCTGATTTGACGCTTCAGCTTCTTATTGTAGAGCTTCTAGAATGCCTTAGAGAGGATGGACATCAAGCTGATGGGCATGTAGCTCTGTTCCAGCCTAGTGTCCTTGCCTGCCTTTGGAATGGCTACCACTTTTGTGTCTTTCCATAAAAAAAGATAGTGGCAGGTTCTGAGGATACCGTTGAAGATCGACATCAAACCGTACACTGTGTCTGGTGGCAGTTGCTTTAGCACATGTTGACCACAGGGTCACACCCTACTGTTTTCATGGGATGCAGATGATTGAGCTGCTGTTACACCTCCGCCTTGGTTTCTTCGGTGTCATCCTTGTTCGCCAGAACACCAGTCAGTCTATGTATAGTTTGCCGAAAATGTGTCACCTACGATGTGGGCATTGGTGTCTGGCTCTGAGATGACGTCACACCCCACTTGATCTGGCAGAGTGCACTGGCTCCACCTCAGGAACTGCTTCGTCATCCTCCAGGCACTGTCGCCATCGGCTTTGAGCATGGCAATCTTGCCAGCCCAATCTCAATTCTGGTGGTTTGTGACTGCCACCAATGGACCTGATTCAGTAGCCTTTTGGTGCTGGGGTTTCTCTTCATCTTCCACTTATGAAGGATCCAAGTCTTCTTGGTTAACGTCAGTAGAATGTCTGGCAGAAGTTGTTGGGAGTTGTTATTTGGCTTCTGTGGTTGATGTTCAATGGCTACATCAGCTGCATCCAGGGTCTGATGTGTGAATACAGCAAGTGCAGATACTGCACCCTCTATGCCTGGCATGGTGGCGATGGTCTCAGCATGTGTAATCTAAATTGCTCCTAGTTAACGTGTTTGAGCTGTCAGTGGGTCTCCAATGGCAAAGCCCTGCTTGTTTCCTTGTCAATGATCACTGGCAGTTGATCTGATGACAGTGCTCAGGAGGTGGTTGAGACAGCATTGTGGTGTCCCCTTCACGATTCTGGTGACAAGGACATCAGGGAGGCTGCAAGCCGGGTAGATTGTGGGATCAAAAGGCCACACCAGCAGTGCATCATAGTTGTTGGCCACTGAGAACAGGCAGTGTTCACTGGCACTGGTGATGCGGAAGTTTCAGTCCAGGTACGAGATGTTGAAGTTGCTGCCGATGAAGAGGTTGTCACAAATCGACAGCAGTACATCGCGGTCGTTTGCTTACAGAAGGCATTGTGGTGGTTAATATACCATGAAAAACTTAATCTGGCTCACCTCTGTACTGATAGTGATGCCAGTAACTTCCATCACAACTGTCTCCAGAATTTTGCAAGTGATGATGGCTCTGTGATGTCTCCACATACAATGCCATGCCACCGCCCACCATCTTACAATCTGTATAGTAGCAGAAGTAGTTTGTCACCTGCATGTTCACTCAAGACTTGAGGTGAATTTTGGTGATGCATACATCCACTGCCTTATCCCACAGAAATAGTTGAAACTCGCCATCCTGGGTCCTGATGTCATTTGCATTCCATAATCAATCAGTTAAATCACAGCACTGTTGTATTATTCTGCTTGATGGGCAGCTTGAACCTTATGCTATATCAACTTCAGTTCTTTTGTGTCAGGTGGTTCAGATGACTGATCTGATCTTGGAATGCTCTTTGTTAGCTGGACTAGTTTGGAAAGTTGTTAGACCTGGAACTCGAACTTGGCATTCTCTCTAACTTTCATTCCTGTCTTCAGCCCTGTCTGGTGCTGAATGGTCTGTCTCCAGTCTGCTACCATGCACACCTGCCATGGTACGTACAGAACACTCTGTCTGTGCTCCATGCGCTGGGGTGTCTGCTTGGGTGGCAGGGTTCTGCTGGTCTGGTCTGACTGGTCTTGACCCCGTTCCAGCAGTAGCGTAGCTTCTCCCTGGCTGCAATGGCTTGGATAATGCAGGTGGTATGGTTCATCTTCACTGTCATGTGGTTGCACACTTGAAAGCAATGCAGCCACTGCAGTTTGCCATATGCTTTTTGGAGCTGTTGTGGCACTGTGATGGTTCCACCTTCCAGAGTGGACACACTTTGTTGTGGTGGTTACCAGCACACTTCACACAGTATGCAGGATCATGCAGAATCGCGAGATGTAATCTATACCTTGGCATATGAAGCATTCTACTAGTCTCCATGTCTTAAGCAGCTCTGCCACTTGCTTCACCTGGAAAATCTTCCTGTAGTTCTACATTGTCCACGAGAACAGTGAGGAAGAGAGTGGTGTGTCAGAGTTAACCTTGGGTGACTCTGTATGCATCATGGTGAGTACACCACAGTCCATATGCTTCATGGTGAGTAAACCAAAGCCCATCTCTTTGAGAAGTTCCTTGAGGTGGCCAGGATCAATGTTGAACATAAGTTTGTAGAAGACTGCCTTCTGAATCTTCAGTGGCTCCAAAGAATGGGTGAAGCAGTGGATGCCGTCCTTGGTTGTGAGAGTCTTGATCTCATGGTAGTCATGAGTATAGTGACTGGCAAATCAATACTGATACAGCACTGAGATACGAATGGTGAAGCTACTTTTCACTGCTGCCGTAATCTTCCCGTGGAAGTTAAAGGTACTAGCCCACTGAATGACTATCAGTTGGCCCTGTGGCGACTTCCTCTGTCAGTCTTCCTTTGCTTCCCCTACATTATCAGTGAGGTGGAGAATCGGTTGCTGGTGTTGACCTCAGTGGCTTTGGCGAGCACCAGTACCTTGGCGGACTGCTTACATCTGGGCTTCAGGAAGCCATCGTCTGCTGAGTGCTGCAGATGGGTTCTAACTCCCCTCTGCGACGCCTTTTGTTGTGCTGCACTGCTGGTGGAGCTTGGGGCCTTCTGTTAGAGTAGTGGCTTTACTTGCACCAGTAGAATGTTTCTATGATCGATGCTCCACCTCCATGGTTTCTTCTGCTGGTTTTGTCCCTTGTGAGAGGCCTGTCAGGAACTCCCTCTACTGACCAAGTTCTTTTTGTCCTCGGAAACAAAGAGAAGCTGCGTGATACTAGGTCTGTGGTGGCTGAGGCAGCGTTACCACGCCACTCCAGGTGAGAAACTCTTGGGATGTAGCAACGGGTACAGAGGGCTTTAGGAATCATACGTGAATGAAATGAGAGGAAACTTTAATACGTAATACAATGGAAGGTACCTTCTATCTTGCTCATCACAGTGTTTTCGATGAGTGTAAATATAGATATATGTATGAAGAACTAGACTTAGCGTACAACACAAATCGGAGTGAGATAGTTTCCAGTTTTGTAGATGTTCGGTGTGAATCATAGAGCACGTTTATAGTAGCAACAATACTCTGTTCTAAAACAGCGATTCTCTTCCTACCACAGTCTCTGGGCTGACTTTTCCGCATCTTATCCTGTTTCCAGTCAAGAAAAGTTCGACAAACCGCCCTCCAGTCGGCCTGAAATTAACATCGTTGAAACAAAGAATCCAATAACAAGTTGCTAACTGAGCAAGTTGGGGAAAGTAGTGGTATTTTGTTGTTCACATTTTTTTTCCCATCGTAGCAGCTGTTCTCGTGATGCTTTCTGACTTGAAAATGTCTATTAGCTCGCCAGTCGAACTTTATCGTGTACGAAAATACCGTCAGATTTAAGTTGCTAATAACTACGACACTAATATTGCGTAAATATTGGTTGAACTCCTATACTATGCTAACCTGAAGGTATCCACCCACTGGATGACAGTGGGTTAGACCAGATTCAAGGTTAGAATAACATGTTTATATATGGAGTACTGGCATTACTTTTTTTGCTCCTTGCTACTTCTTCGACAGCGTTTCAATGCTCTCTTTCAAAATTTACTTTCTGCACCATATAACTCGTGCAATGAGAGGGAAGTGCTGCATCAGACAGGGATAGGTTAGTGTAACAGTCAGTAAAAGTTATAAGTGATCCCAATACCTCTGCGGGTGGACAATGGCCTGTCCATCCAGAGAGAGCACAAGACCTGTAGACGATTAGTCCTGCTCCACACTTACTCTGCTCACTCTGTACCTGAGAACTTGAGTGTGGAGGGACCTAGTGGAAGTGGAACAGAAGCAACTCAGTACAGTACAAACCTCATGAGCGGACAGGTCACGGAATTGTCAGAAAAACTACAGTGATGTTTCATAGTGTCGTGTAACCTACACTAAAATCGCCTTAAATGGCAAGCGAAAATACGTTTTAGAGTAGTGTGTAGAACATGAGACAAATGAAACGACAAAGAATCTTTGGAGATAATTTTTTATTGCAGGCAGGTCTTTATTAATATCACTAAATAATGCGTCTTCCAACACACTGCTTTTATTTTACCATTTGGTAGATTATGCGCTGACAAGCTGAACTGTTACACAGATTTGTTCTAATAGTAGCATAAGTACTTGAAGACGTGTTACGTTCCAGGTCTGGTGCTGTTTCTACTTATGGCCCAGGTCTCTGGACGGGTGGCCTGCAAACGTAACAATAACATTAATAATTTCATTGTCATTCGGCTATTACATCAACCCACAACACCAAACACATAGTACATTAGTTAAATTACATAACACAGAGTGTTCATTTTAACTTAAGACATTGAAATATCTCGAAAACTACACATCAGATCAAAAAACGTTATAATTCCAATTCGTTTGTGCCGCAAGAGGACATCCAACAATACTTTACTCGACCCGCCACCCGATCTCGAGCGTGGGCAGCGGGGTAGAGGGGAAACTTTGAAATCTTCAATGTAAACATCATTTTTTTTTTTTTTTTTTTTTTTTTTTTGCAGATTACGGCTTGACGGCAAAATCTACATACATTTTGTCTGAAACATTTTCTTCGTTTCGCCACAGATGGCGCTGTAATAGGAGGAATACTAATGGATAAACAATGCTAACTTACCACATGCTACTCAATGGCCCTTGAATATCCACTGGTACGTGGGACCATACTTCCATGCTGCGAGGGTAGGACATGCCAATATTTCATAACTTCTAATTGGAAACCCCATTTTCAACGTTGTATTCCTCCAAAATATCGAACAGGGGACTACTCGATGAGCCACTGTGGCCAAGGCTCAAGGCGGACGCTACTCTACTTTCCCGGTTAGAGTATGTGTTCCAACGTAATACCACCAACTTCAGTACATTTAGTGATCCGCTCCTCGAATGACAGTACGCAGGGCAGAAGCATATCTGCGAGAATGTTAGCAAAGGCGTTTCTGATGCGGTAGACCGTGTCATCACGGCGTGTTGACACTTGCTGGTACATCTTATCTTTTAAATAGCTTTACCCGTAAAATCGTAATCTGCAATAAAATATGGGGCTTCCCATTTAATATTTCAAAGCTGCCCCCCCCGCTACCAGGATGGCAGGTCGAGTGCGGTATCATTGGATATCCACAAACAAACTGGAATTTTGGAATTATAGCTTTTTTTGATATGATGTGTAGACTTCGAAATATTTCAATGTCTTCAGTTAAACTGGATAAAAATTATGTAGAGTAATGAAATTTTAGGAATACATTTGTCCAGGTAACATATTAAGTAACACTGAAAGATCGCAGGTTAGTGCTAAATGCGCGGCATGCTATGGGAAATGTGAAATGCTTGTACGTTCATAACCGTTGTCACCGCCAGAACATTGAATGAACCGGACATCCCAGCTGGGAAGTTCGGGAGCTTGGTGCAAGTCCTTTTACAGGGCTATTAAAAATGATTGAAGCGATTTCATAAATTCACTGTAGCTCCATTCATTGACATATGGTCACGACACACTACAGATACGTAGAAAAACTCATAAAGTTTTGTTCGGCTGAAGCCGCACTTCAGGTTTCTGCCGTCAGAGCGCTCGAGAGCGCAGTGAGACAAAATGGCGACAGGAGCCGAGAAAGCGTATGTCGTGCTTGAAATGCACTCACATCAGTCAGTCATAACAGTGCAACGACACTTCAGGACGAAGTTCAACAAAGATCCACCAACTGCTAACTCCATTCGGCGATGGTATGCGCAGTTTAAAGCTTCTGGATGCCTCTGTAAGGGGAAATCAACGGGTCGGCCTGCAGTGAGCGAAGAAACGGTTGAACAAGTGCGGGCAAGTTTCACGCGTAGCCCGCGGAAAATTGGCTCATGCCACAACTGGAGACCGACAGCGCCGACTTCATCTTTCAACAGGATGGTGCCCCACCGCACTTCCATCATGATGTTCGGCATTTCTTCAACAGGAGATTGGAAAACCGATGGATCGGTCATGGTGGAGATCATGATCAGCAATTCATGTCATGGTCTCCACACTCTCCCGACTTAACCCCACGCGATTTCTTTCTGTGGGGTTATGTGAAAGATCAGTATTTAAACCTCCTCTACCAAGAAACGTGCCAGAACTGCGAGCTCGCATCAACGATGCTTTCGAACTCATTGATGGGGACATGCTGCGCCGAGTGTGGGAGGAACTTGATTATCGGCTTGATGTCTGCCGAATCACTAAAGGGGCACATATCGAACATTTGTGAATGCCTAAAAAAACTTTTTGAGTTTTTGTATGTGTGTGCAAAGCACTGTGAAAATATCTCAAATAATAAAGTTATTGTAGAGCTGTGAAATCGCTTCAATCATTTGTAATAACCCTGTACTTGACTTCGATGCACGATGATGAAAACAACGCACACATCCAGACGTGAGCAGATAAAAAAAAAGCTACCCGGGTGGGAATTCAACCCGAGAACGTATAATCTGAAATAGCAACGCTAAGTGCTAGACCGCAAGCTGTTCACGCAAATTTGGCGACGACAAAGAAATTATAAGAGACGCATGACGCTCAGCGGCTAAAATGTGACGGGTTTTTGACTAATATTAGCACGGAAGTTTAGATTAAACACGCAGAGGATTGTATAAACATATTCATTACGTCGAATCATATTATGTAGAATACATCAAACTAAAACATTTTCACAACAGTCAAAGAGCAAACTCCTTTTTCAAAGAGTAATTATGGTTCCATATTTAAGTAATTATTGTTCCACCAACTGCGACATAGTCGCGTGTACAAACAGTGATCCAATACTGTCAAATGTTTTTTATTCCAGTCTTTGATCACAATATCAATTCTTTACACGATGACCGGTTTCAGCCCGTAATGACCATCCTCGTTGTAGGACATGGTGTAAAAGAAATCTGAGGATAGCCATTACCGACTGAAACCGGTGATCGTCTAAAGAATTGATATTGTGATCAAAGACTAGAATTAAAAAAAAAAACGTTTGAATCATTGTTCCATATTTCAAGTTACATTCTTCAAATTCAGTAAATATTTTATATTCTTCAAATTAATAAATATTTTGCAGAACACTCTTTAAAGTAGCCTATGCTCTTCCTCAGCATTCAAGCTATCTCCATACCGTATTTTATCAAAATCGATTAAGCAGTTAGTCGTGAAAGCGTAACAGACAGAGTTACTTTCGCATTTATAATATTAGTATGAAACTATGGAGACAGTATGGACAATTGAAAAGTAACATTGTTCTTAGTGGATAATGATGCGATGGCTAGTCCCCTTTCAAGAGAGACTGTACGGTAGTTTGTAGGGGGGTGTGGGGCAAGACCTGATGTGTGGTGTCTTTTTAATGTTTTCGAAGACGAATGGCGACTTCAAATAACCATTAAAAAGCTCGAGCTCCGACCTTGTTATAAACCTGCGTAATACCGACTTTTAAATCATCTTCTTGAAATAAAAATGCCTGACTGATTTATATTTTTTCCTTTATCTGAGAACTTCTTGTATCGTAATGCTGATGGGCAGATAGACAAGCACTTTCGCACTTACGTTGCTACTGTTGTACAGCTCGGGCAATCCGATTGGCTAACAGCACTCTGCTACTACAATCTACGCTACGTGGCTGCCGCCCAGTGGGTGCCTAAAATACCAACTAACAACGGGAGGCCACGACGTTTGGAACGCGGATTTACTGCAAATTTCGTACACTCGTAGTACTCCATTAGGAAAACAAAATGCGTAAGCAGTAGCGCGTACTTCTCAAGCATTATTGAGAAAATCGCAAAATAATTTCGGTCGTCCAATATATACCTGTGCGTGGCCATTTATATCATCAACCGGCGGCAGCCGACTGGTTAACGTTCAAGCCCCGTAACCATTGGGTCGCTGGATCGAGTCCCGTTCGTCAGTTTTTTATTTTCAACACAGTCATTTTCTTTACTACTTATACTACAATTGATGTAATGGGAAAAATACGTGTAATCAGATGAACTTTCATTAAATTTACAATGTTATTTGGCAGTCTACAAATTTTTATTATCACAAATAATATAATTTACTATCGACTAGTAAACGACCAAATGCATAAAGTGATACTGAAAATGTATGCTTGTCCGTGTCTTCAAAATTGTTCGTATTTAATCGAATAAGAACGAGAAATTGCTTCTCCTGAAGACGCTATTAAAATACAGTCGATACTGCATGACCAATTCGTAGCGCCGATATTTAAGGAAATGTTGCGTTATGCATGGTTTGCTTCCAAATTATCGTCTGAAAGAGAGGTTTTTGAAAATGTTAACGAGGTTTGTTTCCCCACGGAAAACCCCAAAAGACCTTGCGTATGCGGAAACATAGCATCTATTCAATGCAGCTGGTGCCGTTTAACATTATGTTTTCCATGTTTTTACGAAAAATGCCACCCTCAACTTGTACTCGTAATGTCGAAAGCCGTCTGCGCCGCTCATAAACTTGGAGGTAACAAGTCGCTACGGGCTCCTTCCAGGTATGAGGAATTTCTCGAATCACGGACAAGCATATACTTTAAGTATCACTTTATGCGTTTGGTCAGTTACTAGTCTATAGTAAATTATATTATTTGTGATAATAAAAATTTGTAGACTGTCAAATAACATTGTAAATTTAATAAAAGTTCCTCCGATTATACGTATTTTTCCCATCACATCAATTTTAATATAAATAGTAAAGAAAATGACTGTGTTGAAAATATAAAAAAAAAAAAAACTGACGAACAGGACTGGATCAAGTGACCCAACGATTACGGGGCTTGAACGCTAACCACTTTTTTTTCTTTTTTAAACCATTTTGTTCGTTTACGTTCGTTGTAACTGCTCGGGGCGGACATCGAAAGACACACGTTTCAGTTCATTGTTGATCCATTAACTCAGTATTTTTTTAGTACAGAGGGCAGTTAGCCCTCTGACTAAATACGCTGAGTTACCGTGCTGGCAGCCACTCGGCTGCCGCCGCTTCATTGGAAAAAATGACCATGCACAGATGTATCTTTGACGTCCGAAATTATCTTGCGATTTTCTCAATAAAGCTTGCGAAGTACCCGCTACTGCTTACACATTTTGTTGTGCTCATGGAGTACTACGAGTGTACGAAGTTTGAAGTAAATCCGCGTTCCAAACGTTGTGGCCTCCCCTTGTAAGTTCAGCCCGCTAGGGCCAGAATCGCGCGTTGAGTAGGAAAACTGTGCATAACTAGCAACAGAAAATGTTGGTGTTGGGTCGGTGGGATGTGATGATATTGGCTCGGCAGGATGTCAGGATTGATAACTAAAAGTGTTACGGCTCGAAACCGGTACTACTAAAATAAATAAAGCAAACATAAAGCGAGTATTTGGGCGCTTTTTTTTTCGCTTGCTGCCTTAAACTAGAGGCAATGGAGTTACGACATGGGAAAGATGTATCTATTGCGGAATCTTACCGGGGGCGGATGGTGGCGGGCCTAGGGGTGGACGCGGGCTCACGCCCTCCTGGAGGCGGCACGTCCCTCTGCTGGCGGGGAGGCGGAGGCCTGAAAAACACGCAGTGTATCGAGTTAACTGTGTTGTTTACATTTTATAATAATAACGCTGGTCCATATACGACAGACAGACTACTAACCACTTGTACAAATCGCACCATACACCCTGTTAGAGTCAAAAGGTTGTCACATTACGTTAAGAGCACTAGTGGTTAGTCATCCTTAATAATAATGATGACAATATTGCCTAGGCACACAAGTAAACATACAGCTATATTCTAAGGTAGTGTCCGGCAGCCATTGTAAGAGCAACAGGAAGTTTCTAGGGACGGTGTGCGAAAGACACAGATACGTGAACTGTTTATCACTATTGTTGTTGTGGTCTTCAGTACAGAGACTGGTTTGATGCAGCTCTCCATGCTACTCTATCCTGTGCAAGCTTCTTCATCTCCCTGTACCTACTGCAACATACATCCATCTGAATCTGCTCAGTTTATTCATCTCTTGGTATCCCTCTGCGGTTTTTACCCTCCACGTTGCCCTCCAATACTAAATTGGTGATCCCTTGATGCCTCAGAACATGCCCTACCAACCGGTCCCTTCTTCTTGTCAAGTTGTGCCACAAACTTCTCTTCTCCCCAATTCTATTCAATACCTCTTCATTAGTTATGTGATCTACCCATCTAATCTTCAGCATTAATCTGTAGCACTACATTTCGAAAGATTCTATTCTCTTCTTGTCCAAACTATTTATCGTCCATGTTTCACTTCCATACATGGCTACACTCCATACAAATACTTTCAGAAACGACTTCCTGACACTTAAATCTATACTCGATGTTAACAAATTTCTCTTCTTCAGAAACGCTTTCCTTGCCATTGACAGTCTACATTTTATATCCTCTCTACTTCGACCTTCATCAATTATTTTACTCCCCAAATAGCAAAACTCCTTTACTGCTTTAAGTGTCTCATTTCCTAATCTAACTCCCTCAGCATCACCCAACTTAATTCGACTACATTCCATTATCTTCGTTTTGCTTTTGTTGATGTTCATCTTATATCCTCCTTTCAAGATACAATCCATTCCGTTCAACTGCTCTTCCAAGTCCTTTGCTGTCTCTGACAGAATTAGAATGTCATCGGCGAACCTCAAAGTTTTTATTTCTTCTCCATGGATTTTAATACCTACTCCGAATTTTTCTTTTGTTTCCTTTATTGCTTGCTCAATATACAGATTGAATAACATCGGGGAGAGGCTACAACCCTGTCTCACTCCCTTCCCAACCACTGTTCCCTTTCATGCCCCTCGACCCTTACAACTGCCACCTGATTTCTGTACAAATTGTAAATAGCCTTTCTCTCCCTGTATTTTACCCCTGCCACCTTTAGAATTTGATAGAGTATTCCAGTCAACATTGTCAAAAGCTTTCTCTAAGTCTACAAATGCTGGAAAGGTAGGTTTGCCTTTCCTTAATCTTTCTTCTAAGAGAAGTCGTAAGGTCAGTATTGCCTCACGTGTTCCAACATTTCTACGGAATCCAAACTGATCTTCCCCGAGGTCGGCTTCTACCAGTTTTTCCATTCGTCTGTAAAGAATTCGCGTTGGTATTTTGCAGCTGTGACTTGTTAAACTGAAAGTTCGATAATTTTCACATCTGTCAACACCTGCTTTCTCTGGGATTGTAATTATTATATTCTTCTTGAAGTCTCAACACCTGCTTTCTACGGAATTGGAATTGAGGGTATTTCGCCTGTCTCATACATCTTGCTCACCAGATGGTAGAGTTTTGTCAGGACTGGCTCTCCAAAGGATCTATAATAGCCAACTAGATAAGATGAAGGTCTCAGCTGTAAACAGTAATAAAGGACCGTGGAAGAGAAACAGAATTACTGTGCCATGTTATTGTGTGTGTTACTTACTCATATTAGTTGATAGTTCCTTGAAAAATCGACAAAAGGCAGGTCTGTCTCTAATTTTAATTCTCACTAACGGCAGCTTTGGCAGGAGGAGTGCATGTAAACAGTGGTATGCGCCCAAAACCAAGCTGCCAGTAGTAGTAATGTGTGCGGTGTTACTGCCAGGAAAACACTTTTCAGAGACGATTTGTGCAAATCCAAGGATGATGTGGATATGTAAGACTCAGATAAAGATCCTGAATATGTTCCTGAATGCAAATGCGCTACAAAATTGTTGCTGAGCAGGTGAATGGGATAATTACTGAAGCAAATAAACAATGGTAAGTTGTGATGCTTACTATTGTTTGCATGACTTTGCGTGACAGTGTAACGGAGGAAATGTTTAAGGGCCATCCTTAAAACTATTTACGTGCTACAGCAAGGTGACAACAACATTACAGCTGCAGTTGGTTTCAGATTGGAAACAAGAGTTTATGATATTCTTCATTGAAGACTGGCGTATTGTGAAATTGTAGTTAGTACTTCTGGTTGATTGGAGTTGCCTAACAGAGAGAGAATTTACGTTACTTACAATCTTTACATCACATTTTTGAGCAGCTAATGCCTTAAACCTAAGAACAGAATTGTGTTACAGTTTGCGTATGAATTTGACGTAAATGATTGCAAATATAAAAAGGAAACTAACTTTCTGGTAATCTAGTTAACAAAATAAGCAGTCAGAGGCATAGCAAAAATTGCGGAAGTTAAGTATATGTAAAGTAAATGATTTCTAATTCTGGTTCAAACCGCAAGCTTGTAACGCAGCTACTCGCAGTGGTTTAATTCCCGCTGTTCTGAGTACACATGCATATGCACATATTTGTGATAGTTGCATGAAGGAGTGAAACGGTGCGACGCAGCCCTGGAGGCTGCGATGTTGAAGGCACAGCGCTTCATGGTGATGACTTACTTGGGTCCACCCGGAGTGACGGGCCTGCAACAAATGGTGTTCATATTACGTAATCAGCAAGACGTGTCTTGTCATACTGCTAACACTACTCCTAATCTAAGAGGGAAAACTTTCTGTAAAATTAATTCGCAAATAGCGAAGTGGTTCCACTCTGGTCACGTTGCCAGACTTGCTTTTTATTACTATTTCATTTCCTTATGATATGCATAATATACAAAGATGATAATCATAAGTACATAATTGCAGAAGCTTAATGATTACTGTACAAATGGAACATAGTCACAATCAGATTCCAACATTAAATTATTGCATTATGTTTCGGAAAGATGGCGTCGACTAAGAAGGTAATCTAATGCTCTGTACATTAAAATGTCTTATCTACATCTACATCTACATCTACATTCATACTCCGCAAGCCACCCGACGGTGTGTGGCGGAGGGTACCTTGAGTACCTCTATCGGTTCTCCCTTCTATTCCAGTCTCGTATTGTTCGTGGAAAGAAAGATTGTCGGTATGCCTCTGTGTGGCTCTAATCTCTGATTTTATCCTCGTGGTCTCTTCGCGAGATATACGTAGGAGGGAGCAATATATTGCTTGACTCCTCGGTGAAGGTATGTACTCGAAACTTCAACCAAAGCGTGTACCGAGCTACTGAACGTCTCTCTTGCAGAGCCTCCCACTGGAGTTTATCTGTCATCTCCATAACGCATTCGCGATTACTAAATGATGCTGTAACGAAGCGCGCTACTCTCCGTTGTATCTTCTCTATCTCTTCTATGAACCCTATTTGATACGGATCCCACACCGGTGAGCAGTATTCAAGCAGTGGGTGAACAAGTGTACTGTAACATACTTCCATTGTTTTCGGACTGCATTTCCTTAGGACTCTTCCAATGAATCTGTCTGGCATCTGATTTACAGACTATTAATTTTATATGGTCTTTCCATTTTAAATCACTCCTAATGCCTACTCCCAGTTAATTTATGGAATTAACTGCTTCCAGTTGCTGACCTGCTATATTGTAGCTAAATGATAAAGGATCTATCTTTCTGTATATTCGCAGCACGCTATACTTGTCGACATTGAGAATAAATTGCCATTCCCTGCACCGTGCGTCAATTCGTTGCAGATCCTCCTGCATTTCAGTACAATTTTCCATTGTTACAACCTCTCGATATTCTACAGCATCATCCCCAAAAAGCCTCAGTGAACTTCCGATGTTATCCTCAAGGTCATTTATATATATTGTGAATAGCAACGGTCCTACGACACTCCCCTGCGGCACACCTGAAATCACTGTTACTTCGGAAGACTTCTCTCCATTGAGAATGACATGCTGCGTTCTGTTATCTAGGAACTCGTTAATCCAATAACACAATTGGTCTGATAGTCCATATGCTCTTACTTTGTTCATTAAACGACTGTGGGGAACTGTATCAAACGCCTTGCGGATGTCAAGAAACTCGGCATCTACCTGGGAACCCGTGTCTGTGGCCCTCTGAGTCTAGTGGACGAATAGCGCGAGCTGGGTTTCACATGATCGTCTTTTTCGAAACACATTCTGATTCTTACAGAGTAGATTTCTAGTCTCTAGAAAAGTCATTATACTCGAACATAATACGTGTTCCAAAATTCTACAACTGATCGACGTTAGCGATATAGGTCTATAGTTCTGCTCATCTGTCCCTTGTTGAAAATGGGTATGACCTGTGCCCTTTTCCAGTCTTTTGGAACGCTATACTCTTCTAGAGACCTACGATACACCACTGAAAGAAGGGCGGCAAGTTCCTTCGCGTACTCTGTGTAAAATCGAACTGGTATCCCATCAGGTCCAGCGGCCTTTCCTCTTTTGAGAGATTTTAATTGTTTTTCTATCCCTCTGTCATCTATTTTGATATCTACCATTTTGTCATCTGTGCGACAATCTAGAGAAGGAGCTACACTGCAGTCCTCCTCTGTGAAACAGCTTTGGAAAAAGACGTTTAGTATTCCGGCCTTTAGTGTGTCATCTTCTGTTTCAGTACCATTTTGGTCACAGAGTGTCAGGACACTTATAACGCTAGCAGTACAGGGACTGAGGTCGGTGAATTATCTTTCAGTCGATTTACGTTACTTAGTTACGTTACCTTCCTGCGCACGCAGAAAAAAAAGTTATTTCACTGCAGTTGTACACAGGAGGTCGTATGATGTTGACGAGATGTAAGTTTTGTTTGAATCGAGATTAAACATCATGGATGATACACTCCTGGAAATTGAAATAAGAACACCGTGAATTCATTGTCCCAGGAAGGGGAAACTTTATTGACACATTCCTGGGGTCAGATACATCACATGATCACACTGACAGAACCACAGGCACATAGACACAGGCAACAGAGCATGCACAATGTCGGCACTAGTACAGTGTATATCCACCTTTCGCAGCAATGCAGGCTGCTATTCTCCCATGGAGACGATCGTAGAGATGCTGGATGTAGTCCTGTGGAACGGCTTGCCATGCCATTTCCACCTGGCGCCTCAGTTGGACCAGCGTTCGTGCTGGACGTGCAGACCGCGTGAGACGACGCTTCATCCAGTCCCAAACATGCTCAATTGGGGACAGATCCGGAGATCTTGCTGGCCAGGGTAGTTGACTTACACCTTCTAGAGCACGTTGGGTGGCACGGGATACATGCGGACGTGCATTGTCCTGTTGGAACAGCAAGTTCCCTTGCCGGTCTAGGAATGGTAGAACGATGGGTTCGATGACGGTTTGGATGTACCGTGCACTATTCAGTGTCCCCTCGACGATCACCAGTGGTGTACGGCCAGTGTAGGAGATCGCTCCCCACACCATGATGCCGGGTGTTGGCCCTGTGTGCCTCGGTCGTATGCAGTCCTGATTGTGGCGCTCACCTGCACGGCGCCAAACACGCATACGACCATCATTGGCACCAAGGCAGAAGCGACTCTCATCGCTGAAGACGACACGTCTCCATTCGTCCCTCCATTCACGCCTGTCGCGACACCACTGGAGGCGGGCTGCACGATGTTGGGGCGTGAGCGGAAGACGGCCTAACGGTGTGCGGGACCGTAGCCCAGCTTCATGGAGACGGTTGCGAATGGTCCTCGCCGATACCCCAGGAGCAACAGTGTCCCTAATTTGCTGGGAAGTGGCGGTGCGGTCCCCTACGGCACTGCGTAGGATCCTACGGTCTTGGCGTGCATTCGTGCGTCGCTGCGGTCCGGTCCCAGGTCGACGGGCACGTGCACCTTCCGCCGACCACTGGCGACAACATCGATGTACTGTGGAGACCTCACGCCCCACGTGTTGAGCAATTCGGCGGTACGTCCACCCGGCCTCCCGCATGCCCACTATACGCCCTCGCTCAAAGTCCGTCAACTGCACATACGGTTCACGCCCACGCTGTCGCGGCATGCTACCAGTGTTAAAGACTGCGATGGAGCTCCGTATGCCACGTCAAACTGGCTGACACTGACGGCGGCGGTGCACAAATGCTGCGCAGCTAGCGCCATTCGACGGCCAACACCGCGGTTCCTGGTGTGTCCGCTGTGCCGTGCGTGTGATCATTGCTTGTACAGCCCTCTCGCAGTGTCCGGAGCAAGTATGGTGGGTCTGACACACCGGTGTCAATGTGTTCTTTTTTCCATTTCCGGGAGTGTATATACAGTCCAGTCACATTAATGTGACCACTGCGTATGTTCGACGTCAATGTGCAATAACCACGCACAGACGGCGGATGGCAGCACTAGCAGTGGAGGGTATATAAAGCGTATCGAGTGGACACGGACACATAGTGCAGTCGTTGCAACGCGGAAAAGAAGCGATTTCTCTGACGTCCGAAAGGACGGGATAGTTGGCTTTCGAGCCAAAGGTGAAGGCAGTTCTGAAATGGCTAAATTTGTAAATCGTTCGCGTGCCGTCATGATTACAGTATACCGTGCAGACAAAACGGCACTATCCACAACCGGCGCCAGGGTAACTGTGGTGTACCACCATAGATGACAGGGGTGAAGGATGGCTGGGGAGATGTGTACGGGCGAACAGAACTGTAAGTGTTGAGCAAGTGACTGCCCAGATTGACTAAAAGACTATCAATGATGTCTCCTCAGCGACCATCCAGTGAATGTTGTTGCCTATGGGTCTCTGCTGCAGGCACCTAATTCATTCAACCATGCTGGCTGTCGTTCATCGGCGATGGAGACCGGAACTGGCAGGCCATTACCGCAAATGGACATCTACTGAGTTGTCACAGGGGCAATTTTCAGACGAATCACGTTTTATGCTGCATGGGACAAATGGCTGTTAGTGTGCACGGCGTGAAACGATTGAAAGAAAAGGAGACCGGAGGAGAGAGTATTATGCTCTGGAGAATGTTTTCGTGGCATTCCCTGGGTGAACTCATCATTCTGAAAGGCACAACGGATCAACACAAGTATGCACCTATACTTGGGGTCGATGTCCTCCCCTACATAGTTTGTTTTTCCTTGGTAGCATCTTTGGTCTGGTGCTTATAGTTTCGGCTTGGCAGTGTACAGCCAGTCTGTCGGTTGGAGCAGATGAGCTAGCAAGTTTCTGCGCAGTGCAGTCTGCCGGCCCCGCTGGTTGTCTCTACGCAGTGTCGGACTGTGTGGGGGCTGTTCCGAGTGCTGCGAGGTTCGCGGCTCGCCGACCCAAGACATGAAAGTTGAGTGGTGATTTAATTACCGAAGCCACGTCTGTTCACGTTGTCCCGTTGGTTGGTGGTTCGCTGTTGGTGGTATTCCTGGCAGCAACAACGAGTGTTCGAGTCGGTGAAGACTTAGCCGCCCGCATCTCGTGGTCGTGCGGTAGCGTTCTCGCTTCCCACGCCCGGGTTCCCGGGTTCGGTTCCCGGCGGGGCCAGGGATTTTCTCTGCCTCGTGATGGCTGGGTGTTGTGTGATGTCCTTAGGTTAGTTAGGTTTAAGTAGTTCTAAGTTCTAGGGGACTGATGACCATAGATGTTAAGTCCCATAGTGCTCAGAGCCATTTGAACCATTTTGAAGACTTAGCCACTGTGTATTCCGGTTACCTGCCCTGGTCGCTGACGTAAACTCAGGCAGTGTCCTTTCCTCATCTGTTGTCGCTGTCCAACATGGTGTGTAGTTTTTAACAGCTTAATGTATACAGGGTGTTACAAAAAGGTACGGCCAAACTTTCAGGAAACATTCCTCACACACAAAGAAAGAAAATATGTTATGAGGACATGTGTCCGGAAACGCTTACTTTCCATGTTAGAGCTCATTTTATTACTTCTCTTCATATCACATTAATCATGGAATGGAAACATGCAGCAACAGAACGTACCAGCGTGACTTCAAACACTTTGTTACAGGAAATGTTCAAAATGTCCTCCGTTAGCGAGGATACATGCATCCACCCTCCGTCGCATGGAATCCCTGATGCGCTGATGCAGCCCTGGAGAATGGCGTATTGTATCAGAGCCGTCCACAATACAAGCACGAAGAGTCTCTACATTTGGTACCGGGGTTGCGTAGACAAGAGTTTCCAATTGCCCCCATAAATGAAAGTCTTGAGGGTTGAGGTCAGGAGAGCGTGGAGGCCATGGAATTGGTCCGCCTCTACCAATCCATCGGTCACCGAATCTGTTGTTGAGAAGCGTACGAACACTTCGACTGAAATGTGCAGGAGCTCCATCGTGCATGAACCACATGTTGTGCCGTACTTGTAAAGGCACATGTTCTAGCGGCACAGGTAGTGTATCCCGTGTGAAATCATGATAACGTGCTCCATTGAGCGTAGGTGGACGAAACTAAAATGAGCTCTAACATGGAAATTAAGCGTTTCCGGACACATGTCCACATAACATCTTTTCTTTATTTCTGTGTGAGGTATGTTTCCTGGAAGTTTGGCCGTACCTTTCTGTAACACCCTGTATTTGGTTGTGGGCAGCTGTGTCTGTAACGTTTTGGCTTTGGAATCCTCGTATACTGGTCGGTGGTTAGCAAGCCGTCTTGGCGGTGGGTCCCTGACTGTCTTTTGGTTGTGTTGCCGGCGGATCGAGTATAGTTGGGCCAATTTCTTGTCTCACCTAAGCGAACGTTAAGATTTCAAGGGCAGACCGAGCCCCCTGGAAACTTCTGAGCGCCGTTGCCGATACTGCCTTTCTTATTGGCCTTTAATTGTGTGTTTTTAATGGCTCATAGCCGATGGTTTGAATTTGTATGCTTGTAATTGTGTTTTTAAAATCAAAGGCTCTCTGCCTGTTGAAAATTTATTGTATTTTTTTTATTAGCATCGGCCTTCAGCCGCTTTAAGTTTTAAAGATCTTATTTATCAAGTATTACATTCTTTCAAAATAAGCCGTGGGCCTTCTGCCTGCTGAAAATGTATTGTAGTCGTGCTGTTCTTAAAATGATGGCCCTTCAGCCACTTTAAAATTTTGGATTCTTCCTTATCAAGTCTTACATCACTTGCGCTTAAATACTATTTAAGGTTAAAAGCTTTGGGCCTTCTGCCTTGGAAACCTGGTTGCAGTTTTTTTAAAAAAGAAACAGTGGTCTTCAGCCGTTTTGAAGTAAGGTTTATTATTGGTCATAAAGCTTGGGCCTTCCGCCTATTGAAAAATTATAGAAGTTATGATGTTTTAAATTTATGGCCCTTCAGCTGCTTTTGAAAACTTGATCTATCTGACTAGTCAAGTCTTACATCGCTTGGGCTTAAATACTATTTTAGGTTAAAGCCGAGAGCCTTCTGCCTCTAAAACGAAAAAAAAATATTTATTACAGTTGTATTTAATTCATGGGGCTTCAGCCGTTTCAGAATTAAAGACGTTTTCAGTCGATAGTCAAGCTTAGAAGTTGCGCTGTAATGTTTGGACAGCTAAATAAAGTGTTATGTTTGGAGTGTAACTGGCAGCCGCTCATTGCGGCCCCCTTCCACAATTCCAACTACTTGTCCTGTCCTGTTGGTTTAACAGGGCGTCTCAGCAGGATAGCATATGCCAGCGTGACAGTGCGACACGTCACCCAGCAAGCAATGCACGTGCGTGGTTCGAAGAGCATAGGGATGGCTTTACCATACTCCTCTGGCCACCGAACTCCTCCGATTTAAACCCAATCGAGTATCTGTGGGACAGACTCGATTAGGCACTTTGTGCCATGGATGCTCAACTCAGAAACCTAACACAGCTCGCTACGGCACTGTAGTCGGCATAGCTCCACATCCCTGTCGATACCTTCCAGCAAGTCCAGCTGCGGTCCAAGCTATAAAATATGGTTATTCAGGCTTTTGACAGGCGGTGACATTACTGTGAATGGTGAGTGTAGCGTGTGATTTCCCGCCAGTAGCTGAGTCCACAACACCATGGTCTTATCTTGGGGTAGTTTGTTCTTCTTGTAGCCTGTAAAGTTCTCATTCCCTTTCTGGTGAGATGCTTTATTTTGTGAATGAAGTTTACTGACTGTACTAGTTGACCTTCTTGAGATTGTAAATGGCTTTCTTCTCACGAGCATTAGCTGTCTCATTGCCAGTTATGTCGACAAGCACACAAGGCGAAAAATTAGTGAATCCAGGAGACATCACGCCAGAACCGTGAAAAACCGCCTCCAACCTTCATAACGGCCTCATTACAGCGAGGAAGAGTGTTTACAAATTCCTTGAAGTATGCTATACGCAACATAACTTACACTAAGTTGCATTAGAGACAACACACGCACACCCATGCCCGAGGGAGGACTCGAACCTCCGACGGGGAAAGCCGCGCGGACCGTGACAAGGCGCCTAAGACCGCGTGGCTACCCCGCGCGGCTTGATTTACTTCAGTGATCGACTGTCGCGTATCCGACTGGTTGCCAATTGCAACGCTCCAAAGCGACCACAGCGCTCTTTTAAGGGGATAACTAATACACCGTCCATTCACATTAATGCGAACACCTGTCAAAAGCCGGAATAACCACATTTTGCAGCGCGGGCAGCTGCAAGACGAGCAGGAAGAGGGTCAGTGAATTTCTGGAAGGTACTGACAAGGATTTGGAGGGATGCCGACTCCTGTGCCTTGGCTAGCTGCACTAGGTTTCTTGGTTCACAATCCATGGCACGAACAGCCTGATCGAGGTGGTCCCAAAGAGTCTCTCGATTGGGTTAAAATCCGAGGAGTGTGGTGACCAAGAGAATACAGTAAACTCATTCTGGTGCTCTTAGAATCATGCGCGTACGCTGCCAGCTGACAGTTACATTGTCCTGCTGGTAGATGCCATCGTGCCGAGGAAAAGCAAACTGCATGTAGGGGTGAATATGATCCATAAGAATGGATGCATAATTGTGTTGATCCATTGTGCCTACCACAACGAGGAGGCAATCCAAGGAATACCATGAAAACATTCTCCAGTCCATAAAGTTCCTCTTCAGGCCTGAACCCTCCCGACGATTTCTGCACGATGTTTGTTTCCAGAAGTTTCATGCTGTACACGCCAACGACCATCTATCCGAGGGAGCTTAAAACGTAATCGTGATTCATATGAAGAGGCAACTGTCGACACTCAGTGGACTTTCAGCTGCGGTCTTGACGTCGTTGATGAAGAACAGTCAGCATGGGTGCGTATAACCAATCGCCTGCTGCGCGAGCCCACACGCAGCAACATTCGCCGACTGATCGGTGAGGAGACATTGCTGGTAGCCCCCATGGATCTTCTGGGCGGTTAATTGATAAACAGTTGCACATCTATTCGCCCATACAAATCTCAGCAGCAGTGAACTGTGGTGCAACACCGTTGCCTCGGTGCCATTTGGGTACGCATGGTACATTTAACCAAGGCGGCATATGAATAGTTTACAAACTTAGCCGTTTCGGAAATGCTCCCATCCTTGGCCCGAAAGCCAACGATCATGCCCTCTTGGTCGTCAGGTAAATCGATCCATTTCTGTATTACAACGACTAGACTGTGTGTCCACGTTCTTCCCAAACAGGTTTTATGTACCCTCCACTGCTAGTACTGTCACACGCCGTCTGTGTGTGGTTATTGAACGGTTGACGCCAAACATAAGTGGTTGTCACGTTGTTGTGACTGGACTGTGTATTTTGAGCGGTGAGTTTTTGTTCTCTTATCCAACAAAATTAGGTATGATCTACTTATCCGACAAGTGTTAGCCACTATCATATAGGCCACAGGGTGGTTCGAGCGTCCTCCCCCACTCCCCCACCCCCCCACAAATCTTTATGTAAAGTAATAGGAGACCTGGAATTGGACAATGGGGGACCATACTTCGTGGCTCCAAAGAAGGTTGTAAGCACAGCAGTCATTATAGTGGCTCACTGAGTTTTCTTTCGAGATTAATTACGTTTCAGCAATGTAACAATAGAGCTACGTGTATTTGAATTTTGAAGCTATGTCTGCCCATCTGTCTTACAGAAGATTAACCTATTGAGCGAGAGAACGACAAAGACCTATGATTAGAACAGAAATTCACATACCCTTTATGCGAACGGTACTTCTGATGAAATTAAGAAACTACAGGAAAAGGCGGAGTCAAATACTTTTACAGACAACAGCCATTGTAGAAAATGTATTCAGCAGGTTAGCGTGAGGCAGGATACTAACTCCAACATTATAAACGGTAAAGCTGTTAAGAGATAATTTGCATAATATCAAATCCGTAGGGATTGTTCCTCAACCAACTATTAGACATTTCCAAGCTAGTTCCTTGATGAAACAAAGAAAAGAAAACAATATTAATATGAAATTCTCGCCTCATTGGTCACATAAAATTAGTTTTGAAGCTTAAATTTCCGTGGATCGTTCCACTGTCCTCATGTCCCTATGCGGATGGTGGTAATTGTGTTGAAAACTTCGAGTTACTATTTTAACTTGTCGCAGTTTAGTACCAAAAATATTATTTTCATTGTTGCCGTCGTGGAAAACTCAATAACCGCATCATAACATGTAAACAGATTGTGTAGTGTGAAAATTTTAAGTAATCTGTTTCGTGGTATTCTACACTTGCCCAGTTACTCTTAGTAAACAAAGTCGTTTTCGTCGTTTAGAATCCTTCCAGTCGAGTACTATTTGTAAAGTGATCTCCGTGCCATTACTACAGTGATTCATAAACACTCACGCTTAACTATTTCAGATTACTCGAGTGTGACAAGTCGCATCAGAACAATAATAGTCCCTTCTTGTTCAATACAGTATGTACGTTCCACCTTAGCGCTACTGCTTACCTGGGTCTGATGGTGGTGGGTCGTGATTTCTCGTCGCCATCTTGCCGCTCCCTGTAACAGGAGTAACAGTTCCTCAACATCGGATACACAGCTTTCTTTTACTACTATTACATTATTTATGCTCAAGTCCTCCTACAGAAATTCCTTTCATTACGCATCTACTGCTTTCTCAACTGAAGCTTTGACTAAAGTTTTGATGAGATGATTAACTGGCGTTGTCTGCTTGCTTATTTATCTCTTCTCCCCCCTCTTCGCTTTTTCTTCTGAAAAGCGACTTTTGTTTATAAATGCCACGTTTGTTTATAATACCCTGTACATCCAGCCGATTATCGAAGGTTCCAATGTGTTGCATCAATTCCTACAAAACTCTCCAACGGGTTCGACAGAGTTCTATTCTTCTATTCGTTTAAATTTAACCTCATCAGAACTGTCACCAGTCACACTAGCGACAGGAAAGAGTATAGATTTGACAATAACATCGGACGTTTCTGGATATATGCGTGTCATCCTTTGACAGCCCCGACAAGACATTTTTTCCTAGTGCCATCAATTGACACATCTGACAACGCCTCCCTCCCTCCCCTTTTCTAGTTAAAGGTTAGATTAGATTAGATTAGATTAATACTAGTTCCATGGATCATGAATACGATATTTCGTAATGATGTGGAACGAGTCAAATTTTCCAATACATGACATAATTAAGTTAATTTAACAACATACTTAAGTTAATATAGCAACTTTTTATTTTTTTGTGTTTTTTATTATTTTTATTTTTTTTATATTTTATTTTTTTAAATATTTTTTTTGTTTTTTTTTGTTTTTCTTAATTTATATCTAAAAATTCCTCTATGGAGTAGAAGGAGTTGTCATACAGAAATTCTTTTAATTTCTTCTTAAATGCTTGTTGGTTATCTGTCAGACTTTTAATACTATTTGGTAAGTGACCAAAGACTTTAGTGCCAGTATAATTCACCCCTTTCTGTGCCAAAGTCAGATTTAATCTTGAATAGTGAAGATCATCCTTTCTCCTAGTATTGTAGTTATGCACACTGCTATTACTTTTGAATTGGGTTTGGTTGTTAATGACAAATTTCATAAGAGAGTATATATACTGAGAAGCTATTGTGAATATCCCTAGATCCTTAAATAAATGTCTGCAGGATGATCTTGGGTGGACTCCAGCTATTATTCTGATTACACGCTTTTGAGCAATAAATAATTTATTCCTCAGTGATGAATTACCCCAAAATATGATGCCATATGAAAGCAATGAGTGAAAATAGGCGTAGCAAAATAATTTACTAAGATGTTTATCACCAAAATTTGCAATGACCCTTATTGCATAAGTAGCTCAACTCAAACGTTTCAGCAGATCATCAATGTGTTTCTTCCAATTTAATCTCTCAACAATGGACACACCTAAAAATTTGGAATATTCTATCTTAGCTATATGCTTCTGATTAAGGTCTATATTTATTAATGGCATCATACCGTTCACTGTACAGAACTGTATGTACTGTGTCTTATCAAAATTCACTGAGAGTCCGTTTACAAGGAACCACTTAGTAATTTTCTGAAAGACAGTATTGACAATTTCATCAGTTAATTCTTGTTTGTCAGGTGTGATTACTATACTTGTATCATCAGCAAAGAGAACTAACTTTGCCTCTTCATGAATATAGAATAGCAAGTCATTAATATACACTCCTGGAAATGGAAAAAAGAACACATTGACACCGGTGTGTCAGACCCACCATACTTGCTCCGGACACTGCGAGAGGGCTGTACAAGCAATGATCACACGCACGGCACAGCGGACACACCAGGAACCGCGGTGTTGGCCGTCGAATGGCGCTAGCTGCGCAGCATTTGTGCACCGCCGCCGTCAGTGTCAGCCAGTTTGCCGTGGCATACGGAGCTCCATCGCAGTCTTTAACACTGATAGCATGCCGCGACAGCATGGACGTGAACCGTATGTGCAGTTGACGGACTTTGAGCGAGGGCGTATAGTAGGCATGCGGGAGGCCGGGTGGACGTACCGCCGAATTGCTCAACACGTGGGGCGTGAGGTCTCCACAGTACATCGATGGTGTCGCCAGTGGTCGGCGGAAGGTGCACGTGCCCGTCGACCTGGGACCGGAGCGCAGCGACGCACGGATGCACGCCAAGACCATAGGATCCTACGCAGTGCCGTAGGGGACCGCACCGCCACTTCCCAGCAAATTAGGGACACTGTTGCTCCTGGGGTATCGGCGAGGACCATTCGCAACCGTCTCCATGAAGCTGGGCTACGGTCCCGCACACCGTTAGGCCGTCTTCCGATCACGCCCCAACATCGTGCAGCCCGCCTCCAGTGGAGTCGCGACAGGCGTGAATGGAGGGACGAATGGAGACGTGTCGTCTTCAGCGATGAGAGTCGCTTCTGCCTTGGTGCCAATGATGGTCGTATGCGTGTTTGGCGCCGTGCAGGTGAGCGCCACAATCAGGACTGCATACGACCGAGGCACACAGGGCCAACACCCGGCATCATGGTGTGGGGAGCGATCTCCTACACTGGCCGTACACCACTGGTGATCGTCGAGGGGACACTGAATAGTGCACGGTACATCCAAACCGTCATCGGACCCATCGTTCTACCATTCCTAGACCGGCAAGGGAACTTGCTGTTCCAACAGGACAATGCACGTCCGCATGTATCCCGTGCCACCCAACGTGCTCTAGAAGGTGTAAGTCAACTACCCTGGCCAGCAAGATCTCCGGATCTGTCCCCCATTGAGCATGTTTGGGACTGGATGAAGCGTCGTCTCACGCGGTCTGCACGTCCAGCACGAACGCTGGTCCAACTGAGGCGCCAGGTGGAAATGGCATGGCAAGCCGTTCCACAGGACTACATCCAGCATCTCTACGATCGTCTCCATGGGAGAATAGCAGCCTGCATTGCTGCGAAAGGTGGATATACACTGTACTAGTGCCGACATTGTGCATGCTCTGTTGCCTGTGTCTATGTGCCTGTGGTTCTGTCAGTGTGATCATGTGATGTATCTGACCCCAGGAATGTGTCAATAAAGTTTCCCCTTCCTGGGACAATGAATTCACGGTGTTCTTATTTCAATTTCCAGGAGTGTATATTAAGAAGAACAAAGGACCCAAGACTGACCCTTGTGGAATCCCATTCTTGATAGTTCCCCAGTTTGAGGAATGTGCTGATCTTTGCATGTTATGAGAACTACTTATTTCAACTTTCTGCACTCTTCCAGTTAGGTACGAATTAAACTATTTGTGCACTGTCCCACTCATGCCACAATATTTGAGCTTTTCTAGCAGAATTTCATGATTTACACAATCAAAAGCCTTTGAGAGATCACAAAAAATCCCAATGGGTGGTGTTTGGTTATTCAGATCATTCAAAATTTGATTGGCGAAAGCATATATGGCATTTTCTGTTGAAAAACCTTTCTGGAAACCAAACTGACATTTTGCTAGTACTTCATTTTTACAGATATGTGAAGCTACTCTTAAATACATTATTTTCTCAAAAATTTTGGATAAAGCTGTTAGAATGGAGATTGGACAGTAATTGTTGACATCAGATCTATCCCCCTTTTTATGCAAAGGTATAACAATAGCATATTTCAGTCTATCAGGGAAAATGCCCTGTTCCAGACAGCTATTACACAGGTGGCTGAGAATCTTACTTATCTGTTGAGAACAAGCTTTTAGTATTTTGCTGGAAATGCCATCTATTCCATGTGAGTTTTTGCTTTTAAGCAAGTTTATTATTTTACTTATTTCAGAGGGAGAAATGGGTGAGATTTCAATTGTATCAAATTGCATAGGTATGGCCTCTTCCATTAACAGCCTAGCATCTTCTAATGAACACCTGGATCCTATTATATCCACAACATTTAGAAAATGATTATTAAAAATATTTTCAACTTCTGACTTTTTGTTCGTAAAGTTTTCATTCAATTTGATGGTAATACTGTCTTCCTCTGCTCTTGGTTGACCTGTTTCTCTTTTAATAATATTCCAAATTGTTTTAATTTTACTATCAGAGTTGCTGATTTCAGACATGATACACATACTCCTGGATTTTTTAATAACTTTTCTTAATATAACACAGTAGTTTTTATAATGTTTGATAGTTTCTGGGTCACTACTCTTTCTTGCTGTCAGATACATTTCCCTTTTCTGGTTACAAGATATTTTTATACCCTTAGTAAGCCATGGTTTGTTACAAGGTTTCTTACGAGTATATTTAACTATTTTCTTGGGGAAGCAGTTTTCAAATGCATTTACAAAAATATCATGAAATAAATTATATTTTAAATTGGCATCAGGTTCACGGTACACCTCATCCCAGTCTAACTGCTGTAGGCTTTCCCTGAAATTTGCAAGTGTTAAATCGTTGACTGAACGTACTACTTTGGAGGACTGTTTAGTATTGCTGAATGGAGCTATGTCATATATTATAACTAGCTGTGCACCATGATCAGAAAGACCATTCTCAACAGGCTGAGCATTTATCTGGTTAAACTTATCTTGGTCTATAAAGAAGTTATCTATCAGTGAGCTGCTATCTTTTACCACCCGAGTAGGAAAATCAGTAATGGGTGTCAAATTGAAAGAACCGAGTAATACTTCAAGGTCATTTTTCCTATTACCCTCTTTTAGAGAATCTACATTGAAGTCCCCACAAATAATAATTTGCTTCCCCCTGTCTGACAGATAGCACAACAAGGAGTCCAAATTTTTCAGAAATAGATGAAAATTTCCTGATGGGGACCTATATACAGTTACAATTATAAATGTTCCTTTATTTAATTTAAGCTCACAGGCGCATGCTTCTATATGTTTCTCTACACAAAACTTTTTTGTTTCTATACTTTTTGCACAATAATAACTTTTGACATATATGGCAACTCCTCCTTTCTCCATATTTTCTCTCATTACATGTGCAGAGAGCTTATATCCACTTACATTTACCTTATCCATATCAGTAACAATGTGATGCTCAGACAGGCATAGTATAACTATTTCATCCTCAGCTTCTAAATCTTCTAAACAAACCAGAAGCTCATCTATTTTATTCTTTAAACTCCCAATATTTTGATGAAATATACTTACATTATTTTTAATAATACTTTTATGAGAACCATTCCTTATTCTAACATTTGCAGTACTCTTCTGTCTGAGTTTCTCATTGTGCTTAGGCCTAGTTCCTATACCAGTGGTCACTAATTGTTCAGAGAGGCAGATTATGTCAACTGGGTTGGGTGACTTTAATTCATCAATGCAATTACCTAGGACTGAGATACAACTTGGTGGAGATAAAATTTCTGGTGATTGGTGAAAATTTATAATTGACAGCTGTGATTGGTGATCCAATGTGCTAGAATTGTGCTGTTTAATTTCTTTCCTAAACTGAAGATTTGTTTCAATCCTGACCTCTCGTAGAACTTGACATCTTTCTGTCTTACCTATCCTAAAAAAGGTGCTGCTCCAACACCTGTAACCACTGGTATTTTACCATTCATGGCAGTGCCTCCCCCCTTAAATTTCCTGCTATTACCCCAGCCAGTTTCCCCTTCCCTTTCCTGTTGAGATGTAGGCCGTGCCTGGTATAGTCCCACCTACTGAGAGAATCAACAGGAACCACACCAATATGAGCCCCCGCACCCGACCCAAGCAGCCATTCCAACTCCAAATTAACTCTCCCAACAGAAGAGTTCAAATGAGGTCGGTCATGGCGTCTCAGTACAGATACAAATTCGACATTGGTGTGTCTCAATGCCGACGCAATCTTTACCAGGTCACACTCTATACTGTACCCAGGACCTCTGTCGATGCTGTTCCCTGGCCCTCCCACAATAACCACAGTGTCTTCCCTGGTAAATCCTTTACAGAGTTAACCTAAATCCTCTGTCACCTGATCCAGACTAGCACTTGGTTTGAAAAAATTTGTGACCTGGCATTCTGGTCCTAATTCCTCCTGCAGAAGTTGGCCTACACCTCTGGCATGAGAACTGCTTAACAACAAAACTTTCTTCCTTTTCGATGACTTTCCTACATTCTTTTTCAATTTCCTATTGAAAGTTTGTTGCGTCCTGTCTACACCTACCTCTGCTTGAGGCTCATCAGTTTCTAACTGAAGCAACAGGTCAAACTTATTTTTGACATTCACGACAAAACTGTCAGACTTAGTTCTAGGCCTATTCCTTCTGCTACCTGTTGCCACTTCCCACCTCTCTTTGCCCTTCTCCCTCCTTAACCTGTCCAGATCTTCCCTAGCCTGATCTAGCTCAGCCTGAAAGGCAGCAATTTTCCCCTCCTGTTCCACTATCTTCCTATCTCTGCTGCAAATCCTACATAACCACTGATGAGTCTGATCCACTTTCCCAACACCCACGCCACTGCAGTCCCCCCCGTGAAAAAAACTACTGCATCCATCACACCAAACCCCGGAACTAACAATTCTACGGCAAGTCAGGCACTTCTCACTCATGGCAAAAATAATACTTTAGCTAGAATAAATCAATTAAATTACCGAAAATCAAAAAAGACGTTACAAGAATTAAGCCTATTCACAAATGTATATAAGCAAGTTTCTGATATAAAGTTACGCTGTTTCTCTGAAATCTGTATTAAGACAATGAAGTTATACGCTATTTACGGTAGTTTACTTATTTGTTACCGAGAAACTAGTTAAGTTACCGTGAAACAAGAAACAAACACGTTTACAAAATTTAAGCGTAAGCGCGACTTCGCAAAGTTACGATCTTTTCGTGTTTTCTGAAAAGACTAAACGATACACTAATGCACGTATTTAATTTGTTGTCGGCGTTAAACTAAATTATATTCCTGTCTAAATCACTTAACTTTCTGGAAATGGTTTCTGGCGTCACTTACTCGGCGGCCATCTTGGATGTCGTAGGTCAAGCAAATTTGGTTAACCAAGTGTTGTTTTTTGTTACAATCAATTCAATATATTTTTCAGATAGTAAAAATGTGTTAGAGATTTCTCCAGGCAATCCAGAGTTATTCTGTAACTTATACACTCTCAAGTACAACTATATTATTATATACAGGGTGATTCTAACGGACAGTCAAAAAAAAAAAAAAAAAAAAAAAAAAAACACCGAACACCGAAGCGATGTAGTTGACGCTGATAAGAAATGTAATGTAATATAAGAATTTTTGACAGGTGACGTCACCAGATGACGTACTCACTGCACGTACAACGGTTGGACTTGTCGATTCTACCCTCACCGGTAGGTGGCAATGTTACATATCGCTCAGCTAAGGTACTCAGTTTTCGTTTTTGCATTATCCGATGTGATGTGATGAATCGGTTTACATTTACAAAAACAGAATAGCCTAGTGAAGCTATGTATAGCGCTGCCCCTACCAGCGAGAGCAGAATCGACAACATAACCGCTGCACGTGTGGCGAGGTACATCATCTGGTGACGTCACATGTTCAACATTTGCCATCCATTTTTGGGATATTTCCCCACTTTTTGGCTCCATATGTCTTAAATTACATTACTTGTCTCAGTGTCAACTACGTCGCTTCGGAGGCTTTTAAACGTCGATTCGAATAACTCTCTTACAGGATCAGTCGCATTGGTTACACCGTTTTTATTTCTGGAACTGTTCAGGACATCGATAAGGGGTTTATGGGAGCTGGCAGAAGACAGGGAGACATGTAATACTGTCACATGTTTATGCTTAAACCCCTACATCGACCTAGATAGTGAAGCAAATATATATTTTTGATGTAACTGTACAAGTTTTTAATCGCATTCGAAAGCTCTTGAAAGATGAGAGCAACTATCGTTAATGTTGGCGCTGAATTATTTAACAAAAGTATCTGAGAAATAAATAGTCCGAAATCTGCTATTGTGGCGGAAACACCTTCAGACTTCTTGCTGCATGTAACGGTGAAGTGTGACATGAGTGGCCCATTTGGTGGTGTTCATACCGCAATAGCGGATGACGGCAGTCTTTCCGCTCAACCTCAGCACTATTATGAAATTAATTTGTGAAAAACGTGAATACCAACATTAATAAGCGTTATCTCAGCATACTCTTCTTCCTAAACGCTCTATTAAGAAATAGATTCCTTGGTTTAGCGTCTCGTTTGATACAGGAGTTATGAATTTAAGCATGTTACAGAATTATATACCCCTCTGCCATCAACCATTTACCGAAAACCTCGTTTCGATACCTCGAACCTTTCATGAAATAACATCTAATATGATCCAGCTGTACACTGACAGGAGAAAAACTGTATGATTAACGGTATTGTGAAGTGCTTAAAAATGTCATTATGAAAGCAGACAAAAAAGATTATTTAAGATTATTTATACAGTAATAAGAAAGGCTATGCAGTGGCAGCTGATATATATATATATATATATATATATATATATATAAGATGTATGTTTGCATCTATGTCTAGGATCTCGTCCAAAACTCCTGGATGAATTGCAGCCAAATTTGGCACACAAACTGCGAACCACAGGGTTTGTGACCTCCTAGCTCCAATATGAGCAGAGATGAGAGCATAAACATATATTTTTCAGCGCCTACTGTGTGGGCTTCCCCGTATGACTGGCATATAGTATGTGATTAGTGTCAGCTTACCTTATTAACCTGCTTTGCAGGGCAGGCTATACATTAGGGGCGAGGAACGGTTTATCAGTCTCTTAACATGTAAGCTGCTCTGCATGACATGTGTACTGTGCTGTAGTAGCATCAGCATGTTTTATCAATCTGCTTTGTATGGCAGACTATAAGTCAAGGGCAAAACAATGGTTTTGAAACCCCTGATTTACAGGCTACTCTGCATGAAAAGCATGTTGTCAAAGTGGTATTGGCCTCCTTTATTGGCCTGTTTTGCAAGGGCAACATGTGTGCATGGAAACAGCTGTGGAAGAATTGAGTTAGATAAAGCAGAGGAAGGACAGAGGTAGGGGGCAGGAAGAGATGTATATGGACTGAGGGGGCAGGACAGGATGGACAGAGTGGACGTGATGGAATGGACAGAGAGAGGGGAAGGAGGTGAGGGATAGAAAGAGAGGGAGAAGGAGATGGAAAGAGAGAGGGGGAGGAGTAGATGAGCAGAGGGAGATGAGGAGATGGACAGAAGGTTGGGGAGGAGGAGATGGGAAGTGACAAGGAGAGGAGGAGAGAATCAGTGAGGAAAGTGAAGAGGAGATGGCGAGAGAAGGGGGTGAGGCGTAGATGGACAGAGAAAGGGGGAGAGTGGTGTGAACAGAGACAGGGGAGAGAGAGAGAGATTGCCAGTAGAGGGGAAGGAAGAGATGGACAGGGGTTGAGGAGAAGATGGAAAGAGAGAGGGGATAGGCAGAGATGGGCAGAGAGATTGGAGGGGAGGGGGGGAGAAGATGGACAGAGAAAGAGATAAAGTATTTCTATTTTCTGATGACATTAGCATGGTAGTGAAGGACGTTGAGTAAAACACAGGAAATGTAGCAAACACTGCAGTTCAAAGTAATTTCATTTCTTATTACAGAGAAAAGGCGTACGATGAGTAAGCCTGGACTATCCATATTCCTATTTGTTAGGTTACATGGTAAGCTGTCATGGAAAGTCCATGTTCAGGGAGTTGTTCAAAAACTGAATATTGCTATATTTACCAATAGACAGTAAGTGACAAGTGAAAATGAGCCTACTTTGCATTTTTTCATTCGCTTATGACATGCAGCATCACATTCTGTCCGAGTTGGTTCTTCCTTTCCAGAAAGGGTTTTTTGGCTCTGAAACGGGAGTTTTCAACAATATGTGATTAAGTTCGAGGCCTTCTTGTCGACGCAGTAATATTAGTGTAGGAGCCGTCGAATCGAACAAAATTTTCCATATTACCATAGGTTGGAAATCAACCAGCGTGGCGTTATGAGCATAAAACGACAGTCCATCAGCAACGAGCGAAGATATTATAAGCCGCTACAATCATTCGTATCATTTCAGGAACTTTCGAAAGGATCTCAACTTCGTAGCGATTTTGGACGAAGGAATTTTGAACATTTGCTGCAAGCAATGTGATTTGAGATAAAAAACGGTTTAAAATGTAATTCTTGTTTTCTGTTTCACCGTTGTCTTTGGTCACACTGACTGATCTATTGTACTTGATAGAATAAGAGTTCATTCATGCATACATTGGTAAACATTAAAAAATGTGGCCTTTAGGTTTCATTATTAACAACATTGCAGTTTACAGTATCATATATCGCTTATTTAACTGTAGTGATGTTTTCAAGTACAGTTTAATATTTTAAGAAATTATAACATAATGTAACTTACAGCATGTTGATTTTCGCAGATTCTCATCTAATCATTAATAAAGCTTTTAAAGTTTTTCTTCGCTTTGACTGTTAAGCTGAAACCATTATCTTCAATTAATCAATAACTAGCTGCGCTCCTTAGCAGTTATTAGCTGCGTCGAGTTCATTTAACTGTACATACGAGGTGCATTCAAGTTCTAAGGCCTCCGATTTTTTTTCTAATTAACTACTCACCCGAAATCGATGAAACTGGCGTTACTTCTCGACGTAATCGCCCTGCAGACGTACACATTTTTCACAACGCTGACGCCATGATTCCATGGCAGCGGCGAAGGCTTCTTTAGGAGTCTGTTTTGACCACTGGAAAATCGCTGAGGCAATAGCAGCAATGCTGGTGAATGTGCGGCCACAGAGAGTGTCTTTCATTGTTGGAAAAAGCCAAAAGTCACTAGGAGCCAGGTCAGGTGAGTAGGGAGAATGAGGAATCACTTCAAAGTTGTTATCACGAAGAAACTGTTGCGTAACGTTAGCTCGATGTGCGGGTGCGTTGTCTTGGTGAATCAGCACACGCGCAGCCCTTCCCGGACGTTTTTGTTGCAGTGAAGGAAGGAATTTGTTCTTCAAAACATTTCCGTAGGATGCACCTGTTACCGTAGTGCCCTTTGGAATGCAATGGGTAAGGATTACGCCCTCGCCATCCCAGAACATGGACACCATCATTTTTTCGGCACTGGCGGTTATCCGAAATTTTTTTGGTGGCGGTGAATCTGTGTGCTTCCATTGAGCTGACTGGCGCTTTGTTTCTGGATTGAAAAATGGCATCCACGTCTCATCCATTGTCACAACCGACGAAAAGAAAGTCCCATTCATGCTGTCGTTGTGCGTCAACGTTGCTTGGCAACATGCCACACTGGCAGGCATGTGGTCGTCCGTCAGCATTCGTGGCACCCACCTGGATGACACTTTTGGCATTTTCAGGTCGTCATGCAGGATTGTGTGCACAGAACCCACAGAAATCCCAACTCTGGAGGCGATCTGTTCAACAGTCATTCGGCGATCCCCCAAAACAATTCTCTCCACTTTCTCGATCATGTCGTCAGACCTGCTTGTGCGAGCCTGAGGTTGTTTCGGTTTGTTGTCATACGATGTTCTACCTTCATTAAACTGTCGCACCCACGAACGCACTTTCGACACATCCATAACTCCATCACCACATGTCTCCTTCAACTGTCGATGAATTTCAATTGGTTTCACACCACGCAAATTCAGAAAACGAATGATTGCACGCTGTTCAAGTAAGGAAAACGTCGCCATTTAAGTATTTAAAACAGTTCTCATTCTCGCCGCTGGCGGTAAAATTCCATCTGCCGTACGGTGCTCCCATCTCTGAGACGTATTGACAATGAACGCGGCCTCATTTTAAAACAATGCGCATGTTTCTTTCTCTTTCCAGTCCGGAGAAAAAAAATCGGAGGCCTTAGAACTTGAATGCACCTCGTACTTCAGGGCACTCGTCGCTGACTGGCTATTGTTTTGTGGTCGTAGCTCTTTACCTGTAGTAATGTGGAAAACATTTGCTGGATTCGACGTTCCGTACCACACTCTCAACTTATCAGTTTGTTTCTCTCCACCCTGTTTATACATACTGATGTATGGTGTGCTTTTGTCATGAGTAAAGAACAACGATACATAATAATGCCAACCCAACTTATAAACAGTCATTGCCTTCTATAGGATGCATGCATTTGATGTGCATTATACATCTAGCGTAAGAGACAAAACTCAGATAAGGACATTCTCTACTCCAAAGGGTCCGGTGGGGTGTCTGAAATAGTGCTTATAATAGAGACTAAGTTCTTTCCAGCCAACAGAAACGTTGCCAGCACGGTTAAGCGTAGTGTTGCTCCACAATAACTGTTAATTAAATAAGGAACTGTAATGAACGGAAACGGGTATGTAGAATTTATAACAACGTTTAGAATTTTTCTTCGTTTTTTTCTTTGCGAGCAAAATTATTTTTTTCTACATTGTAGTTATTGTGGTCTTCAGTCCAGAGAGTGGTTTCATCTATGAGTAACTAGTGCAGCCTACATCCTACTGAATCTGCTTAGTATATTCATCTCTTGGTTTCCCTTTACGATTTTTGCCCTCCACGCTTCCCTGCACCACTAAATTGGTGATCCTTTGATGCCTCAGACTGTGTCCTACCAATCGATCCCTTATTCTAATCAAGTTGTGCCTCAAATTCCTCTGCTCCCCAATCCTATTCAGTACCTCCTTATTAGGTATACCCACCTAATCTTCAGCATTCTTCTGGAGCACAAAATTTTGAAAGCTTCTATTCTCTTCTTGCCTAAACTATTAATCGTCCATGTTTCACTTCCATGCATGGCTACACTCCATACAAATACTTTCAGAAAAGACTTCCTGACACTTAAATCTATACTCCATGATAGCAAATTTCTCTTATTCAGAAACGCTTTTCTTGCCATTGCCAGTCTACATTTTATATCTTCTCTACTTCGTCCATCATAAGTTATTTTACTCCCCAAACAGCAAAACTCATCTACTACTTTGTCTCATTTCCTAATCTAATTCTCTCGGCATCACCTGATTTAATTCGACTATATTCTATTATCCTCGTTTTGCTTTTGTTGATGTTCATCCGATATCCTCCTTTCAAGACACTGCCCATTCCATTCAACTGATCTTCCAGGTTCTTTGCTGTCTCTGACAAAATTACAATGTCGTCAGGAAACCTCAAAGTTTTTATTTCTGCTCCGTGAATATTAAGTCCTACGCCAAATTCTTCTTTTGTTTCCTTTACTGCTTGCTCAATATACAGATTGAATGACATCGGCGATAGGCTACAACTCTGTCTCAATCTCTTCTCAACCACTGCTTCCCTTTCATGCCCCTCGACTCTTATAACTGCCATCTGGTTTCTGTACAAATTGTAAACAGCCTTTCGCTCCCTGTATTTTACCCCTGCCACCTTTAGAATTTGAAAGAGAGTATTCCATTCAACATTGTCAAAAGCTTTCTCTAAGTCTACCAATGCTGCAAACGTAGGTTTCCCGTCCATTAATCTATTTTCTAAGATAAGTCGTAGGGTCAGTATTGCCTCACGTGTTCCAACATTTCTACGGAATCCAAACTGACCTTCCACGAGGTCGGCTTCTACCAGTTTTTCCATCCGTCTGCAAAGAATTCGTGTTAGTATTTTGCAGCCGTGACTTATTAAACTGATAGCTCGGTAATTTTCACACCTGCCAAAACCTGCTTTCTTTGGGATTGGAATTACTATGTGTTTCTTGAAGTCTAAGGGTATTACGCCTGTCTCATACGTCTTGGTCACCAGGTGGTAGAGTTTTGTCATTCCTGTCCCTACAAAGGCTATCAGTAGTTGTAATGGAATGTTGTCTACTCCGGGGGCTTTGTTTGATTTATGTCTTTGAGTGCTCTATCAAACTCTTATCGCAGTATCACATCTCCCATTTCATCTTCATCTAAGTTCTCTTCCATTTCCATAATATTGCCCTCAAGTACATAACCCTTGTATAGGCCCTCTTTAAACTTCTTCCACCTTTCTGCTTTCCCTACTTTGCTTACTACTGGTTTTCCATCTGAGCTCTTGATATTCATGCAGGTGGGTCTCTTTTCTCCAAAGGTCTCTTTAATTTTCTTGTAGGCGGTATCTATCTTACCCCTAGTGATGTACGCATTTACATCGTTACATTTGTCATCTAGCCATCCTTGCTTAGCCAATTTGGACTTCCTGTCGATCTAAGTTTTGAGACGTTTGTACTCCTTTTCGCCTGCTTCATTTACTGCATTTTCATATTTTCTCCTTTCATCAGTTAAATTCGATATCTCTTCTGTTACCCAAGAATTTCTACTAGCCCCCGTCCTTTTACCTTCTTGACCCTATGCTGCCTTCACTATTTCATCATATTCTACTTGTAATGAGTCATTTGTGCACTGCAGCACTGAGGATAAAGGAAAGAGTCTTATCAGTAAAACATGAATCCAAAGCGTTTTAAAATTTAGAAGATTAGGTCAGAATTACGCGATCTTTATGAAGGAATCTCTGCATTTGTCTGACATTCTTCTTTTGTTACTTCCTTCATTATCTTTTCTCCTTCTGGCTTTGGTTTTTATAGAGTTCTTAAACTACCATACGCTACCGGGGACTATCATAACTAAATGTAGACTACAATTGTTTTCCTGTTAGCTTTTGTTAGTTAAGGTCGTACCTGCATTACCTGTATATTTGGTGTGTAGCGTAACTCTCAGGTGTTACTTCATAGCGATCACTTTCTTTAGATATGTGGCAAGAGTGTTACTAGGTTTCCCTGGAAACCGAGAGTGTGAACCGTCTAGAAAATCAGTGAAGATATACAAAGGGCCGTGTAACCTACGGACAATTTTTGTTCTACATAGTTATCCTCCTGTCTGTTACGTAAAAATGTACAGTATTTATAGCAAAATTGAAACCGTGAAACTTCCTCAAAAAAGGATAAAATAAAAGAACACAAACAAAAATATATCAAACTTTACTTCAGCAGTTCGTCGAACTTATAAAAAAATATATTTATGTTATTTATAAACAACTTATGCATTTATAAATAATAACGGGAAACTCTTGCCTATGATTATGAAGAAGAACGTTCTATTCAGTACTACATAACAACAATAATTATACATATTTTTATGTTTATGCACGTAAACTGTGCTTGCATCACAAGCAATTGATTTGGTTCGATAAAAGCGCAGACGTTACGCGATCAGCTAATTTCTATTATTTATAAAATGCAATTTATATTCTGCAAGGATGTAATATATACGGTGGACTAACGTTGAATGATGTGCAGTTCTAATTATGTTCAAAACAAATAACAAAACAAACAAAAAAACGAAGAGAAGTCTTCGGTTCCCAGTATCTAGCTTACACATTCATTAACGTTTCTTTCCCTGCCAATGCTACCAGTACTACTGGCAATCCTACCATTTACTATTTCATTTACGTACTGCAGCATATCTGTCGAACCGTAGCTTTCTTAGATCGAAACTCCGGTCTATTTATATGTATGTATCATTGTAAGCTCATATAAATGAGAACAATTATTTATTTGCGTTCAAATATTGATTCATTTCTTATTATTTATTACCATTAATCACTTTGATATATTATTGACAGGTTCCCAACTAAAAATATGGATGAGTTGTGTTGTATCAACATGAATAACCGGCTTGGGCTGTCTGTTTAGCCGCCATTACGGCTATCTCATTGAGAGAGCCACGGATTGTAGTAATTATTCAGGACCTGCTTGCTGTTCAATCTGACAAAGTCCGGTTTGTTTTGCCGCACTTTACATATTGGTACTCAAAGGTAACACGTTCGCGAGTAATAAGAAACCAAGCCAGTTATTCCATAAACAATTAATATTTCGTACAAAATTAGAATTTTCAATTACTCGTCAATTTAACTCTCTCGCTTTGGAAGATTAAAAATTGTATTCAATAAATATATAACACGTTTAACTGTAAAAATGACACCGATAGGCTTTTGTAGTGACATAGAAAATAACAACCACCTGCGAGTCTTTGTAATGAATAACCTGTTGCCTGCACGTAATGAAAGAAGAAGAAAATTAGGCCACCGGAATTGGGAAGATACCGTCCTGCCTTATATTTTCTAGAATTTTAGTAATGAAATGGAAATGGAAAAGCTTTCTAGCAGAGGAGGAGTCTCTGTTCGGCTATGAAACAGTCAACTGCATAACGGAAGCACTTTCCATAATACCTCAGGCCAAAACTACTTAAAGTTATAAAATGTTGACGTTTATGGGTTTGTATGTATAGATGGAAAGTGACGCTCATCTTATTAAACAAGATTAAGCACACAAATATGGAAATGTGGTTATTTGGTAGCTACCCGCGAAGTGTGCTGTCGTACTATTGTTTGCGTGGGATACATTGTAGCTTCTAGTTGCAGGCATTATTGGTGAATAAATACATGATCTCGTCTTCAGTCTATGATGGAATTAATATGTTGCTGACCTAATGAAAGATTTCGACTAATGTTTCTGACGACAAGGATGAGTTAATTATACTAGTAACATTGACTGTCAGAGCAGTACAGAGAAGACCGAATCTAGTAATTGTACGCTAGCAAATTTCCAATTGGTAAGGGAATAACTGTTGACGACACTAAAGAGGATAAAATTGAATTAAGAGGCAAGACCGTTGACAGTGTTAATCAACACAAAGTTCCTTATGTTATTATGAAAAACAGGAAATATCTACCAGGATTCTACTATCATTTCATTGACATCTGAGAACAGGGCTGTAGGTATCTCAGGATTAGTTTTCTGTTATGCATTGCTTTATTGAAGAAGTGGCGCCTTTTAGTGTTCTGATATATTGTTTGACAGAAGTTAGATTACACAAACTGGAACAAACATCATTTAGTTACCACTGTAGACTGTATTTTAAATGAGAACGAGAGCTTTGAATAGTTTTCCCATTAATACTGAAGGTTACAGAAACAATCATTTTGTTATTGGCAAATATTAGATGTGTACTATAACTTTACTGTCTCGTACTGATGTCATTCCTTAGTCACTATAATTACTGATGCATACAAAATTTATGCAGTAACGATATTTTTCATTCAAATGCGACACCATGGTTGAATATTTAAAAGGCTCTGAGCACTATTGGACATAGCATCTGAGGTCATCAATCCCCTAGCACTTAGAACTATTTAAACCTAACTAACCTAAGGACATCACACACATCCATGCCCGAGGCAGGATTCGAACCTGCGACCGTAGTGGTCGTGCGGTTCCAGACTGAAGCGCCTAGAACCGCTCGGTCACAACGGCCGGCATTTGAATATTTATGACACACTTAGTTACATGATGTATAACTGTAACACAGAGTTATCATTCAGATCTCCTAGATAACTATATGATGTTGGATGCAAACACACTATTGTTTGGCCCCTAAATCACGAGGGACGTTGAACGAGTAATGCAACATTCATTTTTCTAAGTCAGTTTGGGTTGACGAAATGCTGAATTTGTTGTGGGACATCGTGGAATATTCCCGCTTCATCCCCTATAGTTTCATGAAGATCCGGCTGGTGGCTGCGCTATACGAAGCCTTTAAAATGACGTCTAGAGCGGAGATGCGATCCCTGCAGAGAGCTGTCATTGAGTTTCTTCTGGCGGAAAACTAGAGCATGGCAGGTATTCATAGGTGATTGCAGAATTTCTACGGAGACCAGGCAGCGAACAAAAGCGTGGTGAGTCTTTGGGGGAGGCGATTGTCATCAGCGCAACAAGGTCGCGCAAACCTGTCCAGTCTCCTGCGCGCCGGCCAGCCACACACAGCTGTGACTCCTGCAGTGTTGGAACGTGCGGACACTCTCATTCGAGGTGATCGACGGATCACAGTCAAACATCTCGCTATACAATTGGACGTCTGTGTTGGCAGTCTGACACACTCGTCCAGCATTTAGAATACTTATAGGTGTGTGCCCGCTGACTTCCTCGACGCTAAACAGAAGACCATAGAGAGCAACGGAGGACCATCTGTGCGGAACTGCTTGCGCGTTACGAGGCTGATCGTGATCAATTTTGGTCTAACACAGTCACAAAACCACACGACTTCTCTTTCTCATCCATTCTACAGCCTGGAACTCCATCTGTTTGGCCCGATGATGGATACACCCCACCAGATGCATTACGTGGAAGATCGGGATGCTACTGATGCAGCAGGACTTTGGCTCCAACGTCGACCAGTAGAGTCATTCGGGCATACAGGTCCTCCCATTGAGGTGGCGTAAGACCGTTGTATTGAACGTAAATTCTGTTGAAAATATGATTTTGTAACCAAAAGAATAGGGAATAACATGATGCATTGGAATCTTGAATAAAAAAAACCTAACCTCAGAAAAAAAAGTGTTGCATTACTTATCGAACGCCCCCCATATTTACACTACTGGCGATTAAAATTGCTACCCCATGAAGAAATGCAGATGATAAACGGGTATTCATTGGACAAATATATTATACTAGAACTGACATGTGATTACATTTTCACGCAGTTTGGGTGCACAGATCCTGAGAAATCAGTACCTAGAACAACCACCTCTGGCCGTAATAACGGCCTTGGTACGCCTGGGCATTGAGTCAAACAGAGCTTGGATGGCGTGTACAGGTACAGCTGCCCATGCAACTTCAACACCATACCACAGTTCATCAAGCGTAGTGACTGGCGTATTGTGACGAGCCAGTTGCTCGACCACCATTGACCAGGCGTTTTCAATTGGTGAGAGATCTGGAGAATGTGCTGGCCAGGGCAGCAGTCGAACATTTTCTGTATCCAGAAAGGCCCATTTATCCTACTGAAATGTAGGGTTTTGCAGGGATCGAATGAAGGGTAGAGCCACGGGTCGTAACACACCTGAAATGTAACGTTCACTGTTCAAAGTGCCGTCAATGTGAACAAGAGGCGACAGAGACGCGTAACCAATGGCACCCCATACCATCACGCTTGGTGATAAGCCAGTATGGCAATGACGAATACACGCTTCCAATGTGCGTTCACCGCGATGTCGCCAAACACGGATGCGACCATCATGAAGCTGTAAACAGAACCTGGATTCATCCGAAAAAATGACGTTTTGCCATTCGTGCACCCAGATTCGTCGTTGAGTACACCATCACAGCCATGGTCAGCGAGCTGATAGTCCATGCTGCTGCAAACGTCGTCGAACTGTTCGTGTAGATGGTTGTTGTCTTGAAAACGTCCCCATCTGTTGACTCAGGGATCGAGACGTGGCTGCACGATCCGTTACAGCCATGCGGATAAGATACCTGTCATCTCGACTGCTAGTGATACGAGGTCGTTGGGATCCAGCACTGCGTTCCGTATTGCCCTCCTGAACCCACCGATTCCATTTTCTGCTAACAGTCATTGGATCTCGAACAACGCGAGCAGCAATGTCGCGATACAATAAACCGCAATCGAGATAGGCTACAATCCGACCTTTATCAAAGTCGGAAACGTGATGGTACGAATTTCTCCTCCTTACACGAGGCATCACAACAACGTTTCATCAGGCAACGCCGGTCAATTGCTGTTTATGTATGAGAAATCGGTTGGAAACTTTCCTCATGTCAACAGTTTGTAGGTGTCGCCACCGGCGCCAGTCTTGTGTGAATGCTCGGAAACGCTACTCATTTGCATATCACAGCATCTTCTTCCTTTTGCTTAAATTTCGCGCCTGTAGCACGTCATCTTCGCGGCAATTTTAATGGCCAGTAGTGTACATTTAAACATTTATGTTCTGCATAGTAAATACTGAAACGATCTTTACTAAAAAGTGTTTTTGTACCCTCAGTAGATAATGAAGGTAAAATAAATTATGGCAAAATAAAATAATATAGAGAGATAAGGGATGACAATTGGTGCCGTGTTGATGGCATCACTAGGTTTGATCTTCAGAATACAATGGTCATTAATAGTCTGTGGCATTAAAAGGTAACTAAAAATATACACAAAACGAGTCGATATAGCGAGGTGCCGTTTTCGTCAAGTTATGGTGGAATATGTGATGAATTTCTTGATTTACGCTATTAATTCGTACTGTTTGTAGCTGCCGAACTACCACACTTACTTTTTAAGATGAAGCTATACACTTTTCCTGTAAAATTTGTCAATTTGTTCACTACATGTTAGCGAAAATCACATTTCGATATATTTACTCCTTCTGGACATACATTCTAAGAACAAAAACGGCGCTCCACGAAGAAATCATCAGAACTGGGGGGAAATCGTAGATGCGGTGTACGTGTACAGACAAACAAAGGATTACAATTTCAGAAAAAGAGAAAGAGCTTCACAAACTGGGCAAGTCAATGACGCATTGGTCCACCTCTGACCCTTATGCAAGCAGTTATTTCCCTTGGCATGTAATGACACAGTCGTTGGATATTCTCGTGACGGATTCTGTCCGGCTGGCGCCTTAGGTCCTCAAAATTCCGAGCTGCTTGGCGGGCCCCATCAAAAACGCTCCATACGTTCTCAATTGGGAAGAGACCCGGCGACCTTGCTGGGCAAGGTAGGGTTTGACAAGCACTAGAAACTCTCACCGTCTGCGGGCAGGCATTACCTTGCTGAAATGTAAGCCCAGGATGGCTTGTCATGAAGGGCAACAAAACGGGGTGTAGAATATCGTCGACCTACCGTAGGCTGTAACAGTGCCGCGTGTGGCAATCAAAGAGGTCTTACTATGAAAAGAAATGGCACTCCGAGCAATCACTCATGCTTGTTGGACTATTATATTACAGGCGACAATGAGGTTAGTATCCCATAGCTGTCCAGGAGTCTCCAGACACGTCTTTGGCCTGGAATCTCATTAACCGACATACACTCCTGGAAATTGAAATAAGAACACCGTGAATTCATTGTCCCAGGAAGGGGAAACTTTATTGACACATTCCTGGGGTCAGATACATCACATGATCACACTGACAGAACCACAGGCACATAGACACAGGCAACAGAGCATGCACAATGTCGGCACTAGTACAGTGTATATCCACCTTTCGCAGCAATGCAGGCTGCTACTCTCCCATGGAGACGATCGTAGAGATGCTGGATGTAGTCCTGTGGAACGGCTTGCCATGCCATTTCCACCTGGCGCCTCAGTTGGACCAGCGTTCGTGCTGGACGTGCAGACCGCGTGAGACGACGCTTCATCCAGTCCCAAACATGCTCAATGGGGGACAGATCCGGAGATCTTGCTGGCCAGGGTAGTTGACTTACACCTTCTAGAGCACGTTGGGTGGCACGGGATACATGCGGACGTGCATTGTCCTGTTGGAACAGCAATTTCCCTTGCCGGTCTAGGAATGGTAGAACGATGGGTTCGATGACGGTTTGGATGTACCGTGCACTATTCAGTGTCCCCTCGACGATCACCAGTGGTGTACGGCCAGTGTAGGAGATCGCTCCCCACACCATGATGCCGCGTGTTGGCCCTGTGTGCCTCGGTCGTATGCAGTCCTGATTGTGGCGCTCACCTGCACGGTGCCAAACACGCATACGACCATCATTGGCACCAAGACAGAAGCGACTCTCATCGCTGAAGACGACACGTCTCCATTCGTCCCTCCATTCACGCCTGTCGCGACACCACTGGAGGCGGGCTGCACGATGTTGGGGCGTGAGCGGAAGACGGCCTAACGGTGTGCGGGACCGTAGCCCAGCTTCATGGAGACGGTTGCGAATGGTCCTCGCCGATACCCCAGGAGCAACAGTGTCCCTAATTTGCTGGGAAGTGGCGGTGCGGTCCCCTACGGCACTGCGTAGGATCCTACGGTCTTGGCGTGCATCCGTGCGTCGCTGCGGTCCGGTCCCAGGTCGACGGGCACGTGCACCTTCCGCCGACCACTGGCGACAACATCGATGTACTGTGGAGACCTCACGCCCCACGTGTTGAGCAATTCGGCGGTACGTCCACCCGGCCTCCCGCATGCCCACTATACGCCCTCGCTCAAAGTCCGTCAACTGCACATACGGTTCACGTCCACGCTGTCGCGGCATGCTACCAGTGTTAAAGACTGCGATGGAGCTCCGTATGCCACGGCAAACTGGCTGACACTGACGGCGGCGGTGCATAAATGCTGCGCAGCTAGCGCTATTCGACGGCCAACACCGCGGTTCCTGGTGTGTCCGCTGTGCCGTGCGTGTGATCATTGCTTGTACAGCCCTCTCGCAGTGTCCGGAGCAAGTATGGTGGGTCTGACACACCGGTGTCAATGTGTTCTTTTTTCCATTTCCAGGAGTGTAGTACTGTCTTCAGGGATGAGACCTGCTTACAACCACGCCCTAGTGATCGCGGTACACCTACGGAACAGTGGTACGTAGGCGATATTCTGTGCCCTGTTTTGTTGCACTACATGGCAAGTCACTCTGGACTTCCAACAAAATAATGCCCGCACGCACACGGCAAGCATTTCTACTGCTTATCTTCGCGCTTGCCGTACCTTGACCAGAAAGACGGCCAGATCAACATCTACATCTGCATGGCTACTCTGCAAATCATGGCTATTTTGCAGATCACACTTAAGTGCTGGCTGATGGTTCATTGAACCACCTTCACAATAATTGTCTGTTATTCCACTCTTCAACAGCGCGTGGAACAACGATCACCTATGTCTTTCCGTACGAGCCCCGAATTCTCTTATTTTTATTTTGAGAATCGTTCCTCCCTTTGTAGGTCGGTTCAACAAACTATTTTCGTATTTCAAGAAGAAGTTGAAATTTCGTGAGAAGAACCCAGTGCAAGGAGAAACGCTTTTGTTTAAATGATGTCCACACCAAATCCTATGACATGTCCGTGGCATTCTGTCCCATGTTTCTCGATAGTACAAAACGTGCTGCCTTTCTTTGAAATTTCTTAATGTGCTCCGTTACTTTTATCTGGTAAGTATCCAACACCGCACAGCAGTACTCCAAAAGAGGACGGACAAGCGTAGTGTAAGCAGTCTGTTTAGTAGATCTGTTGTATCTGCTAAGTGTTCTGCCAACGAAATACAGTATTTGGCTCGCTTTCTCCATAATATTTTCTGTGTGTTCTTTCCAATTTACTTTGTTCGTAACTGTAATTCCTAGGTATTTAGTTCAATTTACAACCTTTAGATCTGATTGATTTATCGTGTAACCGAATTTTAACGGATTCCTTTCAGCACTAATGTGGATGACCTCACACTTTTCATTGTTTAGGGTCAATTGCCAATTTTCGCACCATAAAGATATGTTTTCTAGATAATTTTGAAATTTGTTTTGATCTTCAGATGATTTTACTAGCGATAAAGGACAGTATCGTCGTCAAAAAACCAAAGACGTCAGCTCAGATTGTCTCCTAAATCGTTTATATAGATGAAGAACAGCAGAGGGCTTTTAACACTACCTTGGGGAACGCCTGAAATCGCTTACGTTGCACTCGGTGCCTTTCCGTCAGTTACTACGAACTGTGGCCTCTCTGATAGGAAATCACGGATCCAGTCACATAACTGAGACGGTATTCCATAAGCACCCAATTAGATTACAAGCCGCTTGTGAGGCTCCAACTGAGAACGTTGTAAGTATTATGGGCAGGGCCCTCCAGTTCCCTCGTGATTTTGACGATCTAACACGCCAATTGGACAGCAGGACATCCAACAACTCTACCAATCAGTGTCGAGTCGAATAAGTGCTTGCATAAGATCAGAGGTGGAGCAACGGGTCATTTACTTGCTCGTCATGTGAATTTCTTGCCCTTGAATAAATCTTCCAGTTTTTTCTAATACTGTAATAATTTGTTTGGTTATACATGTATATCACATCTACCGATTTCCGTCCAGTTCTGATAACTCCTGCGTGGTACGTTGTTTTTCTTGTCTTGGAGTATGTTGAGGGTGGTACGTCTTAGCTGACTCGACCTGTTGATGTAGAAGGCTAAACCAAACTCGTGCTAAGCATAACTTGTCCTGAAGTGATCTATCGCAAGCTTAGAGTGTATGTCCGGCAGATGTCCGGATAACCTTAGGCACTTACTGCTACCTGCGCAGCGGAGGCGGCGGCGTACTTACTGCGAAAGGGCGCAGGCGACGGCGGCCAGCAGGAAGACGGCAGTTAGCAGCCACGCAGTCCTCTGAAACACACAGGGCGGGAACAACTGACTGATGGTCTCAAGCCACGTATGCAACAGGCGACGAGCGTTCACAAAGCGATGGACCAGCCACTTGCTGGAATGTACGTTGACGCTTCCAGGCCTTTGGTCCTGTACTGGTACATTTAAGTTTGCAGTACGAGAGGACTCACTGCCTTCCCATTATTTCCACCCCACGATGATGTGACGAAACGCAATATTTATGTGACAATACTTTGTTCCGTATTACCTTACAAATGTACAAGGTGGTATTTAGTAATACATTACAAGGGCCCGCGAGATGTAGCACTTGACTGATCAAGGCGTACGTGTGCTCACTACAGTGTCTCCAGGCAAGAGTGGACGCAGAATACCGTTGCCAATAGATGAGCAATCGGCAGGGCAGACGTTGGAGGGCAATACTCGTGAGGGTTGCAGGCAAGACTGTAGGGGAAATGCCGAATGCTGGAGGGGAAGTTTCGCGTTCAACTGCAGTTTATGCTAACATGTTTTGTAAATATTATGCAACGATTTATTTTCGCCTTGCTTATTAACCATTTAACTTTCAGAGAAGCGTCATGAGTATGGAATTTTGAGTGAAACATACAGTTCTCTTCTTACCATGTTACAATTTACTTCTTTTGCCGTAACACAGCAGAGTGTACACAATGTCACTTCATTAAAATGTTATGCAGACGCAACTGCGAGAGAACTCTGAAACAGACTTTTACCAATTGAGGAACGAGAGAAAAGTAAGGTCAATAGCTTATGAAAAAGCACATCCTCGGTATAAAAATAAACGTGTAATGTCTTCATTTATGTTGTACAAAACTCAGAGCATTTCTCGTTTCACCAGTAATCGATGACCCTTAAAAATTATATGTTTTCATCGGAAAACACTACAGTTAGTGAAATGGCACGGTAGATCACGAAGTTGTGTATAATAACCATTTGGAAAAATACTCTCCTCTTTGTGTGTTATCAATTACCAAAATCTCATTTCGATATCTCAAACCGTTTATGAAATACGACGAAAAATATTTCCCGACTGGCAGCGGATTATACTGGAGAGACCGATCTGTCCAGTTTGCAAAATGCCACTAGATGGCGCTTGGGGTCGCAAGTGAGTTACGGAACTCAACTGTGGAACAAGTTAATGCCACTAGAAGCATACTGCGAAATGACGTCAAAATGAAATGTCCCACATTGCTGCCGCAAAAGTCGATAGCAGTCGAAAAATGAAGAACTTTGGAGATACTAAATGTCGTAGTTTTTCGCTGTTTTCATATTTTAATTTGCGTTTTAAGGCAGTGCGCTGCTGCAAGTCAATGGCACATTGAAGATGTATTACAAACACATCACTCTTGGTACAGTTTCCTATAGTTAAATGTCGGTTAATGACACACTGGCGGTAACAGCCTTCAGGAGAACCTAAGAAAAAAGCCACTGTTTTGTAGTATGTATTCATTGCGATCGAGAGCTTACCAGTACGGCAGCTCAACATACTCGTTGAGGGGACTGCCAAGTCTCTGTAATTAAAAAAAATGAAAATTTCCGTCGCAGGAATATGAGAGATGTCATGTAACATCCATACAGAACAATAGAATAAAAACGACAAAAAGAAAAAAACAGATCAGAGACGTGGAGTTACGGGGGCGTCCTGCCCTCTCATTTTATTTTTTGTTTTGTTTTTGTTTCTCTCCTTTGAGTTTCTATTATGACTACAAACGGAAAGATTAAATTGCTGCGAATGAAACGAGCATAAATCACATTTGCATTCTTGCTTGTCACAAAAATTTAGCTGTTTATTTTCGAAGATGTCGTGGTTTCCGTGGATCTTGTTAGGCAGAATTACATTCGCATATTTTTAGCATTTTTCGAATATGTTGCGATTTCCGAGGGTCAGTTTACCCATGGGAGAAACTAATGTTACTCGCGTCATTATCGATTGCTGTCGACTTGTATGGTTATGCGGTTTCGTCATTTTGATATCAATACACAGCAAACTTCTATTGAAACTAGATGTTCCCTCATGTTGTACTCGCCTACGAAACCATTCACTGCTAGTCGGGTTTTGATGCTTGAGCGTAAGGTGACACGATATTTTCATACTATTATATTGGAAGCAAAACCACACACGTTAAGCAGTATGAATAATGTATGAATGAGATGTCAAAAGCTCAGAAGTACCGCGAAAGTACTACTCTTAGCTGCTGCACGTGTAGAACGTGTGTCTTTTTTTGCTGTACCACGGAAGACTTGCCTGCCTATACGATATACGGAAAACCACGATATATAATACATATTATTATTATTTATTTAATGAGTACTCATAGTAATAATAGTTTAAAGTAAATCGAAAAGGTGTTTCCTGTTTTCTTTTATTACATATACGAAGCAGTGTTTGGACAAGGGATAACAGTTGTTCTTTCAGCGGGATCCGAATAACATGTCACCAAAGAAACTGGTATAGGCATGCGTATTAAAATACAGATATATGTAAACAAGCAGAATACGGCGCTGCCGTCGCAACGCCGATATAAGACAACAAGTTCAAATGGTTCAAATGGCTCTGAGCACTATGGGACTTAACATCTGAGGTCATCAGTCCCCTAGAACTTAGAACTACTTAAACCTAACTAACCTAAGGACATCACACACATCCATCCCCGAGGCAGGATTCGAACCTGCGACCGTAACGGTCGCGCGGTTCCAGACTGAAGCGCCTAGAACCACTCGGCCATACGGCCGGCTAGACAACAAGTGTCTAGCGCAGTTGTTAGGTCTGTTTCTGCTGCTACAATGGCAGCTTATCAAGATTTAAGTGAGTATGAACACAGTGTTATAATCAGCACACGAGTGGTGGGACACAGCATCCCGGAGGCAGCGATGAAGTGGGGATTTTCCCGTACGACCATTTCTCGAGCGTACCGTGAATATCAGGAATTCGGTAAAACATCAAATCTCCGACATCGCTGCGGCCGGAAAAAGATTCTGCAAGAACGGAACCAACGACGACTGAAGAGAATCGTACAACGTGACAGAAGTACGACCCTTCCGCAGACTGCTGCAGATTTCAGTGCTGGGCCAGCAACAACGTCAGCTTGCGAACCATTCAACGAAACATCATCGATATGTGCTTTCGGAGCCGAAGGCCCACTCGTGTACTCTTTATGGATGGCCGGAGTGGCCGTGCGATTCTAGGCGCTACAGTCTGGAACCGAGCGACCGCTACGGTAGCAGGTTCGAATCCTGCCTCGGGCGTGGATGTGTGTGATGTCTTTAGGTTAGTCCGGTTTAATTAGTTCTAAGTTCTAGGCGACTGATGACCTCAGAAGTTAAGTCGCGTAGTGCTCAGAGCCATTTGAACCATTGGAACTCTTTATGACTGCACGACACAAAGCTTTAAGCCTCGCCTGGGCCCGTCAACACCGACATTAGACAGTTGATGACTGAAAACATGTGGTCTGACGAGTCTCATTTCAAATTGTATCGAGCGGATAAACTTGTACAGGTATGGAGACAACCTCATGAATCCATGGACCCTGCATGTCAACAGGGGACTGTTCAAGCTGGTGGAGGCTTCATAACGGTGTGGGGCGTGTGCAGTTGGAGTGATATGGGATCCCTGACACGTCGAGATACCACTCTGACAGGTGACACGTACGTAAGCATCTTGTCTGATCCCTGCATCCATTCATGTCCACTGTGCCTTCACACGGACTTGGGCAATACCAGCAGGACAATGCGACACCTCACACGTCCAGAATTGCTACATAGTGGCTCCAGGAACACTCTTCCGAGTTTAAACACTTCCGCTGGCCACCAGACTCCCGGGACATGAACATTATTGAGCTTATCTGGGATACCTTGCAACGTACTGTTCAGAAGAGATCTCCACGTCCTCGTGCTATTACGGATTTATGGACAGCCCTGCAGGATTCATGGTGTCCGTTCCCTCCAGCACTACTTCAGACATTAGTCGAGTTCATCCCACGTCGTGTTGGGGCACTTCTGCCTGCTCGCGGGGGGATTACATGATGTTAGGCGGGTGTACCAGTTTCTTTGGCTCTTCGCTGTATTTCACTTGGTCGGCGGACATACGGGAGAAGCCCGAAGTGGCGCCATTTATCCTGCGGCGATTATGACGGTACCATGAATAAAGATGAATACTGAAAAACGTATATTGTTACAGTAATCAGTTCTCGTTCTGGCACGTTCAAGCGAACTTCTACGTTATTGCTTCAAATTTTTTATATGTGGCATTATATTCTATTCCGTGGTGTACAATAAACATATTTAAATGGGAGATGTCCGCCCGATAGCTGAGTGGTCAGCGTGACGGATTGCCGTCCTACGGGCCCGGGTTCGATTACCGGCTTGGTCGGGGATTTTCTCCGCTCAGGGACTGGGTGTTGTGTTGTCCTAATCATCATTTCATCCCCATCCGGCGCTCAGTCGCCCAATGTGGCGTCGAATGTACTAAGACCTGCATCAAGGCGGCCGGACCTGTCCCTCATTTCATTTCATTTCGAATGGGAGATAAAAATTGGTCATCAAGTAACATTATCTAAAAAAAATGTAAAGCACGCGGAAGCGGAGGAGGAAACGATATGAAACTTCAGGGGTCGAAAACGTTCGTGATGTTATTTCAGTGACTATAAAATCGAGCCAAATTTACGAAAAACTTGGCAGTACAAGCCCACCTATCCGTATGACACTGCACGCCCTCTGGCCTGGATGCATGCACCGATCCAGTTGGGAAGGATCTCACAAAGCCGTCGTATCCTTTCCTGAGACGAGCTGCCCACAACTGTTGTTAATTGGTCCTTGATGTACAGAATACTGGCTCATGGACTGAGTTGACGTCAAATCTAGTCCCATACATGCTCTATCAGGGACACACCCAGGCATTTTGCTGGTCAAGGGAGTACATCAAGAATCACACAGGCTTCGTACAGATGCGAGCCATGCGTGGACGCGGATTATCCTTTTACGGAATGGTACCACGATACTGCCGCATGGGAGGTAAAACATGATGAGGCAGGATGTCCGTAGCGCAACGCTGAGCTGTCAGATTTCCCTCACTCACTACCAGCCGTGACCTGAAGTCATAGCAGATGGTTCCCCGCGCGATAAAGGCAGCGGTAACACTGCTGTGCATCTCCGGAACATTGGAAGGATGGCATCTCTCTTCATGTAGCCGCCATACAGTTCGACAATGGTAGTGTAAAACCGAGCTTCATTACTGAACACAATAAGACATCACTGATCAGCAGTCCATGTTCCTACTCTCGGCACCACTCCAAACACAGCCGTTTGTCATATGGTATCAGCGGCAACCTACGTATTCTCTATCCAGCAGCTTCTGCTCTTCGATCGGTGGTGCCGACTTTACGGCGAGTACGCCTGCCATCATGTTCCCAGGTAGTCCAATATTGTGCCACGGTCGCATCCAAGCGTCGTACAAATACAGATATTGCACTATTCGACCAGCTGGGTTAATGAACACCCACAAAGAGCCCCTTTCACATTCAGTCAGGTGTTGATAATCTTGTGTCGCATCAGAAGGCATCCTGTGTTCTTCTCCGTGATCGCCGCGCGGGGTTAGCAGAGTGGTCTCAGGCGCTGCAGTCATGGAATGTGCGGCTGACGTTCGAGTCCTCAAATGGTTCAAATGGTTCTGAGCACTATGGGACTTAACTGCTGAGGTCATCAGTCCCCTAGAACTTAGAACTACTTAAACTAACCTAAGGACATCACACACATCCATGCCCGAGGCAGGATTCGAACCTGCGACCGTAGCGGTCGCGCGGCTCCAGACTGAAGCGCCTAGAACCGCTCGGCTACTCCTGCCGGCGTTCGAGTCCTCCCTCGGGCATGGGTGTGTGTGTTTATCCTTAGGATAACTTAGGTTAAGTAGTGTGTAAGCTTAGGTTCAAATGGCTCTGAGCACTATGGGACTTAAGTTCTGAGGTCATCAGTCCGCTACAACTTATAACTACACTCCTGGAAATGGAAAAAAGAACACATTGACACCGGTGTGTCAGACCCACCATACTTGCTCCGGACACTGCGAGAGGGCTGTACAAGCAATGATCACACCCACGGCACAGCGGACACACCAGGAACCGCGGTGTTGGCCGTCGAATGGCGCTAGTTGCGCAGCATTTGTGCACCGCCGCCGTCAGTGTCAGCCAGTTTGCCGTGGCATACGGAGCTCCATCGCAGTCTTTAACACTGGTAGCATACCGCGACAGCGTGAACGTGAACCGTATGTGCAGTTGACGGACTTTGAGCGAGGGCGTATAGTGGGCATGCGGGAGGCCGGGTGGACGTACCGCCGAATTGCTCAACACGTGGGGCGTGAGGTCTCCACAGTACATCGATGTTGTCGCCAGTGGTCGGCGGAAGGTGCACGTGCCCGTCGACCTGGGACCGGACCGCAGCGACGCACGGATGCACGCCAAGACCGTAGGATCCTACGCAGTGCCGTAGGGGACCGCACCGCCACTTCCCAGCAAATTAGGGACACTGTTGCTCCTGGGGTATCGGCGAGGACCATTCGCAACCGTTTCCATGAAGCTGGGCTACGGTCCCGCACACCGTTAGGCCGTCTTCCGCTCACGCCCCAACATCGTGCAGCCCGCCTCCAGTGGTGTCGCGACAGGCGTGAATGGAGGGACGAATGGAGACGTGTCGTCTTCAGCGATGAGAGTCGCTTCTGCCTTGGTGCCAATGATGGTCGTATGCGTGTTTGGCGCCGTGCAGGTGAGCGCCACAATCAGGACTGCATACGACCGAGGCACACAGGGCCAACACCCGGCATCATGGTGTGGGGGCGATCTCCTACACTGGCCGTACACCACTGGTGATCGTCGAGGGGACACTGAATAGTGCACGGTACATGCAAACCGTCATCGAACCCATCGTTCTACCATTCCTAGACCGGCAAGGGAACTTGCTGTTCCAACAGGACAATGCACGTCCGCATGTATCCCGTGCCACCCAACGTGCTCTAGAAGGTGTAAGTCAACTACCCTGGCCAGCAAGATCTCCGGATCTGTCCCCCATTGAGCATGTTTGGGACTGGATGAAGCGTCGTCTCACGCGGTCTGCACGTCCAGCACGAACGCTGGTCCAACTGAGGCGCCAGGTGGAAATGGCATGGCAAGCCGTTCCACAGGTCTACATCCAGCATCTCTACGATCGTCTCCATGGGAGAATAGCAGGCTGCATTGCTGCGAAAGGTGGATATACACTGTACTAGTGCCGACATTGTGCATGCTCTGTTGCCTGTGTCTATGTGCCTGTGGTTCTGTCAGTGTGATCATGTGATGTATCTGACCCCAGGAATGTGTCAATAAAGTTTCCCCTTCCTGGGACAATGAATTCACGGTGTTCTTATTTCAATTTCCAGGAGTGTACTTAAACCTAACTAACCCGTCCATGCCCGAGGCAGGATTCGAACCTGCGACCGTAGCGGTCGCGCGGTTCCAGACTGTAGCGCCTAGAGCCGCTCGGCCATCCCGGCCGGCAGTAAGCTTAGGGACTGTTGACCTTAGCAGTTAAGTCCCGTAAGATTTCACACACATTTGAACTTTTTTTTTTACCGTGATCGCTCAACATATGACACTGTTTACGCTGCTTTTTTTCCGCGCTATGCCAGATAACAACGCCAAACACGAATAATATTAATACAGCAACAATTAATTTTTCATACAGCAGCTGAATGTGCGCTGGTATGAAACTCCTGGCAGATTACAACTGTATGCGAGAGTGAGAGTCGAACTCGAAACTTTACTATTGGCGCATAGGTGCTCCACCGACTGAGCTACCCGAGCACGACTCACAACCCCTCCTCACAGCTTCCTTCCGTCACTCATCTACTGACTTCTAAACATCACAGAACGCTTTTCTGAAATCGCAGCTACAGGTAAAAAATTCATTCTGGAAAGATCCCCCATTCTGTGACTAAGCCATGTGTCCACCATGTCCCTTCTTCCAGGAGTGCTAGTCCTGTAAGTTCCGCAGGAGAACTGAATATATTCGAAGATGGTATCTCTTCTTTCGGTGATGTCCGATACCATCTTCATATACATATATATATATATGGTTAAGGCTCACCAGCCATTTGACCATCTTCTTCTGTGCGGATGCACAAACAGTGCCCAGAGTCTTACGGGAATCTGAAAAAGCCGCGAGTAATGAGTATAATGGGCAGGGGCACTATGAATATAGTGCGGGACAATAAGGTCGGAATGTGGGTCTCACGGGAGGCGTGCCAGAGATAAGTCCCTGCAGTCGCACTATCCTCTGTGTCCTCGGTGGCTGAGATGGAGCTGGACGGTAGAGAGCTGGTTGGCCTCTGTAATAAAAAACTGGGTGAAAGGATCAACAACGAACTTGAACGGATGTCAGGTGACGTCCGAAACGCGCAAACACAATGACAAAAAAAAAGACGATCGATAGAGCGTCTGCCGTGTAAGCAGGAGATCCCGTGTTCGAGTCCCAGTCGGGGTTCAGATTTTCAACTCTCCCCGTTGACTTATATCAACGCCTGTATGCAGCTAGGGGTATTCATTTCATTGTAACTTCTGTGAAGTTTGGAAGGTAGATGATGAGGTACCGCTGAAGGTAAAGCTGTTAATGAGTGGAGCTTGGTTAGCTCAGTCGGTAGAGCAGCTGCGTGCGAAAGACAGAGGTCTCGAGTTCGAATCTCAGTCCGCCACACAATTTTAACCTACCAGGAAGCTCAACATTAACGCATTGGGGTAGCCATTCTACATTCGTACATCTCACAAAGCAAAGATACGGTAAAAATTGCATTTAATCAAGAACTGGTAAGGTAGATGGCAAACGGAACAGAAAATTGGATGCCGGAGACGTGAAGACAGCTGAGCAGTGCTGAACTATACAACACGATTACGAAAAAGTGCCCGGGGATATAAAACTCTGTCGCAGCAAAGGTACTGTGTAAGTTGCTGGGCTCGGAATAAGAACCATAAGAACTGTTGAGATGCTCCTTAAAATTACTGGCGAAATCATAAATTTTGTCTCACAAGGTAGACTAGTTTCAAATTTAGCTGAGATGTGGTCTGCGCTTCAAATGTTCTTACTTTTGAATGCTGTCAGATAATACAAAACAGAGTTATAGCAACGTGTACCATCATACATAAATGTTTGTGGACTTCATACTTCAGTAAGACGCGACGACCAGCCGTATACTTGCTTGATTTGTAATCCTCTCTGTCATCTACAAGCTGAGTGCAACGGAAAACACACTCCGCACCTTACTGTAGACGAATCGACACCTCCGCGTCCCGTAATTAGCATGCAAGTCTCTTAGCTGCTGCAACCTTGGGCCGCGTGGCATCGGAGCGCGAGCCTGGGGGCCTGCGGAAAAATTACGAGTCACGAACAAAACCTCACAACGGAGAAATTGCGCTCCCAACTTCATAAAACAGGAAATGCTCCACCTTCTACAACAATAACTATCTCTTCCACATACCTATGTGTACCTTACTTTAGTGACACCCCCCCCCTCCCCCTTCCTACGTTTCCCTCCAACTTGTATGCAGAGTCCACAGTGTCATCTCTGGCTTAATAACCAAGTAAAATAAAAACTGAAGGCTTGCATGTCGTGCGACAATACTTCCAAATCCCGCAGTAAAATATAAATTCGGAAATACGACGGGAGAACGAAACGTAAGTGGAAGAACGGTGAAACAACGGCACAGTGGTTTCTCAGCAGGGAAAGCTTGCCAGTGATATTCATATATTAATCAAACCACTAAGGAAGGCCGATAATGAATCGTAGCCACGGAACTTAATGTTGGCAGGAAGGTTTGTGGTCTGGTTACAGGTTTGGGTGGAACATGTGGAAGATGAAACAAGAGAAGGGAAATACGCAGGTGGAAGAGGTTAAGCAAAGTGAAAATTAACGAAACGAGATTTCGAACCAAACAACCAAAAACCATAAAAAATTGTACTGCACTATGTGGTTACAACAAAGCATACAGTGAAACAAATTTATTTGCACTCTAAATAGAAATAATAAAACGAGTTATAGCGAAAACAGCTGTGTTGAAGGAAAGACACCGATATAGTCCATTTGGAGGAAAAATAGCAAGAATATTTAAATGTAACCTGACTCCTCTAGTATCACTGCAAGGCTTGTTGAGGAAAGTGCCACTATAAATGTTTCCCTTACGGTTGAAAGGGACAATTAGCTGTAAGGCTTACACTGACATTGTAATAAATGTGAGGGACAACAGGATTTTAAAAAAGTGATATAGCATGTTTATAAAAAGGAAGCCTTGCTTGAGTGTTTATTGACGATGATTGGAATTGAGTGTTAAGCAGAGAAGACGGACGTCTAAATTTCGTTTACTCTAGAGAACTTCGCAAAGTCGTAAAATATGAAATGGTGATATAGGAAATTAAATATGCCACTACAACTAAACGCACCTCCATCAGCGACTGATCGCTAAGCAGAATCCGTAGAGTTCACGTGACAAAGAATTTAGAAGACAATCATATTAGCAAGGAAATGGATATCCATATTCTTTTTGGATCACCTTTGCGTAAGATGCAAAATATCTCCGCCAACAAGCATAAAGGATTCGACCAACTTAGGAACTGAATTTACACACACTCCAGGATTACGTTTTAAGAGAGCGAACAAAATAAATAAAGCACGAATTTTAAGGATAGAACAGAAACAAAGTCAAACATAGAATGGCTAGCTGTGCACGAGAAAAGTATTTTAAAACATATTGATTTTCTATGGGATGAACAGATCGAAACCGGTGGCGTTGAATTTCAGTATTCATGTGTACGTTCTCTGCCTCGTGATGACTGGGTGTTGTGTGATGTCCGTAGGTTAGTTAAGTTTAAGTAGTTCTAAGTTCTAGGGAACTGATGACCATATATGTTAAGTCCCATAGTGCTCAGAGCCATTTGAACCATTCATGTGTACGTGACGCGTCCGACGTATTGGTTACGTCTAAGGAACAATTTAAACGAAGAAATAAGCTAAAGGCAAAACCAATAAGTAATAAAAGGTTACCTTACATTATTTGAGGCGCCAAAAACACGAGTACGGATAAAAACGATCTTACAACAAGGAGTTGCGTCTTTATGTCACCTAGCAGAAAATGCACAAAACAGGAGGAGAAATTTGTCGGCATAAGGCGATACCGGACACAGCGGTATGCCTTTTAAATGCGTTTCCTATAATTTTCGGTATACTATACGACAGTGATGAAATGGGATTATTAAAAGATATCGAAAACGGTTGTCCAGAAAGTAAGTTCTGATCGGTCGCTAAATGGAAACCACAGTGAAAATCAGTAACATTTTATTTGCAAGAGTTAGCCACACTTTCCAGATACTTCTTTACATAGTCGCCTCTCCGACTTATACATATGTCAGAGCGTTATACCAAATTTGCAGCACCATCGTCATAGAAGGTAGCGGCCTGTGCTTTCCGACAATTCTCTATGTTGATCTATAGCGCTTAGCCTGCGCCCAAGTGTTGTCTCCGTATCCAGAGTTTCATATGAACAGAGATGATAGGACGAGCCAATTAGGGCTGTGTTGTGGGTGATCGAACACTTCCCATCGAAAAGGCTGCACGAGCATCTTCACTGACCCTGCAGAGTGCGGCTGAGAGTTGCCATGAAGAAGGAAGTGCGTGGCAGCTGTGTTAAGTGGGCTGCATTTATTAAGGCGAAGCCTCTCATTGGGCCCTCCTACTTGGAGGGAGACATCGTTGTTCTAGGCACCTTTCCTCGCTCACAGTGCACTCACAACTGAAAAGAGTGTCTTGATGCGATCGACGGTCATACTGCAGGTACTGCCCAACACATCTGTGCAAAGCTTCATCGAGTTTTCACTGTGGTGTCCATTTCGCGACCGATCGGAACTTACTTTCTGGACAACCCTCGTAGATACGTTCCAAGCAAAGAGCTGTCATTGAGTTTCATCTGGCGGAAAACCAGAGCATTGCAGATAGTCATAGGCGCTTGCAGAATGCCTATGGAGACCTGGCAGTGAACAAAAACAGGTGAGTCATTGGGCAGGGCGTCTGTCATCATCACGGGGCGAAGGTTTCTGTTTGATTTCTCGCGTGCCGGCCAGCCACGAGCGGCTGCGACTCCCGCAAATTTGGAACCCACGGACACTCTCATTCGAGGTGATCAACGGCTCACAATCAAACACCTCGCTGCCCAACTGAACGTCTCTGTTGGCAGTGCTGACACACTCGTCCACCATTTGGGGTACTCAAAGGTGTGTGCCCACTGGATTTCTTGCCGCCTAACACAAGGCCATAAAGAGCAACGAAGGGCCTTCTGTGGGGAATTGCTTGCGCTGTAGGAAGCTGATCCTGACAATTTTTGTCGAACTTCGTCACAGGCGGTGAAACATGGGTTTATCACTTCGAACCAGAAACAAAACGCCCGTTCGTGGAGTGGAGCTACACCATCTCTTCTCTGAAGGAAAAGTTCAAGGCCCTGCCCTCAACTTGTAAAGCCATGGCGACACTCATTTAGGACTCTGATGGGGTTACGTACACTCCTGGAAATGGAAAAAAGAACACATTGACACCTATGTGTCAGACCCACCATACCTGCTCCGAACACTGCGAGAGGGCTGTACAAGCAATGATCACACGCACGGCACAGCGGACACACCAGGAACCGCGGTGTTGGCCGTCAAATGGCGCTAGCTGCGCAGCATTTGTGCACCGCCGCCGTCAGTGTCAGCCAGTTTGCCGTGGCATACGGAGCTCCATCGCAGTCTTTAACACTGGTAGCATGCCGCGACAGCGTGGACGCGAACCGTATGTGCAGTTGACGGACTTTGAACGAGGGCGTATAGTGGGCATGCGGGAGGCCGGGTGGACGTACCGCCGAATTGCTCAACACGTGGGGCGTGAGGTCTCCACAGTACATCGATGTTGTCGCCAGTGGTCGGCGGAAGGTGCACGTGCCCGTCGACCTGGGACCGGACCGCAGCGACGCTCGGATGCACGCCAAGACCGTAGGATCCTACGCAGTGCCGTAGGGGACCGCACCGCCACTTCCCAGCAAATTAGGGACACTGTTGCTCCTGGGGTATTGGCGAGGACCATTCGCAACCGTCTCCATGAAGCTGGGCTACGGTCCCGCACACCGTTAGGCCGTCTTCCGCTCACGCCCCAACATCGTGCAGCCCGCCTCCAGTGGTGTCGCGACAGGCGTGAATGGAGGGACGAATGGAGACCTGTCGTCTTCAGCGATGAGAGTCGCTTCTGCCTTGGTGCCAATGATGGTCGTATGCGTGTTTGGCGCCGTGCAGGTGAGCGCCACAATCAGGACTGCATACGACCGAGGCACACAGGGCCAACACCCGGCATCATGGTGTGGGAAGCGATCTCCTACACTGGCCGTACACCACTGGTGATCGTCGAGGGGACACTGAATAGTGCACGGTACATCCAAACCGTCATCGAACCCATCGTTCTACCATTCCTAGACCGGCAAGGGAACTTGCTGTTCCAACAGGACAATGCACGTCCGCATGTATCCCGTGCCACCCAACGTGCTCTAGAAGGTGTAAGTCAACTACCCTGGCCAGCAAGATCTCCGGATCTGTCCCCCATAGAGCATGTTTGGGACTGGATGAAGCGTCGTCTCACGCGGTCTGCACGTCCAGCACGAACGCTGGTCCAATTGAGGCGCCAGGTGGAAATGGCATGGCAAGCCGTTCCACAGGACTACATCCAGCATCTCTACGATCGTCTCCATGGGAGAATAGCAGCCTGCATTGCTGCGAAAGGTGGATATACACTGTACTAGTGCCGACGTTGTGCATGCTCTGTTGCCTGTGTCTATGTGCCTGTGGTTCTGTCAGTGTGATCATGTGATGTATCTGACCCCAGGAATGTGTCAATAAAGTTTCCCCTTCCTGGGACAATGAATTCACGGTGTTCTTATTTCAGTTTCCAGGAGTGTATTTGATGTTGTTCTTCGTGGTGCAACGATCAACTCTGAAGTGTATTGCGCCATCTTCAGGAAACTGAAGACACCACTTCAGCGTGTTCCTCACCAGATAAAAAAACGTGTGAACTTCCCATGATAACACGAGGCCACACACAAGTCTGCACATCCGAGAGGAGTTCATAGAACTTCATTGAACGGTTCTACCTCATCCATGCTGCAGGCCGGATCTTGCACCTTTTGACCTCCATCTGTTTGGCCCAATATAGGATGCACTCCACGGGAAGCAAAACGTAGATGATGGGGAGGTTATTGATGCAGCAAAACGTTGGCTCCGACGTCGACCAGAAGAATGAAACTGTGCGGGCATACAGGCACTCCCAGTGAGCTGACGTAATGCCGTCGCAGTGAACGGAGGTTACGTTGAAAAATCAGGTTTCTAGCCAAAATAGAGGGGAATAATATGACGGATTGGAACCCTGAATAAAACCAGCCCGCTTTTACAAAAAATACGTGTTGGATTACTTATTGAACGCCCCTCACAGTATGGTCCGACAAGTATCGAATGTATCTCTTGTCAAATGATGCAAGACGTCGCTTGCACCGAAGGGGCAATGAAGCGTTTAACCGGCAGTGTAAAAAGGTTGTAGTTTAGACCAGAAATGGTTCCTTGATGTTTCAGGGATACTTCTCGTACCGTGACTTGGACCCAATTTCGCGGCCCAGGTCGGCACACAGTTTTAGTCCGCCAGAAAATTTCATGTAGAAACCTCTTTCGCAATAATGACAGCGATACATAATGATATGCAATCAAAACTACCTAACCGCTGGGGACAACTCACAGAGGTTGATCAGTGCTGCATCGAAGGCCCTGACTTATTCCCTGCCAGACGTTGTTAATAGGACTGACATCAGGTGGCCTTGGGTTACACAGGCTCATTCACGTCTTTGGAGAACTAACCAGAATTCGGGAACGATGTGACGGTGCACTGTCTAACTGAAACTACAGGTCCCCTATAAGGAACTGTAAACGAACAAAAAGGTGCACATGCATGAACAGCAGGTTTCGGTAATTCTCGCCTTGTCATCCCATGAGAAGATCACCCACACATAAATACCTAGACCACGAGCCTAAAAGCAGCATCGACTCATATTGCATTCTTATTTGTACCCCATCATCCAGACCTACCAATATATACCATCATGACTTCTGCTCCTCAGTGAAGAAGTGATGCTGAGTTGTATGGCTGTTAACGTACTGATGTTGTCCATAACTGAATTGGCAAGTAATTTCCTTCGTAGTGTAGCTGCTAACCGTGATAGTACACAGCATCCCCCTGGCGGTGGCAGATGACTCTGGAGCCGGCGGTTTTCCCCTAGTAGTATTAGGCACGGTATGTGGATGACTAGAACGTGATATAGGGAAGAATATGGACTCGGTTGTATAAATTGGAGAGGAGAATGGCTGAATGAGTTCCGCAGTAACTTTCGTCTGTTAACAGCGAATTCACTGTTCAAAAATCACAAGCGGAGGAGACATACTTAGAAAAAGGCTGGAGACCCAGAAGATTTCATTTGGGTTACATCATGGTCAGACAGAGAGCAATGAGAGAAGCGTTCAATGATTTTGAAAATAAGACGTTGTCAACCGACCTGAGTAAAAACCCTAAAAGATTTGGTCGTATTTAAATTCAGAAAGTGGGTCAAAATCATCTATTCATTCTCTCAGCGACAACACCGGCACCGAAACGGAAGATAATAGAGAGAAGGCCGAAATATTGAATTCGGTCTTCCGAAGCTGTTTCACCGCGGAAGATCGTAGCACTGTCCGTCCTTTCAATCGTCGTACGAACGTCGAAATGACAGATATTGAGATAACCGACCGCGGAACTGAAAAGCAGCTACAATCACTCAGTAGTGGACAGGCGTCAGGACCAGATGACATACCTATAAGATTCTATAAAGATTATGCGACAGAACTTGCTCCCCTTCTAGTAGTAATGTATCGTAGATCGCTTGAGCAATGAAAGATACCTAACGCCTGGAAAAAAGCGCACGTCGTTCCCGTTTTTAAGGAAGGCCGTAAGACAGATCCACTCAATTATAGACCTATATCGTTGACGTCAATCTGTTTTAGAATTATGGAACATGTTTTATGCTCAAGAATTATGACGTTTTTGGAAAATGAACATCTCCTCTATAAAAAATCAACAAAGATTGTGCAAACAGAGATTCTGCGAAACTCAGCTCGCTCTGTTCCTCCATGAGATACACAGCACAGTGGACAACGGCGCTCAGGTTGATGTCGTGTTCCTTGATTTCAGTAAGGCATTTGACACCATCCCGCATTGTCGTTTAGTGAAAAAATACGAGCTTACGGAGTATCGGAGCAGACTTGTAATCGGATTCAAAGATAGCACTCAATACGTCGCTCTTAACGAAACAATATCGATAGATGTAAAGGTAATATTCGGAGTACCACAGGGAAGTGTGATAGGACCGTTGCTGCTTACAGTTTATATAAATGATTTAGTAGAAAGAGTCAGATGCTATTTAAGCCTATTCGCAAATGGTGCTGTCGCCTATACCAAAGTAGCAACGCCTGAAGATAGTAAGAATTTGCAGAACGACCTGCAGATAACTGATGAATGGTGCAAGCTCTGGCAGTTGACCCTGGACGTAAATAAATGTAACATATTACGCACACATAGCAAAAGAAATCCACTTCTGTACAGCTACACTATTGATGACAAAAGACTATAGACAGCGTCTGCCGTGAAATATCTAGTCGTAACTATCCAGAGCGACCTTAAGTGGAATGACCACATAAAACAGATAGTGGGAAAAGCAGATACCAAACTCAGATTTATCGGAAGAATCTTAAGGAAATATAACTGATCCACGAAAGTAGTGGCTTGTAAGCCGCTTGTTCGCCAGTTTCTTGAGTATTGTTCATCTGTGTGGGATCCCTATCAGGTAAGACTGATAGAGGAGATAGAGGAGATCCAATGGCGCGTTTCGCCACGGGATCGTTTAGCATGCGAGAGAGCGTTACGGATATGCTGAACAAACTCCACTGGCAGACGTTACAAGAGAGGCGTGGTGCATCACGGAGAGATTTACTATTGAAATTGCTGGACAGCACTTTTCAGAAGGAGTAGGACAACATATTACTTCCCCCCACATACATCTCGCGTATTGATCACGCGGAGAAAATTCGAGAAATTAGAGCCAATACAGAGGCTTACCGACAATCATTCTTACCACGCACTGTCCGCTAGTGGAATAGGGTTGGAGGGATCAGATAATGGTACCGAAAGTACCCTACGCCACACAGTATTAGGTGGCTCGCGGAGTATTATGTAGATGTAAATGTACAGCGATTCCAGAATCAGATATTGGATTGCAAGGCGTACCCACGAACATATATAGAATCTGAGCAACAACAAGCGTGTGATCTCCGCTGTAGCATTGAAAAAAAACTCTACTAAGTTTTGGCTACACAATGCATCACGAGTATTTATGAATTGTCGATTCAATTAAATGATGATTACAATCACAAATCACTTAAATTGAAACCATCACATAGAAAATATTGTGGGAAGGCGAAACAAAGACTACGTTTTGTTGACATAACACTTACATAATGCAACAAATTTACTAAAGAAGTTGCCGACGCTACGCTTGTCCGTTCTGTTATGAGCACTGCTACTCGTTCTGGATCCTTACCAGGCGGGACTGGCGAAGGGCATCGAAAACATTCAGAGAAGGGCAACTCATTTTGTTCAAAAAATGGTTCAAATGGCTCTGAGCACTATGGGACTTAACATCTATGGTCATCAGTCCCCTAGAACTTAGAACTACTTAAACCTAACTAACCTAAGAACAGCACACAACACCCAGTCATCACGAGGCAGAGAAAATCCCTGACCCCGCCGGGAATCGAACCCGGGAACCCGGGCGCGGGAAGCGAGAACGCTACCGCACGACCACGAGCTGCGGACTCTCATTTTGTATTATCAGTATGGAAGAGTGTGTCAGGGGTATGATAAGCTGCCTGTTGAAGAAATCATGAAAACAAAGGCGTTTTCCATTGCGGCGGGACCTTTAACGAAATTTCAATCATCAGCTTTCTCCTCCGAATGCCAAAATATTTTCTTGACTTCCAGCTAGACAGGGAGAAATGACCTTTGTTATAAAATAAGAGAAATCAGAGATAGCCCGGAAACTTTTAGATGCTCATTTTTCTCGCATGCTATTCGAGACTGGAAATGTCGAACACTGAAGTGTAAATTGCAGAGCAATAATGTAGATGTAGGTGTAGTGTGTCTCCTTCTTAGCTTTTATCCCGTCATAGGTGGTTCGTTGTTTTCATAATTTGGCAAATTTATTTTTAACTTTGTAGCCGATGCACTTCTTATCGCCATAGTAAACCTACGGAAACGTAAAGAGCCTACTGTATAGAGAGAGTCGTGCGGGTTATCTGTGATGCATATGAACTTCATTCTATGACTTGTCGTATGTTAAGCCGGCCGTTGTGACCGAGTGGTTCTAGGCGCTTCAGTCCGGAAACGCGCGACTGCTACGGTCGCAGGTTCGAATGCTGCCTCGGGCATGGATGTGTGTGATGTCGTTAGGTTTAAGTGGTTCTTAGTACTAGTGGAGTGATGACCTCAGATGTTAAGTCCCATAGTGCTCAGAGCCATTTGAACCATTCGTCGTATGTTAACCGCTTGGGCATTGTATTTTCTGTGGTGTAAATTGAAAACAATCCCAGCATTTGCCTAAAGAAGATGGGAAAACAGCATAATACAACACTGAGACTGGCATCTGAACTAGATCTCGATGGCTCCTACCCGGGCCTGTCTCCCCTGCTATCCTGGCAAGCTATTGCACTGCGCGTTCAGCTGTTCGAGCAGTCAACAGTGCGTGTACGAGTATAAATGCACTACGGAGCTCAAGAGCGGATGAATCGGAGCCTGGTGTGTACGCTGCCGCATAACTAGCAGCCAGTGCAGTCTTACCTCGAAGGCCATGGCGGTGCGCCAGCGAATGCTGCTTGCCACGGCGCTGGCGGCCTTTATAGGCGGCGCTGGGAGCGTCTCCGCAAACAAACGACTGCTGGTCACGCCTCTTCAGAGAAGCGAGCAGCGTCATCACTTTTCTCTCCGCAACAGACAGGCTTCACACACTTCTCCGAGATGGCGGCTAATAAACACCTGGGAGAGTTAGTGCAAATATACACGCGGTCGCACAAAATTAACTAGTCGCATCGGGAAAAAAAAGAAACAGAAACAAATATCGCATCTCATGCAGTAGTAGAATAAAAAGTAGACGGATACTGGTGGTACAAAACAACTTACCTCGACATTATAGAAGTAGAAAAAAAGTTTAAAAAACCTTAAACTACACTCCTGGAAATTGAAATAAGAACACCGTGAATTCATTGACCCAGGAGGGGGAAACTTTATTGACACATTCCTGGGGTCAGATACATCACATGATCACACTGACAGAACCACAGGCACATAGACACAGGCAACAGAGCATGCACAATGTCGGCACTAGTACAGTGTATATCCACCTTTCGCAGCAATGTAGGCTGCTATTCTCCCATGGAGACGATCGTAGAGATGCTGGATGTAGTCCTGTGGAACGGCTTGCCATGCCATTTCCACCTGGCGCCTCAGTTGGACCAGCGTTCGTGCTGGACGTGCAGACCGCGTGAGACGACGCTTCATCCAGTCCCAAACATGCTCAATGGGGGACAGATCCGGAGATCTTGCTGGCCAGGGTAGTTGACTTACACCTTCTAGAGCACGTTGGGTAGCACGGGATACATGCGGACGTGCATTGTCCTGTTGGAACAGCAAGTTCCCTTGCCGGTCTAGGAATGGTAGAACGATGGGTTCGATGACGGTTTGGATGTACCGTGCACTATTCAGTGTCCCCTCGACGATCACCAGTGGTGTACGGCCAGTGTAGGAGATCGCTCCCCACACCATGATGCCGGGTGTTGGCCCTGTGTGTCTCGGTCGTATGCAGTCCTGATTGTGGCGCTCACCTGCACGGCGCCAAACACGCATACGACCATCATTGGCACCAAGGCAGAAGCGACTCTCATCGCTGTAGACGACACGTCTCCATTCGTCCCTCCATTCACGCCTGTCGCGACACCACTGGAGGCGGGCTGCACGATGTTGGGGCGTGAGCGGAATACGGCCTAACGGTGTGCGGGACCGTAGCCCAGCTTCATGGAGACGGTTGCGAATGGTCCTCGCCGATACCCCAGGAGCAACAGTGTCCCTAATTTGCTGGGAAGTGGCGGTGCGGTCCCCTACGGCACTGCGTAGGATCCTACGGTCTTGGCGTGCATCCGTGCGTCGCTGCGGTCCGGTCCCAGGTCGACGGGCACGTGCACCTTCCGCCGACCACTGGCGACAACATCGATGTACCGTGGAGACCTCACGCCCCACGTGTTGAGCAATTCGGCGGTACGTCCACCCGGCCTCCCGCATGCCCACTATACGCCCTCGCTCAAAGTCCGTCAACTGCACATACGGTTCACGTCCACGCTGTCGCGGCATGCTACCAGTGTTAAAGACTGCGATGGAGCTCCGTATGCCACGGCAAACTGGCTGACACTGACGGCGGCGGTGCACAAATGCTGCGCAGCTAGCGCCATTCGACGGCCAACACCGCGGTTCCTGGTGTGTCCGCTGTGCCGTGCGTGTGATCATTGCTTGTACAGCCCTCTCGCAGTGTCTGGAGCAAGTATGGTGGGTCTGACACACCGGTGTCAAGGTGTTCTTTTTTCCATTTCCAGGAGTGTATATTATAACTTGGTAGTTTTCAACTGAGGTACCAAAAGTCATGGCATTCCTCCTGCTAACGTTTTAGGCCTCCTTTTGCCCGGCGTAGTGCAGTAACTCAACGTGGCATGGTCTCAAAAAGTCGTTTGAAGTCCCCTGCAGAAGTATTGACCCATGGTACCTCTGTAGCCGTCCATATTTGCGTAAGTATTGCCGATGTATGATTTCGTGCACGAACTGACCTCTCCATTATGCCTCGTAAATGTTCGATGGGATTCCCGTCTGCGTAGCCATATAATTCGCTCGATTTGTCCAGAATGTTGTTCAAACCAATCACGAACAATTGTGGGCTGATAACATCTTTGTTTGGAAACATGAAGTTCATGAATTGCTGCAGATGGTCTCCAGGTAGCTTTTCCAGTCAATGACCGGTTCACTTGGAACAGAGGCGTTGTAGTTGCTCATTTGTTTTGCTTTCGAAGCAACCATCCTTTCGTTTAGGAAGAAAGTCAGTCAAGCTCTAGCTCTCAGCTGATATAAAACTACAGAGCGTCGAGTTAAGTGTTTATTTTTTCTGTGTTTCCCTCGTAATATATTTATTAAATTTCATGCGCTTTTCTCTGCTGAGGAGGTTTAATTCCGCGTTTTTGTAAGGGCAAATTCATTCAGTCTGTAGCACAGTTGCTCCTCGCTGGACAGCCAGCTACATAGCTCATTAATGAATCTGCGCCCATTGGTGACACATCAGGAGGGTAGCGAGATGCATATCTAGAATTCTGTCTGGTTTTATAGTTTATTTCTCCCGGTTAGTCTTGCTAGGATGGCTAGGATGTGTGCATGCTGTGTGCTGAGCTGGCCGCAGTTCGTCAACAGCTGAATGCTCTTTTGGCTACTATATGTCACCTTCTACATCTACATTTACATGGATACTCTGCAAATCACATTTAAGTGCCTGGAAGAGGGTTCATCGAACCACCTTCACAATTCTCTATTATTCCAATCTCGTATAGCGCGCGGGAAGAATGAACACCTATATCTTTCCGAACGAGCTCTGATTCCCCTTATTTTATCTTTGTGATCGTTCCCCCTTAGTAAGTCGGTGTCAACAAAATATTTTCGCATTCGGAGGAGAAAGTTGGTGATTGGAATTTCGTGAGAAGATTCCGTCGCAACGAAAAACGCCTTTCTTTTAATGATATCCATCCAAAATCCTGTATCATTTCTGTGACACTCTCACCCATATTTCGCGATAATATAAAACGTGCTGCCTTTCTTTGAACTTTTTCGATGAGGATCCCACACCTCGCAACAGTATTGTAAAAGAGGACGGACATGCGTAGTGTAGGCAGTCTCCTTAGTAGGTCTGTTACATTTTCTAAGTGTCCTGCCAATGAAACGCAGTCTTTGGTTAGCCTTCCCCACAACATTTTCTATGTGTTGCTTCCAATTTAAGTTGTTCGTAATTGTAATTCCTTGGTATTTAGTTGAATTTACGGCTTTCAGATTAGACTGACTTATCGTGTAACCGAAGTTTAACGCGTTCTTTTCAGCACACATGTGGATGAACTCACACTTTTCGTTATTTAAGGTCAACTGCCACTTTTCGCACCATTTCGATATTTCTTATAAATCGTTTTGCAGTTTGTTTTGATCTTCTGATGACTTTATTAGTCGATAAACGACAGGGTCATCTGCAAACAACCAAAGACGGCTGCTCAGATTGTCTTCCAAATCGTTTATATAGATAAGGAACAGCAAAGGGCCTATAACACTACCTTGGGGAACGCCAGAAATCACTTCTGACCTTCAGGTCGCTGTTTCGGGGTATAGCGGTGGCGGAGAACCTCTAGTGTCGTTTGTTTCGTCCACGAGCTCTGCTTCCGAGGCATCTCCAAGTGCACCCGACACGGTGGATCCACCCTCACATCAGGGTGAGTGGCAAGGGGTAACGCGTTTGCGTCGCTCGAGGCGGAGGGCCAGTGTGAAGACTGGGCGCCTGGCCTAGCCCATTCATCCTGTGAGTGGACAGGTGGCCGCTCCTCCAGCAGGGTCAGAGCAGGCACACGGTGGTTAGAGGTTACTAGTTACTGGGAACTCCAATGTTAGGCGCGTTTTGGAGCCCCTTAGGCAGATAGCGTTGAGGGCTAGAAAGAAAGGCAATGTGCACTCGGTGTGTCTGTTGGGGAGCCTTATTTGAGATGTGGAGGCGCCCGTGCCTGTGGCTATCGAGCGTGCAGGGTGCAGTCGTCTCCAAGTGGTAGCTCACGTCGGTACCAGCGACGCCTGCCGTATGGGTTCTGAGGCGATCCTCAGTTTGTACAGGCGGCTGGAGGAGGTGGTTAAGACTGCTGGTCTCGCGAACGGGGTGTCAGCAGAGCTTGCAATTTGCAGCATTGTTCCCAGAGTTGATCGGGGTCTTTGGTTTGGAGCACCACCACCTAGAGACAACGCCGCGGCGTGAAATTCATAGCAGGTCATGACGTCACTCCAAGCAGGCCACCATGTTGTGTTTCGAAGCGTTTGTTTATCTACACGTTTGTTGGATCTAGTGCTATATTCGTGCTTAAAACTAGCAATTACAGTGTTTGCCTGTAGTGAAGCTACTGTGAACATGGTTTACAAGTGCTGTGTGCCAAGGTGTCGTGGGAATTACGGAACTCGACCGAAAGTAATGTTGTTTTCCTTTCCGAAAGATGCGAATCTGCGTTGGAAATGTCTTTCAGCGATTCATCGGGACAATTTCCAACCCACTGAGCACACGAAGGTATGAAAAAACTATATACCTAGTACAATTGTTATTTTTTCTGGTGGAATATCTTGCATTTTGGATACATTAGACTAAAATTGTGAGCAAAGGTTCGCAGTAAGTAGGCCTAGTATTCGTTATCAAGTGGCTTTATTTTGATTTTGAAAACGAAATATAAATTTGTGGCTCGTGTTACTTTTTATTCGTGTTTAAATTTCTCTGCAGTTCGTATTTTGTTACGCATTACCGATACGTTTTATTCTATATTTGTGAGTGGGTGTTGTTTTTCACTCTCACATTAGTTAGCATGAGTGCTAACGAATGTTGAAACTGCTGTTTTCATGTTTAAAAAGCGATCTCTCTGTGTGAAGCATATCTGTGTTATTTTTCGATGTGTCAAACAATGGAACAAATTAATCTAGAAATAGGTTAAATTTATTATTGACGTTTTTAGCTTGACACATTGTCTCATTCCAACTGCTGCAAATGTCTGCTGAAGGTTTGTAGATTTTCACTGTTGACTGATGCTCAAAATCTGCCATATTTTTACAGGAAAGAAAATTTACATTACAATAACAACGCATAATTGTTTTTGTGAGGTGAGTTAAAAGTGATTGTTTGCTTGGGGAATGTACTCAGCTTTCCTGAGGGAGCTCTATAAACAGCTACACAATATTTATTTAGGATACTGAAGCCAGAGGAATTTAATATTATACACTGTATTAGTGCAGAATTTTTCAAGTGAGTGTAAATAATAGTTGTCTGGTCCAGAAAGAATGTACTTTATCACAGTGCATTTTTCACAAATGTACCTTGTTTTATCATGTATATCGCAATATTATTTACATCCCGCACTCGTACGTTTTCACTGGCTATTGATAAGTCTTATGCAATTACATTACCGGTAAAAAAGAATTATAAACTATAGTTTCTGCTACATCGCGATTGATAAAGTTACTTATTTTAACCATTCAGCAAAGTACTCTCCTCTTTGCGTGGTATCATTTGCCAAGATCTCGTTTCGTTATCTCCAGCGGTTTACGAGATATGACAGGCATTATGAATATTTCATTCCCGCGCGTTGCGATCGGAAGTGAAGTTGCTGCAGATGCTCAATTTTTTCGAGATTGGAAGCAGATATTGATCCAAAGTTTTACGAAAATTTCAAAACCTCATCTGTATTTCATACTCAGCAATAGAATGTGTAATATGCATCAAACACAAATTCATAGCGACCTCTATTTTTGATGGCAACGTTCTCAAATTTGATACTCATCTGTGAAATACCACAATAGTTATGACCATTATCGAAATGATTGGCGCTTCATCATGAAGCTGCCATATAAAGCTAAAAGTATTTCAGAAATTAATTATTTTTTACGGAATAGGTTCTGTAAAACCTTTTGACAAAGATTTGCAGGCCGTGCGTCTCGATTCTTTAAGCGCAGCGCCAATCCAATCCTGGCCCGCTTTGCGTGACGTCACAAGAGCGCGCCGCGGCCTTCTCTTTAGGTGGTGGTGTTTGGAGCCGAGTGGTGGATCTCAACCAAAGGATTCGTCGAGTCAGTGACGGTCTTGGCAGCAGATTTTTAGAGCTGCGTTCTCTTTTGGGGATTTGTAAGACTCTCCTTGATAGGTCAGCGGTGTACTACACAAAGGAAGCAGCTACTCGGTTAACAGAGTGAACTCCCTGGACTAGCAGGACAGAGCGGGTGAGGTTATATTTGTGGAAAGGGGCCAAAATAAGTTGCTGTCAGTTACACTCAACATACAAATTTTATTGGTTAAAACACACAATAGCCGCGCGGCATTAGCCGAGCGGTCTAAGGCGCTGCAGTCATGGACTGTGCTGCTGGTCTCGGTGGAGGTTCGAGTCCTCCCTCGGGTATGGGTGTGCGTGTTTGTCCTTAGGATAATTTAGGTTAAATAGTGTGTAAGCTTAGGGACTGGTGACCTTAGCAGTTAAGTGCAGTAAGATTTCACACACATTTGAACATTTTGAACAAAACACACAATAACATAAGCAAAAATTAAAAACTCTCAAGGTTTTAATGAAAGAGTTCTTTTGATTTGATTTAAATCGGCTGAAAGCCACATACGAAAATCCAGGCCCCAAGGCCTAAACAAGGAATTGAGGTACAGGAGTCCTTCTGGAAGTTTCACTTCTTTATATATATATTACTTCAATAAAAATAGGCTGAAGGCCACACATTAAGCAAGAACAGTGTTCGGCTTAAGGCCAAAACAAAGATTTTCAGTGTTAATTCTGAATAGGCTGAAACCCGGCTGAAGGCCGTATATCAACCAAGCAATTTAACGGCTTAAAGCCTAGGATGAAGAACTTTCAATTTAACGGACTGAGGACCTTAGCTTAAACATTTCATGCAAACTCGGGTGAAGGCCTCATACTAAAGAATAACAATGTTATGACTTAAGGCAAGAGCAAGATTTTAAATTTTAGTTTAAGATAGATTAAAACTCGGCGGAAGGCCACACACTAAAGAAAAACAATCTTATGACTTAAGCGCAAGACAAAATTTTGCATTTTCAATGTAAGAGAGATTAAACTCGGCTGAAGGCAACATACTAAAGAACACCAATCTTATGACCTAAGGGCAAGACAAAATTTTAATTTAAGAGAGTTTAAAACTCGTCTGAAAAACACACACCATGCCAAAACAATTTTGAGGCTTAAGGCCTAGGAAGAAAAAGCTTACAATTTTAATACGCTAAAACACAGCTGAAGGCCACCCAGAGTACTTAAGACTAACAGGAAATCACTATGTAAAACACAAGGAGCGGCGCTCAGAAGGTTCCAAGGGTCGGCCTGGGAAGGTAACACTAACGCACGTTTAGGTGAGACAGGCAGCCAGACCGACAACCTCTTATCGGAAGGCAACCCAACTGAAGGTCAGCAGACAAACCAAACAACAAAATCAGTTCTGCTCCACCCGACGAGCAAAACGACAACAAGACGTCAATAGCACAACGTTCTGAGTACTGGTGCGCAATCCAGCCGAGTCAGAATAAACGCCCAAAACTACCAACACACCTCAGCTGTCGAACTACACGCCGTGCTGGACAGCAACAACACGACGAGGAAAATACACTGCCAAAAACTACGTCAATGCCCAGGGCAGGTAGCCGGAACGTTAATGGCCACAAGGCAGAAGATACCGCTGGTGCACTTCATTAATGAAGGAGTGAATTAAATGAAGTTCAATCCCATCCAAGCAAACGGCTGCAATTCTAGCCGACTTCAATGCACACACGTTGTTGCTCGTGGGAATCTCGCAGAAAGCAACGAATAGGATCAAACTAAGAAAAGTGGCAGCAGTTGAGGCTTGATAGTAGGTTAAGTGAGCACTCAACTTTAGAGTCCAAGATCAGTGGGTGACGCACTTGGTAACCCTCGCAAGAAGCGCCTCACAACTCAGACCACGCGTGTACGCCACCAGCGGCTCCGGCCCGACTCCGAGCGACTGGGACCTCCTGGCTGCTCTGCGCCAACCGACCGACCGCCACTCACCGAAACGGTCAAAGGACCAAACAGAGGTCGGCTGATGGGACGACCGACCGAACGACCAACCAACTGTCGTTCCCACTCCAGTCTCCTTCAGTTGGACAGTGCATGTGTGTCACCAGTGGTCGGCAATTACTGGCTGTTCGCACCTCACTGGTGCTCCGTCTCTGACGCTCCTTCGCCGCCGATCGCTGCTCCGTCCCCGACTGCACTGCTGGTGCGTCTCCAACTGACTTCCAGACACACGATGACGCGGAAATACTATCGGGAGCTCAAAAATGTTCAAATGTGTGTAAAATCTTATGGGACTTAACTGCTAAGGTCATCAGTCCCTAAGCTTACACACTACTTAACCTAAATTATCCTAAGGACAAACACACACACACACCCATGCCCGAGGGAGGACTCGAACCTCTTCCGGGACCAGCCGCACAGTCCATGACTGCAGCGCCCCAGACCGCTCGGCTAATCCCGCGCGGCCTCGGTAGCTCCAGAGCTGGTACGACAGTGCACTTATCGATCAGCGCTGCTGCTGCTGCCACTCACGGTCAAGTAAGGCAGAAGTTAGTGACGCCAGTAAATGGAAAAGGAAACGAGGTGGCAGTACCGTAAAAGAAGATGACAAACAATAAATGGCATGAACACGAACCGCGCACGGCTCACAGAGTACTTGTGGAGTCCACATGAGGTTTTTTTTTAGGGTAGACAGCAGTTGAGGTTCTTTGATGAACACTCGTCAGTAGATTCACAGCAAGCGAAGTGAGATTGCGTTCACAATAAAGACACTTCGACTGTAATAATTTTAGCAGTAAACTGTCGAGGTATTCGTAATGAAGTTCCCGAATTTACTTCCCTCCAGGAAGTCCTCACGCTGAAATCATTCTTGGGACCGAGCGCTGGCTGAAGCCCGAAGTGGAAAGCTCTGAGACACTAGCAAGTCGTGGAAGTTATATCGGAAAGACAGATTAGAGGCCATAGAAGCGGAAGTGTTCATTGCCGCTGACAAAAGTATTGTCTCCGTTGAGGTCGAAGTTGAGTGTGACAGTGAAGTTATCTGGTCGCGTGTAACAGGTGTAGGTGAAACCAAATTAACTGTTGGATGTTTTTACTGGTCATCTGATTCTGCTGTGACAGTTTTAGAGTCATTCAATAAACGCCTACGGTCAACAGCACGTTAATGCCCAGATCATGCAATACTAGTTGGAGGCGACTTTAACCTATTGAGTACAGATTGTGGAATCATTGTGGTGGATACAGACAGAAAGACATGAGAAATACTTTAGAACACGTTTTCTGAAAATTGTCTTGAGCAGCTAGCTCGGCATCCCACACGCAATGGAAATATCTTAGACCCTGTAGCTACAAATAGGCCGGACCTTATTGACAGCCGGCTGAAGTGGCCGTGCGGTTAAAGGCACTGCAGTCTGGAACCGCAAGACCGCTACGGTCGCAGGTTCGAATCCTGCCTCGGGCATGGATGTTTGTGATGTCTTTAGGTTAGTTAGGTTTAAGTAGTTCTAAGTTCTAGGGGACTAATGACCTCAGAAGTTGAGTCCCATAGTGCTCAGAGCCATTTGAACCAAGCCAAGCCTTATTGACAATGTCAGCATAGAAAAGGGGATTAGCGATCATGATGTCATTATAGCAACTATGATTACGAAAGTTAATAAATCAATCAAGAAGGCTAGGAGAGTGTTTCTGATAGATAGCGAAGATAAGCAGTTACTAGCATCTCACTTAGACAGTGAATTTGCGTCGCTTAGTTCCAGTAAAACGGATGTAGAAGAATAATGGGCAAAGTTTAAGCAGAATGTAAGTCGTGGTATGGGGAATTATGTGTCTAGAAAGTAGGTAAAGGATGGTTTAGTAACAAAATTCGGAAGATGCTAAGGAAGCAGAGGCTATTGCACTCTCGGATCAAGGGGAAACGCACAAATGACGGTTAGCGAAGATAAGTGGAAATTAGTGCGTCTGTGGAAAGATCTATGCTGTAAGCAAACAACTACCACCGTCACAACTTAGTAACCGGACAAAATTATGGTCTTATGTAAAATCGCTAAGCTGTTCTAAGGCTTCCATTCAGTCCCGTCTTGACTAGTCTGCTGTGGCAGTTGAAGACAGCAAAACCAATGCCGAAGTTTCAAATTTCACGTTCAAGAAATCGTTCACACAAGAGAATCGTACAAACATACCGCCATTTGACCATCGGACAGACTCTCGTATGAACGGCATAGTAATAAGCATAACTGGCATAGAGAACAGTTGAAAGATTTGAAAGCAAATACATCACCATGTCCGGATGGAATCCCAGTTCAGTTTTGCAAAGAGTACTCTATGGCAATGGCCCTTGACTTGCTTGTATTTATCGTGGATCTCTCGCCCAGCACAAGTTCCGAGCGACTGGAAAAAGCGCAGCTGACTCCAGTACATAAAAAAGGTAAAAGAATGGATCCGCAAAATTACAGACCGATATCCGTAACTTCTGTTTGCTGCAGAATCCTCGAACATATTCTCAGTTCGAATATAATAAACTTTCTTCAGACTGAGAAGCTTATGTCCGTGAATCAGCATGGTCTTAGAAAGCATCGCTCGTGCGAAACTCAGCTTGCCCATTTCTCACATGATATACTGCGAACTATGGATGAAGATAAACAGGCGCATTCCATACTTCTAGATTTCCGGAAAGCATTTGACACGGTGCCCCACTGCAGGCTGTTAACGAAGGCAGGAGCATAGGGAGTGAGTTCACAGATATGCGAGTGACTCGAAGACTTCTTAAATACTAGAACCCAAAATGTTGTCCTTGTCGGCGAGTATTGATCAGTGTTCAGGAGTGCCCCAGGGAATTGTGATAGGACCGCTGTTGTTCTCTGTATACATAAATGATTTGGTTAACAGGGTGGGCAGCAATCTGAAGTTGTTTGCTGATCATGCCCTGGCGTACAGTAAGTTGTCGAAGTTGAGTGATTGTAAGAAGATATAAGACGTTGTACACAAAATTTCCAATTGATGTGATGAATTGCTGCTAGCCCTGAATCAGGAGGAACGTAAGTTAATGCGGATGAGTAGGAAGACATAACCAGTAATGTTCAGATACAGTATTACTAGTGCCCTGCTTGACACAGTCAAGTCGCTGGTACGACCTATTCTTGAGTACTACTAGAGTCTTTGGGATCCGTTCCAGATCAGATTGAAGGAAGACATCGAATCAAATGAGAACCAGGCTGCTAGATTTGTTACCGGGAATTTCGAACAACACATAAATGTTACAAGAGATTCTTCGGGGTCTCAAATACACTCCTGGAAATTGAAATAAGAACACCGTGAATTCATTGTCCCAGGAAGGGGAAACTTTATTGACACATTCCTGGGGTCAGATACATCATATGATCACACTGACAGAACCACAGGCACATAGACACAGGCAACAGAGCATGCACAATGTCGGCACTAGTACAGTGTATATCCACCTTTCGCAGCAATGCAGGCTGCTATTCTCCCATGGAGACGATCGTAGAGATGCTGGATGTAGTCCTGTGGAACGGCTTGCCATGCCATTTCCACCTGGCGCCTCAGTTGGACCAGCGTTCGTGCTGGACGTGCAGACCGCGTGAGACGACGCTTCATCCAGTCCCAAACATGCTCAATGGGGGACAGATCCGGAGATCTTGCTGGCCAGGGTAGTTGACTTACACCTTCTAGAGCACGTTGGGTGGCACGGGATACATGCGGACGTGCATTGTCCTGTTGGAACAGCAAGTTCCCTTGCCGGTCTAGGAATGGTAGAACGATGGGTTCGACGATGGTTTGGATGTACCGTGCACTATTCAGTGTCCCCTCGACGATCACCAGTGGTGTACGGCCAGTGTAGGAGATCGCTCCCCACACCATGATGCCGGGTGTTGGCCCTGTGTGCCTCGGTAGTATGCAGTCCTGATTGTGGCGCTCACCTGCACGGCGCCAAACACGCATACGACCATCATTGGCACCAAGGCAGAAGCGACTCTCATCGCTGAAGACGACACGTCTCCATTCGTCCCTCCATTCACGCCTGTCGCGACACCACTGGAGGCGGGCTGCACGATGTTGGGGCGTGAGCGGAAGACGGCCTAACGGTGTGCGGGACCGTAGCCCAGCTTCATGGAGACGGTTGCGAATGGTCCTCGCCGATACCCCAGGAGCAACAGTGTCCCTAATTTGCTGGGAAGTGGCGGTGCGGTCCCCTACGGAACCGCGTAGGATCCTACGGTCTTGGCGTGCATCCGTGCGTCGCTGCGGTCCGGTCCCAGGTCGACGGGCACGTGCACCTTCCGCCGACCACTGGCGACAACATCGAAGTACTGTGGAGACCTCACGCCCCACGTGTTGAGCAATTCGGCGGTACGTCCACCCGGCCTCCCGCATGCCCACTATACGCCCTCGCTCAAAGTCCGTCAACTGCACATACGGTTCACGTCCACGCTGTCGCGGCATGCTACCAGTGTTAAAGACTGCGATGGAGCTCCGTATGCCACGGCAAACTGGCTGACACTGACGGCGGCGGTGCACAAATGCTGCGCAGCTAGCGCCATTCGACGGCCAACACCGCGGTTCCTGGTGTGTCCGCTGTGCCATGCGTGTGATCATTGCTTGTACAGCCCTCTCGCAGTGTCCGGAGCAAGTATGGTGGGTCTGACACACCGGTGTCAATGTGTTCTTTTTTCCATTTCCAGGAGTGTAGGAATCCCTGGAGGGAAGGCGAGGTGAGGTTCATTTGGAGAAAATTGAGAAAATTTAGAGAAAATTGAGAAAATTTAGAGAAACGGCATTTGATGCTGAATGCTAAACGATACTACTGCCGCCATTTTGGAGAAAATTGAGAAAATTTAGAGAAACGGCATTTGATGCTGAATGCTAAACGATACTACTGCCGCCAACACACATTGCGCGTAAGAACCACAAAGATAAGAGACGAGAAATTAGGGATCATATGGAAGGAATTAGGCATCGTTTCTGCTTCGCTCTATTTGCGAGTTGAACAGGAGAGGAAATGACCGTTAGTGGTGCAGGGGGTACCCTCCACCGTGCACCGTACGGTGGCTTGCGGAGTATCTGTGTAGATGTAGATGTAGATGTAGATGTAAGACCCAGTCAATTCCACGTAAACACAGCGCACACCATTACGTAGCCACCACCACCTTGCACAGTGCCTTGTTGACAACTTAGGTCCATGGGATCGTGGGGTCTGCACCTCTCTCGAATCCTACCATCAGCTATTACCAACTGAAATCAGAACTTATCTGGCCGACCACTGTTTTCCAGTCGTCTAGGATCTAACCGATATGATCACGAACCCAGGTGAGGCGATGCAGGCGATGTCTAACTGTCAGCAAACGCACTCGCATAGGTCGTCTTCTGCCGTTGCCCAATAACACCCAATTTCGCAGCACTGTCCTAACGTTCATGGTACGTCCCACATTGATTTCTGCTGTTTTTCACGCAGTCTTGCTCGCCTGTTAGCACTGACAACTCTGCGCAGACGCCTCTGCTCTCGGTCTGCCATCGGCCAGTGCATTGTCCGCGGTGAGAGGTATCGCCTGGAATCTGGTATTCTCGGCACGCTCTTGACACTGTGGATCTCAGAATACTGAATTCCTGAACAATTTCCGAAATGGAATGTCCCATGCGCGTAACTCTATCTACCATTCTGCGTTCGAAGTCCCGTCGTGCAGCCGTTATCACGTCGGAAACATTTTCACACGATTCGCCTCAGTAGAAATGACAGCTCCGCCAATTCACTGCCCTTTTATGCCTAATGGACGCGGTAATACCTCTATATTTATTCTGTGCATATGGCTATCCCATGATTTTTGTTACTTCAGTGTAACACTCAGTAGAGTGAGACCCAAAAGGGTGCATATTTTAATCTACATTGCCTGACAAAAATAGTGAAGCACCAAGAAGGCATGACTGGACGTCAAAGTATCATAGTCCACTTGAACACCGTCGGCAAGTATATAAATGATTAGAGTTACAATTGTCTGCGACAGGTAGAATGGACAACATTATGCATTAGTGCTGTTACCGGGCCTAGTAGGCTATAGAAGGGCAAGTACGGCATCAGATAATGAGTGAGCACTATAAAGATCACGGTGATGCCACATCCTCGTTTGAGATGACGGTTTTATCCGCACCTCACACAGTTTGAAAGTGACCTCATTGGTGGGCTCTATTAGGCCGACTGGTGCGGCACTCCGATGTGACAGTGGCCAGATGTACACTGCAGAGAATGAAAGGCAGACATATTCGTCAAGGCTGTGATAGACCACGTCTAAGCTCCACAAGGGAGCATCACCATACTGTGCACCAGGCACGTCTTAAACCCCTCCACTTCTGCGCCTACCATCCGAAAACAAGTTGTGGATTCCGTTCAAGGTACTGTGCCATACCGCACCCTTGATCAGAGACAAGCATCACCAGACTGGGGAACTACCGTTCCATGTGTATGCTGCCGTTAACACAACACAAACGGCTGCATTTAGAGTGTATCTGTGTCGGAGAAAAATGGGCTGTTGATTAACTGGCGTCGTATTGTGTTCACCGACGAACAGCAGTTCTGCACTACTCCGGATGGCCATCATTGGCGAGTATGGCGGTGACTTTGGGAGTCGTCCCAATCTTCCAGTGGTTTGGAGGGGGACAGAGGTCTTGGTGTCATGGTGTAGCGAGCCATTGTGCATGACTTCATGTCACGGCTGGTAATGATTGGAGGAACTCGATGCCTCAACTGTACGTCAGGACATCATGCTTCATCATGTTTTACCTTTCATGCGACAGTATGGTGGCACCATGTTGCAGCAGGACAATGCTCGTCCAACATGATAGGTAGCTCTGTGAACTGTCTGCGTGATGTTGAGGTACTCCCACGGCCAGCAATATCCCCAGATTTGTTTTTGATAGATCATTTTTGGGACCAGTGTCAGGATCCAAGATATTATGGACCAGCTACAACAGTTGTGACCCAATTTTCCTCAGGAGAGGATACAACATCTTTACAACGCTCTTCACAGCTGTATCAGTGTACGCATCATGGAGGAAGGAGGTGCAACATCACACTGATAAGTGGGCTCATACCACCAAGTTCTTTGCGAACTGGACTTCCATTTTGTGATCACTGAAATAACATTACATACCCTCGCAACTCATTAAGTTTCATATTGTTTCCTCTTCCTATTCTGGGTGCTTCACATTTTTCTCAGGCCATGTATTTGTATGGCCACAATTCCAAGACATTTGCTTGTGATATTTCGTTTAGCAAGTACGATACTCAGCAATTAGTGCTAAAAATAGAATAATTATTTTCTATGTCGTGAGACGAAAGAGACAGATATTTTTTGCTAGGTAGATAAGTATATCTGGATTATTTTAACTCTGATTTAACTCTTCTCAGTTTGTGATTATTAATTTTCGCTAAGATGTCAGTAATCACTAGAATAACTTTGTGTGAAGTAAGACGCCATGAGCGCAAAGATACCTTCGATGGAAGGTAGTTAGGGGCTAGATCCGGAGAAGTAACGACCAACTGACAGACCTTTAGACTTCCTTCATAACTCTTTTGCAAAGGGGAAATGGTTTTCTGTAGGAACGACCATTTCGAGTGGCAACAGAAAATAGTGCCGACCCGACAGTACGTTGTTTTCTTGCCGAGGCTGGATCTTTAAACATGGCCACTCATTCTCAAATTCGTTGTTTGAGTAAAGCATCCAGCACGTAATGTTTGCGTCGTGTTGTCAGTGTTCAGCGCTGTGGACGTCATCGTAGGTGACATATTGACGAAAGTCTTGTACAAATTGTTTATGTACACAAAGGAGTACTCAGATCGTCTAATACAGATTGTTATGTTTACCGTTTGCGACGCATAAATTAGTTACACAGTTTTACGTGAGCGGAAGAGACAACCCATGCTCGCAGTCTCTTGATAACGTCAAGACGGTATCACCTATAGGCTACATCAGTGGTCGTCAAACTTCTTTGCTGAAGAGTCAAAACTCACATTGTGGAGCGGATTCTCGGGCCAATTATGCACCTGTCTTATTATTAATTGGTAACCCACATACACAGGGAGTTTTGAAATCCACGTTACAAACTTCAAGACCTTGTAGAGATGAGTAAGTATAAAATTTTTTGGATAGGAACCCACGTCCGGAAACGTACCGGTGTAACGCGTACACGTCTGTTGATAGAAAGAGAAAAGTCACAGAGTTGCTTGTCATGGTATGCAATAGAGCAGACAGGATGACGCGTGCTACGTCAGACGGTCACCTGATGTCACTTAACGTCTGCCTTGCATCAGTACTCTTCTATGCGTACAATATGCTGCATTCTTTTTTGTTTTGGAATAACGTCACCACGTTATGTTAGGTGTTAATACAAACAAACGTTCTAAAGTGATAAATGGATGTTTCGTTATGTTTCCTTCCGAACCTGCTACGTCACGCCTAATTCAGTTCCTCAAGCAGAAGTTTATGAGTCAAACATCCGAACTGAATCCGTCATAGAAAGGAAACGGTACATTTCCGGTCATGGGTGCCTATTCAGAATGTTGCAGCGTAACATCAAGCGCCGGCACGTCGGCCAGGATCGTTACAGCAGAGGGGGCTGTGAGGTGACGTCAGCAAATAGTACGCTGACGGACCCCTCTCCAGGACGACGCCGAGACAGAAGCGGCCTCTACATGAAGACAATATAAGCGCCGCGCCGCCTAGCTGCGGCCGGAGATGAAGTCGAGCCGACCTAGAAACGCTGCAACAATGACTTATGAACTGTACTGGATCACTTGTATTACGAATTGTGCATACTGAAGAGCTTGCTTATGTTTCTCTGTCGCCCCTTGCTTGCGACACATCTATATCTGACAATGTTAAGTATTGTAATTATTTCCTTTTGCAATAAAATCCATTAATACGATTTGCTTGAATTGTCGACTAGCGATCCGAGAAAGCAGCTTTCCTAGGCACCCTATATTAGACGAGTGGGCAGAACACGACACAGAATATTATGTACTCTCTCCACTCTACAAGTCCTAGAAGTCTGTAACCGAAAATCTGAACACACGGCATTAGTACTTTGTGAGCCTCAAAAAACTACACTCCTGGAAATTGAAATAAGAACACCGTGAATTCATTGTCCCAGGAAGGGGAAACTTTATTGACACATTCCTGGGGTCAGATACATCACATGATCACACTGACAGAACCACAGGCACATAGACACAGGCAACAGAGCATGCACAATGTCGGCACTAGTACAGTGTATATCCACCTTTCGCAGCAATGCAGCATCACATGATCACACTGACAGAACCACAGGCACATAGACACAGGCAACAGAGCATGCACAATGTCGGCACTAGTACAGTGTATATCCACCTTTCGCAGCAATGCAGGCTGCTATTCTCCCATGGAGACGATCGTAGAGATGCTGGGTGTAGTCCTGTGGAACGGCTTGCCATGCCATTTCCACCTGGTGCCTCAGTTGGACCAGCGTTCGTGCTGGACGTGCAGACCGCGTGAGACGACGCTTCATCCAGTCCCAAACATGCTCAATGGGGGACAGATCCGGAGATCTTGCTGGCCAGGGTAGTTGACTTACACCTTCTAGAGCACGTTGGGTGGCACGGGATACATGCGGACGTGCATTGTCCTGTTGGAACAGCAAGTTCCCTTGCCGGTCTAGGAATGGTAGAACGATGGGTTCGATGACGGTTTGGATGTACCGTGCACTATTCAGTGTCCCCTCGACGATCACCAGTGGTGTACGGCCAGTGTAGGAGATCGCTCCCCACACCATGATGCTGGGTGTTGGCCCTGTGTGCCTCGGTCGTATGCAGTCCTGATTGTGGCGCTCACCTGCACGGCGCCAAACACGCATACGACCATCATTGGCACCAAGGCAGAAGCGACTCTCATCGCTGAAGACGACACGTCTCCATTCGTCCCTCCATTCACGCCTGTCGCGACACCACTGGAGGCGGGCTGCACGATGTTGGGGCGTGAGCGGAAGACGGCCTAACGGTGTGCGGGACCGTAGCCCAGCTTCATGGAGACGGTTGCGAATGGTCCTCGCCGATACCCCAGGAGCAACAGTGTCCCTAATTTGCTGGGAAGTGGCGGTGCGGTCCCCTACGGCACTGCGTAGGATCCTACGGTCTTGCGTGCGTCCGTGCGTCGCTGCGGTCCGGTCCCAGGTCGACGGGCACGTGCACCTTCCGCCGACCACTGGCGACAACATCGATGTACTGTGGAGACCTCACGCCCCACGTGTTGAGCAATTCGGCGGTACGTCCACCCGGCCTCCCGCATGCCCACTATACGCCCTCGCTCAAAGTCCGTCAACTGCACATACGGTTCACGTCCACGCTGTCGCGGCATGCTACCAGTGTTAAAGACTGCGATGGAGCTCCGTATGCCACGGCAAACTGGCTGACACTGACGGCGGCGGTCCTCAAATGCTGCACAGCTAGCGCCATTCGACGGCCAACACCGCGGTTCCTGGTGTGTCCGCTGTGCCATGCGTGTGATCATTGCTTGTACAGCCCTCTCGCAGTGTCCGGAGCAAGTATGGTGGGTCTGACACACCGGTGTCAACGTGTTCTTTTTTCCATTTCCAGGAGTGTAGTTACGGTAATGGCGCGGTAAGTTGGCCTCCTGCCCGGAAGTACTGATCGTTAGAGGCGTGTACCATCCAAAACACTGTATCGACTGTCTTCGGTATCAGATTGCTCCACTCTCAGCGGTCCCAAAGTTACACTGTAGTTGTCTGACGAAGTGATATTGTGTTGTCCACGTGAGTGGATGAGTGACTGATTTGTAACGGCAACTGTACTTAAGTTTATTTCACTATGCAACATGAGACGATCACAGATATTTACAAAATTTTTTGAATGTTATTTTTCTTTTCCTCATTGCTTTGCGTTACTACACACTAAATGCAATGTAATATATCTTGCTACAAATATGTACGCATTTTAAGATGACTGTCTCTGTAATGCGCATTCACGAACCTATGTTACTTCCGTGTCAAAATTTATATCATAGCAGCTGATCGGCATGAGCCGCGCAAGCCCATGAGTTGTCAGCACTGAAAGACAAACAATAAAACGTTGCCCCCTTAAGTCCTGCAACTCTGTAATAACCGCGTTACTTACACTATGCTCCTGAGACAGGTGGCCAATGTTAACTCTCTGAGTCCCAATAGTATGAAAAGATACACATACCTCAACAAAAGTTTGGAATATCATAGAGGTTACTACATTGATTTCTTATAGTATACCGATTGAGGTTTTTATTATACATTATTAGCAAAATAAACATAATACTTCAGAAAACAGGAACGATTTTGATTAGTTACAAGAAGTCATTACAAAATAAAGCAGGATCTTTCCTAAGTGTATATCCCTTGAAAACAAAATCAGTGAAAAAATCGTCGTCTCATGATGCTGATTATTAGTCTTTAGCAGTAAGCGTATCCTCCCCGACACGGATCAGTTCTTCCAGTCTGCGTGGCATACCCTGGATGAGACTATCAAGTTTATCTTGGGGCATGAGGTCCCACTCCTCAATGGCAGCTTCAGTGAGGTCCTGAAGACTGTCAGGTGGATTCGGACGCTTGTAAATGGCCAACTTCAACAGTTGCGTTCGTATTTGGGGACTGCACTGGCTAGTGCATTCGTTTGATGTTGCATCTTTGAAGATACCCAGACACTGCTACAGTATCTGCCCCTGGTAGCTGAGTGGTCAGCGCGACTGAATGTCAGTCCTAAGGGCTTGGGTTCGATTCCTGTCTGGGGCAGTGATTTTTCTCCGCTTACGGACTGGGTGTCGTGTTGTCCTACTCATCATCATGTCATCCCCATCGACGCCCAAGTCACCGAAGTGGCGTCAAATCGAAAGACTAGCACCTGGCGATTGGTCTACCCGACGGGAGGCCCTAGTCCCACGACAGTTGCATTTTATTTCCTGCTAGAGTACGGTGTGGTCTTACACTGACATCCACTAGGATGAAGCTGTCACCGACTTCACATCTCTATGGCCTTACAGTCTCTTGGCGGTATCGGAGACCTGCCAATTGATGGGAATTAGAGGTGTTCGCCGTCCCATAATTATTGCCCCCAGAACGTTACACTTCCACCTGCAAAAGGATGGACTCCCTGAACATACCGACGTTCCTGGTGTCGTCTAGCGCTTCTCAAACCCCTAACATGTCCAGTGTCCGGTCGCAAAACCAGGGATGGACACCCTGAACATACCGACGTTCCTGGTGTCGTCTAGCGCTTCTCAAACCCCTAACATGTCCAGTGTCCGGTCGCAAAACCAGGGATGGACACCCTGAACATACCGACGTTCCTGGTGTCGTCTAGCGCTTCTCAAACCCCTAACATGTCCAGTGTCCGGTCGCAAAACCAGTCCTGGGCTCGTCAGCAAACATGACATTACTCCATTCTGCAATGGTCCAATGTTTAAGCGCAAGAGCGCAGGTCCATCGATTGTGTCGGTTCTGTTGGTTCACTACAAAACATCTCATTACTCTTCCGGAGTAAGGCCCGATGCAATGCTCTACTCACTGTTTGGTCTGAGATACGAATCCCTGCTGGTCGGGAGAAGTAGTTTCCAGTATTTCTGGCCATTTATGTTGGGCGCCTGCGAGCCAACAGTTGGAGAAAACGATCCTGCTTTGGTATTGTCATACGAGGACGACCATTACGCGGTCTACCATCCACATTTCCAGTTTCTCTGTACTTTCTCCAAATCTTAGACACATACTTTGAGTGACATGTAACCGATCGGCTACATCTTGCTGTGTATGACCTGTTGAAAGTAAAGCCACTGTCCTCGCTCTATCGGACTGTTGTATGCCTCTGTGGCATGTTTCAGCAGTGCTGAACACAAACAGCATGAAGCTGTTGTTGATACTGGACCGCTCACGATGTGCCGCTGCGGCAGCGGTATGTTTACATAATGGGAAACGGCCACAAAGCATGCCACTAGTAAACACCGTCCAGTATATGGGCTCCAACTGGAAAATGCATGCAGTGCCTAGGTCATTGAAACCTCTAGTGTCGTAGGCCACATCTTACAACAGTATTCCAAACTATTGCGGAGCAGTGTACATAATCACAAAATTTTTCACAAAATTAAGCTTTATTGTCGTCGTAAACAACGTATGCAACAAGAAATTGTGAAAAAGTAAACAACCTTTTGTGTTATGGAGGTGGTTTCAATTTGGAACCATCAGGATATACAGTTATCAACCTCAAATCATATCCTGTGGAATGAAGATGAGAAACATTTCCACAAGAGATTCACAGATTGCATCAACATTTGGTCCGACCTCTACAGAGAAGTCACGCACAGTTACTAATATGTCCAATGTAAATGGTCTTATTTCTGAGTTTAACGTGGCAGGTTCATAGTCACTGTCATCGTCAAAATCTTCAAGAACTGCATTTTCAGTGAGTAGTTCAGGACTTAGCAAAGGATTTCAAGTTCCTGATATACTTGCCTGGTGGAAAACATTCACAGAAGCATCCTCACGGTCATTTTCTGCCTCAGTCATCTCTGAATCCAAAGCACTCGGAATTTCTTCTTCTAAAAGACAGATGTTCAGAACTTGGGTGACGTCTTGAAACTCCCATGAACACATAATGCCTAAAACAAAGTATCATCCTAAATAACTACTAAAAACTGGCCTACAATTTAATAAATATACACCCAATTACAAAATTAATAATAAAATTACTTACAGCCCCAGTGGTTTCCTGTCGAAATCACTCGTAAAAGCTGTAGTACAAAATATACTTATTTTCACTGTCAGTCGTCTCCTGAATACGATGACCATGAAAAAAAATCAAGTAAATTGCGTAACAAATATTTTCAGATACAAATCTCCTATAAACACGTAGCGTGAACTCCTCGCCGACTGCTATTTTGAACGCTATAAGCGACTGCTGCAGTGCACCGCGTTCGTAGAAGCACTCAGTGAACCGATTGGAGTCTCTGCCGTGCAGTAGCATCGGTGGTATCACGTAAAAGGCACTGGCACTTTAAAAAAGTTAATGAAAGGGTGGTTTGAGGTAGAAACCACTAGGGCTCAAAGGATTAAATACCTCATAGTCGAACTTACCAACTTCATTTAAAATTAAACACTTCTTAAAATATTACTGTCTCTGTAATTATTTTTGTTTATTACTGAGCAGGAAAACGGCACTCTTTTAATCTCTTAACGTTTGATAGGTGGGAAACTGGTAAGGATAAAGTGCAAGAAATAATTTTAACCAGGAAATTGGCGCAAAGTTTTATTAACTTAGTCTTCGACCCAGGATAAACCCAGAGTTTCTTAAAAAACGTGTATATGCTCATTTTATCATAAAACAGCCTTTACCTAATGCAAGTTAAAAATGTCTGAAATTAATTAGATACTTCTGGTTCACCGGTATTGACAGATCTAGCCCACTGGAGTCTTGTAATAGCAATAACAGTTAGTCAGAATAACAAATAATACAGAACTATAACAGACAGAAAGAAACACCACTAAAAATAACACTTAGAACGTTAAAACGCCAGTTTAAAGAAGTGATGAAACAAGTGGGACTTAACTTCTGAGGTCATCAGTCCCCTAGAACTTAGAACTACTTAAAACTAACTAACGTAAGGACATCACACACATCCATGCCCGAGGCAGGATTCGAACCTGCGACCGTAGCGGTCGCGCGGTTCCAGACTGCAGCGCCTAGAACCGCTCGGCCACCCCGGCGGGCACAAGTGATGAAATCTGGCTACCAAAACACGGGAGATGCCAATTGGAAAATTTGAAGCATTTAGGGATTACAGCAAACACATTGCTGGAAAAAAAAATTAGTATACCTGGGAAGGCCACTCGATTTTGATCCGATGACGGCATATACTACTTTGGGGATACTACATCGTCCGCGAGCAGATATCGTAGTGGCCTAGCTACCAGAGCGCCATCTTTGTCTAACGTTTAACAGGGAACGCTCACAGTCAAAAGGGCTCAGTGTGGTGCAGGCGTGAGAAGCAGGCAGGCAACCATGCGACGGAGATACACTCGTCCTTCCTACAGCCAAATGAGCGAGTTTGAAAGAAGTCAAATTGTAGCCTTCCGAGTGGCGGGATGTTCCTTCCGGAGAAGTGTAATATTTCTGGCTTAGTCAGCCATCATATTAGGCTCCAAGAAGCTGTTCCCAGAGCAGTGGAGATGCAAGAAGTATATAGATGACGAAATCTGGTGACAGATGTTAGATTCGGTACCATTCGCGTGAGAAAGACCGCCTGCATAATGCTACTGCTCTGTGATTGGCTGCTGTGTTCGGAGCAAGGGCGCCAAAACGTTAAAGTATAGTTATTATTATTAGTTAAACTACACATTGTAATGACTTCACTTTTTAATATAAGTATCTCTCAACAGATGACTATCAATCAGTCATTTTAGAATTATTAAAAACAATTTAAATCAAAAACAAAAGACTGACGAAATTGCAGACGAAGCACTTCGGAAGCGTTCGGGTCACGCCTTTTCTGGTACGGCGCGCGAAGTGTTTCGGGCTGTTCGTCACTCTGGATTAGGCAGTCGAGAAGAACAGACATGTTGTCTATCGTAGGATGTGTTTGCCAGTATTCAGTAATAAAAGATTCCCTCTGGTAGTCATGAGGCACATGCACGTGCCACAAATAGTGTAAAGATACATTTTCGTAAACATTGTGTTTGATCATGTACTTTGCTGTATCAAAAGGTGTTGTGTTAAGATCATGTGGACCTTCTCGTGTGGCTATATTAAAATACGCGAGTGGCATCCCAAAGAAGTGATACATTATTTCCGAACAGAACCTCGCTAGAAGTCAGTTTCAGCCTCAAGATACAGAACCTACGACCTGCGTGCTGTTTTCTGCGCTGGGGACATCAACTTGAAGACAGCAGGTTAGTGAACTATAACAGAACCTTCGTATTCCACACAGTGCAGTGGAAACAACTAGGCGCCTCACGTGTACTGCATGCACAGAACAAATGTGCTCAGTTACATGTCATCTGCAGTACTGCCGTAGAAGGACGCTGTTATCAGTGGTCACGTGAACATTCCCACAGCTGTAGACGAGATTCTGGACGTCCACGTAGCGCTGACGCCCGCCAAGATTGTGGTATTGTAGAGGCAGTAGTGGCAGATGGTACAGTTGCCGCAACACAGGTAAGAGGACTTGTGAGCCCAAACGTGTCAACACGCACCGTAGAGAACCGGTTATTAGCAGTGAAACTACAGGCACACACACCTTTAACCCATCTTCCACTCACGCCACAGCATCGACGAGCTCGACTGGTGCCGTCAGAGAATCTCTTGGAAGATGGAATGGCGCGCCGAGGTCTTCAGCGATGAAAGTAGTATCTGCCAGCACGCAGGTGAAGATCGTCTGCTCGTTCGACGTGGACCTGGTGAGCGCTGTCTCGTAGAGTGCTTCCGTCCAAGACACAATGGAACCACCACAGGCCTTGAGGTCTGAGGTACGATAAGCTATAACTCTCGTTCACCTTTGGCGTTCCTGGAGGGGATGCCAACCAGCGCTCGGTACGTATAGAGTTATTAGACCTGTTCTTTTGCCATTCTTGCAACGGAAAGGTGATGTGCTGTTCCAACAGGATAACGCTCGCCCACACACTGCCTGTGAAACTCTACGCGCTCTGCAAGACGTGCAGCAATTTCCCTTGCTAGCGCGATCTCTGGACTTGTCTCCAACATAGCACTCACTCATGCGACTCGTCAACCAACAACTCTTACAGAACTGCGTGAACAGGTCGAGCAAGCGTGTCATTACGTATCCCAGATCAGTATTCGCCATCTGAACAATCGACTGCATGCCAGTCAGCGCCTTCATTTCCGCCCATGGAGGCCTAACCATGTGCTAATATGGGTGCTTCAGCATGGGTGGATACCTGGTACCTCAGAAGCGCTTGTGCTATTGATCTGTAACTGTAATCATTTCATGTACTCCATATGCACCGTAGCAACAACAAATCTTGAGTGAACTGGAAATCTCTAAAAGGATGTACTATTTTTATAGCAGTATATACATAAAAAATGTTATGGTAAGCGCATCAGAAAATATGTTCTGAATTGTGTAGTGTTATAAAAAAATATTGTTGAAGATACAATGAAATTTTGTGCGTAACTTGGCAACAGAATCAGAAATTGATTGTATTGTCTTACCGTAACAAGTCGCAGAAATGATTATTTTAACTCATAAATATTTTATTAAATACCTGACATTCTTTGGACATACAGCAGCAGATAAATTTATTTGAGATTGGTAGGAAGCAACATTATCATTTGCGCGCGTTTTCACGACCGTGACGCAGTCATACCCAGATCGACACTAAGGGACCAAAAGATTTACTGACTTTAAAAGAAAAACAACACTACACAATTAAAAAGGATTGATTCAGAAATGATAGGAAATAGATAATGTTCCTTCTGCCTCAATGCTGCGTTCAGTCCATCAGCGTGATCGTAAGTTCTGGAGATAAACTGATACAAAATGATTAACATTCAAGTAATGAGGAGATGGAGCTACTTAAGGATAATTTGTCTAAACGAGCACACTTCATATATAACACACGTTTTTTTTAATACTACGTACCTTTTTATATTACAGTTACAGTAGCTGGTGCGTATTCAAAAATGGTTCAAATGGCTTTGAGCACTATGGGACTTAACATCTGTGGTCATCAATCCCCTAGAACTTAGAACTACTTAAACCTAACTAACCTTAGGACATCACACACATATGCCCGAGGCAGGATTCGAACCTGCGACCGTAGCGGTCACGCGGTTCCAGACTGAAGCACCTAGAACCGCACGGCCACACCGGATGGCGTTTGGTGCGTATTAACAAAAGCTTTGCTCATGACAGATTAATGCTCTCTTGCTGGTGCCTGCTCGTAATTAATTACATAAACATATATGTTCTCTGACTGAGAAGACAATTAGCACATTTACAGAATATTTTCCACAAACTATAATACACAGATTGAGGAGCGCAGCAAGTCCGCCGCCGCCTTTCATGGAATAGAAACAGTAAAAGGTGAAGCGCCCAAGACCTCATTTGTCTTGAAACAACATAATTCTTTTTATATCATTAATCAATACGTGTACATAGAGATTTACAGCCGCCGCGCAGGAGCGGCAAAGATAAAGATTAATATTTTCTGTCGCTGCTATGCGACGGTTCATTTCTTTTACATTACAATTGTTTGATAACTTCAGGCCATCAGGCGTTTACTATCGCGCGTATACTAGTGTTTGTGAGGCGAAAATTACCAGTATTACAATTGGCCCACCGGAAGTTATCATATTACTTAAGAAAAACAAAACGGTTATAAACGATCCCCATCTGAGATAATGCTGCATTCAACCGTTATCATTCGACCCAGGGACAGACAAGAAAAGTGTCGTAACTCACAATAAATAAAACTGATAAACACACACATGAAGTATTAACTGCGGCAAGCAGCAATAAGTGAACATTCAGCGACAAATTTCCGGTGAGATCCGCAGAGACGATTTTAGCATTAAATTCTTACCAGATAATCTTTTCCTCTGTGATCGTCCTGAAGTAATAGTTCCATAGTCTTCGAAGTTAGCCTGAGCTAAGTTCCTGCTTAAGGCGCTTCTCTTAGTTAAAAGCCAGGTCTGGACTGCAGGAACCTCCCGAAAGAAGAAGGCGTCAAGTAGCACTTTTCCACTAGGCCACAACATGTAAATGTATGGCAGAACAGCGCCCCTAGCTCACACCGCTGCAAATGTCCCATTAACTCCGGCAGACGACTCACCGCTCGAGCGTGACTTGTTTGCTTAAGTCGGCGAAGCGCCGGCTGTCGCCTGTGATTGCGGAAGGTAAACACAGGCAAAGACAGAGTAAGACAACCTAACGATTGCGCGGCATGCACGGGTCGACATTTCTCGATTCGGCTGTTAGTTGATAGAAGCATATTATTATAAAATACGGCTAAAAACCACGTACCACACGAATATTTCACTCGGCCCACATGCGGCCCACGGGCTGCTGGTTGATGACCGCTGGGTTAGATGGTAACACTCCGTCATGTTTCAACTGTCGCTTTTCATAGCTCATAATTCAAATGGTTCAAATGGCTCTGAGCACTATGGGACTCAACATCTTAGGTCATAAGTCCCCTAGAACTTAGAACTACTTAAACCTAACTAACCTAAAGACACCACACACACCCATGCTCGAGGCAGGATTCGAACCTGCGACCGTAGCAGTCCCGCGGTTCCGGACTGCAGCGCCAGAACCGCTAGACCACCGCGGCCGCCTAGCTCATAATTCTCATCTCACAATTCTCATCGTTCCATCCCTATAGTGGCTTTCGTTAAATCAGAAGGCATTTATCTTCTAACCTTTTTTGAGTGATATCTTTCCCTCTTGACGAAATCTGATAACCTTTACTAGTAAACTCTTTCCCTCCGACTTCAGTGCGAAATACTTGTTTGCTTTGTCGTTTGTAAATCTTTAGAGTACAGTGTATTCCAATTAGCGAGTCCAGTTTAAGGTCTTTCAGGTGCTGAAACTGTATTATGACCCTTCCTGTTCACCTAACATTGCAAGCAAGCCTTTAGTGGCAGCAGTTCACAGTCTGCCAAACGACTAAAAAGAGCCGGCCGCGGTGGCCGTGCGGTTCTGGCACTGCAGTCCGGAACCGCGGGACTGCTACGGTCGCAGGTTCGAATCCTGCCTCGGGCATGGGTGTGTGTGATGTCCTTAGGTTAGTTAGGTTTAAGTAGTTCTAAGTTCTAGGGGACTTATGACCTAAGATGTTGAATGCCATAGTGCTCAGAGCCATTTGAACCATTTTTAGACTAAAAAGTCGTAACCACAAGACCCAAGATGTACCACGGTTATCAATAGCGCAAGGAAATCTGACTAGTGACCCCAGTGTGGATCACCCCTGAGTTGGCTAACTTGTCATAAAATTAATTTAATCCCCTCAAACCCACAGCAAAATAAATGACATCGTAGGGAATGAGAATGGGTGTTGTTTAAAAATTAATAGCAAGGACCTACGGCATCACAAAGAGATTTATTAACTAATGGCCGGCCGGAGTGGCCGAGCGGTTCTAGGCGCTTCAGTCTAGAACCGCGCGACCGCTGCGGTCGCAGGTTCCAATCCTGCCTCGGGCAAGGGTGTGTGTGATGTCCTTAGGTTAGTTATGTTTAAGCAGTTCTAAGTTCTAGGGGACATGACCTCAGATGTTTAGTCCCATAGTGCTCAGAGCCATTAACTAATGTCAAGGTCAAGTGAGAACAAACATATAAACAGAAACTTCAACTGTGCAACATTTCATTAACACGAACTCAGGTTGTCTGGCAATAGATTTGGGGAACCTAACTGGAATTTACGTGTAAATGAGACTGGCTACTGTGAGCGGAAGGATGCCAACCTAGGCAGGCACACTCTTCTGTATCGTTCCACTGATTGGTCTGTCGCACCAAAATACAGTTAAGCATGTAATGGACACTGGGAGTAACTACTGCGAGTACAAGGCTGCTATGAAAAAAGATGGCCGTGAAAACGATTGATAGGATTCTGAATTTGCCGAAGTTGCCCAGCGTTACCGATATAGCCGGTCAAAGACGAGACGCTGTCGTCTGCGGGAGGACGCTCCCGAAGCGCGCACTGCGGTAGATGACACCACGTCCACCGGTGATTGTCTAACGTCCGTGCAAATATAAAGTTTCACCCGGGTGTCCAGACGCCTTTACATCTAACTGCTTTCTCTGTAGAAACGGAAGAGCTCTAGCGACTGTACTCCGCGACGGTCGATAAGCAAGCCCCACGCCTCTCTCTTTTGCTCAAAACCTTCCAAAAATCAGCCGTTGCCCCCGATGTTCTCGATTAAACCTATCATGACCCAGCAGTAGTTACCATGCCAATCATGTTTTCTATCAAGGAGACCCGACCTTCCACAACCAATCACTGCAGTACAGTAGACATTCTGTTCTCTGAAAAAACAGCACACAGTGTGTAACCTCCCCCTCACTTATCGACCTTAATGACAGTGAAAAATTAAACCGCGTGTACCTAATGGAAATTTGGGAAAAGCAATCATCACCGAAGTTAATCTGTCGGTAAAGAGGGAGGAAAGGGTTACCTCTAAATGAAAGGAAAAATGCTAATGAAACAGGTGGAAATTAATTTTGAAAAGGGGTAAAGTTAATAAAGAAAGTAAATGTGTGGCCGTTACGTTAACAATTAACTAGCGGTAATTAGATATTTGAGATTTGGGGAAAATTACGGTCGCCAGTCCTAAGGACAATTACTATAGTAACTGAAAAACAAAGGTTATTACACATATAATTAGCACTAGAAGCGTGGCAACTGAAGGTTGACACATGCAGTGTGAAAACTGAAAGTTTGTCAGAAGTAATAAATTTCGCTACACTCTGACTTAATTTAGCAAAAGAATTAATAAAACAGGAAAATCTAAAGTTAATTTAGTTACTGAAGTTAATAGTGAGCTTTCTTTCTGAAGCACATCGAAATTCAGTAAAATACGGTTAGTCTTGGACTACCTCAACAATCATTTCAAAAGCTACTTGAATCTACGCAATGTAGAAATAAGAGATTTAACTTTGAACTTGAATTAAATGATTCTGAACAATTAACAATAGTAAAATTTAGTACGTACCAAGCTGAGCTGCAGTCACAGGTAAGCTAAAATACGGTAACAAAACTCGCACTCTTAATTTGTGCTTGTGTAATCTGAATATTGTAGCCAGCTATGAATACTTTAACTGAACTTTGAAATTAAAGCAGTGAAATAGAAGAATATTGCTTTAATGCTGGCATTTGAATTTCAATGACACTCGGGTTCATTCCGGAAAAGGAAGGGACTCTGCTTGGTAATGCAATTGGGACAATGAGCAACAAAGGTTCATGCTAAGTTGCTGTAATTTTGCGAGGCAAATGGAACAATTTTAAAAATTTGAAAAGCTGAGGTCTGCCATACAGTTCTAAAACTTTACGTGCTTCCAGTCTTCCTTGTTGGTTGATTGAAGGTTTGAAGCCATCGATCGAGGAGGTGGCGACAGTCACTCATTGTCGGCCGTCGCTGTTGCAGAAGCTGGATGTTGGCACGCCTTCTTCTCGACACGGTCACCAGACGAAACGGGCTCTTGATGTGCGCCAGCTAATGCTTCCCGTCCGCGACACCATGTCAGAAACTATCATCGGAAGTCGAGCGCAATTACATGCTGCCCAACCCCGAAAGCGCGACAACTCCCGGGAGCTTCACACAACACACCTGCTCCACTCGCCACTCCAGGCAGACTCCCCCTCTGCCCGCGCTCCACGGAGGATGCTAAGTTCACCCAACCTGGATATGATGTGACGTCATTATGACGTATATACGCTTTAGTCGATTAACACACCTATCGACTTTTACGAACGTTCGAGATTCTAAACTGTCGTCAGCTAGTGGTTTGTTTTGACATGTGCGATTCTGAAAGCAGCTGTGTGGCAGCGTATATGTATTTCGCCAAAATAAAAGAGCTGGATATTAATAGAGATATTCCTGACCGTGGCCTTGAAAACACCACGGACAACACGTTTCGTAAAAAAGTGAAGTCTTCTTATTTCCCGACCAAATTAGATTATGTGATTGTTGTATTGAATGCTTACGCCCAAAATAATATTTATTTATTATCAACATTTTAGTATGGTTTCATACAATTGGTCTTGTCAGTACATATTAGATTGTAGCAGCATACTCTTGCTGACTTCTTTTTCTTAATTTATATAGCTGAAAGAGAACTCGTGCAAGTTTGTTAGCTAAGTAATTTACATGTCCATCCCAAGATAGTCTTTTATCAACCATAATTCCAAGTAATTTTACACTCGGACCGCAGAGACAGGTACCTTAGTGTCCAGTAATGACTAGTGTGTAGAATGATTGAATTTCGAACTTAAAAAGAAAAATATGAGGCATTGTTGAAGAAAAATCGTCGACCGGAGATGAAATACGAGGAGAAGTGGATTTCTCAATGTAATCTTAACCAAAGGTTAGTGTCTAGTTCTGATTGACGTATGAAATGATTGAATGCAGTATCAAAGCATTCCATGGTGGTATGATAAACCAGACGTACTGTATATTATGTCATGTATACAACCACAATAGTTTTAGCATGTACCTGGCCATGTCAATGTGGTTTATGTCAGCAGTATTATCTGCTAAGACAAGATTATGCAAAATACGAATTGCATCACAACATGAGCGGATAGCCACAATAATTAGAGACGATCAAACGAAAAACAACGCACAGGACACAAACACAGTGCAATACACGATTTAAACGGAAGGAACGCAAAACACATTTAAACGAATGGCGCAGAGCACAGCGCTACCCTCTCACAGCCTCTCGAAAGTTCACAAAAGTCGAATAGTCGATATACGGTTTCTACTGTTTTCGATGTAGCGTGTATACGTCATAATGACGTCACATCGTATCCAAGTCCGGTGAACTTAGCATCCTCCGCGCTCCACGCGACAGAGTTAACACTACCAAAGATCCTAAACACTTTCGTTCTCCACACGACCTATCGATGTATTCGTTCGATAGCAGTTTTCCCTAGGCAAGACCCAGCGTAAAAACACAAATAATATTTACGAAACAAACCAATTATACATCGACATAAATGCATAAATATATATATATACAAATAGTGAAACAATTACAATATGTAAAGACACAGAAATGTCATATATTCAGGTAACAAAAGTAAGGAAAACAAATTTATAGTACAATAGATGGAAATAGGAGGATATGCATTTCCGGCGTTACAAGTGCCTGGAGATCCTGCAGCCAAAAGCCCCGCTCATTTCACAAGATGAGGAAAGCTTCCTAGTGAAAACAAGCTCCGCCTCGCCATTAAACGATTTAGTGGGCGCCGTTTTGGCGGGGCGCGGCGGCATCTAAGAAACGCGACATCCGGAGACATTCGTTGTCCCAAGGTACGCTGTTCTTGTAATAAGCAGATTAGCCCGGCGCCAGCCCGACGCCACTTTACCTGGATCCGCTCATGGAATAGGGAGACCAGACTCCCACACCACTCCCACTCGCTAATAGGCGCCAGCATGCCCAGCGCCGCCAGTTTTTAAAGAAGTGTCATTTCGCATTCAGCCACGGCGTTCCCACCCTCTTGCTTGGTCGCTAGCGGAACAAGGCCAGCCGCCAGAATGGCGGCCCACAACCCACTGCCCTAGCAGGCCCTCGGCCCGTTTCGGTGACACCAAAGGAGTCTGCGAACTGGCTTGCTGCTCGGGGACAGTTCTAAAGCTGCCCCTAACGCAATGGTCACCTCCAGCGTCCAAAAATCTGTCTCTATAGCCGAGTTTAATTCTACTATTCTACTCAAGTCGTGCAAGTACTGTGAGATCAATCAGTGGTTTACACTAAACTAGTTCATCAGATCAATATCAATCAGGGAAAACTTCGATACACCAAAGACGAAAGAAACTGTATGATAATCACCGAAACAAAATGAAAGGGGAAATGCCTGACGGGTATTACCACGGCAGTGGCCTGCCTGAAAGGCACCGCCATCATTCAATATCTCGACGGTTAATACCTATTAATCTTTGTACCAAATGAACGTTTGATACACGCCTGTAAATAGGACAGAGTACGATATTTTCGAGGCTACACGAAACAGATTATTTTTCTTTGGGTTCTAAATAACTTACACCACGAAGAGGACAAATGTAAATTGCATAAAACATGTACGTTAGTCAATGCAAATGCAAAATATTCACATTACTGATCAGTAACTCATGTGTGACCAAAGCAGCAACTTCAGAATGATGTATTAGTCAGAAACAAAAAATGAATACTCTGAAACAATGAGCTTCCACGAATGAAGATTTATTCAAATATTATACAACTAGCAGTCCCCAGTCATGCGTTGCTGTGGCTCAGTCTGGTCAAATGGGAAAGAATGGAAAGAGAAGGCGTACTTTTCTAACGTGAACGGGAATTGTGTATACGTCCTAATCTTCTTCTCCCACCCCTGTCTCTCTCTGTCTCCTCCTGCTCCTCCTATCTTTGTCCATCTCCTCCTCCATCCTCCTCTCTCTGTCGGTCACCTCCTCCCCCTCTCTCTGTCCATCTGCTCCTTTCCCTTTTCTATGTCTATTTCCTCCATTCCCTCTGGCCATCTCCTATTCCCTCCTGCTCTCTGACCGTGAACCTTGCTTATTGTTACTGCAGCTTAGTGGTTCTAACCATAAGCCAATAAACCATAAATAAAACTTTCCTGTTTGCTAACAGTGTTTCACTATATAATACAGGCTATATGTGTCCATACTGCAGAAACATGTAAAAATATGAAGTAAATCGGTCGGGAGCTTTTAGAGATTTTTGGTAAAGACGTTTCCTCTTTAAATATTACATATTTATTTATACAGTATATTGTCTATGCTACAGATAGGTTATAAAAACACACACATATTCAAATGCAACATTTTGTCACAATTTAGATGCAATCGGTGAAGAACTTTCGGGGAATTAATATTTTAAACGAACGAACATTTACATTTTCATATAAATTTCGCCTATAACTATTGTACATGTGTATTACATGTGACGCTCCAACAGGTGTATATAAAAATGTACGTATTTGACTGTTATATTGTGTCAAAATTTAAAAGCAATCGGTAAAGAACTTTCAGAGGTTTAAGATTTTCAACATGAGGTTTTTACTAAAAACGTATCATCTTTATTGTTAGATATGTATTTAAATGCCGTATGGCGCTCCTGTATGTATATAAAAACACGCTCGTATTTGAATGCAACGTTGTGTCGAAATTTCAAAGGAGTCTGTGCAGAACTTTCAGAGATATACGATTCTGAACAATTTTTATTTGTACGCATGATCAGCAGCATCATTATGCCCACTGCCCACGGCGAAACAGAATACCGGCTGGTCACGTAGAGGGAACGTGAGGTGGTAAGGAAAGTATATAAGAGGAGCAGAGACGAATGAGGACTCATTCTGGTGACAATACGGGCCTCGAATGGAGACATCGATTGAGGTAAATGAATTCGACAAATGGCACATTATCATGGTCCGTGACCAGCGAACGAGCAAATTGCAAACGGCAACGATTCTCAGCTGTTTGCGTACTACCGTCGTGAGCATCTGTGGAAAGTGTTTGAGAACAGTGAAACCGCGAGTAGGCGACATAGTATTGGACACCCAAGCCTCATCACAGAACATATAAATCGAGCCTGGCCCACTCTGTAAAACAGAACAGACGGCTATCTGTAACAGATCTAACGGCAGAGTGTTCTGGAGCGCATTGCTCACCGTACATACCTAATCATGGGGCTTCACGACAGAAAACCCCTACATCTCACTTGCATACCGAACTGCATCGTTAACTACGATTGTAATGGGCACGGGATCATTGAGACTGCACCGTGCATCATTAGAAACGCGTGGCCTGGTCGGATGACTCACGGTTCCTGTTGCACCAGGTTGAAAGTCTTGTCCGGGTACTCTATCACCCATTCGATCGTTTGCTCGAAACATGCTCTGCGCCAGGGGAAGAGGCTGGTTGGGCCACTATTATGCTATGCGAGGCATTCACCATGGTACTTCCATGGGACTTGTAGTAATCGAAGACACGATGACATTTGTGGCTTACATGATTGTTATGGCGTACCACCTGCATCCCTTCATGCTTGATGCCATCGCTAATGATGGTGGCTCTTCCAGTAGGATAATTGTCCGTGTCACAAGTCCAGAAAATCATAGTACAATAGTTTGGTGGGCACGCTAGTGAACTCACTTTGACGTCTTGGCCACCAAATTCTCCTCATCTGAGTCCGACTGAACACATCTGGGAAGCTATAGAGTCGTAGCTACTCTTCCACAAACCACTGGTCCATAATTTACGGAAACTGCGTGAGCTGTGTGTCGACACCTGCTGCCACACACCTCCAGAAACTTAAGGACCTGTCAATACAATTCCGCCCAGAATCGCTGCTGTTTTGCATTCCAGAGACACGCTGTTAAGCATGTGGTCTCAGTGTTTTGGTTCATCATTGTTTGTTGGTACTACACAGGGTGTTCAGAAATTCCCATCACAAACTTCTCGGACTTGTAGAGGGTAGTGAGTATGTAAAATTTTCAACAGGAACCCATGTGTACGACGGTTTCAATTCAGATGTTTAACTTACCCGTTTCTGCCTGAGGAACTGTATTAAGCGTAACGCAACACGACTATTAGTTCGCATTTCGTAAGTAAATACGAGGGTTGTCCAGAAAGTAATTAACGCACTTTTTTTCTTCAACAATTCTTTATTGAACATAATGAGAATTACACATGCGAAAGAATGGTGTTTTATCTACACATCCTACTTTTCCACGTAATCTCCATCTCATTCTATGGCCTTCCTCCAGCGCGAAACAAGGGCATGTATGCCCTGTCGTTACCAGTCCTTGTCCTGGTAGCGGAGCCAGTGCTTCACTGTGTGAGTCACCTCCTCATCGTCCTCAAAATGTCTTCCACGAATGGCATCGTGTAATGGCCCAAACAAATGGAAGTCCGAGGGGGCTAGGTCAAGGCTGTCAGGTGTGACAACCTTGGATGGTCTCCCCGACCGCTGCAAATCGTAGAGCCGCGCTGAACCGCCTTCTGATGACCTCACCATCCGTGCCCAGCGACTAACTCTACTTCTGTCGTCAAGTGCTCCACAGACTTTGCACAACCGTTCGTGAATATTCCCCACAGTTTCTTTCTCTGAAGTGAGAAATTCAATGACGGCACGTTGCTTGTAACGTACATCACCTACAGACGCCATTTTGAAACTGTCCTGCGGCCACACAATCTGTCGGAAGTGATGGGAACTTGGCGCGCTCACTCAACGAGATTTCAAATAATACATACATTAAGTTTCGCATTCGTAGCATTGTTTTGGCTGAGAAAAAAAATGCGGTGCAATACTTTCTGGGCAACCCTCGTATAACGAAACATCTATTTATCACTTAAGCACATTTGTTTGTGTTAGCACTTAAACATTACGTGTTTACATCACTCCAGAACAAAAAAGAACCCAGATTACTGTACTTACGGAATGTAATGTTGAAACGTCCCCTATGAACAATTTATACATGACTGTGCTTAAACTGACACACAATATTTTTTTAGCGCAACGCAATCTGACTTTCAGATATCCCTACAAAGGAATGGCCCTGACTAACATTAACCTGTACCTTTCACAAATCACTTACCTCACAAAAATCTTCGTTACTCAAGCTACTGTAATACAGCGAGCGCCACTACTGCCAGCTAAATAAAAGATTCAAACTACTGAAGGCACTAACTACTGATAGGCATAGTTAGCAAATGAAAGATTTTAATAGAGAACAAACAATGTATTTACCTTAATAATGTTGAAAAACCATAATATACATGTTCATGACATCCGTTTTTACAAATTTCCAAACTCCGCCATCTCTCTCCCCACATCCACCACTGCTGGCGGCTCACCTCCAACTGCCCAACACTACAAAGGCAGACAACAATGCAAACTAGCCACAGACTGCACACAGCACAGCCAGTGATTTTCGTACAGAGCGCTACGTAACGTTGCCAATAAGAAAACATAAACAGCCTACTTACAATGTTTATGTGTTAATACCAACAAATTTGTTTAAGTTTTCGGATTGCTACCTAATAATTGTATTGCGTCACCCATATTTCAGGTCCTCACACAGAAATAGATGAATTAAGCATCTGAAATGAAACCGTCGTAGCGTTCCTGTTCAAAATATTATGTAATCATTCCCCTCTACAAGTCCTATAAGTTTGTAATAGAAATTTTCGACCACCCTGTAGATACACATTCACAGGCGCCGGCGCCTATAACTTTGAAGCACTGTTGCGTCGTTGGATGACGTTTCCGAAATTTGGATCCTATTCAAAATATCATGTACTGACTCCCCTGTACAAGTCCTAGATGTTTGTAACGCAAATTTCCGAACACCCTGTATTTTAATCATCTTGTTAGGATTGGAAGCTTTTGGTGACTGTTTTTCTGAGTCTGCAAATTAAAAGTAATTTTTTTTATATGTTTGTTTTGTATGTTGCCATGATGATCGCATCAAATTTTGAAGGACTGTGCTTTAGTACTCACTACAACTTGTTATGTATCGAGCAGATGAAACGCTCAGCCCACCGCCCCGATACAACAGCTACTTCACATCGAGGTAAGTTTGGAGACGCACTTTGAGGGACGCCTAGAGGCCTTCCCCAACCTCTGTTCTATGTTCAAACAAGTATCGGACAAGTTGTGGAGGGAAACCCATATTCTCAGGCTGGAGAGAAAGCCAAAGTTTGTAAATGCAAAGGCAGAGATGAAAGACGAAACGTCAGCACTTAACCGACGACATGCCAATTTCGAAACGTGGATATGCCTTGTAGGAATAACTATCTCGGCTGTTGTGTGTGGTCTTTCTGCCATGAGAATTGTAGGTAGCACATCAAGCTAAGAAGGTTGTTGAAAATTAATCTGATTTGCCAGAAAAATAACAAATGCTGGACAGCAGCGCCCAGAAAGGGATCTCTGCAGAATACCAAGATGGTGTGAGTGGGAGAGACTCCTGTTCCAGAGGTCGGACTAAGGACATCGGTGACGGCCTTGGTGTGACTTGGCTTCCAAGCGGCATTGCCGCTAAGGCTGGAGATCCAGTTCTGGCAGCTGCCGAAAGACACTCCCCACCCTCCGCATCCACGCCGCCAGCCGACCCCAGCGTGCACTCAGAGATGCCGCCAGTGGCTTGACCATCACCCGGTAAATGACTTGCAGTACAGCACTCTCATCAAAGTCCGCCTGCCAGATCTGTTTTGCCTCTTAGCAGCCACGATTGAAAACCTGCTAACTACCTTGACAGTTCTATGTTATTACTAGTGGGCATATTATTATTTTATTTCGTTACTTATACTAGTGGCCATATTAATATCTTATTTCGTTAGTTATACTGATTTGTAAAGTATGTAGTAGCTGTGGTCCATAACGCTGTTTTTTGTCGAATAAATATATGTGACAATTCACTTGTTCTTGCATCTGGCGTTCCTAGTCCCTTCATTTATTATACAGAGGACGCCTTCGAGTAGAAATTAAACTGTAATTAGCTTCCGAACCCGGAAATGCTTCGAACTGATAAATACGTACGCGAATTCGATATACAGTACAATCTGAACTCCTTTACCCCCTCCCTCTGTCCATCTCCTCATTTCCTTTCCCACTCTATGTTCATTTTTCCCTCTCTCTCCTCCTCCTTTTATTTTTTATTTTTATTTTATTTTATTTTTTACTTATTTTTACCCTCGTGTATTTGTGTTGCGAAGGAATCCAAAGAAACCCTGAAATGGAAACTAAAGTCTCTTAAAATGATTGGGTAAATCTGCTGGGATGGCTGGTACACGGGGTATGAGGAGGATCTCTTCAGGTGCTGGATTGTCAGGATGGCAGCCTCAGTGACATTATTTACCATATTTTTAATTTGCGATTGGTACGATTACGAAGATTGGGACGATTCAGATTCCCCATTATTGCTCTAATCGTCCTTTTTCTTTGTTAAAAGCGACTGCGAGAAACAAAACGAAACAGCGGATTGTCGTGTGTACAATTTTTTTTATTATTAAATATAAGGAGTACGAATATATACATAATAAATGGTTCAAATGTCCTGATACCTTAGTTAAAACTAACTGCGAGAAGGAAACTAAACCACACATTTTCACATCATTTTTTTTTCTCGCAGTCGTTTTTAACAGAAAACCTGCACAGTTTTCTAAAAAAAATTGTGATTGTCCGTCTGGATGTTTGTTAGAGTATTGTGCAAACATTTTAAGTAAATATATCAAGAACGTCTCAAGATTCTTACTAACAACCTTTCCCTTTATGGTATGTGTATTTATATGTTACATACAATAAAAATGATATAGCCTATGTGCGTCCAAATTTTTGTTTGAGTATCACGTAAAAATTTGAAGTACATCGGTGAAGAACTTTCCTACATTTTTTGTAACAACGTAATATTGCAACATGTCTTGGTTTAGAACTACAGACTTTTTCATGAATACTTATATACCGTATATATTTAAAAATATGTAGGCTGTGTCTGTCCGATCGTCTATTACAATGTCGCGTAACATTTCTCAAACTTTATTAGAGTATCGTGTAAAAATCTGAAGTAAATCGGTCCAGAACTTTTCGTGATGTTTGGTAACAACGATAAACTACAATTTGTCGTCAACAACCCAAAGCCGGCGGGGGTGGCCGAGCGGTTCTAGGCGCTAGTCAGGAACTGCGCGACTGCTACGGTCGCAGGTTCGAATCCTGCCTCTGGCATGGATGTGTGTGATGTCCTTAGGTTAGTTAGGTTTAAGTAGTTCTAAGTTCTAGGGGACTGATGACCTCAGCTGTTAAGTCCCATAGTGCTCAGAGCCATTTACACCATTTGAAATAAATTCCTTATAGTAGCCTAGGTCCACAGTTAGGCACCCTCAGATCAATATATGAGTATAATTAATTCCACGGAATCTCTGTACTTTTCTTTTGTGCCCTTTGATCTTATTCTGGCAGAAGCTGACATTTTGTTAACAGGAAGGGAGTCGAGAACCAAACGAACTGCACCAGCACCTTTGCTTGCAACAATTAGGTGACTATTATATTGATCAGATTATTTGTCAACTGCTGCATCTTTCCGGGGAAAGATAATAGAAAATGGGCTGAGACAGAAAGGCTCGTTAGACTCTGCGCTTATCTGAATTTCCTAAACTTTCAAAATATTTGTACAAATACATCTTGGAATTATAAAATCAGTTTCTAAAACAGGATATTGCAGTGCCTGTGTTCGTGCAAAGTACGATGTAAAGTTTCTTAGGACATGCATGAATTTTCGAAAGAGCAGGTACGGCCGTGACTACAGCCATTATCAGTTATGCAACTGATGGTTGTCTTTATTCGCAACTGTGGCTGTATTTCCCCTAACAGCGTAGTCGCCGCAGTACCTGTTCCTTACAACATGTATGCATTTCCCCAGGGAACTTTGCATCGTAGTTAGGACGAACACAGGCATTGCAATATCGTATTTATCCGCCGACACCGTGCAAGCGACTTTCAATTAAAATGTCTCCCCTGTACGGAAAAAACATGATGAATGTACGAATACACGTTGTAGACTCACGGTTGACAACGTATGGAAGTTAGTGTCTGACCGTGAGTCGCTAGTGAAAAGCGGGAAATTCAGGTTCGAGTCCTGGTCCAGCCTAAATTTTCATTGTTGTCATTCCATTAGACTGCTGATGGTTGTCCATATTCGCAACTGTGAACACATTTCATGCATACAATTTCTGAAATCCATCTACTTCTTAAACGGGGGGACATCAGTGTCACCTATTTCCTTTTGCACAAGTTTCTTTGCATTATCTCAACAGTGGTATGTTATTTATCAAAGTTGTACGCCCTTGCTATCAAAAATTGTGAGGCAATAAATATGGTTCCTGTCTCTCCTCTTTTATAATTAACTGCGGAGTCAAGCAAAGTTGGGCTTTACTCTTCTATAGTGTGCCACTACCTTCTTCTAGGGAGTCTCATTCCACGTGGTATGAAATAGATTTGAGATCGATTGCTGAAACAGCTCTGATAATCGTAATCTCTCTTTTCTTATTGGTGAGGTCACGTCGCCCAACTTATGTGCAAGGGTTGTACTGAATCGTGGTGGAATAAAAGATTAAGCTGTAATGATCTTCATGACAATGGTATGCAAAGGAAATGTTTGCAATCCCGTATGGCCATATTGGTGACGAACTATTCTATTGACATTCTTTTCACATTTCTAAATTTAGTGCCTCTCTCAGATGCATCTACAAAGGAGGTGTCTTGCAGTGGTAACTCAAACAGAAGATTAATTCTCATAGAAATCTGATATTTATCATATAAAGTTTCAGTTCAACATAAAAATAAATCTTATAATCAGGAATAAATTTAAGTTAGTGTGGTCCCATGCCACACAAATAGACTTCGACTAAATGGATCAGTGAAAACACCTCTCGACGAGACGTGGGATGTCATTCAATCCAGGGACAAGAAAGCTCCAAGTTAGAATACCTGTTAAGAATTTAATTATTCCAATAACAACAGTTCAAGGAACGTGCCACTGAGCATGTCAGGGTTCATTGTACTCAGGGTAACTAGTGTCATGCTGTTATGTCGGAAGCTATGAATGTACAAAGGAAACAGGCCAACGTGCGGTGGCCACGTTCGTTATTCCCATGAGATTATTCATGTGGTTATCCTATATGTTCTTAGAATCGAATGGTGTCCAATATCACACAAAGAATCAACATGATTCTGCTAGACGTTGCCACAGGTTTTAAATATAATGTCAAAGCTCGTCAAAGGCGATAGGAGGAACAAATAATAAAGAGAACTTAAGATTAGAGCTCAAGATTACAAAGAAACACACATAGGGCCATCATTCATGAAAGACACCAAGTATGCTCCACTACTAGAATTTCGTTACGTCGGGAATGTTGCAACTGAATGTTACTATTCAGTCCAAACATCCACAGTTACAGAAAAGTGTTTTACTGCTGTAGTTCCTTAACGGTAGCACCTTGCACAAAACGACCAAAAACATAAAAAATCTCCTGACGGGCGCTACTAGAACAGAAATGTGGCAATACAATAAGAAACAACCAAAAACATTTATTAAGAACTATCATACCATACAGAATTTTCGTACAGTTCGATGCGTGGCACTTAATGTCCTAAATCTACGAGGGTTTTCTTTTCTTTTTTTTTTTTTTTGCTTTATTAAATTTAAATTCCCCATCTGGATCGGGCTGGCAGCAGCATAGGCGCCGCTCTTGACCCTAGAGACAGTTAAGTACAGAACATAGAGACATTTAAAAAAACGTAAAGGAGAAAATGTGGCAAAACAGGGATATCAAAAAGGCGGGAACATAATGGAAGATAACAAAAAGAGGGTGATTGTAAAAATGGAGATAAAAATCTAAAAAACAGTAGTGTACACAAAAACCACATCCTGTGACGATTAAAAGCACAAGGTGACTTACGGCTGGAGCTTAGAAGTTGCGACGAGCGGCGTATCACAGAACAGTCATGGACAGCAACACTATGTACAAGGCAGGCACACAATTAAAGCCACAGCACTTGACTTCACTTTAGAACAGCAGCGGACACAACACCGACGTAGCACAATGACAACGAAGAACAAACTGGGAGCATCTACCAGCGGTAGGGATACGAGGGAGAAGGGAAGAAAGGGAGGAAATGAGTAGTGCTAGAGGGGGGTGGGGGGTGGGAAGGGAAGATGGAGTGGGGGGAGGCGCTGAAGGGGGTCAGGGAGGGGAAGACGGATGAGGGAAACAGCTGAGGAGAGGGTGCAGAGACTCAGGGGGGGAGAAGAAAAAACGACTTTGGTGGAAGGAGGGGAGAGGAAAAGGAGTGAGCCCTGAGGAGTGGGGGGGGACAAGGTCAGGCTACAGTTGCTAGGGAGGGTAGATGTCACAGCAAATCTCATCATTTGGGAGGGGGAGGTGCTGGAAATTGCTCTGATGAAGGAGATCGAGGGTGTGGAGGTGGAGAGAGGGAGGGATGCAGCGATAGAGGAGTGGCAATGGGCAGGGGGTGGAGAGGCAGGAGGGCACCAGGAGGTGGGGATCAAGCCTACAGACAATGTAAAGGATGCAGATATGTTGGAGGAAAAGGAGGAGGTGGGGGAAGGGGATGAGGTCATTTAGGAGGCGTGTGGGGGATGGAAGGCAGATACAGAATGCAAGACAGAGCGCATGGCATTCTGGGATTTGGAGGGCCTTATAAAAGGGGGAGGGCAGAGATCCAGGCAACGCTGGCATAACAGAGGATAGGGAGGATTAGAGATTTGTAGGTGTGGGGGATGGTGGAATCCCCACATCCTGCTGGAAGGAGTTTAAGGAGACAGAGGTAGGTATGGGCTTTCTGGTGGATGCTCAGGAGGAGATGAGGAGTCCAGGTGAGGTGACAGTCGAGGGTGAGGCCAAGGTATCTCAGGGTGGGGGTGAGCTGGATGGGACAACCATAAATGGTTAGGTAAAAATCATGAAGGAGTGGGTGGTGTGGCCTATGATGATTGCCTCGGTCTTGGAGGGGTTGATACAAAGGAACCACTTGTTTCACCAAGTGGTGAACTGGTCAAGGTGGGTTTGTTGGGACTGTTGAAGGGTAACATATGAGGGACATTCAATACGTGAAGCAACATCTTTTTTCTTAAATTGGGTTGGTTTTATTCAGGATTCCAATACACCATATTATTCCCCACTCTTTTGGCTACAAAACCCTATTTTTCAAAATAATCTCTGCTCAATGCGATGGCCTTACGCCATCTTACTGAGAGGACCTATATACCCTCATGGTACCACTCTACTGACCAACGCTGGGACCAACACCTTGCTGCATGTATAAATCCCAATCACTCACGTACTTCATCTCACAGAGTGCATCCTTCATTGGGCCAAACAGATGGAAGTAGGAAGATGAGAGATCTAGGCTGTAGGGTGGTTGAGACTGAACAGTCCAATGAAATTTTCTGAGCGGTTCTGTGACCGTGTACTGCAGATTCCTTGACTTGCGCCATCGGGTGGTGGGTTTTCGGGTTCCGCTTAATATGTCAGGAGTCCACTAGACACAGGAGGCCGCTACACGGGTAGCGGGGGCTGTGTGGAAGGGACTGGGCGATGTTTTAAGTTAGAGGGTCTCAGGGAACCACAGAAGGGGCGTCCGTCTAAAAGTGGGCAGGTAAAACACAGTAAGGTACTTGTAGAAACTATTGGTGTTGTAGTTGTAAATTGTCGTAGCTGTGTTGGAAAAGAACCAGAGCTCCAAGCCCTAATAGGAAGCACTGAAGCTCAAATAGTTGTAGGTACAGAGAGCTGGCTAAAGCCGGACATAAGTTCAGCCGAAATCTTTTCAAACGATCTAACAGTGTTCATAAAGGATAGATGAAATACAGTTGGAGGTGGCGTATTTATTGCTGTCAGAGGTAGTTTGCCTTGTAGCGAAATTGAAATAGATAGTTCATGTGAAATAGTATGGGTAGAGGTTATGCCTGACAATCGGACTAAACTACAGTATTAACTGGATCGTTTTACCGACCTCCCGACTCAGAAGACATAGTTGCTGAACAGTTCAAAGAAAACTTGAGTCTCATTTCAAATAAGTAGCCCGCTCATACAATTATGGTCGGTGGTGACTTCAAACTACCCTCGATATGCTGAAAAAATTGTAAGTTTAAAGTCGGCGGCAGACATAAAACGTCATCCGAAATTGTACTGAATGCTTTCTCAGAAAATTATTTTAACAATTAGTTCATGAGCCCACTCGAATCGTATATGGTTGCGAAAGCATACTTGACCTTTTAGCAACAAATAATCCTGGATAAATAGTGAGTGTTGTGACGAATACAGGGACTAGCGACCAGAAGGCAGTTGCTGCTAGGCTGAATACCGTAACACCTATAACCATAAAAAAGATACGCGAAGTATATCTACTTAAAAAAGCTGATAAAAATGCTCTTAACGCCTTTTTAAGAGACAATCTTCACTCCTTCCGATCTGATCATGTAAGTGTAGAAAAGTTGTGGAATGTTTTCAAACAGATAGTATCAACAGCAATTGAGAGATACATACCACATAAATTAATAAGTGATGGTACTGATCCCCCATGGTACATAAAACGGGTCAGATCGTTGTTGCAGATGGAACGAAAAAAACATGCCAAATTTAAAAGAACGCAAAATCCCCAAGACTGGCAAAGTTTTACAGAAGTTCGAAATATAGCGCGTACTTCAATGCGAGATGCTTTTAATAATTTCCACAACGAAATTCTGTCTAGATATCTGACAGAAAACCCAAAGAGATTCTGGTCATACATAAAGCACACCAGTGGCAAGACGCAATCAATACCTTCACTGCGCGATAACAACAGTGAAGTCACTGATGACAGTGCCACTAAAGCAGAGTTATTAAACACGGTTTTCCGAAACTCCTTCACCAAAGAAGACGAAGTAAATATTCCTGAATTCCAATCAAGAACAATTGCCAAGATGAGAAACATAGAAGTAGATATCCTCGGTGTAACGAAACAGCTTAAATCACTTAATAAAGGCAAGGCTCCCAGTCCAGATTGTATACCAGTCAGGTTCCTCTAAGAGTATGTTGATAAAAAAGCTCCATATTTAGCAATTATATACAACCACTCGCTCACAGAAAGATCCTTACCTAAAGACTGGAAAATTGCTCAAGTCACAGCAATACCCAAAAAGGGAAGTAGGAGTAATCCGCTGAATTACAGGCCTATATCACTAACGTCGATTTGTATACTGTATTCGAACATTATGAAGCACCACGAAGAAAACGATTTATTGACATATAGTCAGCACGGATTGAGAAAATATCGTTATTGTGAAACACAACTAGCTCTTTATACTCGTGAAGTAATAAGTGGTATCGACAGAGGATGTCAATTTGATTCCATATTTTTAGTTTTCCAGAAGGCTTTCGACACCGATCCTCACAAGTCTCTTTAGCCAAACTGCGTGCCTACGGAGTATCGCCTCAGTTGTGCGACTGGATTCGTGGTTTCCTGTCAGAAAGGTCACAGTTCGTAGCAATAGACGGAAAGTCATCGAGTAAAACAGAAGTAATATCCGGCGTTCCCCAAGGAAGTGTTATAGGCCCTCTATTGTTCCTGATCTATATTAACGACATAGGAAACAATATGAGTAGCCGTCTTAGATTGTTTGCAGATGATTCTGGCATTTACCGTCTTGTAAAGTCATCAGATGTACAAAAGGACTTGCAAAATGATTTAGATAAGATATCTGTATGGTGTGAAAAGTGGCAATTGACCCTGAATAAAGAAAAGTGTGAAGTCATTCACACGAGCACTAAAAGAAATTCAGCTAAATTTCGATTACGCGATAAGTCACACAAATCTGAGGGCTGTAAATTCAACCAAACACTTAGGGATTACAATTAAAAATAATCTAAATTGGAACGATCACACAGCTAATATTGTGGGTAGAGCAAACCAAAGACTGCGATTCATTGGCAGAACACTTAGAAGGGGCAACAGGTCTACCAAAGAGACTGCTTACACTACGCTTGTCCGCCCTATTCTGGAATATTACTGTGCGGTGTGGGATCCGCATCAGGTGGGACTGACGGATGACATCGAAAAAGTACAAAGAAGGGCAGCTCGTTTTGTATTATCGCGAAATAGGGGAGATAGTGTCACAGACATGATACGTGAATTGGAGTGACTATGATAAAAAAACAAAGGCGTTTTTCGTTGCGATGGGATCTTCTCATGAAATTTCGGTCACCAGTTTTCTTCTCCGATTGCGAAAACATTCTGTTGGCACCCACCTACATAGTGAGAAATGATCATCACGATAAAATAAGAGAAATCAGGGCTCGCACAGAAAAATTTACGTGCTCGTTTTTCCCGCGTGCCGTTCGAGAGTGGAACGGTAGAGAGACAGCATGAAGGTGCTTCATTGAGCCCTCTGCCAGGCACTTTATTGTGAATAGCAGAGTAAACACGTAGATGTAGATGTAAATGTCCCAACATTGCAGGAGTCACAGCTGTGTGCGGCCGCTCGGCATGCGGGATATCAGACAGGTTTCTGCGACCTTGTTGCGATGATCACAGACGCTTCGCCCAACGACTCACAGCGCTTTTGTTCGCTGTCATATCTCCATTGATATTCTGCAAGCGCCTATGAAGTCTGCGATGCTCTGGTTTTCCTCAAAAAGAAATTGAAAGATAGCTTTCTGCTTCTAACTCACCTCCATTACAGACGTCATTTTGGAGGCTATGTATAGACCACTATCTATCGGAACTTCGTGAAACTACTGGAGCAAATGCGGCAATATTCCACTATGTCCAACAACACATTCAGTGGTTTTCCAATCGAAATTGGCCGAGAAAAATTGTTTTGCATTGCCTGTTGGACGTCCCTCGTAGTACCTACACGTCTAAACAACTCTGCTGCCTCTAGGCACCATACGATACTGTCACTATGACTCAGTGCACTTTGCAGACACTCTCTTAGTTCTCCATCAATAGCGACTGCTAACTAGGAATGTTGTCTTCTCAACGAAAGTCGTAAATCTGTGCTTTGGAGTGTAATTACAGGAGCTGTACTGAGCTACCTGCTGGCACTGATCTGTACTGCGCGACTGCTGAATGGAAACTGTGCTAATGTCTGCGGCGCGCTGTGTTTTTAGTCCATGGATGACAACACTCTGGCGGCTGGCTGCACTGTCAGCGGATGAGTATGATGTGAAGATGGATGGGGCGTGGAAGCAAAATCTGGCCCTAATTTGTGAATGCCACCTTGAGGCTCTGTTCGATCGCGCCTGGTACACATCATCCTTCTCTTGACGGTGGGCGGGGGCGGGGCCGGGGAGGCGCGGGGGGGGGGGGGGGGGGAGAAAGCTGATGTGAAGCCGGCTGCCTTCATTAGCGTCCTACTTCTTTCCTTGCCATTGTGCATATTTGGTGGGTGCGTTATGTTGCTCCCTGGTGTTCACCTGCAGCATCGCGAGAAACCCACTCAAAACCGCGGTGAGGGGGCGGCTGGTCAAGCGTTTGCCAACTTGATGTCTGTTCTCTGGTCTGAGGTGCGAGGTGAGAAGCCCATTTCCGTCGGTTCTTCTTTGGTTGGATGCAGCTGCATCGTAAGGTCCCACAGACAACAGGTATTCTGATTCTATAAAAGAAAACGTCCTAGGAGGTCTGCCTATTTTAATCTGAACGCTGTGCTGCCGGATTAGATTTTTACGGTGCTTTGCGACTCTATTTGAGCTTCAGTATTTAACATGACATTGCTGAGCTTCTCTATGACCATAGATGGCACCCACATCTTTTTCCCATACTTTTACACTGAAATGAGTACATGATCATTCAGATTAAAAAAATTTCGTTTGGACTGCTGTCGAACCTCAGCCTGTGAATAGATGAATGGCTATAAAGTAGACATCGATGTTCGATGGCGTCTTCCATGTAATTTCTCCACTAGAGATTGTTCCTCGTTTGGAGTCGCTCTGTACTGAGAGAAGAAGATAAATAAAGTATTGTCTTTACAGTATTGCTGAACCAGCTTCATCATGCGCGACTTGAAAGTTCGTACAAATGTTCAGCGAGTCACTTGGTCTCAAGGTGAAACGGTGCAATCCAGAAAGAGTGAAATGCCATACCTAAGAAGAAAATTGTGTACCTTTGTCAGTGACAATAAAGTTCGGCAGTCCTTCAGTAGAGAAAACCTTTGATAAGGCCTGAGCAGCCTTTGTTGAAAATGCCTACTACATCTGTATCACAAATCAAAATTTGGAGAAGAGGTCAATAAGGAAGAGCCAGTGGTTGCAGAGAAAGCTCCTGCAAAATCAGTATGCGGACGTGACCAGGGTTCTGACGCCTGTGGCCACAGAAAATATTATAGAGGCGTTCATTACTGGTGTTTTTAACTTAAATGGCACTTAACCAACATCATTTCAACGTCTCTGTAAATATTTTTCGAGTAATAACACCCTCAAGCAATGCGTCTGATACGATGCCTCTGTGGCATTAATGTAGCATCTGTAGTAGATTAGGTTTAAGCAGTAATAGTCACTCATGTCTTGCCTGATTCTGGGTATATCAAAATGACACTTCTGTACACTGTAAATCCTTGCCTCACATTCCAATAAGACTTAATCTATTCTTCACTAATCAACGTCTTATCATTAGGCCACGCCCTGTAAACATACTGTTTGATCTCCGGCAATACAGGATCGTTAGGCACAAGTTAGGCAATTAAATTTTCATTTACTGAGAATTTTTTCACAGTGTCTTCACTACTGATATCTATTTAAAAACAAACATCAGCTCATCAGTCAAATCCTATGGATGCTTTCGCATGTTGTGCTTTGAATCTGAATATAACTTCGTAGTCATAATTCGACATAAGTAGCACCCACCATTGCAAACGTTCGGCTGTCTGTGTAGGAACAGTATTTTTTGGTCCAAATATCCTCTTCAGTCCCAAGCAATAGTACAAGTGATCTACTATTGTGTTGTGTAAATTTAAAGAGATGTAGGAAGACAGATCCGGGCAATCGCAGAGGGTAGGATTATTGGTAGTTGGGAGCTCCAACGTTAGGCGCGTTATGGGGCCCCTTAGGGACTTGGCTGACAAGAAGGGTAAGAAAACCAACGTGCACTCCGTCTGCATATCAGGTGGAATCATTCCAGATGCGGAAAGGGTCCTCCCGGATGCCATGAAGAGCACATGGTGCAGGTAACTGCAGGTGGTTGCTCACGTCGGTACCAATGATGTGTGTCACTTTGGATCAGAAGAGATTCTCTCTGGTTTCGAGCGGCTAACAGAAGTGGTAAAGGCTGCCAGTCTTGCTTGCAAGATGAAAGCAGAGCCGACCATTTGCAGCATAGTCGACAGGACCGATTGCGGACCTCTGGTACAGAGCCGAGTGGAGGGTATGAATCAGACGGTTCTGCAACCGTGTAGGCTGCAGATCCCTCGACTTGCGCCAAAGGGTGGTTGGGTTTAGGGTTCCGCTGAATAGGTCAGGTGTCCACTATACGCAGGAGGCGGCTACACGGATGGGAGGGACTGTGTGGCGTGGACTGGGCGGTTTTTTAGGTTAGAGGGTCTCGGAAAAACACAAGAAGGGCTTCAGTCACAAAGGTAGCAGGCTGAACACATGAAGAACGTAGATAAAGGAACCATTGGTATAACAGTTGTAAACTGTCGTAGCTGTGTTGGGAAAGTACCAGAGCTCCAAGCGCTAATAGAAAGCACTGATGTTCAAATCGTTATAGGCACTGAAAGCTGGCTAAAGCCGAAATTTTTGCGAAGAACCTAACGGTGTTCCGAAAGGATAGGCTAAACACGGTTGGCGGTGGTGTGTTTGTTGCTGTCAGAAGTAGTTTAACTTGTCGCGAAATTGAAGTAGATATTTCCTGTGAGTTAGTATGGGCAGAAGTTATTGTTGGCAAACGGCATAAAATAATAACTGGATCCTTTTACCGACCTGCCAATTCAGATGATACAGTTGCTGAAAGGTTCAAAGAAAACTTGAGTTTGGTTTCAAACACGTACCCGACTCATACGATAATAGTTGGTGGTGATTTTAATTTACCCTCGATATGTTGGCAGAAATACATGATTAATTCCGGAGGTAAGCATAAAATATCATCCGAAATTGTGCTAAACGCATTCTCTGAAAATTATTTCGAACAGTTAGTTCATGAGCCCATGCGAATAGTAAACGGTTATGAAAACACACTTGACCTCTTAGCAACAAATAATCCTTAGTTAATGACGAGCATCAAAACCAATACAGGGATTAATGAACACAGGGTTGTCGTAGCGAGACTGAATATCGTAATCCCCAAATCCCCGAAAAATTAGCGAAAAATATACCTATTCAATAAAGCAGATAAAAATTCACTTGACGCCTTTCTGAGAGACAATCTCCACTCATTCCAAATATATAATATAAGTGTAGACCACATGTGGCTTAAATTCAAAGAAATAGTATCGGCAGCAATTGAGAGATTTATACCAAATAAATTAACAAACGACGGAGCTGATCGTCCTTGGTACACAAAACGGGTTAGAACGCTGTTGCAGAAACAACGTAACAAACATGCCAAATTTAAACAGACGCGAAATCCCCAAGATTGGCGTTCTTTTACAGAAGCTCGAAATTTAGCGCGGACTTCAGTGCGAGACGCCTATAACAATTTCCACAACGAAACTTTGTCTCGAAACCTGGCAGAAAATCCAAAGAGATTCTGGTCGTATGTGAAGTATGTTAGCGGCAAGAAAGAATCAATGCCTTCTCTGCGTGATAGCAATGGAGATACTATCGAAGACAGTGCTGCCAAAGCAGAGTTACTAAACACAGTCTTCCGAAATGCCTTCACAAAAGAAGACGAAGTAAATATTCCAGAATTCGAAACAAGAACAGCTGCCAACATGAGTAACATAGAAGTAAATATCCTCGGAGTATTGAAGCAACTTAAATCACTTAATAAAAGCAAGTCTTCCGGTCCAGACTGTATACCAATTAGGTTCCTTTCGGAGTATGCTGCTGCATTAGCTCCATACTTGACAATCATATACAACCGTTCGCTCGACGAAAGATCCGTACCCAAGGACTGGAAAGTTGCACAGGTCACACCAATATTCAAGAAAGGTAGTATGAGTAATCCACTAAATTACAGGCCCGTATCGTTAACGTCGATATGTAGCAGGATTTTAGAACATATATTGTGTTCGAACATTATGAATTACCTCGAAGAAAACTGTCAATTGACACACAGTAAACAAGGGTTTAGAAAACATCGTTCCTGTGAAACACAACTAGCTCTTTATTCACATGAAGTGTGGAGTGCTATTGACAAGGGATTTCAGATCGATTCCATACTTCTGGATTTCCGGAAGACTTTTGACGCTGTACCACACAAGCGGCTCGTAGTGAAATTGCGTGCTTATGGAATATCGTCTCAGTTATGTGACTGGATCTGTGATTTCCTGTCAGAGAGGTCACAGTTCGTAGCAACTGACGGGAAGTCGTCGAGTAAAACAGAGGTGATTTCTGGCGTTCCCCAAGGTAGTTTTATAGACCCTTTGCTGTTCCTTATCTATATAAACGATTTGGGAGACAATCTGAGCAGCCGTCTTCGGTTGTTAGCAGATGGAGCTGTTGTTTATCGACTAATAAAGTAATCAGAAGACCAAAACAAACTGCAAAACGATTTAGAAAAGATATCTGAATGGTGCGGAAAGTGGCAGTTGACCCTAAATAACGAAAAGTGTGAGGTCATCCACATGAGTGCTAAAAGGAACTCGTTAAACTTCGGTTACACGATTAATCAATTTAATCTAAAAGCCGTAAATTCAACTAAATACCTAGGTATTACAATTACGAACAACTTAAATTGGAAGGAACACACAGAAAATGTTGTGGGGAAGGCTAACCAAAGACTGCGTTTTATTGGCAGGACACTTAGAAAATGTAACAGACCTACTAAGGAGACTGTCTACACTACGCTTGTCCGTCCTCTTTTAGAATACTGCTGCGCGGTGTGGGATCCTTACCAGATAGGACTGACGGAGTACATCGAAAAAGTTCAAAGAAAGGCAGCACGTTTTGTATTATCGCGAAATATGGGAGAGAATGTCACAGAACTGATACAGGATTTGGGCTGGAAATCATTAAAAGAAAGGCGTTTTTCGTTCCGACGGGATCTTCTCACGAAATTCCAATCACCAACTTTCTCCTCCGAATGGGAAAATATTTTGTTGAGACCGACCTACATAGGGAGGAACGATCACCACAATAAAATAAGGGAAATCAGAGCTCGTACGGAAAGATATAGGTGTTCATTCCTTCCACGCGCCATACGAGTTTGGAATAATAGAGAATTGTGAAGGTGGTTGGATGAACCCTCTGCCAGGCACTTAAATGTGATTTGCAGAGTATCCATGTAGATGTAGATGTAAAAAGTGAAGGGGCTATTATATCAGTTGCATCAGGTCTTTGTGCGGCATCAGCGGTTACGAGTGAAAATGTGTGCCGGACCGGGATTCGAACCCAGGATCTCTTGTTTACAAAGCAGCTGCGTTAACCACTGCGCAACTGGTCGGACTTTCTTGTCACACATCTCAGCTGACCCGCACTCCCACCCAGCGCCACCTACCTGCAGTCCCTATCCACGTCTTCCAAGCTCGCTACTTTGAGGTCGGACGTAATTCAAAAATGTGTGTGAAATCTTATGGGACTTAACTACCAAGATCATCAGTCCCTAAGCTTACACACTACTTAACCTAAATTATCCTAAGGACAAACACACACACCCATGCCCGAGGGAGGACTCGAACCTCCGCCGGGACCAGCCTCACAGTCCATGACTGCAACGCCCTAAGACCGCTCGGCTAATCCCGCGCGGCGGACGTAATTGCCCATCTGTACTGAATGTGGTGGACTCATTGCTCACTGAGGTGAATCGGTTATATGAACGCGTGGTGTCTGTACTTTTGGACGTGTCCGAAAGAACAGACCACATGCATTCATATGCTGTTGTGTTAATTGCTTTGTGTTAATGCTAGTTAACAATGAATGGCCCCCAAAGATTTTTTGAAACTGTAGTGAAATTTTTTTGTAGATGACATCATATATGACACCTCAGGACTAGAGTTGTAAAATTACCGTAGGCTACTGTAGACAGTCAGAAGTAAGAATAGACTACGGTAGTTTCCTAGTAGCCTTGCTCAGTTAAGTTCGTAACAGCATTATCCGTGTGTTAGCTGAGTTGCAGACCTATCAGGCGTTACCTCGTTTCGATCACTTTGTTTGAGTAAGCGATCAACTTTTTATTAGATTCCACTACAAACAAATGGTGAACCGCCTAGAAAGTGCATAATGTTAGGAAGAACTCCGCTAACAGCTGGTAAAATGGTTGTTTATTAAAACACAACTGGTTTCGCAGCCTAAAGCCGCATCATCAGGTGCGACTTACATGGTAAAAATCAAAGTACAGTGTCACCCCATTTTGTGGAGATTGAAATTAATAAAGCAATGTCCAAAATATACTTACAGCGTTAAAAGATCATAGGCATACCCATCGCTTCTTGCCAAAATTTACTATTCAGTGAATATCGTCAACACTATGGCGAGCAAAAGGTAAAGGAGACGTGCTTCATGTTTTAAAATTAGCCTGCACCTGAAAAGAGAAAAAGAGAAGGAGTAGAAGAAGGGGTTACGAGAGAATATGGGTTTGGTAGTAGGAATGAGAGAGGAGAAAGACTGACTGAGATCTCCAATAAATTCCAGCTAGTAATAACGAATCTCTGGTCAAGAATCACAAGAGGAGAAGGTATACTTGGAAGAGCGCGGGAGAGACGGGAAGATTCCAGTTAACTTACATCACGGTCAGTCAGTGATTCCGAAATTAGATACTGGATTGTAAGGCACACCCAGGAGCAGATAAAGATCACAATTTAGTAATGACGAAGAGTAGGCTGAAGTTTAAGAGGCTTGTCAGGAAAAATCAGTGCGAAAAGAAATGGGATTCGGAAGTACTATGGAATGAAGAGACACGCTTGAAGTTCTCTCAGGCTACAGGTACTGCGATAATGAATAGGCCAGTAGGCAGTTCAGTTGATGAAGAGTGGACATCTCTTAAGAGGGAAATCACAAATGTTGGACAGACGAACATAGATTCAATGAAGGTAACTGCGAAGAAATCTTGATTAACAGAAGAAATACGTCAAATAGTTGATGAAAGAAGAAAGCACAAATATGTTCAGGGAAAGACAGAAACACAGCAGTTAAATCCCTTAGGAATGAAATAAATAGGAGGTGCAGGGAAGTTACGGTGAAATTGCTGCATAAAAAATTTTAAGAAATCGAAAAAGAAACAATTGTTGGAAGGACTGATTCACAACTAAAACATGACAAGTGCCATAACCCAATTTTCGGAAACTTCGCTCAATGAAAAAGGCATCAAAATAAGCGAACACATGTCCCAGCTTATCAATAGATACTCGATCGTTTCTGAGAAAACGACGGTCAAAGTTTTCAGATACTTTATGTGCCTTTAAGTAGTAGTAGTAGTAGTAGTAGTAGAAGGGTTGTGTGGGCGCACGACAGCAAGGTCTTCAGCGCCCGTTCAGTATCATAGTGAGACGGGTGTCAAGAAAAAAACTCAGAACATTTACATATAATGGAACAGAAAACACGGGGAACAATCATTGAAAGACATGTGCTCACCCACACCGAAGCGTGGGATGAAGCAGGGCGTCAACAGTAAAACATGGACAACACGGGAAGAAAAGTGTGAAACAAAGATCAGCTGAAGTGGTGACAAAGTGGTTAGCGTCGTAGCTTCATGCTTTTGCGCTCCGAGTTAAAAATTCGAGTACCATATTTATCTTTGTTTTTCGCTTATCTACCTATGTCCACAGAAGATTTCTCCATGAATGTTTCGCAATGTATATTGAAATAATATTGTCCTTATTCGTCTACTAATTACATGGCTGGTGAATAAATGTAAAAAAACAGATAAAAGCAATAAATAAATTAGAAAATTATTTTTGGGGATGTTTCTGTAGTGTATCTAGATTCATAATAACTGGAAGCGCCAATTTTTGATAAAGTGATACGTTACAATAGATTGCAGCGAAGTTATTGGCAAAGAGTGAAATCTTCAGCAATGTTAACGGCGTATCTATCCCCCAGTAAGACTGATACGAAGAAATGACACTCTGGTAAACCTGCCTTCGCTTGAAGCTCCTCGTGCATCCAAGTGAATGCACTAAATCTTCCTGTGGAATAAACTCACGAATAATAGATACGAATTAATATAAGACTGGATGTAAGAATGAAATATAAGAATATGAGAATTTAAAAAGATTTTAACCCCCGCAAATACCACTCACTCGTATATTATATAATAAATATATGACACTTATTGTGAAACATAGTTGTAATTTTACCATTAATGTAACGCCCTTGTATCCCCTAACTTGATAAGAAACATTCGTGTAGTAACCTTCTACTGACATGGTTAGATAAATGAAAGACAGAAAACATTAAAATAAAACAAATAAATACATTAATCGGGTTTCTAACACGGGACGCAAATGTGAGAACTTGTAAACGCTGCCACTCAACCATCGATTGGCTGAGATAATCACCAGCTAAAAGACATGTAAATTACATCGAAAACTTTAACTGTCGTTCCCACAGAAACAGTCGACTATCTACGGAGAAGTCGAGAAACGTCTTCACTTATTTTGACTGCTCTTCCACTGCTCGAAGATTCCGAGAAACTGGTTTATGGCACTTGCCCTATTCTCTTCATCAGCATATAGAAAATCAAAACAAGAATGAGCGGTAACATTAAGAGTGCAATGGGAATTCCACTGTTAAATGGAGATGAGGGAGCAGACAGGTGGAAAGAGTACGTTGAACCTTTCTATGAGGATTAGGAATTTCTGATGACGTGAAAGAAGAAGAAACAGGAGTCGCTAGCGAAGCAATAGGGGATCCAGTACTAGAATCAGAATTTAACAGAGCTTTGGAAGACTTAAGATCAAATAAATTCTAAAATCATTGGGGCAAATCTATGAGACTGACAATGTGCCATCAGACTTTTGGTAATATATCATTCATTCAATACTGAAGATAGTAAAGATAGATAAGTGGGAGAACTATCCTATCAACTTAACCTGTCATGGATCCAAGCTGCTGACAAGAATAGTACACGGAAGAATGGAAAAGAAGATTTAGGATCCATTATATGATTATCGGTTTCGCTTTGGGAAACTTAAAGGCAGCAGAGAAAAAGCTCTGATATAGCGCTTGTTAGTGAAAGTAGGACTGGAAAAAAAGAGTAGGATACCATTATGAGATTTATCTTCCTGGAAAAAACGTTCGACAACATAAAATGGTGCAAGGTGTTCGAAATTCTGAGAAAAATAGGAGTAAGTCATATGGAAAGACGGTTGATCTATAATACGTATAAGAACCAAGAAGGAATAAGAACGAAGTTCTCGGATTAAAAAGGATGTAACGTAGGGGTTGTAGCCTATCCCCCACCCTGTTAAAAATATACATCGAAGAAGCAATGGCGGGAACGAAAGAAAGGTTCAAGAGTGGGCTTAAAATTCAAGATGAAACGATATCAAGGATAGTATTCGCTGATGACATTGCTTTCCTCAGAGAAAGTGAAGAAGAATTACAGTATCTGCTGCGTGGAATGAACAGACTAATGAGTACAGAATATGGATTGAGGGTAAATCGAAGAAACTTGAAAGCAATAAGAACAGCGATAAACTTAATATCAGAATAAGAGACCACGAAGTAAACAAAGTTCTGCTACATGGGCAGCAAAATAACCCATTACGACGGAGCAAGGACATAAAAACCAGTTCAGCACTTGCGAAAAGGGCATTTTTGACCGAGACATGTCTACTAGTATCGAACTTAGGACTTCAATTGAGAAAGAAATTTCTGAGAATGTATATTTGGAGCACAGCATTGTATGGAGTTGCAACATGGACTGTGGGAAAACCGGAACAGAAGAGATTCGAACCATTTGAGATCCGTTGTTACAGAAGAGTGTTGAAAATTAAATGGATGATAAGGAACGAGGAGGTTCTTCGCAAAATCGGCGAAGGTAGGAGTGTATGGGAAAAATTTTTGGGCAAACACTGACAAGAGGAACAGAGAGAATGATAGGACATATGTTAAGACATCAGGGAAAAGCTGCCATAGTATTAGAAGGAGCTGTAGAGGGTAAAAGCTTTAGCGAAAGACAGAGATTGGAGTACATCCAACAAATAACTGAGTATGTAGGTTGCAATCTCTACTATGAGGTGAAACGGTTGGCACAGGAGAAGAATTTTTGGTTGGCCGCATCAAACCAGTCAAAAGTTTGATGACTCAGGATAAAAGAAAACAAAAAAGCTTTCCGTACGCTTTTAGGTTAACGATTGAAATTGCCAGTCCTATATGAATCTGAAAAGTGAATGGCACTTTATCAACTCGAAGACTTACTGATTACTACTCGTTATTCCCAGAAAAGATAGCATTCGTGTTACGTTTCGCCAGTGAAAGTTTTTCAGTTTGTACATGTTCGTTATGAACATTACGGTACTTGAATTTTCATTGTTAAGCACAGTCGTATGTTTGAGTGTCCGCTTGGTCTTTCGGTTGTGCTTTGTTTTCACACCTTAGCCGTAAGTCAAGTCATTCTACAGTAATTACAAGGTGCGTTGCGACACAAAAAAAAAGAAAATAAATTGTCTCTTCCGTGGCTCACATCATAGATCGAACAAGATCAGAAGTTAGAATTCGTAAATATGTTTACTGACTGTTTCAGTCGAGTAGTGTGCGTGTCATGTTTTTTTGGGTCTGGCTATGCTGGTCACTTGGCCATGCCGGCTGCTTACGTAAAGTGAATACGTCAGTGACTTCATACTCTATTACCTTAGGAGAAACCGGCATGAACCATGGATCTTGCCGTTGGTGGACAGGCTTGCGTGCCTCATCGATACAGATAGCCGTACCGTAGGTGCAACCACGACAGAGCGGTATCTGTTGAGAGGCCAAACAAACGTGTGGTTCCTGAAGATGGACAGAAGCCTTTCCAATAGTTTCAGGGGCGACAGTCCGGGTGATTGACTGATCTAGCTTTGTAATATTAACCAAAACGGCGTTGCTGTGCTGGTACTGCGAACGGCTGAAAGCAAGGGTAAACTACAGCCGTAATTTTTCCAGAGGGCAAGGAGCTCTACTGTATAGTTAAATGACGATGGTGTCCTCTTGGGTAAAATATTCCTGAGGTAAAATAGTCCCCTATTCGGATCTCTGGGCGAGGACTACTCAGGAGGGCGTCGTTATCAGGAGAAAGAAAACTGGTGTTCTACGGATCGGAGCGTGGAATGTCAGATCCTTAATCGGGCAAGTACGTTAGAACATTTAAAAAGGGAAATAGAAATTAGTGAAGTTCGGTAGCAAGAGACACAAGACTTTTGGTCAGGTGAATACATGGTTATAAATACAAAATCAAATTGGGGTAATTCAGGAATAGGTTTAATAATTAATAAAAAAAATAGGAGCGCGGATAAGCTACTACGAATAGCATATTGAATGCATTATTGTAGCCAGGATAGACAGGAAGCTCACGCCTACCACAGTAGTACAAGTTTAAATGCCAACTAGCTCCACAGATGATGAAGAGATTGAAGAAATGTATGATGCAGTAAAAGAAGTTATTCAGAAAGTTAAGGGAGACGAAAATTTAATAGTCATGGGGGACTGGAATTCGATAGTAGGGAAAGGAAGAGAAAGAAAAGTAGCAGGTGAATATGAACAGGGGGTAACGAATGAAAGAGGAAGCCGTCTGGTATAGAATTCTGTGCAGATCACAACTTAATCATAGCTAACACTTGGTTTAATAATCATGAAAGCAGGTTTTTGTACACGTGGAAGAAGCCTGGAGACACCAGAATGGTTCAAAATGGTTCAAATGGCCCTGAGCACTATGGGACTCAACTGCTGAGGTCATAAATCCCCTAGAACTTAGAACTACTTAAACCTAACTAACCTAAGGACATCACACACATCCATGCCCGAGGCAGGATTCGAACTTGCGACCGTAGCGGTCGCGCGGACACCAGAATGTTTCAGACAGATTATATAACGGTAAGAGAGAGACGTAGGAACCAGATTTTAAATTCTAAGACATTTCCAGGGGCACGTGTGAACACTGACCACGATTTTTTGGTAATGAACCGTAGATTCAAACTGAAAAACTGCAAAAAGGTAGGAATTTAAGGAAGTTGGGCCTGGATAAACTGAAAGAACCAGAGATTGTAGAGCGTTTCACAGAGAGCATTAGAAATGTTGGAACACGTGAGGCAATACTGATCCTACGACTAATCTTAGAAGATAGATTAAGGAAATGTAAACCTTCGTCTCTAGCGTTTGTGATTTAGAGAAGACTTTTGAAAATGTTGACTGGAATACTCTCTTTCAAATTCGGAATGTGGCAGAGGTAAAATACAGGGAACAAAAGGCTATTTATAATTTGTACAGAAATCAGACGGCAGTTATGGGAGTCGAGGGCCATGAAAGGGAAGCAGTGGTTGAGAAGGGAGTAAGACAGAGTTGTAGCCTATCCATGATGTTGTTCAATCTGAATATTCAGCAAGCAATAAAGGAAACAAATGGGAAATTTGGAGTAGGAATTAAAATCCACGGAGAAGAAATAAAAGCCGATGTCATTGTAATTCTGTCAGGGACAGCAAAGGACCTGGAAGAGCAGTTGAACGGAATGGACAGTGTCTTGAAAATAGTGTGTAAGATGAACATCAACAAAAGCAAAACGAGGATAATGGAATGTAGTCGAATTAAATCAGGTGACGCTGAGGGAATTAGATTAGGGAATGAGATACTTAAAGTAGTAGATGAGTTTTGCTATTTGGGGAGCAAAATAACTGGTGATGGTCGAAGTAGGAAGGATGTAAAATGTAGACTGGCTATGGCAAGGAAAAAGTTTCAAAAAAAGATAAATTTGCTAACATCGTGTATAGATTTAAGTGTCAGGAAGTCTTTCCTGAAAGCATTTCTATGGAGTGCAGCCGTGTATTGAAGTGAAACGTGAACGATAAATAGCTTAGACAAGAAGAGAATATAAGCTTTCGAAATGTCGTGCTATAGAAGAATGCTGAAGATTAAATGGGTAGATCATGTAACTAATGAGGAGGTACTGAATAGAACTGGGGAGAAGAGAAGCTGACTAAAAGAATGAATCGATTGGTAGGACACGTTCTGAGGCATCAAGGGATCACAAATTTAGTATTGGAGGGAAGAGTGGAGGTCGTAAAGGGGGACCAAGACATGAATACACTAAGCACATTCAGAAGGATGTAGGTTGCAGTAGTTACTCGAGACGAAGAAGCTCGCACAGGGTAGAGTAGCATGGGGGGCTGCATCAAACCAGTCTCTGGACCGAAGACCACAACAACAACCTCCCCACAGAAAGAAATCCGGCGATGGCAAATCAGGCGACCAAGCGGGCCAATTAATAGGGCCACTTCTGCCGATCCATCGACCAGTGTAAACATGGTCTAATACCTCCTGTGCATCAGACCAGTCTCTGGACAGAAGACCACAACAACAACATATGCCCAAATCAGTGACAGACAGTTTGGAAATATGGATTTGTTAGACTAAGCAGCTGCTTCTTCAATTTATCATCAGCGGAATGCGTGATAAGCATATAGCGAATTAGGGATTCTGCGTAAGTCTTTTTACATTTGTCATTAACAAAATGAAATTTAAATTTCAAATAGACAAAAAGTTGTGTGTGTGGTTTGAGACTATATTGATATAAAAATTATAACGATTGCTGGTGGATCGCTAATAACAGTCATAAGATGTTAGGAGAATTTCTTTATTGCACTACGCGTTTCGGGCAAAGGCCGTCATCAGATGATCAAAATACAAAGTTGCTGAAAAAGTTTTAGATGCAAACAGTGTCATGTCACAACTAAAAATCCACAGTGAGAGAATAGTAGTGCCAAGTGATAAACATCATTCCCTAGTCAGGCCCTGTTATTGACTCAAGAGTGAAAAAAAATCTGTTTCTGGCAGCAGCAACATGGACTTGTGAATCAAAACATTTCACAAGCATTTCTTTACTATCAGAATAAGAGAGTGTAATAGGTTCACAAGTAGATGAGAATTTCAGAAGGAGTTGAAATGCAGTGGGGTCTACAATGCTAATAAAACGGATTATCATTGCACATCAGCTGATATCTGATCCTTGACGTAGTACTGCTCCAGACGCTGGAATAATTGTTCCAGGTCTCAACAATCCGATCGAAACGCAGAAAGGGTAGCACTGGCATCTTAAGTGATTTCAAGACGCTTTTAGCCGATACCATCGCTCACTGAACACAATTTGAAACACCACATAGGTTTGTACTTCTTTATTATAGGCGATCCACAATTTGACATTTAGTCCAGCAACCAATTTAAGTTTAGTAGAGAGTGCTTTATAAAATTTGAATGCCACAATACATTTCCCTGTGCCAGTGTCATTTCTCTGAAGTATTTGCTTAGCTCTATCGGTTAAAATTCGATCTGTAGCATGGCGATCTGACAAACCTTAATTTGTAGTTTATGCTAAATCCTGCTTCTTGCAGGGCTCATCAAGTAGATTAAACCCCATATCACCATGAGCCAAATGATTTTTCAGTTTCGTTCGAGAGTCCACAGAAATTTTATACAGGAATATTAAGTTCAAGTGGCCATTCATCGAGAAAACCATCACGACCTCTGATGCGCTTCCTAGCGCTCATGGTATGTTTGCACACACCGTTATATACCAAATCGAGTGTGTTCATCCAACTTTTTTGTGATGCTGGAAAGCTGAACGATTTCACTAAATTCCTGTTCCCACAACACAAGAAACACGTCCAGTTCAGAACTTTTCTGTAATTCCTCTGCTATTTCTTCGCCGTCACTGTCCTAAGAGATGCAAACTATCAGGTTTGTCCTCTGTACTTTGGACACTGTGAAGTTCTCTGTCGACTCAACTGTCGACTCAAGACTTTTGTAGTTCGAAACACGTACCAAATTGCCTACATTGAACTTCTGCTTGTAATTTATTAACACAGGTCTAATAATGTTAAAGAATTTCTTACTGTTTGGGTTTGTCAGTCGTCCTTTTGGACCATTGTCCTGCCTATGTATGTTAGTCATACACAATATTTCATTGTATGATCTCTCTTCTTTCGGCAAATCCTTTTTGGCTTTCGAAGCTTGTCGGAATATTAGCTACACTAAAACAGTGTCCACTGAAATTCCCTATCGCTAACGTGTAGAGTGTCCTCCTTAAGCTTTCCTCGTTAAGCTTCCCTAGATTATACGGCTGATCTCGACTAGCACTGTGACAGTTGATGAAATCCGTGATAATATATGCTTCTTCTTCTCTTGTCCTGTGTATGAGAGCTGTTGAACACTTTCTGTTATGGGTCTAAGCGTTTGAAAGAGACTGTTCACACGCCAGCTGTCCCAGTTTGAATACTTGCATTTTACAACGAATTTCTTTCCACACCTCTTCTTAGCTCTCCTATCTCAGACTCAAGTCGACGGATTCTTTAATTGGCCTCCCCCATCAGGGATTCATACTACTCGACTTTCATAGACTTTCTCTTGATAAACCTATTAATAAAGCATTGACACTTCCGCTGACTGCTTCAATCTTTGGCTCTACGTGTCTCCCACATATATGGATTCCACTATTCCACCTTAGATTAAACTTTCGTAACTGCTGCCTTGGTAATGCTATCCAAATCCGTTAACTTTGTGTTGACTGCTTGCTCACTTCGTTGGATTCTATCATTCAGCTGAGATTCACATTTCACATCCGTCGCCTTGACACTGATATCCAATTCCACTTACCATGCGTTGATTGTCTCGATTTTTCTGTTGATGTATAAACGCTTCTGCTTCATCCCACTGGAACGAGCGCACCGCATAAGTGCGAATTTATCTATAGCCTACAGTATACTGAGACAGTTGCGTTTAGTTCGCTGCCTTTTATGCAGAATCTCGTTGAAGTTCCGTCTATATCGGTCTTCATCCAATTTCCTCGTTTTATCACTAACCAAAGAGCCGTACTGCGAGTTATTCCAGCACTCTCCACACATGGTAAAAAATTCATCTAATGCCATGTCGGTTCGTACGTGAGCCTGGTAAACATGCTTCAAATTCAGATTGTCTTGAAACTTCCTGGCAGATTAAAACTGTGTGCCCGGCCGAGACTCGAACTCGGGACCTTTGTCTTTCGCGGGTAAGTGCTCTACCACCTGAGCTACCCAAGCACGACTCACACACCGTCCTCACAACTTTACTTCTGTAAAGTTTGGAAGGTAGGAGACGAGGTACTGGCAGAAGTAAAGTTGTGAGGACGGGGCGTGAGTCGTGCTTGGGTAGCTCAGGTGGTCGCCGGCACGGTAGATCAGCGTGTTCGGGCAGAGAGCTGGTTGGCCTCTGTAATAAAAAACTGAGTGGAAGGATGAACAAAACGAACTTGAACGGATGTCAAATGACGTCCGCAACGACCAAACACAACGACCAGCAACAAAAAAAAAAAAAAAAAAAAAAAAAAAAGTAGAGCACTTGCCCGCGTAAGACAAAGGTCCTGAGTTCGAGTCTCGGTCCGGCATACAGTTTTAATCTGCCAGTAAGTTTCACATCAGCGCACACTCCGTTGCAGAGTGAAAATCTCATTCAGATTGTCTTGTTTGAAAGCAATAATAAAGTTCACATTATCCCGAACTAACTGCTTTTGTGTCCTTGAGTATGTCTGCTCAAATAAGATGTGTCAACTTGTATATGGCGGCCAAAGCAAACATATTTGCAGATCTCGCTCTGATTTTCCACTGCTACATGATGAAATATAAATACACTGTTTGGCTTTACCTTTTCAGGCGGTGGAATATCGCCACTTGCCCTGAGGGTCTACTAAGCTGTTCCCTCATTGCCGTGCAAAATCTCCTGCCATAGATGATATTCTGTCTGAAAAAATATATACATGCTCGAAGCCTATCCCCTCAGGAAGTGTTAAGAATGTTAGAACAAGATTTGTCTTTCCACAGTCTCAAAGTCCAATAATTAAAGCATGTATGATATCGGAAAGTAATGATCAATACTGTTTCTTTTTCTTCCGGTTTCCAGCATCATCATTGACGGACTAGTCAGTTACTACAAGACTCTTGTGAAAGGAATGTTTCGGCCACTCAGTCATGATGACGACTATGGGCAGACATTGGCATGCAGAGTATTTTATAGAGAACTCACACACATATAGCTCTCTTTATAATCAAATACATATTGCTTTGTGTACGAACAGTCTTAAATACAATCGAGACTTTGAGCCTACATCAGGCATGCTTGGCTCGCAGATTTCTGTTTCCATACTGGCACGACATGAATAATGTAGTTGAGTGATAGTTTCTTCCGATGGGTACAGAATCCGACAAGCAGACTCCAACAGTTTACTCCATAGTGGCTAATGTAATCATTGGATGTGTGACTGTCACCGTAGTAGACAGTCACATGCACATTGTGTAAACACCATGTGTACAATAGATTCTTGAACCTCTGTTCTTGCAGATGCATGTACTCTCTGCTATTAAGTCTGTTCCAGGGACGTCTCCTGCTGTGACTGTACGATCTTACAGCATTACTGATGCTGCGTGAACAATGCCATGAAAGGAAGCAGAAATATACTCTGCGGTACCACACAGTCGAAGCCATACATCTGCAGGTAATATCACCTTAACATCACAAAATCGCGGATTTTCTAATACAATGATCTGATTGAACTTTTGATCCAATATCATACCGACAATGTCTCGTTCATAGCTTGTGTTGTTTAAACTGTAGTTAACGTTAAACAACATAATTATTACGTCATGTGGCTGCTGCTTCTTCGCCTTACCTGCTACACAGCTCAAGCCTTATGTCGGTTCCCTTGCGATTAGGTGAACTGTTCATCAATCACTGTTTATATACAGGGTTATTACAAATGATTGAAGCGATTTCACAGCTCTACAATAACTTTATTATTTGAGATATTTTCACAATGCTTTGCACACACATACAAAAACTCAAAAAGTTTTTTAGGCATTCACAAATGTTCGATTGTGCCCCTTTAGTGATTCGGCAGACATCAAGCCGATAATCAAGTTCCTCCCACACTCGGCGCAGCATGTCCCCATCAATGAGTTCGAAAGCATCGTTGATGCGAGCTCGGAGTTCTGGCACGTTTCTTGGTAGAGGAGGTTTAAACACTGAATCTTTCACATAACCCCACAGAAAGAAATCGCATGGGGTTAAGTTGGGAGAGCGTGGAGGCCATGACATGAATTGCTGATCATAATCTCCACCACGACCGATCCATCGGTTTTCCAATTTCCTGTTTAAGAAATGCCGAACATCATGATGGAAGTGCGGTGGAGCACCATCCTGTTGAAAGATGAAGTCGGCGCTGTCGGTCTCCAGTTGTGGCATGAGCCAATTTTCCAGCATGTCCAGATACACGTGTCTTGTAACGTTTTTTTCGCAGAAGAAAAAGGGGCCGTAAAATTTAAACCGTGAGATTGCACAAAACACGTTAACTTTTGGTGAATTGCGAATTTGCTGCACGAATGCGTGAGGATTCTCTACCGCCCAGATTCGCACATTGCGTCTGTTCACTTCACCATTAATAAAAAATGTTGCTTCATCACTGAAAACAAGTTTCGCACTGAACGCATCCTCTTCCATGAGCTGTTGCAACCGCGCCGAAAATTCAAAGCGTTTGACTTTGTCATCGGGTGTCAGGGCTTGTAGCAATTGTAAACGGTAAGGCTTCTGCTTTAGCCTTTTCCGTAGGACTCTCCAAACCGTCGGCTGTGGTACGTTTAGCTCCCTGCTTGCTTTATTCGTCGACTTCCGCGGGCTACGCGTGAAACTTGCCCGCACGCGTTCAACCGTTTCTTCGCTCGCTTTAGGCCGACCCGTTGATTTCCCCTTACAGAGGCACCCAGAAGCTTTAAACTGCGCATACCATCGCCGAATGGAGTTAGCAGTTGGTGGATCTTTGTTGAACTTCGTCCTGAAGTGTCGTTGCACTGTTATGACTGACTGATGTGAGTGCATTTCAAGAACGACATACGCTTTCTCGGCTCTTGTCACCATTTTGTCTCACTGCGCTCTCGAGCGCTCTGGCGGCAGAAACCTGAAGTGCGGCTTCAGCCGAACAAAACTTCATGAGTTTTTCTACGTATCTGTAGTATATCGTGACCATATGTCAATGAATGTAGCTACAGTGAATTTATGAAATCGCTTCAATCATTTGTAATAGCCCTGTACTTGATTTCCAGCAGTGTATGCGAGTTTTTAAAGACAACAAAAAGTCGCAGTATAAAAGACGAATACAATGGCCGCTACTGCCAGTTCATTGTCAGAATCGACAAGGTTATGATCATTCTTGGAGCGACTGTGATCACCGTTAACGTGAAGTAAGTGAGTTTTGCTGATATGTCGACGATTACCTTACTATTTAGGGAGGACAGAGATTGCACATCTTTGGTGTATTCGAGGAAACGACTTAACCCAGCCGTTCTGGATCTTCCCCAATATACAGTGATTCAGTTCGAGGACTATGGCTTTGAAGATTAGGACGAGCGAGTTATTACTACTTATTACATGTCTGAGTTGCTGTAATCAAAAGATACTTGTAAAGTGATTATTGGTAAGTTATTGAAAGACATCGCCCTTTGAATGTCGTAAACTATTACTTGTTCCCAACTCAATTTATACTTTCGCTATGTGATATTTCACACAACGATAATTTTGTGTTTCAAGTGTCTAAAAATAATGTTCTTTTCTTCTGTGTATGATCCCTGCTATAAACATTCTGATGTGAATGCACGATGTCAGATTGGTGGACCTCTTTCCATTGAACTGCTTTGTGTTAGTTGTAAAATGGAAAATAATAAATGATTTTTTCCTACTTAATCTGTTTTTAAAATAATAGTATGCATGTGTAGACAAAGCAGTTAAAAAGTACGTAAGATGCTTCTAAGTGACATCGTTTCAAGACTATTACTTCATACTTCAATAAGACACTTTGAGATACGGACCCCCACAGTTGGGTGCTAGTAGCTGCTTATCAGGCCCCAAAAGCCACAGACCCTGGGCTGTCTCTCAATGTATCTGACAGTTAATTCGCCAGTGTTGCGTTCAGCAGCATCGGCGGAGGCAGCCCCAAGGTGCTGAGGATGGTCCCTTTGCACCATTGGTTGCGGCAGCAGCAGTGGCGCTTGTACGAGCTGATTCCTGGTAAGAAGCTATATATTTTTATAGGTAGTTGGATAGGGCGGTGTGGGGTGTGTGGGGGGGGGGGGGGGCTGTGTGTGAAATGAACAACAGCTTTTGAAACACACTGTGCCTTAATGATGTTTTTTTCATCGCAGATTTCATTACACAGTTGCAAAAGAAAATTTTAAAAATAGCTTCCATCAGTAGGCTTTAAATTCGTCCTGTATCCCATTATTCAAGCCAATACGTGGCATTACCCACAGAAGAATTGCTTCAGTGAACTCACTCTGTATAGACCTGCCAGGATCTACACTCATACACTTTCGGCATAGGGGGTACACAGGCATTGGTACACTGCTCCACTTGGTACATAGTAACATTACTTATTCAAATAGTCTACCGACTCATAGCAAATTGTTTTTACATAAGGCTGCCAGTGGCACAATCTTTGGCGATAGACAGTGCCCAGTAAAGATTTTCTAAATTCACAACTCTTGAATATTTTAAGTACACTACTGGCAATTAAAATCGCTTCACCAAGAAGAACTGCAGATGATAAACGGGTATTCATTGGACAAATATATTATACTAGAACTGGCATGTGATTACATTTTCACGCAATTTGGGTGCATATATGCTGAGAAATCAGTACCCAGAACAACCACCTCTGGCCGTAATAACGGCCTAGATACGCCTGGGCATTGAGTCAAACAGAGCTTGGATGGCGTATACACGTACAGCTCCCCATGCAGCATCAACACGATACCACAGTTCATCAAGAGTAGTGACTGGCGTATTGTGACGAGCCAGTTGCTCGGCCACCATTGACCAAAAGTTTTCAATTGGTGAGAGATCTGGAGAATGTGCTGGCCAGGGCAGCAATGCGAACAAGAGGTGACCGAGACGTGTAACCAATGGCACCCCATACTATCACGCCGGGTGATACGCCAGTATGGCGATGACGAATACACGCTTCCAATGTGCGTTCACCGCGATGTCGCCAAACATGGATGCGACCATCATGATGCTGTAAACAGAACCTGGATTCATTCGAAAAAATGACGCTTTGCCATTCGTGCACCCAGGTTCGTCGTTGAGTACACCATCGCAGGCGCTCCTGTCTGTGATGCAGCGTCAAGGGTAACCGCAGCCATGGTCTCCGAGCTGATAGTCCATGCTGCTGCAAACGTCGTCTAACTGTTCGTGCAGATGGTTGTTGTCTTTCAAACGTCCCCATCTGCTGACTCACGGATCGAAACGTGGCTGCACGATCCGTTACAGCCATGGGGATAAGATGCCTGTTATCTCGACTTCTAGTGATACGAGGCCGTTGGGATCCAGCACAGCGTTCCGTATTACCCTCCTGAACCCACCGATTCCATATTCTGCTAACAGTCATTGGATCTCGGCCAACGCGAGCAGCAATGTCAAGATACGATAAACCGCAATTGCGATAGGCTACAGTCCGACCTTTGTCAAAGTCGGAAACGTGATGGTACGCATTCCTCCTCCTTACACGAGGCATCACAACAACGTTTCACCACGCAACGCTGGTCAATTGCTGTTTGTGTATGAGAAATCGGTTGGAAACTTGCCTCATGTCAGCACGTTGCAGGTGTTGCCACTGGCGCCAACCTTGTGTGAATGCTCTGAAAAGCTAGTCATTTGCATATCACAGCATCTTGTTCCTGTCGGTTAAATTTCGCGTCTGTAGCACGTCATCTTCGTGGTGTAGCAATTTTAATGGCCAGTAGAGTATATGCCTGTGTCCCATGAATTTAATTCTGACATGACCTCATCATACACGTCAACTTTTGAGACTTTACGGCCATACATATGGGATGCATCATACTCATCCGTCATCTAATTCTTCATGTACCCCATCATATTACACATATAATATTTCCTCTAGAACTGTGCATATTGAACTCTGGTACCAATGCACTGTGCGTTTTAAACTTTAGTTACTATGGCAAAGTCATTATCTGGTGACAGACCCACATTTATTCGTTTAGATCCAACAGCAGCCACGCTATATATGCTGGTGAACAGAAGTGCTCTTGATAAGGCACTCGCCTGCAGTTCTGTAAGATGTGGCAGTTTTTATGGTAGCAGCTGCTACTGTACCTGGTACTGAAATGGAATATAGTGTAGAGGAGCGACACTAGTCCGATAAATGAGGAAGACCATCTCTGGGTTGCTGTGGCAGTGGAGCCAGTAGTACGAGGATTTCGTCATCTAGCAGTTCTGCCAATACTGGATCAGGGGCTCATTGTGCTGCTGGAAAAGTAACAAACTGTATGTGTAATCGAATGTATATTTGTTAATAACAATGATAATTATATTATTATTAGATAATTACTTTCAAATATAACAATCTTATTCCTCTTGTGCCTGGAGGCGTTGGTTAATACCTCTCAGTATGAAGAGCAGACCTCTAATGAGGTAGACTTGGGCAGCTGTATTCATAATATAATGAAGGGGAGAGGTTGGGAGAGCTCGTTTCCTATTGTTACAGCCTTGCTATTGGTCGGCAGGTTGGAGGTGAGGAAAGGGGGAAGGGGCAAAACGGGAGGAATGGGGTTCCCATGAATGACCTCTATCATTTGCTACTGGTTCCCAGTGGTGGAGGGGAGTGACCATGAATAAAAGTCACCCAAGTGTGTAACCTGTCACTGAAAATCCTTATCAGTGACCCTGTGGTAAGACCATCATCTGGTCTTGTTCTCTCACTGGTAACCTAATAGTAACTTACTATTATGTATTAAATGAAGTAGGCAACAACTGCTTTGTACCGTTATTTCACAGTTGCTTAATACGCTAGAATTTCAGTGAAAGTTTCCTCTGCATTACTGTAAGAAGCAATAACATGTTTATTTTGAAGGACCAAAAAGCATCATAATTTGATGAGCTGTTCCGAAAAATTTTCTTTTATCTGTAAATCCGTTTGCAATTACTCAGACCAAAGGCTTAGAAACTAGAGAATGCAAGAAAAAAGGTACCATGTGGATACAACTTCCCTTTAGGTAAATAATGCCTTGAAAGCTTTATGGTAGGAAAAATTTCACGTGGGGTGGTTTCACATTAGTATAAACATTATCCTTTCTTATCCCTACAACACCATAATTTCTAAGACAGGAGAATCAATAGGCAAAAACCAGAATCACATGTATATGAGCAAAGCATGTAATTATTGGAAAACAAGTTTGCACCGCAAATAAATTCACACTACAAAGGTAATTAAATTTTATTTTCCTTGAAATATATTAAGTTTCATCTTACTTTTATTTGCCACTTTTTCTGACTGTATGTCTGCCCACTTATCTGTGTGATCAGTGCATCTGACTACCTTGCATTGGGCCCAGGTTCGATTCCCCTCCAGCTCAGAGATTTTCCGCACTCAGGGACTGGATGTTGTGTTGTCCTCATCATCATTTCATTATCATCGACATGTAAGTCGTCCAATGTATTTGAAACTGTATTTGATACATCTTCATACACATCACTTAAAACATCACCACACAAACAAGTATCATGAAGAAAGAAGTTTAGACTCGCATCTGAAGAAACACTTCTTTTTCAAAACTAACTTGTGAACCTGCTTTTGGTTACACATTTTTAAAAAGTGTAGTTCATATGAATCTTGTATTAGTACACATATAGTATCCAAGCTAGGTGATATAATTTTCAAACAGTTGAGGATGGCAAAGTTAAGCCACGCTTATTAAGAATGTCAAAATAAAGACATTCATTTGATTTCAGAACTGGAACACAAATTTCACATGACCTCTTTTGTACAGCCTTCTGTGCCATATATCCACAGACTTAAACAATAACAGGATTATTATTAGGTATATCATTTTTGTTCGTATCTTTGGCACATCTATCTTCAATTCTTGGCTTGCTAGACACTGTGAACCACTCCAGAATCATCATTAAGAATCTGGTAGTTGAAAGAAATGCTCCAAAACGTGAAGACAGAAGTCAAGTAAACTCTTGACATCAATTCTGGTTTTGTATTCTAAAATTTAAGTGTACAATATATGATAATTTCCTCCAGGCAGTTGTTTGTCCAATCCAAATCTTGCTTCTAAATTATTGGTCTGAAACTTTCTAGTCAGAAAATATTATTTAGAAATTGTTGAGACATAACTGAATAATGTAAGAAGAACTTTGTGGCACAATGCTTTGTGTTTAGCTCTTAAAGGGATCTGTTTAACCAATATTTAGAACTTTCCAACAAATGTAGCTTACAAAAATTACAAACAAATTGTGAAATGGATTTCTCAGTATCTTTATCTTCAACCATTTCTTTAGGAAAATAAATTGTTTCAAAATGTGCTTTTTTCCTTACGTGTATGCAAATACCACCATGGCTGTAATTTTTTCAACAAAATTGACCAGCTAATGCATAACTTTAAAATCCAACAATGTAAAGTTTTTCCTTGTCAAGCCAGCGTTCTGTTAGACATATGGAAGTCGGGTATGGTGAGGGTATCATATAAATGAGGTGTGACATGATATGGTAGACCTACACATTATTACGTGAATACATACACAGATAAAAGAGGAATGACTGTTCACCATGGATGCTAGGAACAGAGTCAAGTCTCTGGTCATTGACAAGTATTGCACTCATAGCACGTCAGCAACCTAAATCGCATCGTATGTCCCCACAGAACACTTGTCCCCCATAGTGTGAAGCTTTGAAGTCAAGACAAGAGTAGGGTGAGCGACTGTGGAAGTGCTAGGTACAGACATACATGACCGGTAGCGTTACGGCATGCAATTTCGTGAGACATGCCTGGCCTGTTTTTCAAAGTGATGTTGTGCAGATGTGTTTGACTAGTCGTAATGTGGCTGTCACTTTCTCGAGACATGACTGGACTGTTTTTCAAAGTCACATGGGCGTGGTATGAGCACTGAATGGGTGGTATAGCTGTGGCTGATGTTGGAAGCTTTCAATGCATACACATGAGATGCAAGTGGAACCACTGAAAAGATGGGGTTGAGATGTCAGTAGTGAGGATGTCTGCATGTGGAGGCCTCACATGTCAGAGAGAGTTTGATCTGATCACAGTGATGGCGTACATTGAGTGGGCAGTGTGGTTGACATTAACTGCTAATTTATATGCGAGTGCAAACTTCAGTGGGTGCACCTATACCACTTGCCATCCATGGCAAACTGGATGCCATGATGAGGTAGAAATGCTAAGTAACAACCCATTCTGGGCCATGGTTGAAGTGGTACTGTTGGAGATACAAACTTAAAGTCCAGCATTGTTGTGTTGAACTCATGTTGGGGAGAGGTGCTAAGGTTGTCAACGGTGGTTGAGGGCAAACTGTGCTGTTGAAAGACGTCAAAAAGGTGTTGTGTCTGGTTCCTCTGATGTTTTCTGTGTGTGGCATTGTAGAGCATCATCAACCTGTAGTATGTGTATAGTAGTCTTAACATGGAACCAGGTGGACACAGCCAGTGAAATCAGTGTTTTCATGTGAAGATCAATGGTAGGTGGTGGTCGGGATGCATAGCAGTGAGTCATGTGAAAGAGATGTGTCGACAATGTACTGTTCAGCTGGAAAGCATGCCTGATGATGCCAGTGGCAGGGTAGCTGGGTGGCGAGGTAGGGCACTGTGTTCTAGTGTGTGTGCTTCAGTGTGTGCCAGGCAGCCATGACAAAGTGATTGTTGCATAGAGCAGAGAGTGGGTGTGATCAGATATAGGGTAGGCATGACTGGTCAGCAGAAATGGGGCTACACAGAATGGGGCCACACATATGCTCCCACTGTAATCATCATGACGATTGTGTGACACGCCCTTTGGCTGCTCGCACAGCAGGGCGGGTGCAGTGAATATATCATTATTACAGTGTGGGAGCAATGTTTTCCCTGTATGTAGTGCATGTCGTGACGGATAGCAGTCAGTGTAGCGTTGCTGAATTACCAAGAGCTCACCGACTGTGGAGGCAGACTTGTCGAGTGTGTTGATAGATGTGCAGTCGTCTTCCTGTTGTTTGTCTTGAGCAGTTGATGTACCAGATAGGGCTAAAAGTCCTGGGATGTAGTGGCCTGTATCAAAGTACAGGAGCAGGATGTTTTGTATCAGTAAGTGATGGGAATGGAGTAAAAAGTCCAGCAGTAGGTCAGGTTTTATGATACGATTAATGGGGATTGTCCATGTAAGGTTGCATGAAAGTGACAGTGCACTGTAGTCGATGACCTGGCAGCTTTCCGCAGTTGCTGCGCATGCAGTGCAGTACAGGGTGTGGTAGATAAGTAATGAGACTGGCCGCCGCGCGGCGCCCCAGTCGCTCGCAGGGCGGTCTCCACCTGTACGTCACGTGGTGGGGGATCTGAGCTAACAATAGAACCGGTTCGCAGTCGCGTCGGAGCTCTGGTGCAGTGAGGGTCGAGCTTCGCATATTACGTTGTTTGTGTGCCCGTGACACTTGTGAAAACGCTGAAGATGGATCGCTCGATAGAACAGCGGTATGCAATCAAATTTTGCTTTCGCTTGGGCAAAACTGCTTCGGAAACTTTTGCTATGATTACGGAGGCCTACAAAGAAGACTCCCTATCAAGAGCTCAAGTGTTCCGGTGGTTTAATGAATTTAAAAACGGGAGGGAATCCGTTGAAGACGTGGAACGATCTGGACGCCCTTCAACGAGTCATGTGGATGAAACGGTGGCCAAAGTGAAAGAACTCCTGGACTCCGACCGTCCTTTATGTCTCAAAATGATCGCCGATGTGGTCTCCGTGAATAAATTTACGGTTCACCAAATTGTTACGCAAGATTTGATGATGAGGAAAGTTTGCGCAAAATTGGTTCCCCGAGTGCTCACCGCCGAACAAAAGCAACAACGAGTGGACGTTTTCCGTGAGATGTTGAATGATTTAGAAAATAATCCAGACCTTTTAGACAACGTAGTAACAGGCGACGAATCATGGACATTCCAGTACGACCCGGAGACGAAAGCCCAGAGCTCGGAGTGGCACACACCGGCATCCCCGCGGCCGAAGAAAGCAAGAATGTCAAAGTCCCGCATCAAGACAATGCTGATTGTGTTTTTCGACAAGCGGGGGTTAATTCACAAAGAGTTTGTCCCTCAGGGGAAGACTGTCAATGCCGAATTCTACAAAGAAGTCCTTCAGCGATTGCACAGAGCCGTCAAACGGAAGCGACAGGACCTTGCTCAACGCTGGCGTCTCCACCACGACAACGCTCCGGCGCACACAGCGTTTCTCGTGACCTCCTACTTGACCCGAATTGGAGTTGAAGTTCTGCCACAGCCACCATACAGCCCTGACTTGAGTCCTCCTGATTTCTTCCTATTTCCGAAGGTCAAAAGATGCCTGAAGGGTCATCGTTTCGACGATATTCCAAACATCCAACGTGCTGTCACGAAGGCACTAACTGGGATAACTCAAACGGACTACAGTGGGGCCTATGAAGCTTGAAAAACGCGCTAGCAACGTTGTGTCGATGCCCAAGGCGAGTACTTTGAAGAATATTAACGTTTTGTACAAATTGGATCAATAAATTTGTTTTTCTAGACTGAGTCTCATTACTTATCTACCACACCCTGTATGTTCATCCATCGTCGATGAGCTTTCAAATAGTTAAGGGTGGATGTCAGAACTGATGTCTGCCAAAACGTGGTACATCAGGGGCAATGAGGCATCTACATCTACATGATTGCTCCACAATTCACATTTAAGTGCTTGGCCGAGGGTTCATCGAACCACAATCATACTATCTCTCTACCATTCCACTCCCGAACAGCGCGCGGGAAAAACGAACACCTAAACCTTTCTGTTCGAGCTCTGATTTCTCTTTGTTTTATTTTGATGATCATTCCTACCTATGTAGGTTGGGCTCAACAAAGTATTTTCGCATTCGGAAGAGAAAGTTGGTGACTGAAATTTCGTAAATGGATCTCGCCGCGACGAAAAACGTCTTTGCTTTAATGACTTCCATCCCAACTCGCGTATCATATCTGCCACACTCTCTCCCCTGTTATGTGATAATACAAAACGAGCTGCCCTTTTCTGCACCCTTTCGATGTCCTCCGTCCATCCCACCTGGTAAGAATCCCACACTGCGCAGCAATATTCTAACAGAGGACGAACGAGTGTAGTGTAAGCTGTCTCTTTAGTGGACTTGTTGCATCTTCTAAGTGTCATGTCAATGAAACGCAACCTTTGGCTCGCCTTCCCCACAATATTATCTATGTGGTCTATCCAACTGAAGTTGTTCGTAATATTAACACCCAGGTACTTAGTTGAATTGACAGCCTTGGGAATTGTACTGTTTATCGAGTAATCGAATTCCAACGGATTTCTTTTCGAACTCATGTGGATAACCTCACACTTATCGTTATTTAGCGTTAACTGCCACCTGCCACACCATACAGCAATCTTTCCTAAATCACTTTGCAACTGATACTGGTCTTCGGATGACCTTACTAGACGGTAAATTACAGCATCATCTGCGAACAACCTAAGAGAACTGCTCAGATTGTCATCCAAGTCATTTATATAGATCATGAACAGCAGAGGTCCCAGGACGCTTCCCTGGGGAACACCTGATATCACTTCAGTTTTACTCGATGATTTGCCGTCTATTACTACGAACTGCGACCTTCCTGACAGGAAATCACGAATCCAGTCGCACAACTGAGACGATACCACATAGACCCGCAGCTTGATTAGAAGTCACTTGTGAGGAACAGTGTCAAAAGCTTTCCGGAAATCTAGAAATACGGAATCAACTTGAGATCCCCTGTCGATAGCGGCCATTACTTCGTGCGAATAAAGAGCTAGCTGCGTTGCACAAGAACGATGTTTTCTGAAACCATGCTGATTATGTATCAATTAATCGTTCCCTTCGAGATGATTCATAATGTTTGAATACAGTATATGCTCCAAAACCCTACTGCAAACCGACGTCAATGATATAGGTCTGTAGTTCGGTGGATTACTCCTACTACCCTTCTTAAACACTGGTGCGACTTGGGCAATTTTCCAATCTGTAGGTACAGATCTATCGGTGAGCGAGCGGTTGTATATGATTGCTAAGTAGGGAGCTATTGTATCAGCGTAATCTGAAAGGAACCTAATCGGTATACAATCTGGACCTGAAGACTTGCCCGTATCAAGCGATTTGAGTTGCTTCGCAACCACTAAGGTATCTACTTCTAAGAAACTCATGCTAGCAGCTGTTCGTGTTTCAAATTCTGGAATATTTCATTCGTCTTCTCTGGTGAAGGAATTTCGGAAAACTGCGTTCAATAACTCGGCTTTAGCGGCACAGTCGTCGGTAACAGTACCATCGGCACTGCGCAGCGAAGGTATTGACTGCGTCTTGCCGCTTGTGAACTTTACATACGACCAGAATTTCTTCCGATTTTCTACCAAATTTCGAGACAATGTTTCGTTGTGGAACCTATTAAAGGCATCTCGCATTGAAGCCGTGCCAAATTTCGCGTGTCTGTAAATTTTAACCAATCTTCGGGATTTCGCGTTCTTCTGAACTTTGCATGCTTTTTCCGTGGCCTCTGCAACAGCGTTCGGACCTGTTTTGTGTACCATGGGGAATCAGTTTAATCTCTTACCAATTTATGAGGTATGAATCTCTCAATTGCTGTTGCTACTATAGCTTTGAATTTGAGCCACATCTCGTTTACATTTGCATAGGCAGAGGGCTTGGTTGAAAATGCGGTCCTCACAAGTGGATCAAGCGGAAGTGGAAGTCTCATAGAATACTAGAATTCAAGTCGATGAGATCATGTTCATGTGCGTGATCAGAAATTTGAACCCGGTAGCAGTCACTGTCTGTAGGGTGAGAGAAGATTTGCTACTGTGTGGAGTGTCAAGGCCAACAGAATAGGTGAAATTGTTACGGGCGCTGTCGAGTAGTCGAAAGACTGGCGACAGTCGCATGAAGTGTTGGCAGACTACTCTTGCGTGAACATGGTGAACATTGACTCACAGTCGTTTTTTTTGGCTGTGTGACAGTCATTGTGTCGAGAAGTGGCTGTGATGTATGTTGCATGATTCCGATAGAAGTGGTCTTGCTCAGTCGGGACACACTTGGTTGGTGTTGTGGCTGGATGGGCAGGGCTTGGCTGGCAATGTTCTGCACAGGCATGAGAGCAGCATGCTCAGTGCTAATTGGTGCAGGCACGAGCACGTTGCAAATTAGAGATATTCTGCAAAGGTGTGGGTGCAGCATTGTTAGCGGTATTCCGTGTAGGCATGGGCGCAGCACAGATGGCTTGGATGTGATACTTTGTTGATGCCATAAGGTCATCACTACAGCCAGATGCAGTACTGACGGAGACAGGAGTGACCAGGTTAAGTCGGTCGAGCATGACCATTGTGTGGAAGTTAGCATTTTGAGGCTGCTTGGCGGTCAGCATTGTCGTTAACAATGTGAAACATTGTTGGCATTCCACGGAACGTTCTATGCGTAGTTGTCCATTTGTGGTGCCAGTCGCTACAAATGAGTTATCAACAAATGCAGACCAGTCTTGAGGTTGGTCCAGGCGAAGTTGAGTAAGCTCCGGATTCCTCCACAGCACAGTGCGAGTGTCTGAAATCTGGGTAGCTGGCAGCACCAGATGCAGGTAGAACTAATTTGTGTGGATGTGGAAAACACAGTATCTGTGGCGGACGAACCCAAATCTGAGGATTTGGGATGTTGCATTTCACCAGTTATGTAGTATTTCTGTATGGCCAGAAGAGCAATGAGGTGCCACAGTAGATCATATGTTGCTTTTAACTGTTCAGCACTAGTATCATAAGTTGAAGCGAAGTATTGAAGCACATCACTTGCAGTACACATCACTGTAGTGACTGAGGAGTCGGTTGAGAAGCACTACACTTTCCAGAACAGAAAACTTCGGTATGGTGCGTGAATTTCGGCACACGACCATTACTTGTGGATCGCTTTTTCATAGTATGACAACTGTATCGGCGTTAATTTTATGTTATATGTGGTCAAGAAGATTTGTCAGAATCACCAGTGTTGAATTCGGGTATGGTGTAGGTGTGTTACAAATAAGGTACAAAGCGGATAATAATGATGTAGTTTATTTTTTTGATTCAAAAATGGTTCAAATGGCTCTGAGCATTATGGGACTTAACTTCAGAGGTTATCAGTCCCCTAGAACTTAGTACTATTTAAACCTAACTAAACTAAGGACATACACATCCGTGCCCGAGGCAGGATTCGAACCTGTGACTGTAGCGGTCGCGCGGTTCCAGACTGTAGCGCCTAGAACCGCTCGGCCACCTCTGCCGGCTTTTTTGATTCATTTTCAAATAATTCTTGAATATCATCTACTTTACTTGGTGATGATTGCACATTCCGCTCAAATACAACTAAGTTTTAATTTAATTTTGGACTTGGTGACTTTTTGGCCAAGAGGGCTTGATATATTGTCTATGGGTATTTGTCATGTGTCACCACTTAAGTCCTGGTTGTGTGCTGCAGGTCAGTGTTTCCTGGATGCTGATGTCATAGTCTTCTGGATGACTGGAGTTATACTCTCAGATGTAATGTGATCTTCTATTACTGGAATAGACAGATGGCATCCAGATGTGATCTTCAAGGTTTTTTTCGTAAGTTTCTTGTTTCCTCTGAATCTGCTAATGTTTCTGTTGTCAGTGCTATTTCTGTAGTTATGGAGTTGCCCTTAGATCTAGCATAACTACTTACTGACAGAGTAGCTTTTCTTTTTCTTATCACATAATATAATTTGGTCACAGAGGAAACTGACATAAATAGTGTTTCCATTTCTTCAGTAAAATTTTTCTTCAAATTTGCAACAGAGTTTTTTAATTTTGTGATACAATCAAGTTCACAACTTTCACTGGACGTTTCAGTTGTTACATACCTCTACAGAAAGTTCTCTAATAGTGACCACCGGTTTATTTCCAAATTTAGAGGCGCTATCCTTGACACCTCATGGACATTACAATATTATTGCCAACAGATACTTGAACGTACATACAACTAACAATCTTTACACTAACTTGAATTTTTTGAATGCTTCCCACTGATAACCCATAGAAACATGTAGAATCATTCATTACAGTATCGCACCACATGACACTATCTATATTTTTATACAAATCAGTGACACTTTTTATCACATCTTCCGCAAGCTGCTCTTCGTTTCTCTTATGAAGATGTTCCTCTCATTTAGGTCTTCTTTCACTGGGTTTTTTCCCAGAGTCAGTTTTAGATGTTTTATTTAAATAATGAGATATATTGGCGAAAACTCTTGGTATTACGCCGTCTCTTGATTTTGGTCGAGATCTTAGGTATTTCTGCCTATTTCCTAGCATATCCTTAAACATTTCAAAGTTTATTCTGTCCTCTTCTTTCAACTGATTAACACATACCACAGAACTCTCGGAAGGGAACCAGTATTTTCCTGGAATTGCTTTCAACCATTCACAGTGTTTGTCCTTATCTCCTGGGAACCAGAATAACGTGATGTAGCTTTGACCACCACTGGAACGGTACCTGTTTGGACATCCTGGAGCATAACACGTGTCTGGCATCTGAAAAATGTCGTTTAACTAACAGTAATACACATTTCCTGTAGTTAACAAACTACTCTTAACTAGCATGTTTTCTATTTGGCCTCATTCTCGTATGTTGTATTTAAATGTCGTTTCTATAAAAACATATCAGTCAGAAAACTTACCTTTAGAGACAGACTAGCGATCTTTGGACGTTTAGAGACAAAGTTTAACAAAAGTAGCAGACCTCACTGCAAAGAAAGCCGAACATTCACAATCTGGATGTCTCATAACATAGAACTGCATAATTTCAAGAGGCTGTCTTCACAGTGTTGCTATTTCTTATGACTATGGCGGGTGTGGAATAGAACTTAGGATGAGGTTGGCGAAGAAAAAATGGGCACATAAATACTGGATACAACGATAGGTATTTGTAGAAATCGTTTGGAGATATTCAATAAGCTAATAAGGGAACTACCTGCCGAGGACGAAATTCATTTTCATCACTGCAGTACATGTGTTCCAGACAGCACTATTTCTAAAACTTTATGTTAAGTACAGTACTTCGATGCTACATACAACAGGTTTTTGTCTCAACAATTCTACTTTGTTTTTATTTTTAGAGGTAGTTAAGAATCTGATAGCTTGTGGGCGACATAAACATGATGCTTCCCTTACCAATACAGTACTTAATTTTGTAACCAAACTTTCTACTGCTGTCCAGAACAGTTATTATTCAGTGGTTGCAGCAGTAGAAACACTGTTGTACTTACATAGCATTTTAATTAGGCTGAAAAGTAGCTTTAAATTCATAAAGAGCAAATAAATTTCTTATTTCCACTGCACTCGATGACTAAAGAGAGAAACTGTTCCCATAATGGTGAAATAAAAAAAAATCCCTGTACAATTTTGTCTATTCAGCAGTAATATGAACCTCAACAACTTCATACTCCCAGTTACAATATTTTTCTAATCTATACATCAATTTAAAGAATGCTGTGTTATTTTATTACAAATAAGTGCTTATAAGGAATTGTTGAATGCCAGAATGAATTTCCTATCACACAATTTAAGAACATTTTTCCATTTTACAAAATATTTTCTCCTTAGTTGGAAAAGTGCTTTTAAAGAGCCCACATACAAGCAATGGATTGCAGCGATCGTATGATTACTTCATGGGTCTCACTTGTGTGGGTAAATCGCAAAAATCCATTGCTGACTGCATGGAAATCCCAAGCATTTTGAGGTTCACATGTGATTTGTGCATGAAATATGGCTACCTGGATGTAAAGCAGCAAATGTGGCAATATGGCTGCAATTCGTTTCTGTAGTTGTTAAGTTTTATTTCATTCCACTTTGCCCATGTTGAGTAATAACATCACATTAGAATTCATAGTTATTCAGGGCCCCCCTAGATAGGTCAGGCGTGCACTACACACCGGAAGCAGCTACTAGGGTAGCAGAGTACGTGTGGCGTGCACACGGGGGTTTTTTAGGTTAGAGGGACCCCCCCTTGGGCGAAACGATAAAATACCTGACGGCTTACCAGAGAGGACATTATCATCGTTGATAAAGAACGTCCGTCCTCAGAGACCAAAAACAGGAAAAGTTAACGTAATATTGGTAAACTGCAGGAGTATCCAGGGCAAGGTTCCTGAATTAGTATCTCTTATTGAAGGAAATAGTGCGCATATAGTATTAGGAACGGAAAGTTGGTTAAAACCGGAAGTGAACAGTAACGAAATCCTAGACACAGAATGGAATATATACCGCAAGGATAGGATAAACGCCAATGGTGGAGGAGTATTTATAGCAGTAAAGAATTCAATAATATCCAGTGAAGTTATTAGCGAATGCGAATGTGAAATAATCTGGGTTAAGCTAAGTATCAAAGGTGGGTCAGATATGATAGTCGGATGCTTCTATAGACCACCTGCATCAGCAACCGTAGTAGTTGAGCGCCTCAGAGAGAACCTGCAGAACATCGTGAAGAAGTTTCGTGATCATACTATTGTAATAGGGGGAGACTTCAATCTACCAGGTATAGAATGGGATAGTCACACAATCAGAACTGGAGCCAGGGACAGAGACTCTTGTGACATTATCCTGACTGCCTTGTCCGAGAATTACTTCGAGCAGATAGTTAGAGAACCAACTCGTGAAGCTAACGTTTTAGACCTCATAGCAACAAATAGACCGGAACTTTTCGACTCCGTGAATGTAGAAGAGGGTATCAGTGATCATAAGTCAGTGGTTGCATCAATGACTACAAGTGTAATAAGAAATGCCAAGAAAGGAAGGAAAATATATTTGCTTAACAAGAGTGATAGGGCACAAATCGCAGAATATCTGAGTGACCACCATCAAACGTTCATTTCTGAGGAAGATGATGTGGAACAAAAATGGAAAAAATTCAGAAACATCGTCCAGTACGCCTTAGATAAGTTCGTACCGACTAAGGTTCAAAGCGAGGGGAAAGATCCACCGTGGTATAACAATCATGTACGAAAGGTACTACGGAAACAAAGAAAGCTTCATCATAGGTTTAAGAGTAGTCGAATCATAGCTGATAATGAAAAGCTGAACGAAGCGAAAAAGAGCGTAAAGAGAGCAATGAGAGAAGCATTCAACGAATTCGAACATAAAACATTGGCAAACAATCTAAACAAGAACCCTAAAAAGTTTTGGTCATATGTAAAATCGGTAAGCGGATCTAAATCCCCTATTCAGTCACTCGTTGACCACGATGGCACCGAAACAGAGGACGACCGAAGAAAGGCAGAAATACTGAATTCAGTGTTCCGAAACTGTTTCACTGCGGAAAATCGTAACACGGTCCCTGACTTCAGCCGTCGCACGGACGCCAAAATGGAAAATATTGAAATAAACGATATCGGAATTGAAAAACAACTGCTATCACTTAGTAGCGGAAAAGCATCCGGACCAGACGAGATACCCTTAAGATTCTACAGTGATTATGCTAAAGAACTTGCCCCCTTTCTATCAGCAATTTATCGTAGATCGCTGGAAGAACGTAAAGTACCTAGCGACTGGAAGAAAGCGCAGGTCGTTCCCATTTTCAAGAAGGGTCATAAATCAGATGCGAATAATTATAGGCCTATTTCGCTTACGTCAATCTGTTGTAGAATAATGGAACATGTTTTGTGTTCTCGTATTATGACGTTCTTAGATAATACAAATCTCCTTCATCATAACCAACATGGATTCCGCAAACAGAGATCATGTGAAACTCAGCTCGCCCTATTTGCCCAAGAAATTCACAGTGCCGTAGACACTGGCGAGCAGATTGATGCCGTATTCCTGGACTTCAGGAAGGCATTTGATACGGTTCCGCACTTACGTTTAATGAAAAAAATACGAGCTTACGGAATATCGGACCAGGTTTGTGATTGGATTCAGGATTTCCTAGAAGAAAGAACACAACATGTCATTCTTAACGGTTCAAAATCTGCAGATGTAGAGGTAATTTCGGGAGTACCGCAAGGAAGCGTGATAGGACCTTTATTGTTTACAATATACATAAATGACTTAGTTGACAACATCGGTAGCTCCGTGAGGCTATTTGCAGATGACACGGTTGTCTACAAGAAAGTAGCAACATCAGAAGACTCGTATGTACTCCAGGAAGACCTGCAGAGGATTAATGCATGGTGCGACAGCTGGCAGCTTTCCCTAAACGTAGATAAATGTAATATAATGCGCATACATAGGGGCAGAAATCCATTCCAGTACGATTATGCCATAGGTGGTAAATCATTGGAAGCGGTAACGACTGTAAAATACTTAGGAGTTACTATCCGGAGCGATCTGAAGTGGAATGATCACATAAAACAAATAGTGGGAAAAGCAGGTGCCAGGTTGAGATTCATAGGAAGAATTCTAAGAAAATGTGACTCATCGACGAAAGAAGTAGCTTACAAAACGCTTGTTCGTCCGATTCTTGAGTATTGCTCATCAGTATGGGACCCTTACCAGGTTGGATTAATAGAAGAGATAGACATGATCCAGCGAAAAGCAGCGCGATTCGTCATGGGGACATTTAGTCAGCGCGAGAGCGTTACGGAGATGCTGAACAAGCTCCAGTGGCGGACACTTCAAGAAAGGCGTTACGCAATACGGAGAGGTTTATTATCGAAATTACGAGAGAGCACATTCCGGGAAGAGATGGGCAACATATTACTACCGCCCACATATATCTCGCGTAATGATCACAACGAAAAGATCCGAGAAATTAGAGCAAATACGGAGACTTACAAGCAGTCGTTCTTCCCACGCACAATTCGTGAATGGAACAGGGAAGGGGGGATCAGATAGTGGTACAATAAGTACCCTCCGCCACACACCGTAAGGTGGCTCGCGGAGTATAGATGTAGATGTAGATGTAGACCATGACCTACTGTGAAACATGGAGTACAGAGCTGCCATTTATATTAAGAAGTAATACAAAATGCACCCTCAGTTTTTGCAGTGGTTAGCATTTTTAAACTTGTGATGCAGAAGTAGACTTTTTGGGAAGTTGATAAAAGTATCCCTGTACACTGGGCTTCTCCAGATGATATCGGGTTATTCATCAAGAATTACATGCATTGTTAACAAGTTTTAACTTTCAAACAGAATGATCAACTGTAATATTAAGTGGTAGTCAAGCTACACTCAAGTTCCTTCTCACTTCTCATAGTCTTTTTCTTATAAAATTTATAACAAGGTTTATGGTAATCAGAAGTACTGATACTGAAAACATTCCTACAGATATAAAAGTTTTCTGAGCAAAGTTGTTTACATTATGACATGGAACGATACTCAGAAAAGTTGTATGTCAACTGACTCTGAATGTGGAAGCCTACATAGACATGAACATTTCTATTGAGACACTGAGATGGTAAAATAAATTGTGTAAATACTTGAAGTTAAGCTATAAAGTAGGTAAAAGGTTTTTAACAAGCTACCAAAGTCATTAAGGAGATAAAGGAATTAAATTGATTTAAATATTGTTTAAAAGTGTACCTTACAGAGAAATGTGTATGCAGTATGAATGAGTATGAAATACTACATTAAATATCAGTTGTTATCTTGTGACATAAAACAGTAATGACCTCATATGTGCGTGCACAATGTAATCCTGTTTTCTTTACTGTACATTTATTGCATATCCAACATTGTATGACATGCCCTACACACTCAACTGAAAACTATCAACTGGACTCCATGGGCAAGAATAAATAAATAAATGAAAAAATACCAATAAACGAAAAATGAATTTCATTAACCTTGTAGTAAGATGTACACAACCCACTGGTGTCAATGAAAAATGCTACATATTATGTAAAATGGTCTACAGTTACTAACTGGAAGAAATAGTTTCAAAACAAGTTTAATAAATTCCAGTTCCTGTATTTTTTATTTATTTTTTGTTTGGGGATACCTACTGCTGCTAAACAGTCGATTTTCCAGACGATAACTTCTCAACACAGTGGCGTTCATAATAATGGACTGACAGGAAATGCTCTGCAAATCGTTTGTGTGTGGCGGTGTCAAGGCATGCGACCAGTTGCAGCAATATCATATGTGACAGATTGCTGTGATCCATCGCTCATGTGTGGGACTCTTAAGAAAGTTAAGTGGATATTAACTTTCAAAGCTTATGTGTGTAAGGTGTGATGGCAATGTGCATGTAGGATGTCTCCACTTGTAAGTTGACTTTCGCCAGTGGTGGTGGGGGAATGCTCATGTAAGTAATCGAAGGCTCTGGAAACCTTAATTTAATCCGGGTTCAAACACACAACTACAGTGATGCCTTAGACAAGGCACGGCAGTTGGAGTTGTACAATATTGTGGATCAATAAAATACATAAAATACAATGAGAATAACCTGACATCATTATTTTATCCATGTTGAATCTCGGCTACTCTGTGCCCATTTATCATAGCTTGTGAGTGACTCAACCATCCACCATCACTTTTGAAAATGTTTTATTTCAATGCCATAACCAATTTCTGGTTACCATGTTCATCTATCATTAAATGGCTAATATGTTCAGTTAGATAGATATTTTGATCAGCAGAATGTCATCTATTCCTCCAATAAAGCTAGGTTCACACATGCAAACAAAGTGTAAACAAAGCTAATGGCAAACTGCAGTTGTAATGCAGTTGCGTGTGTGGGCTCACAGTTTTTAGTGGCGCAACGCAAGAGAAATAACTTTTGTCATGCCTCTGAAAGTTGAACTTGGTTGTACTTTGTTGCACCACTTTCCTTCCACTACTTCTCACTGGTGGCAGATTTCTAAATGCAAGCATTCTGTCTCATTTATCACAGAGCAATTGCTGCTGTGCTCCTTTACATTTCAGTGTGTTTTCATCTTATTATCGAAAAAAGTGAAAACGGTGGTCATCAGATACACTTTTGCATCTTCTAGAACTTCAAGAACAGCAACCCATGTTTGATTTTCTGCAGTAAAATCACGTATCCCATAACCTTAAGATTATTTATTTCCGACTAGCTAATAGTTTCATTACATACTCGAATATCAACATATAAAATACTGAGAGGAAGATAACATTTTTACACAGCACAGATTCAACTTGTATTTCGTGCGAAAGATATAAAGCATCAGAGGTATGACGAACTTCGTAATGTTTGTTTCTTTTTGGATCCAACTTTTGGGTTTCTTCTTCCTTAAATTTAACTCTTATCACAGCGCTAATACCATAACTCTCACTATAACACTCATACCCACCCATATGATTTCAGTTGACTCCATATTAAAAGCTGTGCAACTACATAGAATTTGTGGCATCCTGTGTGCATGGTAACTCGTAATGCCATTACAGAAAACCACAAGTGGTGGCACCACATTAATTGAGTGTGTGTACCCGGCTAAAATTCCAGTAAAAAGAGATTTTTAATTTTTTTTAAATCCATATGTTTTCCAGGTCACTATATCTACATCTATACTCTGCAAACCACTTTGAAGTGCATGGGAGAGGGTATGTCCCATTGTACCAGTTATTAGGATTTCTTCCTGTTCCATTCACGCATGGAGTGTGGAAAAATGATTGCTTGAAAGCCTCTGTGCATGCAGGAATTATTCTAACCATATCCTCACGGTCCCTATGTGAGCAATATGTAGGGTCCATCAGTATCTCTGTGACACTCTCTTACGGGTTAAACAAACCTGTGACCATTTGTACTGCCCTTCTCTGTATACGATCAATATCCCCTGTTAGTCCTATCTGGTATGACTTCCACACATTTGAGCAATATTCTAGAACCGATCACAGGAGTGATTGGTAAGTAGTCTCCTTTGTAGACTGGTTGCATTTCCCTAGTATTCTACCAAAAACCGAAGTCTACCACTTGATTTACCCACAACTGAACCTATGTGATCATTCCATTTCATATCCCTTCAAAGTGTTACACCCAGGTATTTGTATGATTTGGCCAATTCCAACAGTGACTCTCTGATATTATAGTCCATAGGATACTATGTTTTTTTCTCTTGAAGAAGGGCAACATTTTGCATTTCTGAGCATTTAAAGAAAGTTGCCAGTCTCTTCACCTCTTTGAAATCTTATCAACATATGACAATATTTATGCAGCTTCTTTCAGATGGTACTCCATTATATAAAACTTCAACGTCTGCAAAAATCCCGATTTTACTGTTAATAATGTCTGCAAGGTGATTAGTATACAACATGAACACCAAGGGTCCTAACACCCTTCCCTGAGACTTACGTAAAGTTACTTCTACATTATACGATGACTCTCCACCCAAGAAAACATGCTCCACCCTTCCTACCAAAAGGTTCTCAATCCAGTCACAAATTTCACTTGCTACCCCGTATGATCATACTTGTGACAATAAGCTTAGGTGTGTTACTGAGTAAAATGCGTTTCGGAATTCAAGAAATACAGCATCAGCATCCACCTGACTGCTTTGATCCAAAGCTTTCAGTATGTCATGTGATAAAAGTGCGAGTTGGGTTTCACGTGATCAATGTTTTCGAAATCCATGCTGGTTATCATTGAGGTCATATTGGTTGAGCCGAGAATAAGTTCTAAAACTGGGATCACACTCGCAATTACTGTGGTATCACAGGTCGTGGCTTTCTGTAGTGGCATCTTGAGCTACCATTTACACAAGGCAGCACAAATTCTATTTTGTTGCACAGCCTTCAATATCACGTCAATTGAAATCATGTGGGCGGGTATGAATGTTATAGTGCAGGTTATGGCGTTACAGTTGTGACAACGGTTAAATACAAGGAAGACGAAACCCAAATATTTGATCCGAAAATAGATTTCGCATAAGGACAAGTCAGGAGCCACAAACACATTTATAAAAGAAATAACACTCAGAGACGAAAATACCGCCTGCAATGGCAAACTAACCAACAGATGGCGCGTAAATATCATCTGCAGACATGCCACTCTTCTAAGATTTTAGAATCTTATTGTACTCGTTGATATAGGCATTTCGAATAACTGATTCTAAAGTTTAGCAGCTACCACACCACACTTGACAGCTTTTTCGTGCATATAATCCGTAGTTTATATGATGTTTGGTCTCACAAACCACGAAGTTTATATAACTTACTTTCTTTGTTCCATGTATCAAGTTTATTTATTTATTCATCCAAAAACCTTGTAAGTTGTGGCATGCGTCACTGGTTTGCAAATATTGCCCCTCCCCCCTATCCACACACACACACACACACACACACACACACACACACACACACGCACGCACTCTCTTTCACTCTCTCTGCTCCAGAAATCAAACTATGTTGCTCCTCTTGCTGTTGCAGAAGCTGTAAAATTTTACCGGCTACCACTGTGATCACTTTTATTACAAATAAAATGAAAACACACTGAAATCGAATGGAGTACAGCAGCAATTACTCCACGATAACTACAACAGAATGCTCTTGGTTGGAAATACTGCTGTCAGGGAGCAGTAACGGAAGGAAAGTGGCGCAACAAAGTACAACCAAGTTCAACTTTTTGTGGCATGACAAATGTTGCGTCTCTTAAGTTGCGCCAATACAAACTGGAAGTTAGCACATACAACTGCAGTATGCCACGAACTGTGGCGACACTTTTTTTGCGTGGGTGAACCGGGCTTACGGTTGTACAACAACTCGATGTCAAGGATATTGGACGGTAGTTATGTGGATCACTCCTACTACCCATCTTGCAGACGGATGCGACCTGTGCCTTTTTCCAAGAACTAGCACGGTTTTTTGTTTGAGGGGCAGATCGTAACGAGAAGAGAGGATAATTCAGCAACAAAATCAGTACAGTATCTAACAGGGATTCCACCGGGGCCTGGAGCTTTGTTCCTGTCACTTCACCCCAAGGCACCGACAGGTTTCTCGGGAAGAAAGTTTTGATGGCTGAAGTCATTCGTCCGTTGTCGATCAAGTGACCCCACGCCCATTCCCTCCCGATACACGGCCATACGCAGATCTTCATATTTCATTTCGTTATGGTTTCCGTGGTTGATTTCAGTTGTATTTTGTTCGTTAATTGTTATAAATTGTTTCGTTTCGTTATTTCTTTTGTTAAAATTTATAATAAATGATGAAAGATTAATTGAAACAGTGAGGCAGGAGACTGAATTATACGACATGAGCGCACTAAATTAGTTGCCCTGTACTACACTTATAAAATGGATTTTTATACATACCAGTATGGCATTTAATATTTAACAATGAAATGGATTACAGTATGGCTGCAGCTTGTAAAGTGAAAAATGTATTGTAGCTAGAATCACATTGATTAGTAGGTGGAATTTATTTATTGTTGTCAGGCATTTGTAGCGTTTTGTAACGAAGTGGACTGAAACCTTCAGACACTGCAAGTTCTTTGCTTTAATGTTTGTTTGTGGCGGACTTATTTTTAGTAGCTCTGATGCAAGCATCAGGGGTTAATATTTGTGTGGTTTCATCAGCTAACCCAGTACAAATAAGGCACTCGAACTGTTAAAATCTTCATACAAAGCTTAAAGAAAATCTATAAATCTTGAAGGGAAAGGTACTGAAGGAGATACGACTATTGCACAAAAGTTTGCATTGGCCTAACAAATAAACTTAACCTTAAACAAACCAATATTTCACGGTGATGGCAGCGTGTAACACTGTGTTCCTTTTAGTGAGTCTGGTTTCAATTTGACGTAACAAATGAAAAAAAAAGAAAACTGATTCTTCGACTTTCTAAAATATAAAATCCAGATTCCTCCTCCTCGAACTCATATTTTTCAGACCCACACATTTCTTTGGTTCTTGTTTTTTGCACTTCTGTCTTCCTCCTCAAATATGTACCCTATCCCTGCAAGCTGCAAACTATTTGAGCCGAATAAAAGTAATTTTTGTACAAATGTGAACTCTCAACTCTGTGTATATGAACTTTGTGCACTTCGCGCGTGCAAACAGTTGAATGCAATGCCCGCGAAAAAAAAAAAAAAAACTGCGGACAGCTATACAAGCCGATATCAAGGTACGTTTACACTGGGATACATGTATCGCGACATGTATGAGCGACATGTCAATTTGACATGTCGCGATACATCACCTGATACAAAAATTCACGGAACTTGTATGCGGACCCTCGAGCCCATACATGTCGCGTATACATTTTGTATATCGCTTTTTGGCCATATATGCGACATGCATGAGTGACATTTGAAGAACTCGTGCATGCGCAGAACTATAATTTCCTGTCATCTTGTCGCCTGCCGCTTATTTTGGCGATTAGCGCATGGGTAGTACCAGGCTCTTTGGCAGCTGTTTGAGTTTTGAAGGTGCCGACTGTCGTTTGTTGTGTAGTTATATGTGTATTGTGTCGTGTGTTGTGCCCTCGTGTAATACTTTAAAATTTTCCATGACTTCTTGGTCAAAACAAAATACACTGCATTTTATAGAGGCAGTGTGAAGGCATCCCTGTATATGGGATGTGAAACTAGGAGACTATAAGAACACTCAGAAAAGGTACAACGAGTGGGAGGAAATTGCTAAGGCATTTAACGTGTCAAGGAAGGAATGTGAGGACAAGTGGCATAATTTAAAAAGCCAATATAGTCGCGAGTTAGCGAAAAGGAAAAGCAGCAAAGGAACTGGCAGTGCTACAAGCAATGTGTACCACTCTACAAGCTATGCTTTTGAAAGTATGCAGTTCATAAGAGACAATTACAAACCACTGTCTCATAGGAGCACACATGAAGTAGTACCAGTAAGTAAATTTGTTATATTGTTTTATTAATCATATATTTGGCAACATTTTTTCGTTCTAATGCTTTGCATAATGTGAATATTTACAATTTCACTGAGAAACATGATGCTCCATACTGCTATGGTTTGAAGTCCTGAATGCTGCAGAAGAATAGAGCATATTCCTTTATGTCATCATTTAACAATGATGTGGAACTTATTTTCCATAATGCCATGGGATGGAGCCCTGAATACTGCAGAAGTAATCAGCTTATTCTCTTCTCTTGTCATTCAGCAATGAAGTTCTTCGGGCAGTTCTGGGCAGTGGCTCCAACACAGTAGGGGTGTCCCTCCAGGACGCAGGTATTACGTTGCCATCATCTCCCTCTCTGTCGTATGTTCCTGCTGGACAATACCTTTGAGATTTTCTGTTTTGAAGAAAATTATGTAAATAAACACAGGCTAGTGCCACCACTGTAGCCTTTCCCGGACTGGGAAGCATTTTCTTCCTCAGCACTCTGTAAACAGCACTTATAATCCCAAATACATTTTCTATTACTCTTCTTGCTCTGCATGCTCTATAGCTAAAGATACGTTGCCAACTATTTTTTTCATGCAGACCTGGAAATGGTTTCACAACATTTTCCTCTAGGCCAAAGGCTTCGTCAGCGACGAAAACATATGGAACAGGCTTGCCCCTACCAGGAAGAGGAGTTGATGGAAGTGGATCTGCAACCGTGTCACCCTGTGCCACTCCAAGTCAGAGTGGAACTGGTAGATCAAGTGCACTGAAGGGAGCCAGGAGAGACCTGGATGAAGACCGAGAAGGTCTTTTACAGACCTTAAGAAAAGTTGGCGACAATTTTTAGCAGGCAGAAAAAGGGACCAGTTTACCCACTTGGGTGACTTGGTCACAACTAAGCTCAGAATTCTTTATGAAAATGGCCATACTAGAATTATGGCAAGACTTGAGAACAGAATACACAAATGTTTGCAGGAGGCAAACGATGAACTAATAGATGCAAATGCAACATAATTTATGGATTCTTTAAAAACATGTATAAATGTTGAAATATGCATGTCATGTGCTGTCAAATACTACTTAATAAAACTGAATACAAAGTAAAGTTGTTGGATATCTTTACAGTGCAGAAAGTGTCCTTAGAAATTGTGATATTGTATTACTGAGTGAAGCATGTCAGTCGTTCCAAAGAACTCAAAGCTAACCCATTTCAGCAAAATTTGAGAAATTTATGGTGCAAAATGTATGTGCCGTTAAAATTTTACTTCCTATTCCAGCAGCCTTATGTGGTTATGTTGGCAACATCAACGACGCGGTAGAAAATTTGTGCTGCTGTTCCTGGTTGACAGTTACTTGTATGTATCCTCGTCCGCTCGTTAAAAGTAATTGCCCTCGTAAAAGGAAGATTTAATGACAAAACATTTGCATTGTCGCGCGATTGCTAATGCCAACATCTCACACACGATTGTCGGCATTAGCATCGGTAGTCAACATTATCACGCGAGGCCGCCGGAATAATAGCAAAAAATTTATATACGTGCCGGATGCATGAAAAAATTATATAACGTATTACATACTCTGATATAATATAAAACGTTTACCTTCACTTCTTGGGATAATACTTGCACAATGGCCTCGCAAATACGAAGAATAATGTTGCATATGGCACTTTTTGATATTCTATGCAGATACATTAACGTCGAAAAGGAATCCCCAGTGGCGAAAAAACGGAGTGTTAGTGCCAACTGATCCTCTGGTGGAATCGCTTCCCGCAAGTTTGTGTTGGTTTTAGACACAAGAGGAGCCGCAAGAGATAACAAACCGCGGAATTCCTCCAGACTCATCCTAACATAATTTCTAAAATATGCTCCATCCTCTAGCGTTAATTCATGAACGAGCATTGCGTAAGCTCCGTGAGTAGCGCGTTTGCGAAGAAACTCTCTCTGCCACCATCTACGCTTCCTCCGCCTTTTCTTCCCATCATCTTCCAAAACAGCAAGTGTACCAGCACATAAAAATGTGAAATCTTCCAAATCGTCGTCGGAAGCCATCGCACAGTGATACAAATCAACAAGTGTAAACGCACGCTCATACATGTATGAGGTTGATACTTGTCAACTCATACAAGTCGCGATACACGTCGCAAAGTCGCATATACATGTATCTCATACATGTGCCGATGCAAATCGCAGTGTAAACGCACCTTCACATGACTTGAATTGGCTTGTCGTGACCAAGGAGGTATATAAACTAGGTCGTTGGTCGTGACGGTGCTTTGACAGCCAGTATGAATCGGCATAATTACCGTTACATTTTCTGTAGCTGTAAGTGCGTGAAAGATTTTTGGATGAATAAAGAAATAACTTTTATGTGTTGACAAAGAGAACGCTATAAACGTTGTGGTTTGAGAGACCAAACATTGCATGAATTTGGGTTATATGTGGGCAATAGCTAGCTCACGAGTATGATGTGACAATTGTGAAACTAAAAATGACAGGTATTTGAAATGCATACGTTAATGAAAATAATAAAATTGTAAAAACCAATTTGTAACTGCAACAGCATTTGATGTTGGCTGCCTTGGATTGTGCGTACCAGTCAGAGATCACTAATATCGACTTATTTAATAAGTATCACTGATGTTATGTGAATGTGGATTGTAGATTGTAAACATGGCAGCACCTGTAGGGATTGATGGGCTGGATCCACCGCAGAATCCTGATACTCACGCGGCTCCTCATGGCAGGCTTGATCCCCAGTTTTCACCTCAGATGGCAAGCCACCTCATATGTGAAATAAATGAAAGTGACATTTTGTATTGTTACTTTATTGTCAGAAATTCAGTGTTATTGTTTGGTTTATTTTAGCCTTACCGGCTTACGATGGAAGAAGTAAGAGTACTAAGACAATGCAACCGAGATAGTTTCTATCAGAGATCGTTACCTTTCGCAACAATTTTGGGTGGTACAACCTATTTAGCCGTGAAGTCAGGTGAGTGTAATTGTCAAGAGTGTGTTCAGATGAAGTAAACAATAGTGGCGTCGCATCACAAGAGAGAAAACATTTGCTATAGCGCCTAAGAAACATACTGTCATTGGTAAAATAAAGCAGTTTTTATCAATTTTGTAACAGTTTCGACAAGTTACATCATTGTGAATTTGAGTTTACTTCGTAGTCTGTAACTATCAGAATGTTATAGAAACTAACATAGATTTATATTTTTTACGCATACAGGGATTATCTTACAATGCTGTAGGTAGTGCCATAACAATATCAAAAAGAAAATAAATAGCGCGAAATACACATACACTCAAAATGTAAAAGTATGCTTTTATGAGGATAGGAAAGGTTGTAGGACGTGCTCTTCTTGAAAGAATCATCCTAGCATTTGCTAGAAGTAATTTAAACCTATGTCAGGATGGCCGAAACTCTACTCTCGGTTATGAGGTCATTCAAAACGCCTTTACTCCTTCAGTTTGTATGGTTCCTATTGTACAGGATTCTTTGATATTCCCACAATTTGCTCTTGATAAGTTATGAACATAAATTTGCTCTTCATTACTGCATAGATCAAGTACACTTGCTGGGGACTCCAGAGCCTTAAACGTGCTTGTATAGCCTAACTCCAATTTGTCCAGGAAACTGATTCAGTGCCCATAAACATACTGGTATGCCTCATGCTTGTATTCGTACTTGGCTTCATTTCCTCCTGTTAGTCAGCTGGAACAAAACTGACAGCATTCTCCCCCATCCCATAATGAGTAACTCGGAGAATGGCAATACATTACTGACCTCCACTAGAGATCTCAATACATGATTTTCTTGTTAAAATTTTGTAATGTTGCAGAGTGTTGCAGTTATCACCTTTCATTATTAACCAGTACTCCGAGTCCACTATGTAGTCCTTTAATCTGTGGTATGCATTACTTTTGAAGACTGTTTTAACTACTACTTTTTATTATATTTTAATAAAGTGATTCAGCTCCTTGGGCTATTTGAAATACAGTTTTTTTGCTGATGGAAAAAGCTTTTGATGTTTACTTGTTTTCCTTTGGTGAATGTAAGTCTGAACTGGTTCCTGTTCAGTGATTATGTAGAGAACTGTTAGTGAAATATTTGGCAATGTTTTTTCTGATATGGACACAGATTGATTAATGTACTTACTTGGTACAATAAGTATAGCCATTGTTAACTGTTTTATTCAGTGAGCCTGACTGCTACTTCTAGATAGTTATTATCCTTAATGTCCTTTTCCTGCAGTTTAAAAAGTGTTCCCATGTTTTATATCTTTGATCCTAAGAAAAGAATCACATACTAGCTAAAAATACGGTGTATGTAGGCACACTATGAGTGCAAGACATTGACTCACAAACTGATGGTAGAACAGTAGAACCCTACAAACAATTAGTGATTAGATACTGTTTACTCAATAGACTTGTAGTGAAGAATTCCTCGAGAATATATAAGACGATAGAAAATGAAGTAGGCCCCTAACTACATAGGTTGATAGGTTACATCATCACAGATGTCAGCTTGATCTTACTAATAAAACCGAAATCTCGTAGAAACTGATAGCACATGGAGGAGTATGTAGCATAGGCCTTATATATATATATGTGTGTGTGTGTTAGCTATTTTCATGTTCATGTGATTATTTGCATGATTGGGATTGGTGGTAGTGGTAGTAATAACAATAATGAGCAAGCCATTTTACATTTGCATGTAAAGTATTTGAGAATAGATGTGAATTAGTAATTCCTACAGAGCACCTGTCATACATTACAAAAATAGAAATTGTTCTGTAGGCTGTGTGTTGCTCTTTTCCTCAGTTACATGTAATGATGTTCATGGAAAAGATTTATATTCTGTATATGTCCAAACCCAATATGATTTCGAATGCTAGATGATCCCCCATTGTTGAACCAGTGATTTCAGAAAAACGTCCTCCACAGGCCTACTAGGTTAATTTTGAAAACTTACAAATGATTTTCTTATTACAGATAATTGAATGAGACAATAAAAGTTCTGATAAAATTAGATAAAGATCTCCAATAGATACAGATGCCAGTTAGTCCTCCTCCACTGAAATGCTGCACAGAATCTGCAGAGTCACTGCCACAGTTAACTTGCATTTCTTCCCGTAGCAGATTATCTTCACTCCCATCTAATGCATATTTGTTACTCAGCGTGTCTTAGTCATTTACAATTGATAAACTGGATATGCATGTGCAAGGGGCCTGAATCCATTCTGTAATTAGCGATAGGCCTACTGAAGGCTTCCTTAGTTTACCAGTAGGTGTCATAGCTTGACCACCTTAAAATAACTAACAGGTGTACAACTGCTTTCAGATCTTTAAATGGCTCATTCACCAATGCATCTAACACTTCTTGTTATGAAGTCATGCCTCCTGGAATGACAAGATCTGTGATCAGTTTCAGTATTTCTGCCTTTACTGTGGGTGTCAGATGCCCCTTGAAAGCATTAGGGATCCACATCCTAGCCTTCCGCTCCAGTGCTCCAGACTGTATGGAGCCAGCCTGTAATGAACTCATTAATGTATCCTTGAAATGAAATACGACACCAGGCAGCAGCTTTTCCTGTGGCATAGTTTCATGATTGAGGATGGCATATAGTCGCATCTTTGTTCCATCGGCAAGCATGCATAACATCATGGTGATTCAGAATTTCTCACTGCATGTAGTGCAAATCAATACACTTTCAGCACCTTTCTCTTCACTGTTGTACTAGGTGGCATCTTGAAATAAACAGAAGTCTCGTCAGCATTTCCAATTTGCCCTAAAAGGCAAGCATATTCCTTCTTCAGTCGTATAATCCGATACTGATCCTCTACCAGTTTCTCCACGTTTAATGCCGGAGGACGCAGAGCAAGGTACATTCAATGGCACAGCAGAAGTACGTGGTGTCTCATCACCCCAGTACACTATCGATAGTTCACTTTAAATTGGTCACTGTGATCCTGTGCTAATTCATGTGCTTTATTTCATATGGCATTACAGGAAACTGCCATTACTTCTTTTCATTTCCCGTGCACCAATGCTTCTACTTCCATTTCAATAATTTTGAAATGTCTACTTCCATTTCAATAATTTTGAAATGTCCACTCTGTGGACCACTGAAAGCTTTTGTAGTTGGCTTCACATTTTTCAAACATTCTTCTTTTCACCATTTCCTAAAATTGGCTTATGTCACTCCACACTTCATTCAAGCCGCACAATTGTTTGTTCTTTCTGCATGGTGAAAACCATGATTTTGAAATTTGCATCATAGCAACACCTGTTGAAAAACTTTATTTCGAACTATGTTGTTCCACACTAAGATCTATTGCACACTTTACTATGCGGTTTAGAGGTGTGATGTCCAAAGTTAAACAATTACTGATGTAAAATATTTGTCACAATAAACATTTAATGCTATCATACCACAATGCTCAAAGTGCATGTATAAGTTCAAGGCTAAAGTAGTAGATGTAGCAGAGAGTAGAGTTATGGCTTAATGGAAGCTCGATGTTTATTTGGTCACGAAAAGGAACTCGACATCATGTGCTGTGACTGCAAAAAGACCCCCTACAGCTGGGTGTGATATTTCAGGAAATAACCTCATCTTGAATTCAGAGATATATGATTATTCATAAGTAGTGGTGATTTTACTAAATGGGCACAGACTGCAGGAAACAATCCCTAAAGGGTAAGAATCAAAAGAAAGTCATAGATGCATATGGTCGGAAAGTCTTTCCAATGGAACTACACCCACTAGAAGGCTGAGTTAAAAGATCTTTAATAGTGCAGATTTCAGTGATTTAAAGGGCTCATGAAATTGCACCAGGGAAGTTGGAACATTCTGTCTGTACTAGTGTTCTAGCTCTGCACTCAAGAGAGCATTGAGTGTGATGCACCATTATCAGGTAGACCTTTGCACCACCAAAGACATGCGTTTCAGAAGGGAGGCACAGTCACCTGCAGGAAGTGCAGATATGCCTTGTTGTGGGGTATTGTGGAAGAATGGTTGGTCACATGATGCTGTTAACAATAATCCCTCCCCACCCATCAATGCTGAACCAGTATTGACGGTTCGCTGCCACCAGGCCTTGGGGATTCTGTGTAGTACATATGTGGGTTTTGTGAAGGTTGACAATACTGCCCTTTGTAAAGATAACCTCATCAAAGAACAGGATGATTGACAGAAATCCCAGCATAATGGAGGCCTGTGCAATGAATCAACAACAAAACCTTTGCCACGGTGGCAGGTCTGCAGTTAATAAGGCCGGCATTCATTATAAGTAATATAGATAGTGGCAGCTGTCATGGGAAATGTTCCACACAAGTGTCTGGCTGACCCCATGCTGGCAGGCCACCTGTCTATGATCACTGTTAAATATCTTTTATCTCTACCTCAAAGTCAGTGTACCTCCTTTGGAATGCATTTCTGGCCTTATTCCCTCAGGTGTCATTTTCTGCAGTTTGGCCTCATTTTGCAAAAGCACCCAGTATACTCATATTTAATCTACTGTACATAAAGATGTTACAGATCTATTGAACCTACAAGTATCGGATGTTGGCTTTACCTTACTCAGCTAAAGTCTGGACCAGTGCCAGTGGCACTCATGGTGCTATTTATCTACAGATGGTAGATTGGCATTGTGTCAATTACAGGTAGCAAATGGGACGATACTTTCATGTAACAGTTGAGAGATGAAAATATTAATTTATAGCATTCTCTTCTTTGCTGTTGTCATAAATGTTTGACTTTTTCCAAATATGTCATGAATTAAAAGGTTGTGGCTATGTTGGAACCTAACAGTACAGCTTCAGTTGCAGCAGCTGACTATTTGTAATAAATATTTCCACTAATATTCAGCTGCTTTTTTTAATATGTCACAGTTTCCAAGGGTGTGGTTAAGCTGGGACAGAGACAGATTAAATTTATTATCATCATTTTCACAAATATTTGATTGCTTTTTTGCCGATTATGTCACAAATTGAGGCTGTGGTTGAAATGGAATGTGAGGGTTTGGTTGTGAGTTAGCAAAGCAAATAGATGTGAAAGCTAAAATACCTCATTCTGGCGACAGACAGATCTGTAGCTTAACGCAAGGCCTAGATTGGACTAAAATGCAACAGTTTTACTCACACAAAATAAATTTAAAATCTGCATTGTGACATAAATTTGAGTATTTCATCCATATGTCACAAATTAAGAGTTTTTAGTTAGTTTGGGACCTAATACCACAGTTTAAATTAAATTTATTGTCTTAGTTATCAAAATATTAGTCTATTTCTTCCGCTTGTGTGACAATATTACGTGAAACACACCGTCTGCTCCCTGCTCTCTCATTGGCTATAAAGAGTCAGCAGGTAACACACCCTCTTTCTTCCCATTGTCCCCCAGAGTTAGCACTGACAACATTGCTGCACTAATCATGTAAGTATGCTACAGCCCTGGTCTAGACCTTTAATGCTCTCCTCTAATGTTGCTTATAGAAACTGACTGATTTTGAAGTGAGAATATAGTGAAATATGTTTTCTATTGTGTACATATAGTTGCTAAAATTTGACAAAAAATTGTATCATATCCTCCATTCATTTCTACTACATAACAAAACATACCTGTAACTATACATACTACTTCCCTTGTTTGTAGGTTACTTCAAGGCTCACCCTCGTTTTGGTGCCACCCCAAAAGTCATTGTGGCAGGCCTCTTGGGTTATTTTGTAGGGAAAGTATCATACCAGAGCAAATGTGCTGAGAAATTGATGCAACTTCCCAACAGTCGTATTGGAGAAGCTCTAAGGCAAAGGAAGAGACAAGGAAATCAAGAAATGTGAGGACAGGTTTTAACTGTAATTTTTACAATATAATTGGATAAAAAATATACTGTAATTTTGAGCATTAGTTTGTCGTAGAATTGTAAACCATTTCTAATGATGAATCACCAATTTGTTGTTATAAGCTCATTATTAGTTTTTTGTATACTACTATGCCAGTCTCTTTAATTATACTTAGAACTGTAATAGTTGCTTCTAAATAGTGCTCCCTAACACGAGGACAGAAACAGAACTAGGGGGAAATAAAGGGTTGTATGTGTGAATAAAGTGTCTGGTACCATGGACAGACATATATTTGTAATCTACAAGCAATGTGTGTGTGTGTGTGGGGGGGGGTTATGGTCACCAGTCCATGTAATTTGATAAATTACATATGTATTTTGAGTCATCTACATGTAAAGCCATATTTTGCAAACCAGTGGTCACTGTGGTAGAAGATAAGTGGCTTGGTAGAAGATAATTTCCATTGACCACAACTTTGGATTTCTTCCTTTCCATTCACATAATAGAGTCCCGTAAGAATGACTGCTTAAGGAATGCTTTTGTGCATGCTGCAGTTAGTCTTATTTTGTCTTGTAGCAGTCTATACAAGAACAATGTGTATGGGGCTGTAGTACATGTGTATTCATTGCTTCGTGCTTGTTCTTGAAACATTGTAAGCGGTAGGCTTTCACAGAATAGTTGCTGTTACTCTCTTAAAGTGTCTATTAATTCAGGTTTTTCAGCATTTCTGTGATGTTATTACATGAGCCAGATACTTAGAAGTTAGAGATTGAACAGTTGCATGTAGATGAATTCATGTTAATGTAACATAACTGAGGAAAGGGAGAGTAGCTATATACACAATAACACAATAAGTTGAGTGAAGTCACAGGCCACACACCACAGTGAATACCACATTGACCACCTAATTTGAATGCTGCACTTCAATAATAGACTTGGAAATATACAGTGCAACAGTTCTGACACTCTGTAGTAACAGCAGAAATGCTTAAAGGAGTACTTAGTTGAAATAACTGAGAAATGATAGTATGTGGTGATTTCAGTAAAGAGTTCATCTTAGATAGTTCTGATCGAGGATATTTGGAGTAACTTTTATGTGACTACCTCAATAACATTCCTGACAAGAATGGGACATAGTGCTACAGTGACTGATAGTTTATTTTTAAATATGTCTTTACTGAAATAGATGTTAGCCCCATAATACGTGGTTTATTTGTTGATTGTTGTCAAATGGCAGCTATAAAGCGTCCTCATCAGTCATATTCAAGTAAGAAAGGAAAAGGAAATTTCACAGATTTCTAAATGCTTACTTAGTTTCACCATTAAGAGTGACTTAACATCATAAAAAGGTAGTAGTAGTTCACTAAGGATACACAGTAGACAAATTTCTTTTCTAAAGATACTATTACAACCTTATGAATCCAGTTTTTCCTCTACAACATGTTAGGGGCATTGCAGTGGAAGCCAAAAGAAAGCTTGGCTGATTTATGGGATCAAAAGACCAGGTACTAGAGAGAGAGAGCTTTATTTAGTGCAAAGGGCTAGCTCTAATTAACGCTTTAAAATACATTACAAGCAGCAGCAGTATTGCAGAATTCTTCAGTGTGTCTTGAAAAAGCCATAAACTATATACTGTCCTCAAAAAATTCGAAATTAAGAACAAGGCAAAAACAATTTGGACAAAATTAGGCATGAAACAAATGAACTCGGCAAGACAAATGATAAGTATAGCAGTAAAACAAATGGTATAAAATTAAAATCATTGGCTCCTAAACTCTTCATATCTATAGCTGAAAACACAGGAATAACAAAAATATGTCCGTCAAAAGCAAATCCCATAGACTTGTTTATGTAGGCAATCCATACTCCACCATCAGACGTTGGTATTGCCAACTCATCTCTTTGAGAGATCATGAAACTCATTGGTCTCAAAAAGTAGTTAATTTTCTGTGTATACTGGTATCTCAATCAAAGTACTGAAATAGTGGGCTGACTTTTTTTGTGTAATCCTTAACTTTGTAATGAGTCAAGGTGCATTTGCTGGAAGAGTGAAGTATGCACTACATCAGTATAAATATGTGGAGATAAGCAGCAGACCTCTAATAATAAGCTGAGCATCTGCCTTTTAATTATAATTTCACCTGCCTCAAGATGACTGGGTGTTTGTGTTGTCCACATCATTTCATCATCATTCATGAAAGTGGCGAGATTGGACTGAGCAAAGGTTGGGAATTTGTACGGGCACTGATAAATGTACAGTTGAGCACCCCACAACCCAATAATCACCATCATCATCATGATCATCATCATCATCTAATTATAAACCAATTTCCCTCATTCCATGTTCTAAAAAGTTTTTGAGAAAACAGTTCACAGCAAAATATTAAGCCATCTTTCTGAGACCAGCCTCTTTACAGCAGTTCAGTTTGACTTAGGAATGCAATGTATGATGTTACAAACTCAATTATAGAAGAACTAAGCAACAAAATTTATCTTGTTGGAATTCTCTGATTTTTCCATGGCCTATGATTATGTAGATCATACAATTCTGATGGGGAAACAAGATTGGTATGGCATCTTTGCATGGATGGAACCACAACACCAAAAAAAGACTCTTCAGGAACAGTAATACATGCTGCTGACATTAGTACATTGATAAGAGGCCCACATGCAACTGCACCAGACACTGCCAGGGGAATAATGGAACAGGTTTATGATTTGTTTACAGAAAACGGTGAACCGTTAATCTTGCTGAGCTTGTATTATGCAATTAGTGATACAGTAAAATCTCCTTTTTACGCTTTTCAACAGACTGACCCAAAAAAGTGTAAAATACAGAAAAAGACGAAGACTGTCAACTTTAGTGTTTTCACCTGTATTGCTTTACATGTTGTATTTAATGTAGCTTTATAATGATTATCAGTAAGAAGCAGTACATTACAACACGAATATCTTTTTATTGTATTTTCACGAAAGAGTATTGCTTCCACATTTTATTTTAGCCATTGGACATATTTGGAATGAAGAAGGAAACATGCGTTTGAGTGTGTTAACACTCACCCACTGCCTTTGTGATTACCACAAATGTGCCTTACTGACCAGGTTTAGCACCATGCGACTCCTGGCACTTTCCAAAAATTAAAACCATGCTTACAGGATAACATTTTGACTCCATTCCTGTCACTGAGGGGCCCACGACAGAGCAGCTGAATGGACTTCCAAATGAATCCTTCCAGAAATGTTTCCAGTCAATGTTTGGGATAAGTGCATTGCCAGCCAAGGACAGCACTTTAAAGGAGATTAACTCAAATTATGTGTACTTTGTTTCTAATAACATTATTTACCATAATTTCTAATCACACCTCATACGTGCAGATAAGAAATTTTATGTATCTGTTAATGCCTGGGTGGACAATTCATGCAAAGTCATTCCCCAGTGACCACCCGCAATGGGTATCAGCACGTCAGCTACTACAAATCGAAGTTTCTCTCTTTTAGTACCAAGGAGGAATTTTCTGTTTACCATAATGTGCAGGTGGCAGAACAAGAAATAATATCTTATTGGGAACTATGTGGTTGTCAGACTCTCAAGTCAACTGTCAAAGAATGTTATCGTGCATGGTGCGAGAGCCACACCTTCTGATGTAGTTGGTAAATTCTCTAAGATTTTGTGCATCTATACATCTGTTATGAAAGGATACTATATCTATGCAGTAGAAAGCCAGATATGGGTCCTTAGGAAGTTGTTGGAGGGTGTTGCCCTGTTGGTTCATACTGGATCTCATATTGATATATGCTCTGAAAATGGGCCCATCTCTTTAGTCTTAGCACAACTTTTTTTTCCATCAATGCCAGATCATTCCATGTCAATTCAGACAGAAAAATTCTCACCTAACATCTCAGATTTAGATGAAACTAGACTTACTTGTTTTCCTGTTAGCTATTTTCATCTCTCCATTTCCCTTTTATACCACTACAAAGTTGGTAAGTTTTGTTGGTTTTAACATTGTCATGACATAAATTGACACTTGCACACATTTGGAAATTAAATTACCTCATTTACCATTCAGATTGTAAAATTTGATGGTAATATTCACTGTAGTATAAGGATTGTAAAAGAAAAGGGGGAAAATCCTCATACCTTTAAATGGAACAATTAAGACAGGTAAAGAAATTTATTTTTATCTATGTAGTTTATATTGCAATAGACGTGGTTTCTACATTACACTAAATATGACTTGAATGGAAAAGGGTAATCTCAAATATTCTTTTTTGCAAAATAACCCTCAAGTATTGTCTTTCACTTAGGAAAATAAAATTAGTGGGGTGATTGTTCATCTTTTGTTTTTCATTTTAGCAACAGATAAATGTTTTTAGTTTTTGCTTGAGAATTTAACATAAACTGCTGAAATTTCAAAGGTCTGAAACAATGTGTGTTTAAAAATGTAAGCGACTGAACTGATGAAAGGAGCAGGCTCAACCAACAATATTGAAAAAAAGTTAAAGTTGATTCAGTTTTTTAAAATAGCAATGCTTGTGGTAAGCATAATTTGTTTCAGTAACTTTTTAATATTTTCTCAATAGAGGACACACACTCCTCTAAGTTCTTCCAGTTGATGTTTTAAGTGGTTCAACAATAAGCACGTGAACTGGAACCAGAAAATACCGCCTCACTTCTGCCAACGGTATGACAATAAAAGATCTGAAGGATGCATGAATTGTACAGCAACATCATGTTCTGTTGTATTTAGTTTAATTATTATCCCAAATTAGCACTTATTACAGTATTTACAAGCTATGTACATATCTTTATGCGATAAAGTTTTCTTCTCATGCAGAAGGTTGACACCTGCGCGGTCTGAGCACCTTGTCACAGTCCAAGCAATGTTCCCCCTCCCCAACAAATTTCCATTTTTTTCCAAGGTTGACAATTTATTCCTTAAATTATCTTTGAAGATGGGCTCCACATCACTGCTGATCTCCTTTCTTCCAAGTTTCCTAAAGAATCTAATTATTGAAAGGTACCAGTACCATGGGGAAGTGCGTTGGGAGTGGATGACAGAATGGTAGAAGGGGAGGATGTGGGAGAGACGGTGTGGATGTACGATTAGTGAAGGTAGGGTCCTGTAGCAAGGTGGAGGTGGGTGAGGGGCTGGGCATTTGTAACCAGGAGGATTTGTAAGGACAAAGGATGTGTTGCAAGGATAACTCCCATCGATGTAGTCCAGATAGCATGGGTAGTGAAGCTGCCAGTGAAATCAAACTGTTGTGCTCAGCAGTATTTTCCACCACTGGGTGGTCAACTCTGCTCTTGGCCGAACACCAGCTTTCCTGAACTGCATGCATGGGAATTATCCTTGCAACATATCCTCCGTTCCAGTAATGTTCCTGGCTTCAATCTCTACTAAGATTAGAATACAGGAAAGTTTACAAAACCCATAGGAAGTAAAATATTGTCAGCATTAGATAAATTTCTTTCAGTGCTTTAGTGTTAACATCACCAAATTAAGTTTTATTTTATGTCTGAAGAGTCCAATACATTCCTCCCTTGACAAAATTCATGCACTGCCTGGAATCAGAGGTGTCCATAATTTTGAACAGGAACATTGTTTAGGAAACATGGAAACAAGGAAGATCAATAGTGACAGGGAGCTCACCTTGAAAGATAATTTAAGGAATAAATTGGCATCCTTTGTAGAGAAGAAAACTGATCCCGTAACAAAATGTACATAGCTTGTAAATATTAAATTTTCTGGTAATTTGGGATAATCATTAAACTGAATACAACAGAATGTGATGTTACTGTACAGTTTGTATATCATTCAGATCTCTCACCATCATTTTATTATCCGAAGTGAGGTGATATTTTTCTCCTTCATGTGATCATGGTAATTGAACCATCTAAAAAATCAACTGGAAGAACATAACAATTTTCAGAGGAATATGTATCCCCAGCTCAAAAATATATCACTTTTGCACATTACATTAACTGTGTGACATGTTGTTAAAAGATTAAATTAACTGTAACTAACTTTTAAATATTGTTGGTTGTGAGCCTGTTTCTGTAAGTTCAGTCACTTACAATTGCAGCTTTACCACCAATGTATTGTTCAGATCTTGTGAAATTTCAAGGTTTATTTTAGGTTCTCAAGAAGAAATTGAAAAAGTTTATCTGTTGGAGTCAGCTGGTGTGGCTGAGCGGTTCTAGGCGCTTCAGTCTGGATCCCCCTGCGGGTTCGGGGGTTAGAATAGGCCCGCGGTATTCCTGCCTGTCGTAAGAGGCGACTAAAAGGAGTCTCACATGTTTCGGCCTTATGTGATGGTCCCCTCTCGGGTTTGACCTCCATCTTTCTAAATTATTCCGAAGAGCGAGCCAATTGGGGAAGGGCGCCTTACGTGGTGCACTGTATCCATCGTGCAATTAGACCTTTAGCCGTCTTTCTCGTCGTTGCAATGGTGTCCCGCTCGTTTTCGATCTCTTGGGCGATTACCACACTGCACTCTGCAGCGTTTCTTTTAACTGCGACGACGGCCTTGGCCATTTTTGCACCTAAGATCCAGCACGGTAGCCAGTCCGTTGTGGTGGGGCCGCCATGTACCCTCTTGGTTGTAGCCCCCTGACAACACAGGGATCGCTCTACTGATGCCTGCGCCGTTAACTCCCCACGTATGCCAAGGAGTAGATGCCCATCGCCCTGGGGCATCGGGACTCCCGGCAATGGCCATCCTGCCAGGTGGCCTTTGCTGTGGCTGGGTGGCGCCCGTGGGGAGGGCCCTTGGTCGGAGTAGGTGGCATCAGGGCGGATGACCCGCAATGAAGCGTGGTACATCATCTCTCGCTGGTGGGCCTCCACCAGCAGTCTCTAAGCGATCGAGGTCTAACCTCAACGGCAGGAAATACGATCCACGATCATTTCCCTCCCTGGCCACTCCATGGGAGGAACGTATGGCAAAAGAAGGCAGTGGAGACTATTCACCCCGGTTCCTTGTGTGTACGCGAGTTGATGGGGAATCGTTTATGTCAACCAAGCCCCAGTTTTTTGTGGAGCATTTAGAGGACAAGTTCGGGGAGATGGAGGGCTTGTCCAAGATGCGCTCTGGTTCTGTGCTCATCAAAACGGCATCCTCTGCCCAGTCACGGAGGTTGCTCAATTGTGACAAGTTGGGGGATGTTTCAGTTACCATCACGCCGCATAAGAGTCTGAACATGGTCCAGGGTATTATATTCCACAGGGATCTTCTTCTGCAGTCCGACGATGAATTACGCGCCAACCTCGAACGACGAGGTGTTCACTTCGTCCGGCGCGTCCATCGGGGTCCGAGGGATAATCAGGTAGCCACCGGTGCCTTCATCTTGGCCTTTGAGGGTGATGTCTTACCCGAAAAGGTTAAGGTGATGGTTTACCGTTGTGATGTGAAGCCATATATCCCTCCTCCGATGCGGTGTTTTAAATGCTGGAAGTTCGGGCACATGTCATCTCGCTGTACTTCCAGCATCACGTGTCGGGATTGTGGACGTCCTTCGCATCCTGATACTCCATGTGCCCCGCCTCCTATCTGTGTTAACTGCGGAGAACACCATTCCCCCTGCTCGCCGGACTGTAGGATCTTCCAGAAAGAAAGGAGGATAATGGAATATAAGACCCTGGACCGCCTGTCCTACACCGAGGCAAGGCGGAAATTTGAGAGGCTACATCCTGTGCCAATGCCAACTAGTTATGCCGCTGCTGCAACACCAGTTCGATCTCAGCTCGGTCAGCATTCACCGGCCCCCTTGGTTGTGGGGGGCACTTCACTCCCTGTTGCTCCTGGTCCATCTACTTCAGGAGCAACGCCACCCCAACCACCGGGGCCATCTGTTCCCCCTTCACAGCCGGAGAAGCGTGAGCCTTCTTCGGCTCCTCTCGCTCGGAAGGGGTCCCTTGGGGCCCTCCCATCCCAGGCTTTGCCCAGTGCCAAAGTGGACACCCGCAAGGTTGTCAAACAACCACCGGTCGCTGGTCGTAGGGCGTCACGGTCGTCTTCAGTCCCAGAGACTGACCCAGTGAGGCCCTCCCAGCCAGAACCACCTAAGGCTCAGCGCGCAAAGCAGTCAAAGAAAAAGGCTCCCAAGCATCCTGAAATTGCGGTGGCACCTGTCCCACCGCACCCTTCTCCCTCTGCGTCCGAAGATGAGGTGGAGATCCTGGCGTCCGCTGAGGACATGGATCTCGCCAGTCCCTCGGATGCAGTGGATAGCTGTTGTCCAGGTGGTGACTCAGTAGCAGCAGGGGCCCCGGAGGCGTAATCTGCCCCCCCCAGTCCCTTCACGCCTTTCCCATCCATGGCTAATACCATCCTCCAGTGGAACTGCAGCGGTTTCTTCCACCATCTAGCTGAGCTCCGCCAACTTCTCAGCCGTCATCCTTTCCTTTGCATTGCTCTGCAGGAAACTTGGTTTCCAGCAATGCGAACCCCCGCCCTCCGTGGCTATCGGGGTTATTTTAAGAACCGAGCAGCTTATGAAAGGGTGTCTGGTGGCGTCTGCATCTATGTCCTTAACTCTCTTCACAGCGAGTTTGTACCTCTACAAACAGCTTTAGAGGCTGTCGCTGTTCGGGTGTGGACGCCACAGGCTATCACCGTCTGCAGTATTTACCTTCCACCTGATGGTGTTGTCGCACAGCATGTCCTGGCTGCTCTGATAGCCGAACTGCCGCCACCTTTTTTGCTGCTGGGTGATTTCAATGCCCACAACCCTCTATGGGGTGGGACTGTCTCCGACGTTCGCGGTCGGGCCGTGGAGCATGTGTTGGCTCAGCTCGACCTTAGCCTCTTGAACACCGGTGCTCCCACGCATTTCAGTGTGGCCCATGGCTCGTTCTCGGCCATCGATCTCTCTATTTGCAGCCCTGGCCTTGTCCCATCCCTCCACTGGAGGGTGCACCCTGACCTGTGTGGTAGTGACCATTTTCCCATCTATTTGTCACTGCCCCAGTGTCATTCTTCTGGGCGCTTGCCCCGCTGGGCTCTCCACAGGGCTGACTGGCCAGCTTTTACTTCCGCTGCAACCATTGAGTCTCCCCCACAGGGTGACATTGACGAGGTGGTTCGTGTTTTAACCACGTCCATCATTTCAGCGGCCGAGGCTTCCATCCCCCGTTCTTCTGGCCTCCCTCGGAGGAAGACTGTCCCCTGGTGGTCGCCGGAGATTGCTGAGGCTATTCGCGACCGTAGGCGGGCTCTCCAGCGTCATAGGCGGCACCCGTCTCTGGAGACCCTCATCGCCTTTAAGAGGCTCCGTGCCTTCGCCCGCCGTCTTATTGCACGGCGTAAGCAGGTGTGCTGGGAGAGGTACGTCTCCTCCCTGGGCTCCCGTGTCTCGTCCTCGCACGTGTGGTCCCGGATCCGGCGGATTTATGGCTCCCAGACCCCTATGGGTGTCCCTGGGCTCTCCTTGGACGGCGCTGTCTGCACGGACGCTGCCGCCATTGCTGAACGGCTAGCCGCGCACTTTGCTCAGAGCTCTGCGACTGCTTCCTATCCCCCCGCCTTTCGCTCTCTAAAGGAGCGAGCCGAGCGGACGCCGTTCTCATTCCACACGCGTCATTATGAAACATACAATGCTCCTTTCAGCGAGAGGGAATTCCTCGCTGCCCTCGCCGATTGCCCTGATACAGCACCAGGACCGGACTGCATCCACGCACAGATGCTGAAGCATCTCTCCAGTGACTGCCAGAGACACATTCTCGCGATATTTAATCGCATTTGGAGCGAAGGCGTGTTCCCGTCGCAATGGCGAGAGGGTGTTATTGTCCCCATCTTGAAGCCCGGTGCGGACCCACTGGCGGTGGACAGCTATCGTCCCATTACCCTCACCAACGTTTTGTGCAAATTGCTCGAACGTATGGTGGGGCGGCGTTTGTGTTGGGTCCTTGAGTCGCGCGGTCTCCTCGCTCCATCCCAGGGTGGCTTCCGCCGGGGCCGGTCTGCAGTGGACAATTTGGTACGGCTGGAATCTGCTGTCCGTACGGCCTTTGCCCGACGTCAGCATCTCGTTGCCGTGTTTTTCGATCTGCGGAAGGCGTATGACACCACATGGAGGCATCACATCCTCGCCACATTGCATGAGTGGGGTCTTCGTGGTCGACTCCCGGCTTTTCTTCAAAGCTTTTTATTGCACCGCTCTTTCCGGGTGCAAGTCGGTGCCACCTCTAGTTCCTCTTACATACAGGAAAATGGGGTCCCGCAGGGCTCGGTGTTGAGCGTCTCCTTATTTTTAGTGGCCATTAATGGTCTGGCAGCAGCAGTGGGGTCGTCGGTGTCTCCTTCTTTGTATGCCGACGACTTCTGCATCTCATTTAGCTCCACGACTACGGGAGTCGCCGAACGCAGGCTGCAAGTCGCCGTTCGTAAGGCAGCATCATGGGCTCTGACTCACGGTTTTCAGTTCTCTGCACCCAAGACTCGAGTTATGCACTTCTGCAGGCGTCGGACGGTCCACCCTCATCCTGCACTTTACCTCGACGGCCACCTGCTTGAAGTGGTGGACACTTGCCGCTTCTTGGGACTCGTGTTTGATGCCCGGCTCACATGGGTTCCTCATGTTACTCAGCTGAAGCAAAAATGCTGGCGGCACCTCAACGCCCTCCGCTGCCTTAGCCACACGTCTTGGGGTGCAGATCGCTGCACGCTGCTGCGGTTGTACCGAGCCCTTGTGCAGTCCCGGCTTGATTATGGGAGCCTGGCCTATGGGTCTGCGTCCCCCTCAGTGTTGAAGTTGTTAGACCCCATACACCACTGTGGGGTTAGGCTTGCCACTGGCACTTTTCGCACCAGCCCCGTGGATAGTCTCCTGGTGGAGGCCGGGGTTCCCCCGCTGCGGATTCGCCGCCATCGTCTGCTCGTCGACTATGCTGTCCACGTTCATTGCTCGCCAGATCATCCCAATCGTCGCCTGCTTTTCCCTGCTATGGTCCTCCATCTGCCCGAACGGCGACCTAGGTCTGGGCTTTCCGTCGCTGTCCGCGTTCAGTCCCTGCTGTCGGAATTGGGTTCATTCCCTCTTCCGCCTCCCTTCCGGGTCCGTGCACCTACGCCTCCCTGGTGTTTGTCCCGGCCGTCCGTCCGTCTGGACTTGGCACAGGGACCCAAGGACTCGGTTCCGCCTGTGGCCCTCCGTCGCCGTTTTCTTGCTCTCCTCGCCTCATTTTCGGACTGTGAGACTGTCTACACTGATGGTTCCCTGGTTGCTGGTCGCACTGCCTACTCTTTTGCTCATGCTGCTCATGTTGAGCAGCGCTCCTTGCCGGCTGGCTGCAGTGTTTTTACTGCAGAGCTGGTGGCCATATTGCGCGCTCTTGAGCATATGCGTTTCTGCTCAGGTAGGTCTGTCGTCATCTGCAGTGACTCCCTGAGCAGCCTTCAGGCCATCGACCGCTGTTATCCCTCCTCTCCTCTGGTGTCCTCCATTCAGGAGAGTGTTTCCGCCATTGCCCGTTCTGGTCGTTCGGTGGTCCTGGTTTGGACGCCCGGTCATGTTGGCATCCCAGGGAACGAACGTGTAGACAGGCTGGCCAAAGGGGCGATCGACGCCCCGGCTTTGGAGGTCGGCCTTACGGCTCGCGACCAGCAGATGGTGTTGCACCGTAAGCTGATTGGGCTGTGGGCTGCTGAGTGGCGTGGCATGACAGCCCCGAATAAACTGCGGGCTGTCAAGGGGACGACCGATGTGTGGCGTTCCTCCCTGCGGGCTTCTCGCAGGGACTCGGTAGTCCTGTGTCGGCTGCGCATCGGCCATACATACCTGACGCACGGCCATCTGTTGCGTCAGGAGGATCCCCCCTTGTGTCGGTGTGGGTCCCGGCTGACGGTCGGCCACATTTTGCTGGAGTGTCCTCGACTGCGCACACTCCGGCAATCTTTTAATCTCCCGAGCACTTTGGCTTTGGTTTTATCTGACGATGCCTCCATGGCTGATGCCGTTTTAAATTTTATCCGTGGTAGTCCGTTTTATGGTTCGATTTAGGGAGGTCCTGCACCTTTCCTTTTCTGTGTCTTTTGTCCTTGTGTCTGTTGCTGTTCTGGTGTGCCGTGAGATGGTTGGCTCTTTCCGTTTTTTCTTCTCGTGGTCAGTCAACCAGTCTCCGGCCGTCTTCCTTTCTTCTGTTTCTTCTGTTTCTTTCTGTCTGGTGTTCCTCTGTCCTGTTCTTGTCTGTAATGTTTGTTGCTCCATTTGTGTTCTTTTAGCGCCTGGGGGGACGTCTCCTCCCCCTTTGGTTTTTACCTGCTCCGTAGATTTTCGGCTCGCCTGATTTTGGAATGGGGGACTGATGACCTTCGCTGTTTAGTCCCCCTTAAACATCCCAACAACCACCACCTTCAGTCTGGAACTGCGCGACCTCTATGGTTGCAGGTTCGAATCCTGCCTCAGGCGTGGATGTGTGTGATGTCCTTAGGTTAGCTAGGTTTAAGTAGTTCTAAGTTTTAGGGGACTGATGACCTCAGATGTTAAGTCCCATAGTACTCAGAGCCATTTTATCTGTTGAAAAAAGAAAATAAAGGGAACAAACAGCATATGAGTCCTATTTTCCTAAGTGAAAGACCATGCTTTGAGGTTTATGTTTCAGAAAAGGAAATTAGAGAGTGTCCCTTTCCATTTATGTGATATTCAGTGTAACGGAGAAACCATGTATTTTCATAAAGTGAACTATATAGATGAAAATATACCTTTTCTTTCCTGTACTGATGGTTATATTCACAGATATGAGGCTTTGTTCTTTCTATACTATAGAGTATAACCACCAAATTTTACAATTTAAATGATAAATAAAGAAATGGTAACTTACTTTCTAAGTGGTAGCAAATGTCATTTTGTACAGCCAGTGTTAAAAAAGACAAAATTTCCAAATGTTGAAGTGCTGTAAAAAAATTAAATAGAAATAAAATGATAAAAATTTGGTATGGTTACTTACTTCTATAGGGAGAACAAATAAGCTGTGTTAAATCAGTGCAACATGCTGTCGTGACTTTCTAAAGTGTCAGTTCTAGCTTTCTGCTCGATAGGCATTTTGTGCCACGGGAAGTTGTAAAAATCTTGACTGCTTGGTGCTCCACAGCTCTCAGATATTTATAATAATAAACAAGATGTTGTGTTACAGTATGTATGAAGTCCGTAGCAAATCCCACTTTTTGATCTGCAGTGGTTTAGCAGAAAATTTTCCGTATACACTTAAAAATGAAAGTTGTGGGAAACGCAGAAAAAAGATTTTATTAGTATTTGTGACAGAAATAAGTTCTTTAATGTTGGCCATTACCATACATTTGATCTTTTAGGTCTTCATTGCAGCTCTCTTCTTCTAGTATGATCCTTCCGGCATTAACTTTTGCCAGCATCTTCATCTGACGTTACACACATCATCAGTCTTTTTCAGTGGAGCAAATTGCATCAAATCCTGGTCTTGTAAGAGTCCCGATTCTTCCAGTGTCAGCATCATCAAACACCAAACAGGCATCATATGAGGAATTTTAGTAACAGTAGCTGAGCAAAATGTTTTTTTAGGGTGTCTCTTCTAAATGAGGTTTTGGGTTCCATCGTGTATGCATTTCTGTAGTAAATCGTAATTAATGACATGGTCAATGGGCTCACAGCCTTCTGTACTCTGCAGGTGTCTTCCCTGATGCGAGGAAGTAATTAAATATTGCAAACAATGACAGAGTTGAGTTGTGTAAAAAAGGGTCAAGTCACTGTGCATTTGTTGATACTAGATGGCTTTTAAACCATTTGTTGTACGAATTACATTCTGACAAATGTAGACAATAGTTCCAACATGCCACAGAACTTTCTAGTTAAAAAAAGAAAAAAAAGACTAATTTATGTACATCCCTCCTTAAGTCTATAAATGTTTCAACATTTTGTGCTATCTCTGGTGATGGCTTTATTATCATCAGTATTATTATTTATTTATTTAATAGTCATGGGTGGCTGGAATTCGAGTGTAGAAAAAGGGAGAGAAGGAAACGTAGTAGGTGAATATGGATTGGGGCTAAGAAATGAAAGAGGAAGCCGCCTGGTAGAATTTTGCACAGAGCACAACTTAATCATAGCTAACACTTGGTTTAAGAATCATGATAGAAGGTTGTATACATGGAAGAACCCTGGAGATACTAAAAGGTATCAGATAGATTATGTGATAGTAAGACAGAGATTTAGGAACCAGGTTTTAAATTGTAAGACATTTCCAGGGGCAGATGTGGACTCTGACCACAATCTATTGGTTATGACCTGTAGATTAAAACTGAAGAAACTGCAAAAATGTGGGAATTTAAGGAGATGGGACCTGGATAAACTGAAAGAACCAGAGGTTGTACAGAGTTTCAGGGAGAGCATAAGGGAACAATTTACAGGAATGGGGTAAAGAAATACAGTAGAAGAAGAATGGGTAGCTCTGAGGGATGAAGTAGTGAAGGCAGCAGAGGATCAAGTAGGTAAAAAGACGAGGGCTAGTAGAAATCCTTGGGTAACAGAAGAAATATTGAATTTAATTGATGAAAGGAGAAAATATAAAAATGCAGTAAATGAAGCAGGCAAAAAGGAGTACAAACGTCTCAAAAATGAGATTGACAGGAAGTGCAAAATGGCTAAAGGTACGTTGTCCAAGACGCGACGCACACTTGCGACTGCGACGGGTCGCTACGTGACGTCAGAAGTTGCCTGCTGGCGCATGCGCAGTTCGAGTTTGTGATGCGACGCGTGACTGTTGCGGCAGCTGCCGCAGCACTGCACCAGTGAGCAGTGTTGCGACGGAAGTCGGACGACACAAAGACGTACGGCTGCCATAAAGATGTCGAGCCAGTCAAGGAAAACTGAAATGAGCCACTCACAGGATGTGATGCTCTGTGAGCTGGTCTCGCAACATCCTTGCCTTTACGATTTGAAGAACCCTAAATATAGAGACACTATGTTCAGAGACAGAATTTGGGAAGAAATTGGTGCACAGTTGAAACTGGCAGGAGAGTGAAATATATAATGTTTTCCCATTAATGCAAATTTTTCAGGCCTGTTATGAAAATCAGTATAATCCATGCAGATGTAGAATTAGAATGATGAAAATTAACTTGGAGGTCAATTTTCGCATTACTCTTTTTTGTGACGATAAAAATTAAAAACGGCAAGTACATTATAAATTGAACAATCTAAAGTACAACGAGAAAGTTACATTTTACAATACCTTCACTTTGAAAGTAAACGGTAGATTGGTGTCTTGATGATACCTTCTAGTTGTGAAAAACCACCAGCAGATTGTTGTACAGCTTTCTGTAATCAATAGATGTTCGTTTTTGAGGAAGGCGTTTCTCAACAGATTGCGCAAACAGTATGCTGCAATAAGTAATTTGTCACATTCACTACAATTCATTGGTAGAAGATGGCGCTCAAAGAACTTGTGCCAAAAGTGCACTACTGTTTTACAAGGCCCTTCTGGTCTGACACAGTTCACAATTGAAATTCGTCTTTTGTAAATCCTGGAGTCATCTTTTGAGTGCAGCTTGGCAGGATTAAATGTTCAGGTCATCCATAACGATGTATGCTGTCAGAATATAAGAATATGGAAGTTCATTTGGATGGGAATAAAGAGTCAGTCGGCTATGAAAGTTGCCTTAGCTTGATCCAAAAGTTTCTGCATGGGAGAAACTGACAAGTATAATTTGGGGAAATTTTGTGAACAAGCACGGACATTATTTCTTCCACATTTCTGCCTGTGTATACTGTAGACGTTCAGAATGAAAATTCTAGAGATGTTTAAGGTGTAACCCTATCTTGTTGTCAAGAACTTGAAACAATGCAATGACGCTAGCGTGCGCTTATTGTTAATAAACTTATCTTTCATTGAAATTTTAGGTGAAATGTGCAAAAACAGATGGAGGAATGTTCGGGACTCGTATCAGAGAAATAAACGAGAAAGAAAGCTTGGAACAGGTTCAGATGCCTCAGCAAAACCAAGAAAATGGGTTCTGCTTGATCACTTGGCTTTAAGAAACCTACATTTCGTGGCATTTTAAATGAAATTGTCAAGAGCATATGGAGAAATATTAGTAACTCATACCGGAGAAGTATATGACATAAAATGGTTTCATTAGGTCCAAATGTGTCAGCAAAACAAAACAAATGCATTCTCTATCGTGTGATGACCACACGATTCTCGTTGCGCGTCGACAGAACTGGCGGCTAGTCGCGACGCTCCCGGAGATATATGAGCCCAAATCTCGGAAACGGAGATCGATATCATTCTGATCTCAACTTTAAAAATAATTTTGATATGTTAGCTTCTTTTCATCGGCAACGATGTATGACCTAACTTGAACCATACGTAAAGTAGCCAGCGACCACATTTTTCACTGTACACAATTCAAATTTTATGCAGTAGGTTACTTGTAAATTAAGTATCGGAATAACTGTGACGAATATCGGAAAAATAGACACCTCATTATCAAGCTGTGATGTGAAACTGTAAGATACGCAAACATCAATTTTTTGTGCCTTTTACATTCCTAACAATTGATAGAGAAGTAATACACAGTGAAAAAAACACGCAAAACCGGAAGAGATACTTTTCAATTTTTTAAAGTAAAAGGAGAATCTGTATCGAAAAACTAACTCTGGGAGCCGATGTAATTTTGTAGCATTAACATACAGCAAGAAAATCGGAATTCTTATTTTTCTTATGTATTTGAATCCGCCGCCGCCGACTGGAGCTTGGGAAACAGCGACGACTCCTGTCGTGTTGCAGCCGTGTCGCCGTCTGCCAGGGTGGGAAAAGAGGAGGGGGCAGCTTCGCAGTCGCAGCCAACTGTCGCGTCTTGCACAACGTAACTTAAGCAGGGATGGCTAGAGGACAATGTAAGGATGTAGAGGCTTATCTCACTAGGGGTAAGATAGATACTGCCTACAGGAAAATTAAAGAGACCTTTGGAGATAAGAGAACCACTTGTATGAATATCAAGAGCTCAGATGGAAACCCAGTTCTAAGCAAAGAAGGGAAAGCAGAATGGTGGAAGGAGTATATAGAGGGTCTATACAAGGGCGATGCACTTGAGGACAATATTATGGAAATGGAAGAGGATGTAGATGAAGATGAAATGGGAGATACGATACGGCGTGAAGAGTTTGATAGAGCACTGAAAGACCTGAGTCGAAACAAGGCCCCCGGAGTAGACAACATTCCATTAGAACTACTGACGACATTGGGAGAGCCAGTCCTGACAAAACTCTACCATCTGGTGAGCAAGATGTATGAAACAGGCAAAATACCCTCAGACTTCAAGAAGAATATAATAATTCCAATCCCAAAGAAAGCAGGTGTTGACAGATGTGAAAATTACTGAACAATCAGTTTAATAAGCCACAGCTGCAAAATACTAACAAGAATTCTTTACAGACAAATGGAAAAACTAGTAGAAGCCGACCTCTGGGAAGATCAGTTTGGATTCCATAGAAATACTTGAACACGTGTGGCAATACTGACCTTATGACTTATCTTAGAAGAAAGATTAAGGAAAGGGAAACCTACGTTCCTAGCATTTGTAGACTTAAAGAAAGCTTTTGACAATGTTGACTGGAATACTCTCTTTCAAATTCTAAAGGTGGCAGGGGTAAAATACAGGGAGCGAAAGGCTATTTACAATTTGTACAGAATCCAGATGGCAGTTATAAGAGTCGAGGGACATGAAAGGGAAGCAGTGGTTGGGAAGGGAGTAAGACAGAGCTGTAGCCTCTCCCCGATGTTATTCAATCTGTATATTGAGCAAGCGGTAAAGGAAACAAAAGAAAAATTCGGAGTAGGTATTAAAATCCATGGAGAAGAAATAAAAACTTTGAGGTTCGCCGTTGACATTGTAATTCTGTCAGAGACAGCAAAGGACTTGGAAGAGCAGTTGAACGGAATGGATGGTGTCTTGAAGGAAGGATATAAGATGAACATCAACAAAAGCAAAACGAGGATAATGGAATGTAGTCAAATTAAGTCGGGTGATGTTGAGGGTATTAGATTAGGAAATGAGACACTTAAAGTAGTAAAGGAGTTTTGCTATTTGGGGAGCAAAATAACTGATGAAGGTCGAAGTAGAGAGGATATAAAATGTAGACTGGCAATGGCAAGGAAAGCGTTTCTGAAGAAGAGAAATTTGTTAACATCGAGTATAGATTTAATTGTCAGGAAGTCATTTCTGAAAGTATTTGTATGGAGTGTAGCCATGTATGGAAGTGAAACATGGACGGTAAATAGTTTGGACAAGAAGAGAATAGAAGCTTTCGAAATGTGGTGCTACAGAAGAATGCTGAAGATTAGATGGGTAGATCACATAACTAATGAGGAAGTATTGAATAGGATTGGGGAGAAGAGAAGTTTGTGGCACAACTTGACCAGAAGAAGGGATTGGTTGGTAGGACATGTTCTGAGGCATCAAGGGATCACCAATTTAGTATTGGAGGGCAGCATGGAGGGTAGAAATCGTAGGGGGAGTCCAAGAGATGAATACACTAAGCAGATTCAGAAGGGTGTAGGTTGCAGTAGGTACTGGGAGATGAAGAAGCTTGCACAGGATAGAGTAGCATGGAGAGCTGCATCAAACCAGTCTTAGGACTGAAGACCACAACAACAACAACAACAACATTATTATTATTATTATTATTATGCCTCGCGTAAGTTATTTAATGCCAACAGTGTCATATGTAACAGACTGTGACCAACTTGTCACAGTTGCTGGAGTTGAAACACTATTTACCATAGTACAAGACCTTATGTGAGTTGTAATAAAGTCCCAGCCTAGAGGCAATATATATCTATTGAAGAGACACGGTCTAAACTACTGCTTCAACCCTTTGAGAAAATGAGGGTCGGAAAATACTGTGATTCAGGAGGCGAGTAGTTCATTCTCATTGAGTAATTATCTTTCATGTAAACCTTTTGAAATATTGAAGATACCATTTTTTGGTGTTGCAGACTAACAATGGATCCAAGTTTTGGTGCTGGAGTGTCATTACCAACATTTGGAAGTTTGGATACATTCTCAGATGTAGGACCACAACATGACTTGGATTCTGGATACCCAGTGAGTGAAGGGTTAGATGATACATACAGGCCAACTCTTGACTGTAAGTAGTTTTCACATTTTCATGGATTAATGAATGCATAAAAGCCTGTTCATTACCTTTGTGATTTCTTCAATTTTCTTAATGGGGTAGAACATTTCAAACGGTACAGTGTATGGAATGTCCTACAAGCATATGGATTTCACCTTGTACAGCTTTTCCAGTTAAATACCAGTCTCACTTTAATGTTTTCAGCTGGATCCTGATAATCATATTATTTCCCATATAAAAAGTCTCCCACAGTCTGGCAATAGGGTCCTGATTTAGGAACCAATTATCAGGTCAATCTCTTGTTATTTGTTAGGAAAACATACACTGGTAATAATCAGTTGCAGTTATTTATAGAAAACAATATAAACTGTTGAAGCATATCTGCAGAGAATAGGTTTACATTGATTTTGTGATTAAATTTTGCTTTGCAGTAAATTGCAGAGGTTACTTTACATCCAAAATGGATCTTCTGGTAAAGGCTTCGTAGAAAGAAAGAATATTTGACCCTCAATGAAAAATATTTTTAGTTCAAATACGGTAAGAAAATGAGTCACTCTCACTTCAGTTTGTCATTCCTTCAGTGTAAGAGCCAACTAATGAGTTCTAGGTGAAGGCGGTGTGGTGTAATGTAAAATCATTCATAAGAATGCAGTTACTTATTTAAGGACTGCACCGTCACAGGTTCACTTACCGTGAAGTAAAAGATACTAAATGTAACAACAGAGGCAGCTGTCAAAGTGGATTAGACTGGTGGGTTTGATGTGAACAGAGACCACCATCAAAAGTAGTGCGATCTGGAGTAATATTGTAGATTTACTGAGAATAGGCAAAATGAACTAAGTAGGAATCTGAAAACCGATCATAAACAGCAGAGGGAGGGAGTGGGGGGGGGGGCAACAAATAGGAGTGAATAAGTATATGAGAACAATTACATCTGAGAGCAAGTGAACAAAACAGTATAAGAAATAAATCTGCAGTTGTGTTTTAAAGAAGACTGTTCCCAAGAAAATGTGAGGTACACAAGATAACAACTGAAGACTGCTTGCTGACAAAGAAGAGACAAATGCCCATGAGCAAGGTTGTGCAATTTTAAGACACCGGTCTCACATTCACGAGCAAGACCTTTCAAATTCCTGTCCCACTATCCAGATTTAGAGTTTTCATTGTATCCTTAAGTCATTTCAGATGAATGCTCGTATGGTTTTTTACAAGGATGTGCCCTATTTCTACCCCATTTTTCTCCAGTCTGAGCTTAAACTCCATCGTCAGTGGCCTCAAAGTCAGTGGGATATTGAACCCCAGTGTTGCTTCCTCTGACAGGTTTACATAAGTGGAAAATTCAAGTCTGGCCTCAGTGTCCGGAGATAGTGGTCATTGTGTGCGAGTTGTGGTTGTGTGAACGTGTGTGTTCTCTACTTCAGAAGAAGGCCTTTTGGCCGGAAGCTCAAATGTATAGCAGTCTTCTTGTTGTGCTTGTCTGCAGCTCAACATCTCTATATGGTCAGTAGCGATGTACCCTTTTTGTAATGTTGTTATTTCATCCCGAATTTTCCATTGCGGGACAATACAAAATACTGATAAAGAAACAAAATGTTGTCAGCCTGTTGGTCCTATTTAGGTACATATTTTCAATATGTCTTAACTGGTAATGAATGATTTTGCACAATTTATTTGTGAAGTACACTGTTTTGACCATATTGCTCTTTCCCATGAATATTTACCATGGCTATGTGCAATAAATGTAGAGATTATCAATCCAGTATAGTATCTCAGTCATTGCAAACACAGAAGAAATACTAATTTTCAACAAATTAAAATCATCCTGTACTTAAACACGACACTGCCCTGTTTTCTAAATCGTTTTCTGTATCAAGAACCTGACTTTGGAACAGTCTTCTTCAAAATATTAGAGAAATTAAAATCCTTTCGAACTTCAGAAGATAGATAATGGCCCACCTCTTCCAAATTCTCCTCTGCAGCTCACTCTTGATTCAGCCTTTCCTCCCCCATATTTCCCTCCCCTAGTCTACAGAGTTTTCTATCGAAAGTCTCTTCTTTCGAAACAGCCATTGTCAATTTCATTTCACTCTTCTCCTCTCTCTTCCATTTCTTTCAGTACCAAACAAGGCTTCAAAAGTGCATAAATGATCAGTATCATTCTTAGTGCCTCCATTAATTATTATTATCATAATTGCCAACTATTATTTTTTATTAATAATGGATATAATTTTCTGATCGTTATGTAAATTTTTTGTGTGTTAATTCCTCGGCAGTTGTAAGAGAGGGCTCCTAAGGCCTTAATCTGATGAGGCTAAATAAGCAGTAAATAAATAAATAATCTGCTTATCCTTCAACATTGTCACAGACCATGACCATGTCATATATTAAATGTGCAAGAATTAAAGCCAGCCTCTCTATTTTATTTTCATTTGTGTTTTAGCACCAGCATTTGAAGAAGAGATGCCTCTGCCTGAGGCACAGCAGCGTTCTACAACATATGAAGAACTACGTAGGAAGAACAGAGAAGAATATGAGCAAAAGAAAACAAAACCATACAGGTATAGCAAGAGATGTTTCAAGAGTTTTGTGCACAAAAACCACTTTAAGAACATGGATTAAAATGTTTCGCGCTATGTATTGGATGATGAAGCATCAATGTGTTAACCCCCATTTCATAAAGATTGGCTTTCAGTTCAGTTCTTTTTCCTTTATCTTACTTACAATAAGAGGTAACAAAGAGTATAATATTCTCAAGAAACAAATTCACCGTTTTTGCCGCCACCTCTCTCTATTGGCAACCCACCATTTTCTTCGGTTTTAGTTGATAATTGAAAGTACAATAGTCACTAATCACTGTTGAATCCATTTCATGTTGTACTTGCTATTACATGTCATGTTAAGGTTTCTTTCATTTTATATTTGTAAATGGAGCATGACAAAAATTGCCACTTTAAATGCCTCTGTGCACACTCTTACTAGTCTAATTTTGGGAACAGTTCATAGGGGACTCTAGTGTATTCTCAGATTCTTCACTTAGTATTAGTCCATGGAGATTTGTCAGTAGGTTTTCACAGGATGTTTCAGAATAAAATTCAGTTGTCAGTTGCAAATCCATTTATATTTTACTTTACTGGTTTCGAAAAATTAATTTGTCATATTCAGAAGCCTACAAAATAAGGAAAGTTATAAAACTTCAAACCTTGGCTAAACATATATGCTAAGTACAAAAAAAGTGCGTTACAGAAACTTACTTAGTATTGATTTAGCAGATATCAGTATCTTCTTTGTAGAAGTGTGATGCCATGATATGTCCAAAAATGTGTGTATTATATTTGATTATATTAAACACAAATTGACAAATAGATGATTTACAGAACTAAATCATCTATGTACATGTCAGTGTGTTGTGCCAGCAGCAAGGAACATTTTATAAAAGCTTGTAAAAAGTATAATTAAGGTATACAAGGAAATTTTATATAATACTTGCGGAAAAACATAGCACATAGTTCTTATATATAAAGGGAATGGGCTAATTTTCACATTTTATGAGAGATGCTGTGCATTCAAAATAGTGTCTCTTTTTAATACAATTTGATCATTCAACAGAGCTTGTGAATTGAGGTGGGAATGTTTATATATTTCAAATTCTTCTAAAGAGTTCATTTTGTAGCCCATGTGCACTATATGCAAAATTTCCATGTTGTGCAAGGATGGAGGAGGAAGAAGAAGCTGTTTTTAGATTTTGAGTTATCCTACAAAAATGGACTTACATGAATTCTCACTTTCTTTATTGAGCAAGTGATTCAGTTACTGTGAATTATCAATCTGTTTTTAAATCACATACACACATATTTGGACGTATCATGGCATTGTGCCTCTGTGAAGAAGATACTGACATCTACTAAACAAATACTAAGTAAGTTTCTGTAATACACTTCTTATATTTTACATAAATGTATAGCCAAGGTCTGAAAATTTATAATATCCCTAACTTTTTAGTCTTCCGAAGATAACAAATTAATTTCTCAAAACCAGTAAAGTGAAATAAAAATATATTTGCAACTGATAACTGAATTTTATTCTGAAAGATATACTACAGTTGCTGAAAAATAACAGCTATGAATAAAGTACTTTCACAGGATGGTAGGATCTGCCTTAAAGCATCTGCCAGTTCAGTTTCTTTCTACTTTTCAGTGAAATGCTTCTGTGAGTCAAACAAATCTTTGAACATTTGTGTTACTTTTCTTTGCACATGTTCAGTATTCATTGTAAGTCCTATTTAAGATGGGTCCCACTCACTTCAGTGATGTGTTGCACAAATTACATGTAAGCATTTTCATTTATAGATGCCATATATTTTCCCGTTACCCTACAAATTAATAAAGTATGCTACCTCCAAATTGAGCCTATGTGGTAATTCCATTTCATATATGTTCAAAATGTTACTCCCATTTATACCTATAAGTTAATTGGTTTTAGTTGTAACTCTTTGATACTATAGTCATAGAATACTATGGTTTTGTATTTTGTGAAGTGCATAGTTTTAGACTTGTGAGTATTTGAAGCAAGTTAGCCATATCTGCAGCTTTTTGGTACCTTATCAAGATCTCAGCGAATGTTTGTGTGGTTTTGTTTTTTATCCCCCCCCCCCCCTTCTCTCTCTTTTTTAGACAACTGCTTCACCTGGAGACAAAATATAATCTAAGGATACTTTTGATATTGTCTGTCAGGTCACTTAGACATAAATGAGCAATAAGGGTCCTAAAACACTTCCATGTGTCACAATTACAGTTTTTTCTATATCTTTTGTTTATCTGTAGCCAAGATAACATGCCCTTTCTACCTAGAAATCGTTGACCCAGTCACAAATGTCTTTCAATACCCCTTTTGATCATTCTTTCATTAATAAGCTTTGATCTGATGTGGAGTCAAATGCCTTTTGGAAGCCATATGTATGGTAACATGCTTGGATGGCTCTTAATTCTAGTTAGCGTGCCATTCTCCATAGACTTGTTTGTGAATGAAGAACTGATGACCTTGTAGTTTTGTTCCTCAGTCCCCATTTAACAAACTGTCATAAAAAGAATAGTCCCTTGTTTTTTTTTCTTACCACATAAACACTGTGTAATTTGTTGATTTTATTTCAGAGGTATAGCGGGTACTGATGAAGTGCCTACCGTAATTCGTCAACAAACACCATTGGAGGAACAGGCACCTAAAAGACCTACACCACCACCTTCTTGGAACAAACCAAAAAACAAATATGGAGATGTGTGGGAAGAATAACATGTAGGTTGTTAATTTTTTGAAGAATGTTATTACGTGTGTTACTGCTGAGCTATTCTGCACAAAACCATTTTACATTGTAAGTATTGGTAGAGAATATTCCAAGTCTCCTTGAATACACAGTATTAGTTTAAGTTGAATCTAAATGTTAATTCTCTGTTTATGAGTTCTCCCTCGTGTGTGTGTGTGTGTGTGTGTGTGTGTGTGTGGAGGGGAGATCTGTAGAGGATCATCAAAGAACAAGTTATTACTTTAACTACTAGCATTTGGATTGATATTTCATACATCTGACGAAGCAGTCATTCGAAGATCCATCGGGGATTAATATCACGTACTTGTTATTCACAGGTGTTGCTGGTTTATTTAGAGATGTTGAATGCTAATAGTACATATGATGCAGGCTCTTGTTCAGTCCAAGTGAAGTGACAAATTAGAGACCTTATGTAATGCCCTCTGCCTCCTGATGGAAACACAGATGTGTTTTGAGAGAGAGACTATTACCATGCTGCTATGGTGCTTGGAGATCATAACAAAATTGGTGTTACTACTTATGTACGGTTGCTCAGTTATTTTTTCATGTAAGAGAACATTTTAATCACACCTGGCCTCTGCATTTGCACAGCTGCCATTAAAATGATGTTACTGTCTGGTGTTTCATCTTATGGGAGCATATGATTGTTGCATGAAGTGAGTGGCTGAATAAAAGGAATTTCAAAGTGCTGATTTCTTCAATCAATGTGGTTGTAAGGAAGTATTCCTGTAAAGTAGTAGTTACTGGTTAGCAGCTTACTGTTTGTTTCGTTTGAGAAATGATAGCTGGTCTGAAAATGTTTCTGTAGGTCAGCTATTTATGGCTAGCACCTTTAAACTTACAATGATGCGCAGTGTTTTCTGACAAGTGCCAAAGTCTAATACCTGCCTGGCACATGCATGTAACCTTCAATAGGGTTCAACGTAGCATTTATTTTATCAGATCTTATTTCGTAACTGTCGCTAAGAAAATTAGAAACTAGGTACCTAAAAATGTAACATCTATGTTTGATCAAATTAGCATCCAGATTTTGGAAACACATAGAAAGTTCAAAGAATTTATCTCTATTACCAAAGTGTATTACAATTAATAGTTGTTAGTTGATTCATTAACTACTATTGTTCCTTCAGTAACTTTGAAGAAAGAAACAAAATTGACGCTTGACAACTGAAAAATAATGTTATAATGAGGTAAAATCCATCATCATGTTTGATAGTGTCCACAATAAACTCAGACAAAGTGTGTCAGTTATATCATTCTAAGTTCAAATAGCAGTCAAGATACTTATCAGATGATTTTTATTATTCTGTTTTAGCTGCATTTCAACAAGTCTTGAAAAGACAATAGCCACTGGAACTGCATGTCACATTATACCCAAAAATAGAAAAAAATCTCGGCTTTTGTTTCTCTTACCACTATTACTTAAAATCACATTCATTGGCTCAGATATCGAAGATAAAGGCTCAAACCTTGTTTGGATTTTAGTCTTATTTATTTATTTATTGTATGACGATACAGGGCTTGGCTCAAATACACAATTTTAAGAGTATACTGTGTAAGAAATGACAAGCAATATATAGGTACAGAATCAAATGTCCAAAGTATTATGCTAAATTATGTACACATTACACAAGTTCTTAGACTTCTAAGTCCAATCTGTTGATCCAGTTGAGCCCTTCAGTTGATGCATGGTGGATGTCATTTATTGATCCCCTGAAGGCTCGTTTTGGGCAGTCACCAACAATGTGATATATTGTGGCTACGAAGGCTTTCCCGGCGTAATAATTGATAATATTCTTCTCGGGTATGCAGCCGGATCATAACGTCTTCATGACACAATATTTCCGCAGTCCAACTGGCCGCCATCATCAGGTGAGAGTGCTGGAGCACGATCTCGCTAGAACTGACTTCCTAGCGTAAGCTGCGGCCCCTATATAGGCCGCAGAAGACCCACAACGCGTGCGCGAGAAGGTGCCGTAACTGCCCTCTAGCGCAGTAAACATACCGTGCCGCCAGTGGTGGAAATAGGCGAAATCAAGATATCGCTGTCAAAAATTAAATTTTTTTTTTTAAATTTTTATTCCGATGATCGAAACAAAGACCGTTGTTTTTTGATGTCAGATAACACCGGGTCCCAAGTCTTACTTAAAAGAGGATTTTGAGGACATGGCACTGAAGACGGCGTCCTTAAAACCAACTTGTTTCTGGAGGTACGTTGACGATACGTTTATGGTGTGGCCTCGTGGGAGAGAAGCTCTTGACCGCCTCCTAGATCATTTTAATTCCCTGCATCCTAGCATCAAGTTTACCATGGAGGTGGAAAGTGATGGAAAGCTTCTGTTTCTGGATGTTGTGGTGTACAGAAAGGATGATGGGACACTGGGACACAGTGTTTATCGAAAGCCTACACACAGGGACCATTACCTGCATGCTTCTAGCTGTCATCCATCGTTCCAGCGTACGGAGGTCCTGCGGACATTGGCGAGAAGAGCTTATGCCATTTCAGATGGAGAAAGCTTGACACAAGAATTGGACCATCTTAAGTTTGTGTTCAAGCAGAATGGCTATACAGATAAACAGATCCGTCGTGCTTTCCAGTTTGGACCTTCGCCTGAACCACCAGAAGATACCTGCAAATCGGTGGCTTTTCTGCCTTTTGCTGGGAGCATTTCCTCGAAGATAGGAAGAATTCTGAAAAGATACCATATCAAAAGTAATTTTCATCCGCCAGCCAAGATTAGAGCGCTCCTTGGCTCTGTAAAGGATGACTTGGGTTTGAGGAAGCCCGGTGTGTACAAGATCCCTTGCCACTGTGGGAAGGCTTATATTGGGCAGACAATCCGGACCATTCAGGACCGATGTGTTGAGCATCAGCGGCACGCACAGCTGCTTCAGCCTGAGAAATCTGCAGTGGCGGAGCACTGTCTCACCGAGGGACACAGAATGCTCTATGACAAGACACAAATGGTTGCCCCTGCATTGGGACTGTGTTTTAAAAGAATCCATAGAGATTCGTTTATCTGACAATCTTATTAATAGAGACAAGGGCTATCTTTTAAGTAAGACTTGGGACCCGGTGTTGTCTGACATAAAAAGACAACGGTCTGTGTTTCGATCGTCGGCATAAAATTTTTTTTTAATTTTTGACAGCGATATCTCGATTTCACCTATTTCCACCACTGGCAGCGCGGTATGATTACTGCGCTAGAGGGCAGTTACGGCACCTTCTCGCGCACGTGTTGTGGGTCTTCTGCGGCCTATATAGGGACCGCAGCTTGCGCTAGGAAGTCAGTTCCGGCGAGATCATGCACCAGCACTCTCACCTGAAGATGGCGGCCAGGTGGACCGCGGAAATATTGTGTCATGAAGACATTATGATCCGGCTGCATACCCGAGAAGAATATTATCAATGTGATATATTGTTTGCAGGGCAGCTCCACTGTCGCAATCTGGAGATGTTGCCCAGCCCCATTTGTGCTTTAGATATCTGCAGTTCCCTTGTCCTGTTCAGATGCGGTTGATGGTTCTCCACTGGCATCTGGGGAGTGTGAAACCTGGAACTAGCATGAAAGGCTTTTCAACCAGATGACCGTTGAACACTGACGATTCTTCCCACTGACTTCTCCATACTTCATTGATGTTAAAGTCGGAGGCTTCAAGATGTTGTGCAGTTTGCCAAGGTGGCTTTCTTGACTTCAGGCGCTGTTGTTCTGCTATTAATATATCGCTGTGTAGGGGTAGCTGGGGGTTCTCCTGAATGTTTCTCCAGATCTTCAGGAGAGCATCTGATCTGTGTAGAGCTGGAGGTTGAATTTTACTTAAAACTGGTAGCCATGCAGTTTGAGTGCTATGTATGCAGCCTGTGATAAGTCGCATTGTCTGGTTGAGTTGCACATTTATCTTGCTACAGTGAGCACTGTTCACCCAAGTTGGACAACAGTATTCAGCGACAGAGTATGATAGTGCCAAAGCAGTTGATCTTAGGGTTTGTGCGCTACAACACCGGAGGTACCAGCAAGCTTCTGAATGATATTATTATGGGTCTTCACTTTTGCGGCCACATTGGAGAGATGTTGTCGGGAAGTTAGAGACTTATCGAGTGTTATTCCGAGGTACTTCGGTGTGCTGCAGTACTTCAGGGTTTGTCCTCGGAGTTAAACTTCTGGTTCATAGTCAGAGAGTGTGATCCGTAGGTGGAATGCTGAAGTAACAGTTTTCTGAGGGTTTAGAAAACTGCTAGAGTCTTTGCTTCACAATTGAGTAAATTTGCTTTCTGCAGAATTAGCTGCTTTGTCATCATGTCTTCGAATGCAGCTTGTTGTAATGTAGCTATTGCATGAAGTGATTTTTGTATGGCTGTAGAATCTTTTCTTTCATATTTGATTCCAAAATTTAGTTCTTCAGAGCTGTTCCAGAAAACAAGTACTGTTTGCACATACTTCCCACGCTACTGAGTGCACGATGGTTGCTCATGCACAATTACAGTTCATCGAGAACAAAGTAGCCTAGCCATTTTGTTTCATTATGTTAACATCTGAAACCATTATTTGTCAGTAGTCACGTTCAAAACTATTGATTTATCTGCCAGCATAAAATTTATCATGAGATAAGTGAAACTTACCAAGAGAATGTGATGAGTGAAGGTGTGGTGTGAAAGTGGACTAAGGTGTTTAATGAAGGAAGGAAAAATGTCCACAATGAGGAGTGCATCTACTGTCTTTGAACATTGAAGAATTGGTGTGCTGCATTGATGAATAGATGAATAACAATTTATGATGTGTCAATCTACTTTCAAAACACTTCACGATCTTTATTATATGCAATTGTAACTGAACATATGCACTAAAAAAAGATTGGGCACATGGTGGCCACTGACAGTAAAAAAGGGAAATCCAGGGACCAGCCTTTTGTGTTTTTTTGCAGGGTTATGGGACAGAAGAAAATGTATTTTGAAAAGGATTGCCAGAGGCAGAGACATGGATTTGTTACAAGACACCCAGAAGAAAATGACAGTCACTGGAATGGCTCCCTGAAACCAAGAAAGCAATGCCACCTCTTTCTTTAAGGAAAATAAAGTGCATCATGTATTGGGAATGTGAGATTGGGGTGTATTTTTCATTCTTTTCCTGTTGGTGTTTATTTTGTAAGATTTGTGGTGGGTCTTATACCAGCACTAACGCCTACCCCAATACACCACCAGATGAAGGTAGTATTACCTTTATCCCCTCTCCTTTTTGGTGGTCCGGATCCTTCCGTGCCACCTCCCTGTCGATACAACTGCGCTGAAGATAACTGGAATGCTACCGCAAGTTCTCTCTATTGTGCTGCTAAATAAATAGCCACATTTCTCATAAACAGGGGTATATTTTGCCCAGCATTTTCATTATTACTTTCTTCTATGCAACTAACAATTGCTATGGTAATATCACACTCTTGAGTACATCCATCTTTGCGGCCGCTTCTTTATTACATCAAATTCTGCACAGAAATTAGAGTCATCTTAGATTTAAAAATCTAGTCACTTGCCGTGCTTCATTTCTGACTGTATCGCTGTTAGGCATAAGAATAATACGAATATAAACATGACACGATACGTATATTCTTCCGCGTTTGCTGTTGTCTCACTCTAGTTTCGTAGTTTATTAGGCAGACAGGATTTAAATGAGAGAGCAGCAAACACGAAAGAATACGTGGCAAAATGTTTATATCCGTATTATTCTTATGGTGAAGAGAATACTGTATGTGATTCAAATTTCATCAGGTTCCTATTAGCAACCATCTCTTCTCACAGATAGGAAAAAATTCAGAACGTAGAGTTGGCCATATTGACAAACATCCCAAACAGTCTTGCCAGTCAGAATTTCGTAGTACACTGAAATTGTGCTACATTCGAAGATGAACAATACGGAATTTGTATTTACTTCGTTGGATAATGTATGAAAATGCAGTGGTCGAAACTCGCGGCGGAGAAAAAAACTCGTCTTCCACTTTTTTTAAAATTTATTTACTGACGCAGAGGTTTTGGCGCCAGTATTTATCTTTGTGCCTACAGAGCATGCGTGCGTAGCGCTACATATATTCGATGGCAGAAGTTAGTTGTGGCGGCACGTACCAACATTTTTCATAACTTCCGCTTGCTTTGCACTCGATTCTAAGCCGCAGGCGGTTTTTTGGGTTACGAAAACCGGAAAAAAAGTGCGGCTTAGATTCGAGTAAATACGGTACATGCACACTGTAGGAACTGAGAGAAAAAACCAGAAAAACAACTACCACTCTTCAATTGTTCATTAAGCCAATGATGGTGCGTCATTTACTCCAAGGCTTTCGGGTTCAGGCACTTGTTGCATCATGGCACAAATGACTCCCAAATGACCAGTGGTTGTAATACCATTTCTACTGGTCCCCTTCTTGCAGGCTTCACCACTACACCACATTCACTGCATAGAAGAAAGGAAAGCACATAGTTTCCCTTTCCCACTACATTTATCCTTATTCAGTTTACTCACGAGCATCTCTTGTCGACAGCTTTCCAGTGGTGTGTTGGGATGTTTACAAATATCCCAAAACAGTACAAGACATAGAAGAATTTACATTGCATAATACAGAACAAAAGGTTTGATTACTGATTTGTGGTGCTGTTTTCATGCATGACAATGTGTGGTCACATACTGCACATGTAACAACTATTGTACTTGTAAGAATATTATGAGAAGGAAGGTTGCCACTCACCATATAGCAGAGATGCCAAGTTGCAGATAGGCACAACAAATATTCTCACACTTACAGCTTTTGGCCATTATGGCCTTTGTCAGCAACAGCAACAACAAAACACACACACACACACACACACACACACACACACACACACACACACACGTGAACGCGAATGCAAATTCAACTTACACGTATGAGTGCAATCTCAGGCTGTACTTCATTCATTTTACTGGGAACATTTCTGTCACCCTCCTTACAGTGTGGACCTAGTTGCATCCGACTTCCATTTGTTTCAAACAATCCAGTTGGAAGAACATCCACAACTGAGCATGAGCATTATAGCAGAGGTTGAAAATACCACTTCAGTTGTAAGTTACTTTATTATCACACAACCGGTTTTGGACTGTTATAAGCCTATCCTCAGGTGTTGTACTGGAAATAGCAAAAGACAGGAGATAATTTTCACATGCCGCAACACACACACAAAACAAAACACATTTTTTTTCCTAAAAAGTTTTAAAAACTTTTAAAAAACATTTCGAAACCGCCAGTTGGGCTAGGTGCTGTGAAACCAATATCAATGTGCAGGTGGCACCAGACAGTACTAGGGAATATATACTAATGATATCATGACACGCTGTGCTGCGGTCCCCGACCACTGCGTTTACCAGGCGCAGTGTGCTGCCTATGAGCGCAGAACAGGGAGTAGCGGATGCGAACGAGGAGGCAAATTGGTAAACCAGAGTGGCAAAAGTGCTCCCATCATTGACAGAGAGAACAACGCAGGACCACTAGCCCGGCCGTTCACAATTTGAATTTATTGGTTTACATTTAAAATGAAGGAAAAAACAAAAATAAATATATAGAAGACACACGATATAATGCTTTATACATAGTAAAGAAGCGTATTGAACAGATCGGTCCAGAACTGTGGTAAAACACAGTTTTTTGTTTTTTGTATGTGTTGCAACATGTGAAAATTATTTCCCGTCTTTTGCTATTTCCAGTACGACACCTGAGGATGTGCTTATAACAGTCCAAAACCAGTCACATGAAAATAAAGTAACTTGCAACTGAAGTGGCATTTTCAACCTCTGTTCCATTTGTTTTCTCATCTCAGGAAATTTTTTGCTGGCCAGCCTTTGTTAGTGATGGAGATCAAGGTAAACATCCAAAACTGGTTCCAGTCACAGGTGGCCAAATGCCGTGAAGCGGGTATGTTGCAGTTAGTGCCAGGATGTAATGCCTTAATTTTCAATGTGAATATGTTGAAAAGTAGTTTAAAATCTGTAGGTTTTTTTGTAATAAAATACAAATGAAAACAAACTGCTGATATTTGTTAGTTACATTCTAGATCAGCTTTGCAGTTTTACCAAGTTTTGGATATAGTTTAAGTGTAATGTCTGATAGTTGGAGACCTTGAGGAAAATTAAATTTCCACCAGCTGACTACCATAATCTTTCACAAAAACCATGTGGGTGTAAATTCTGTTCACATCGTCACATCCCAACACAGGTTCTATCACTGGTTTTGGATGAAAGTGTGACCTTTATGGCGTAATCACGATGTCACTACAGTGTGGTCTGAGATCTGCTAAGTTAACTTTAACAGAGTGAGAGGGAGGAGATCTCCTCGGATGCTTACACCGAAACCTCCAGACGTTGAGACTCTCAGATCGGTGTCAAATGTTGTATGTCAGTAGACTATCAACCGAAACACCAATTTAGTTTGTGCTGTATGCTGTCATGTAGTAGAAGGTCCGTAAATGGTAATTAAAAGTAACAACGGAACTATGGAGCACAGGAAAAGCATATCTCTGAGTCTTTTTTGTAGATTTCTAATGGGTGAGTTTGTAGAGCATGTGGTTGTCATACCAAGGGTCCCATGTTCAATCCCCACTGATGATAATTTTTTTAATCTGATAATGCGTGAAACTGTTGTATAGAAGAACATTTTCCTAACTTGTAAAAGGACTTTGTGGAGTTCGTTGCAACTTTCTTGTGACAGTCTGTTTTCACTTTGTTAGTTGAAAATAGCAAACATATAGAGTAAATTTGTGTAGATAGGTGTGGTGTTCTGTTGCACATGTCCATCAGAACTCCACACCTATCTATACAAATGTACGGTCTGCTATTTTCAACTAATGAAGTGAAAGCAGACTGCTAAAAGAACATTGCTGCCACCTCCGAAAAGTCCGTTTACAAGTCTTGGCCCTCACACTGACTATTTTCAGGTACTCTTGTGAAACTTTTTTCCTTAGAGATGTCACCTCCCCCCACCCTCATGCCCTGTTCACCGTTCCCCAACTCTTCCAAAGGTCTTCATAAAGATTCTTCCAGAAGATTCTCGAACATTCCTACTGGTGCTTGAGGGTGCTGTTTTTGCATAGCCATTAAGGCATCACTGCTTCTCAGCATGGTGTGAGCAAGTGTGATTCCATTTGGAGTGCTGGCCCGCTCTCTGATGTCCATGTGACATCATGCCTTGTGTGTTGTTCTTACTAAAATTTGTCTCCTTTCCTCACAGCTATGTGACTACTTGTATTAATAAAATTTTATAACTGTGACAACATCCTTGTTTTAAGCTTTGTATGAAACTTTTAGCAGAGTTAATAGTCTGTATTTATGGCATTTAAAACAGATGCTTACAGTATCTAAAGCAACTTTCCAAATAGAACAGTTAGTAATTACAGGTAATGGAAAGAAAGTTTTACCTTCTTTATATTTCCATTTCTTGATTACAACAATTGAGTATTCTTTTATTTACATTTTTTGTGTTCAGTAATGCTGACTTCACAATGATTACTTCATTTGAGTAAGACGTAGTTCTTGTGCAGCATTTGCCAAGTAAGTTGTGTTTATGTGCTCAACAGTGCAAAATGATCAGAATGTATTGAGTGATGACTTTTAAAGTTTCGTAACAAGAGTTACAAATAAAGCACTTTTGCAGACATATTCACAGCATCATAAGCCACATTATGTTCGTGTGTTGTATCTAGTATTACACAGGAACAATATTATGGGAATGATAGATTGCTGCTCACATAAAGATGTTGAGTAGCAGATGGGCCATCTGCACTCAACATCTCTGCTATATGATGAGTAGCAATCTATCCTTTTGTTCCATCTTGTATTTTCCATTGTTTGCTTATACAGAAGCAGTTTGTCTTGCATTTTGTAGTTCGGGGAAGCTTACTGAGGCACCGAATAACTTGCATTCTTGTGAGCTTCGTACAGTGAAAATTCTGTATAATACTTTTGGGGCATCACAGATTCTGAGCACGGTATAGGGGAAACCACTACACTGAGGTAGCAGAATGCTTGAGATACCTCCTAATATTGTGTCAGCCCTCCATTTGTCTGCCTTAGTGTAGCAGCTTGACACGGTAGCCCCTGCAAAAATGAGTCACGCTGCTGGTTTAGCCATTCATAATTGTGAAAGTTGCCTGTGCAGGTTTTTGTGCAAGAAATGACCTCTCGGTTATATCCCATAAATGATTGATGGGCTTCATGTCAAGCGATCAGGGTGGCCAAATCATTCACTGGCATCGTCCAGAATGTTCTTTAAACCAATCATGAGCAATCGTGTCCTGGTGACACGGTGGATTATCATCCATAAAAATTCCATTGTGTTTGGGAACATGAAGTCCATAAATGGCTGCAAATGATCTCTAAGTAGCTGAACATAACCATTTCCAGTCAGACATTGGTTCAGTTGGACCAGGGACCCATTCCATTTCTTGTAAACACAGCTCACACCACTATCAAGCCACAACTAGTTTGCACAGTGTCTTGTTGAAAGTTTGGGTTCATGGCTCTACCATAAGCTCTTACCAACTGAAATTGGGGCTCATCTTACCAGACCACAGTTTTCCAGTAGTCTAGGAGCCAATGTAAATGTTTACAAGTCCAGGAGAGATGCTGCAGGTGACGGTGTGCTATTAGCAAAGGCACTCACGTCAGTTGTCTGCTGCCACAGCTCACACTGTCCAAGTGGACGTGTTTGTTGTACATCCTACATTGATTTCTGCTGTTATTTCACCCAGTGTTGTCTGTCTGTTTGCACTGAAAACTCAACACAAACACTAAGTGTGAAGGGCATCAACCACTGTGTTGTCTGTGGTGAGAGGGAATACCTGAAATTTGGTGTTCTCGGCTCACTCTTGACACTGTGAGTCTCAGAATATTGAATTCCCTAACAATTTCCAAAACAAAATGTCCCATGTTGCTAGCTCCAACTACAATTGCACGTTCAGATTCTGTTAATTCCTGTTGTACAGCCCTAATCATGTCGGAAATCCTCTCACATGAATCATTTGAGTACAAATGACAACCAACTTGTGTATGCAGTACTACTGCGTTCTGTATTTATGTATCACTATCCCATGATTTTTGTCTCCTCACTGTCTAAAGAGGACTTCCAGTTGACAATAATCAAATTTTACCGTAGACATCTTACACCAAAATACAACTGTAGTCAAATTATCAGGAAAATCTTTGAATTGATGCAACTCGAGCATGGCAATCCTAGTATTTTCTTTTAAGTATTCAAGCAAGCAGTTTGCTTCCTGTTTTTTCTGTATATTATTGGAATCATTTCTAGCTTCAAATGAGAAGGTTGTGTTATGGTTCCTCTACATCTACATACATACTCCGCTAGCCATCAAGTGGTGTGTTGGAGGGCACTATTCGCGCCAAAGTCATATTTCCACCCCTCTGTTCCATACGAATCACGCAAAGGAAAACCAACTATCTGAACGCCTCATTATGAGTGTGTGTCCTCAAGTAGAAGTCTTGTCTGGCATTAAATTAAAGAGTATGCCTGTTTCATCAGCATTAAAAATGTTGCGTAATTCATAGCCGGTTGTGAGATTGGGGAGAGTCTGCATCTATTGATGAGGTACAGTGTATGCTGGTATACACTTTTGCTCTCCCCTTATTCTGCTTTATACACAGCACCATGCCACTCTCAAAATTTGTCATTCCAAGCATTGAGTGGTGCTGATGTTTGGTTTGTGGGGTGCTCAGCTGCGCAGGCAACAGCACCCGTACAAAGTCCCGATTTTTTTTTTTTTACACACACACACACACACACACACACACACACACACACACACAGTCCCAGTTTTTACACAGTCCAATCTGTTCACTGTCACGGATGACGACGACGACGACGATGATGACCATGATGATGATGATGATGATGATGATGATGACCACGAAATAATGAGGACCACACAAACACCCAGTCTCTAGGCAGAGAAAATCCCCAACCCAGCTTGGAATCGAACCCAGGACCCCGTGATCCAGAGGCAGCAACACTAGCTACTAGACCACGAGCTGCAGACATTCCAACATTGAAAGCCTTGAAAGTTTCAACCCCTAACCACAAAGCTACTTGTAGAACCATTTCCTTTAAAGTTGTTCAGTTTATGGGGATATTTGTGACATGAGCTTGTTGAAGCCCAATTATTAAAACTGCTCTGTTTCGTCATAGGTGTCATCCGCAATTTTCACATACTTCAGCAGCTTCTATTATGTATGATTAGGTTTTCAGTACAGTGGTGAGTAGAAGGGGCCAGTTCCAGTTCCTCAGCTAGCTCTGTCCGACTCATGAGGATTGGACTCTAATAATTAAAACTTTTTCTTCAGTAGAAATCTTTTTCCGCTTCTCTGCCATTCACTGAAAAGTCTTCAAAACCTTGATACTGGTGACCTACACTTCTTTACATTTCACTGCCGTCTGCTATATCCACTGTTGTTTTCGCTACAGCTCATTAACATTTGCTTATGTTAAGAACAATAAAATGGCACCAATAAGACAGATAGCAAACACAATGTGCATTACATCTCAGGTGACTTGATTGCTGACCCTGTCATGTGATGTGACCTTTCAGAGCACATGCAAACCCACAGAAGGGAAAATGAAGCGTCTACATGCATTTCCTTAAATGTTATAAAAAGGGAAATAATTGATTAGGGTTCCAGAAATAAGACAAATATAGGAGCATTACATGGACAGAATCATTGTCTAGAGGAAACATAGTCCAGAGAAAAATTTAGCATTGTGTGTATGGACTGGTGTTCAGGACTGGAAAATATGGGCATAATATAGAGGAATTATAGGGGGGGGGGGGGGGGAGATATTATAAAGAGGTTTGTTTCACTGTACGTGGAACGATGAAGACACAGCATACCATTCTGTCACAATTTTTTTTAACTACAGTGAAACACCAGTTTTATATTTTCGTGTTGTACAGACTTTAAAAATGCTAAATAGAGAAGAATTAACAATTGAGGAAAATGTTAAAACCTCAAAATGTGAGAAAAAATATGTAATTAGTGCATTTGATTAAAAATAGTAATCCTCTCCAATACATTGTAAAAAATCTGTATAAGGAAGGAAATTAAATGTACAATACGATGCTTATACAATAATTTGTGGTAGTGAATTTAATCACAGATGTGTAACAACAAGCAAAAGCTCATCAAAAAATTGAAATTGATATTTGGGGGAAGGTTATTGAGCTATTTTCCAACATGCTACAGTCACAAATTATATGTGAAAACATGCTGTTTTGAGAGAGTTTTCCTTTGTGCTCATGGAGAAAAAAAAGCAAAAAATTATGAACATGGTGAATTAAACTGAAAATGTCACAGCAGTCAAGTTGTTAAACAATAAGCAAAAATGTGGACATCTGCTTAATTACAAACTTCGTCACCATTGCTATTATTGTTTAACGTGTTTCTTACAAGCCAAACTTCATATGCTTACCACCATTAAAGTGCTACTTTAGGCTCGATGAGAGAAACAGAGACATGAAAAAATAAGCTTACTCCCCCAATTGACGTTACAAGCTTATTAGGAAGCAGCACAGTCAATTTCTGTATACTTTGTAAAACGTAAATTTAAAAGAAAGCTTAAGTGCTACAGTTTTACTTCATGGCTTCTATCTATGCTACCAATCTTTGCGATCTACAGTGTGTATTGAAAACTGTGTGTGTGATTACTGTACGTAGTTCTGCACCTGTACAATGTCATATTTGAACACAAAAGTTTTTAAAATGTGCTATCGCAAAACCCTTGTTCTGTTTCTGTGTGACACCTCTGCCATAGCACATGATCTGCACAAAAGTGTATTATCAGTACTTCACAAGCTTCTTTAATCCGTATCTGCATTCCCATTGTTGAAGAGCCACTCCTCTCCACACATCCAGCAGGCGAGCTCATTTTAGTAAATATCTAGAATAGCACCAGTGGCATACTTACTTGTTTCGTGCAGGAATGTTGTCAGCACTGCTGTGAGGTGTGATGGAAGCAAAAGAAGGTGGGTCAGCTGTTTGTGTAGGGCAGCCAATGAGAGAGCAGCAGGAAGATGACATGTTTCAAAGTAATACATTTGGAAGGAAGGGCAAACATTGCTGTAAATGAGGGTTATTAATTTAATTGTTCCTTGTGTGAGCCACAGCTGTTTAAACTGTGCTATTATTTGAAACTGAGGGCCGTGTCGCAAGCATTGATATATTAAAAAAAAAAAAAAAAAAAAAGGTGAACTATTTCTCTGTAATGTGTTGCTACACAGTCAATCTGCACACTGAGTTAACAGATCAATGTTTTTTGAGTGAATCATAGGTGGAGGCAGGTGGATCAGTGTTTTTAATTAAATCATGGGAGACAGTAGGTGGATCCATGTTTTTAATTAAATCATGGGAGGACGTCAGTGGATGAGTGTTTATTAATGTATCGAATGCGCGACTACTATGAATAAACATTGAGCCACCTTCCTTCTCCCATGATACAATTAAAAAATACTGATCCACTTACAGTATACCCACACAGATCGATTCTGTACCACCTCCACATTTGATACATTTTTGTGTTTCTGCAATTAATCCACAAGACATGTACCAAAATCAGTCCACTTTATACACTCGCTGCCATAATCACAAAATATTTTTCTAGAAACTCACTAATATACCAAAAAACGACAAAGAAGTCAATGGTTTCAATTTCGGTACTACATTGCCCCTCTCCTCGCCTCTCATTGGCTATACAAAATTGTTGCACTGCCAATCTATGAGCAATCAGATAGTCACCACTATGACTGCCGGTAGCCCTGATCTAGACTTAAGGCACTCATTTTGTGTGTGTTGTTTGGTGTGGTGGCTGTGTTGGCTGATGTAACAGGTTGACAGCCAATAAGAGCAATATCAGTCTGGAAATGGCCAGTGTTTCCTTGATTCTGACGGCACATTTTCTTCAAGACTCTGGGTTTGAATTTAAAAGGTTGATGATTGATATTATGCTGAATACAGTACGTTAGAAATAGGCCCAAAAGAATTCGGCTGAATTATAAGTGACACAAGTAAAGGTGGGGGCTGGGCCCTTTCATCACATGTTGGCTCGATCCAGAACATCAACTGTCCCGTTTTTCCACTGCTGCTGCAACCTAGCAGTAGTTGTATTATATTTGCATGATGAAGCTAAATATTGCAAATTGTGTTGGCAATACCGATCATGGATTAGGTTAGTATTTACTCCCTGATGTCTCCTAAATCTGCAACAGCCTAAAACATTCCCTTAATTTTGGCATCTGCGGTGCAAACTGCCTTTCTTTTGTGGCACTTACAACTTGTTCAGTCACATCAAATGTCAGTAGGAAGACAACGGGATGAAGTCTCGTGGGATGTTGAGCATCGTAGAATTGATGTAAATCTTACGAGGAAGAAATGTAAAATCGCAAAATTTTTAGCATTGATCTTATAGATTATTCACAGGGGCTATGAATTTATGGTGCAGAATTGTGAAGAACATAAAATCAGAGAATATAGAATCGAAGTTCAAATTTAATAATATATTTGCTGCTACTAATCATGATTTTTGTTTAATTTGTATCTTGGTCAACACTTTTCTTGGAAATACTTCCGATAAAGTAGTGACAGGACACAACAATATCATCTGATGGCCGTTTTTGATGTGTTTTTTTTTCTTTTTTTTTCTGCCAGTTTTGGAGTAATTTTTTAATGATTTATTTTTCCAAGTTTGTTCTCTATTTTTTCCTCGTGCCATAGTTTTCAGTGTAATGTTGAAAATGAAATGATACCTATCAGTTATATTTTTTGCACATTATTGCTGTGTCCTTCAGTCAGTATAAGAATTGGTATACCAGGTATTGGTGCTGTTTTCAGTTATTTCTAACACACAGTCCAATTTCCAGTCTCAAAAACCTGTTACTTACCTGGCGAATTTTCTCATGCAAAGTTCTTATACACATTAGATATTCATTCAGGAATTCAGCAGAGCACAATCATAATGCACTGTTTTCAGCTTTACAAATAGAATATTTGCTTTTTCAAGAACTTCAGTCAGCCTTTTTCCAAAATGATCTTTCCTTTCTTCTATTAACAGTTTTTAAGTTTTCAACTATTGAAGATGGCTGCTGTTGGGAAGCAAGAAGCAATATTTAGATGTGAACACAGTGTTTTTCAACATTACCTTCTTGTCTTATTCAGTTTGACCAAGGCAAAACCTGCAGAACACAGTTCTTATTTCTATAGCATATAAACCATTACTAGAAAATTGCTCAGCTCTTTTATGTGCATTAATAGCGATGTGATACCACACTAGGTAATGCTATAAATACAACCTCTGACAAAGTTCAGTGAATAGTCCTGTAACATGAACGTAGATGAACTATGAACTATGAACTACAGTTACCTTACTCTCCTTTGAAATAGTCACCTCTCAGAACTATGCACCACTGAGCTCCGTGATACACGTCCTAGGAACTTTGCATGAAGTCTTCCTTTGGGATGGTGTTCAGAAGCTGCGTCATGTGTTGTTGTGTGTCAAGAATATCGTCAAATCTCTTCCCTTTCAAAGCGAGTTTGAGTCGAGGGAATATTAGGGAGCCTGGAGGATTGAGATCTGGTGCGTATGGTGGATGGTGGTGCACACCCCCTTTTTTGCCAGGAACTGTTTAACGATTTTGGCTGTGTGTGAGTGAAGGTTGTTATGAACAAAAAACCAGGAACCTTGTTGTGCGTACTGGGGTCATACCCTGTGTAGATGTTACATGAAATGGTTCATAATTTCAACGTACTGTGCAGCATTCGTTGTCATTCCCTCGGGTAAAAATTCCTTTTGGATAATGCCGTGACTATTGAAAGAGGTGATGAGCATCGTTTTTATGCATGATTTTTTGGCTCTGACCTTTTTCCAATGAGGTGATGTTGGAGAACACAATTCCATGCTTTGCCGTTTCATTTCAGGGTTGTACTGGAGACACCAGGTTTCATCCTCAGTGACAATACAGTTCAAGAAATTGGTTGTCACATCCACTGCTTTGACAGAATCCTTGAAGCCTCTGAACGTGCCTGCTTTTGGTGGTCTGTCCAGTGATGGGATAGAAGACAACACGTTTTCCTCTTTCCTATCTCCTGGATAAGGACTTGTCACACGGATTCATGGTTCATCTGCAGTTCATTTGCTATCATGCGCACAGATAATCAATGGGCATTCGTGATTAATGTCCTCACTTTCTCAATGTGTTTGTCGCTGACGGTGGTCGCCGTCATCCACCACGGGGATCGTCGGAAACCCTTTCCCAGCTTCGTCAAAAACGGCCAAACCTCTCGTTCACACACATCGTGGACAGTACTAGATCCCCATAAATACGTACCAGCATTACATGCATTTTTTTCAGTGTCTTGCCAATCTTAGCACAAAACTTTAAATTGACCCTTTGCTCGTTCATTGTCCTGTTCTCAGTTGAGAACCAATGCACTAAACAAGCACTTCATCCAACAGGTCTAACGCGGAACACAAACGATGCTCAATGGAACTATGGTGAGGGCAGGTTGTCAACACTGGCAGTTGCAGCGTTGCGAGTCGCCACTGTTGCCCGATTGATCGTTCTGACTTCATTCACTGAACTTTATTATCAGAGGTTGTAGAACCAAACTTAACTATCCACATTACTTCATTCTCTGATGATAGGTCCCCCATTTCGGAGAGGTACACTGCCATTTGTGGAATATATCTTGTACAGTCCCTTCACCCAGCTGTCAGTTGGCATAACACCATAGCATCACTTACAGCTGCACAACTGCATTAATAGGCTGTTGTATTCATGCACAGGTTCAGTAATTATTTTGCAAATGCATAGTTACACACATTCTCTTTCTGAATAGGTATTTGCCAGATGTGATAAAACCAGTAACTACACCCCACCCCCCACCCCTCCACCTAACCTCTAATTATTAACAATCAAACTTCAGCTGAATGTGAACTTTTCACAAATTTCAATGTCTGTGACATCACATATCCTAAATTGTGTGTCATACAGTGATATAATTTTGCAGGTGCCTTCAGTGGATAGTGTTTGCAAAATGGGTTCTGACTAGAGCTGGTAGGAAAGAAATAATAAATTAAAATGTCTTTGCCTGATGCTGAAGTTTTACTGCATGATAGTGGAAATATAGCTAGGAATAATCTTAATAATCTGTTTTCTTTCATTGTTTTGCGAATGAGAGAAAGTTTCAGAAAGGTTTGAAATTAAGTGTAGAATTTGTTGGACATTTCTAAGTGCTCTCATTCTTGAGTACTGGAATAATATAGTGTGGGTAATTTAAGCAATGCAAATTATACTGCTGCAATACATACACGCAGTTTCTAACTTTAATATTTGTCTTATTGTGTTAAACCTTTAACTTAAGATTTTTAAATTCAGTCAGTAATTTCATGAAATACTTAAAAATCAAAATTTTGTTGCCCCTGGAAGTCATTAAATAGGCAATCTGCAAATGTAACTGGATTAGCTTCTAGCAGTTTAGTATCAGGGATTGGTGCATAAGTTTATAGCATTTTTGTTTTGCATGTTAATATTGTGGTTGCTATGGGTTTGTTTATTGGTTGTTATTTTGTACATGTAGTTCACTGTTGGAGATAATGACTGGAGCTGTGGATGCTAGAAAATGGAGTGCCAAGTGGAGAAATCAATATGTTTCCGACATATGCTTCTGTTTGATTTCAGTAGAAGGGTAACAGCAGCGGAAGCAGCCAGAAATATTTGTGCCCTGTATGGAGATAGTGCCATTGGACAGAGCATGCCAAGAAAATGGTTTTCTTGTTGTAAAGAGGATCATTTTGATACTGATTCTCTAGTGTCAGAAACACCTTCGGGGTTTGGTGAATGTTGTTTAAATGAATTAATCCACAATGATCTTGGTCAGTGGACTCGAGAACAGGCAAAGATGATGAACTATGATGATTCCGTCACCATGTGACATTTGCATGCAGTGTGGAAGGATCAAAAACTGGGTGTGTGGATGCCAAATGTTCGAAGCCAAAATCACAAAAATCAGCAGCTGGCCATGTGTGCATCACTTTTTGCTCATCATCAATTGGCTTGTGAGCAACACCAACCATTTCTATGCTATATCATTACAGGTGTTATGAAAATATAAGGAAAAGAAAGGAGTGTTGTGCCCAAACAAAACGGCAACTCTCCACAGAAAGACCTTTGCACAGTCGCAGAAGATAATGTTATGCATCAGGCGGCACAGTGACAGTGTGGTATACTGAAAATTGCTTCCCTGAGGCGTAACCATCACTGCTGACATTTATTGTCAATGATTGAGGCATCTTGTGGACACGGCCCAAAAAAATGACCAGGAAGATTGCGTGAAGTGATGTTCACAATAATGCCCATCCTCATTCTGCTAGACTGACAAAAAACATGATACAGGAGTTGGATTGGGAAGTCATTTTGCACCAACCTTATTCTCGTGACCTTGCACCCTCAGATTTTCACCTTTTCCATACTCTGTCAAACAGCCTTCAAAGAACTTCCTTTATGGATGAAAATCTGCTCTGAATATGGCTTGACAAGTTTTTTGCTTCAAAACCACACGATTTCTACAATCACCGAATCAGAAAGCGTTCGTAGTCTGTTGTAAATAGTGAAGGAGAATATATTATTGATGACTAAAGTCCCTGTTACATGTATTTATTGTCTTTATTAAACTTGTGGAAAAATGCTATGAACTTGTACATCAACCCTATAATATAGATACCAGTATCTGTAAATATTTACACCTGCTAAAAGCCTCAGTAACCCACTTTTTACCGTGTGGATCGGTGTAGGACATGCAGCAAGTGCATCATTGAAGTCTTGGAAGGTACCAACGGCAATATGCAGTTGTGACAGACTCCAGTGCTGTGGCCAATTTTACTAGTTTTCTCGGTTGAGGATCACTTGCATGAACAGCATGATCAAGGTGATCCAACAGATTATTGATTGGGTTTCAATCTGGAGATTTTGGTGGTCAGGGGAGTACAATAAAATCATCCTGGTGCTCTTCCAAACAAGCATGTACACTGAGCTATGTGACACATTGCATTGTGCTACTGGCAGATGCCATTGTGCTGAGGGAAAACAAAATGCGTGTAGGGGTAGACATATCCCACAAGGATGGATGCATACATGTGTTGATCCATTGTGACTTCTATAATGCCATGAAAACATTCACCAGACCAGTAACGCTACCTCCTCTGTCCTGGATGCTTTTGCCTTCAGATGTTGCATGCCATACATGCCAACATTCTTCAGTCCAGTGGAACATAAAACATGATTCATCTGAAAAGGCCAACTATCACCACAAAGTGAACATCCAGTTGCAGTATTGGCATGCCGATTCCTATCTTCATTGCTGATAAACAGTAGTCTGCATGGGTGCTTGAACCAGGTGCCTGCTGTGGAGGCCCTTATGCTGCAACAGTGTCCACTGAATGGTCATTGAGGAGGCATTGTCAGTAGTCTCATTGTCCATATGGGTGATCAGTTGCCCAACACTTACATGTGTATTCGCCAGTACCTGTGCTGCACCACAGTTGCTTCAACTCTGGTTTTGGGCAGTGCTGTTTTGCCATGAAAGGTATACTTTAACCAAAGTGGCACAAGAACAGTTTACAAACTTAGCCATTTCAGAAATGCTTCCACCTTTGGCCTGGAAACCAGTGATCATGCCCTTGGATGTCAGATAAATTGCTTCGTTTCTGCTTTATGACAATGACTGCAATGTTTTCCACACCCTCCTGGCATACTTTATATACCCTCTACTGCTAGTGTTGTCCCCTACAGTCTACAAGTGCTTATTGCATGTTGACATTGAACATAGACAGTGGTCACATTAATCTAACTGGACTGTGTATTAGTAAAATAGAAAGAAACATTCTACACGGGAAAAATATATTAAAAACAAAGATTCCATGACTTACCAAACGGGAAAGCGCTGGTAGATAGGCACAATAAAAAAGCACACAAACACACACACAAAATTTCGAGCTTTCGCAACCCCCGGTTGCTTCATCAGGAAAGAGGGAAGGAGAGGGAAAGATGAAAGGATGTGGGTTTTAAGGGAGAGGGTAAGGAGTCATTCCAATCCCGGGAGCGGAAAGACTTACCTTAGGGGGAAAAAAGGACAGGTATACACGCGCGCGCGCACACACACGCATATCCATCCGCACATATACCAGTATTAGGTTATTTTGAAGCACTAATTTATCGCAGATGTTACTTTTTGAGATTGCTGTAAATAAGTACACAAACTAGAGTTAGAATCGAAGTACCATAGATAAGATATATGTAAAAATTCATCCCACTAACCAGATCAGCCAGTGTGCTTTCATTCTATACACTTAGAATGGCAAAATTGATCCGTACGTGGGTCACCTTCCCATTCCTGGAATTCATGTACTAACCTCTCTGCTGTTTCAAGAAATTGGAAAAACTATGAAGACCACTTTGTGATTGTAGAAAGAAAAAAAGTAGTATTTTTTCATAGTCAGTGTTAAGAGCATTTTTATTCATGTAACTGATTTTAAGATATTAAATCTCATTTCCAATAATACAGTGTTATTTAGTAAAATGAACTGTACTTGTCTTATTTGACAAAATGTACAAATGTTTGTTGCAGTATTTTCTGTATTAAGATCTAATTGTTCTTGTGAGAGTGCAAGTGTTTACAAAAAACAGGGAGAGAAATGACGTAATCTAGCTTATTTCAAATGTTTGTTTTCCTTATTTTCAGATTTGCTCCGTTGCGGTCTTCATGTGCAGATTTTTTAGATTGTCTTTTATGAGGTATTCAGCAATAAATTGTTTGGCTATTATTTTAGCAGAAAATATTTTTGAGTGATTATGTTATTATGATGAATATTTGCAATTGACCAACATATATGCTAATTTTCCAAAAAGTTGTTTCAAATATATTGATACAATTTTATCGCTGTTTACTCCAGTATTTGTTTATTGTCCAGCATACAGAAAAGAATGGTTTTAGCAAGAAGGTTTACCCTTTGAAACACGAAGTTTTTTGTTTGATGTTTTCAGATGTAATTCTCATTGTCTATTGGCTTTGAACTTTTATTTTTATACTTGAATCCTTATTGCTGTCAAAACAAATATGAACACCAGTTAAGCAAGTTTCAAAATGAAGTTGAGAGCAGTAAACCCTGCCTCCTAATGTGTGTTAACTATAACTGAATCTTGTGAAATTTGACATATTGCTGTTTTTATGTGTCCTCCATGATTGGATGAAGAAAATAGCTGAAGTTACAGTAAACTGTATATAATATATTTATTGTTTTGTGCTTTATCCAAAGTGCAATCTTCAGATTTTGGTGAACTTATTGTATGCCTTTCAAATTGTTTTCATGCTGCAGAGATTTCATTTTCTTAAAAACTGTCGAGTTTTGGGTTCGATGCTGTAGTATGGTGACGTTACTCATTTTTCATTGATGAACAAGTAAGACTGCTCAAAACAAGGCCTGGCATAAGGTGAAGCACCTGGAAAACATGGTCAGATGTCAATGTAACTTCGTAAATGTACATGTACACACCATTGGTGAGTATGTAACTGATTAACATGGCAGTTCTCAGTGACAGGTAGAATTCACATCAGACTGCATTAGTGTTGTTCTTGTTTAGTGCTATTACCTGGCCCCATAGGATATGTAAAGTGCAGGAACATCATCAGATCTTGAGTGATCATGATGATGTTGCATAATCATGTGTGAAAGTGTTATAAAGTAACTGACAGTGTTTGAAAGGGGCATCTTCTTGGGTCTCCATTTGGCTGGCTGATTGAATAGTGCAATATCCAGATTTGTAGAACATTCGGTTATGACAGTGGCCTGGTGTTGGACTACAGGGGAACATAAGGGCAGGCATATTTGTCAACAAGAATCTGGTCAAGCATGAAATGAAATGAGTGTATGGCATCGTTGACCAGGAGGTCCTATCTGGGGAAGTTCATCCCCAAGTGCAAGTCTTATTTCAGTTGAAGCCATGTTGGGTGACTTGTGCACTGGTGATGAGGATGAAAAGATGATGACAAAACACAATGCCCAGTCCCCAAGTAGAGAAAATCTCCGACGTGGCTGGTAATTGAATCTGGGCCCATTTACATGGGAAGCGAGCATGTTACCACCCAGCTTAGCAGGCGGACTCCAGTCAAGCATGTCTGACCAGCACAAGGGTAAATCATTTCACCAAGTGCATCTTAACCCCTTAACATCTGTGTTTGTCATATGAGAAAAATCAATGGACTCTGCAACATTCTGTTCTTTCTGTACCATTGGACAGAGACTAGGAGCAGTCAGACTAGATTACCATCCCATGCTTAGGCCGCTGTTTACACTACAATACAAATGACTGCATTTGGATTGGTACTATGACAGTGAAGTGCAACTGTTGATGGACAGTGTCACATTGTGTTCAGTAATGAATTGTGCATGTACACTACCCCAGTGAACATCATTGCCAAGTATGGAGACAGCCTGGAAAAAGATCGCTTTCATCCAATATTGGAGAGGCACAGAAGTATTACTCGTCCATCCTGTTATGGGGTGCCATCAGTTATGTCTTCTGGTCACAGCTGCTAGTGATTGAGAGAACTCTGATGGCACAATGGTACGTAACTGATACCCTGCATCCTCGTGGTCACCTTTCATGTGACAGGATTGTGGTACCATTTTTCCACAGGACAACACTCGTGTACATGTGGCACATGTCACTATGAACTGTCTGCATGATGTTAAGGTACTCATGTGCCCAGCAAGTTCCCTGATGGAACAAGTGTGCACCAATGCAGACATCACTCTATCCAGTGCCAGTATCTAGGATAGTTACAACATTTGTGGGCCAGCTTGCCTCACAATGGGATACAACTACTTTATGGCACCCTTCCCAACCAAATCAGTGCATGAATACAGGCCAGAGGGTGTGCAGTGTTATACTGATAAGTGGACTAACACTGCTAATTTATTTGTAAATTTGATTCGAGTATGTAATCAGTGAAATAACATCACAGAACCTTCAACAAGTGAAGTTTCATTTTGTTTCCTCGTCCTCTCCTGGGTACTTCACCTTCCTTATCAGGCAGTGTACAAAAGCTATAGGTGACCTACTTGGGAGCAGCAATGCGTCATCCACTCATCTACCGGTGTAGAAAGTGCACATATATGTTGATGATGTACAAAACTTTTTTCAGAAATTGGAAATTCATTTCCTTGTGAGAAGTTTCATGTGAACTGTAGGAAGCAATTTCCTATAAGCTCGCTTGCCCCAAGGGTGACTTCAAATAGCTCTAGTGTTGCTGGGTGTCAGTGTAGTATTGAAGGCAGTAACATCAAGTGAGACCATACAGGAGGTTTTATATTAATTTCAAGTTCTAGTTTAGAGCAGGAAACTGCACACAGTGAGGCAGTGAACACTGCAAACATCTGTCTGTGCAAGAAAAAAAATCATTTAAATATGCAAGATGAATCCAGTGTTTTTAGTTGTACTCCCAATGGCATCCAATAAATTGTTAAAAATGAAAGATAAAGCTCCAATTTTATGATGATTTTTTTCAAAGGGCATCACATTCACCATTGCCTGTAGAAATTATTTATTTTGCAATTGCAATTTCAGTCCTTTTGGGCCATTGTCAACTGGCACTGCAAAAGCTAAAACAAAAATGAAGCACAATGTATGTAACATCAAACAAATATGAAGCTCTGTACATCATGAAATGGTGTAAATTATGTTAACTGTTAACATTGTGAACATCTTGCACATAAATTGCTACAAACCAATATTCTAACACACTTTTTACATGTGCACTAAGACTGTTGGCGTGAAAATACATTCACAAGTCAGACTGTCTGTGGTCTTCTCAAAAATAGTACTTTTCAGAGATAATAATTTAAGTGTTGTATCATAACATCTTTTTATGTCTGTTGAAATGTACAGTTTTCTTAGCTGCCCTCAGTTTCCTAATACTGAATTGCAGGACCCCATCACAATTAAATTTTCATCTCCGTTAGTAGAGCAAATAAATTATTTTACATCAGAGTTTCTTAATATCATCATCATCATCATCATCATCCTCTGCAGAACTAGTAGGCATGTAAAGTATACTAAGTATACTTGTACAAATACAATGGGTCTTGTCCTTGCATCTGTCTGAGCTACAAAAAATACGTTCACTGTACTGATCACAGTTGTACATCACATTCTTAATTTTTTTTTTTAAATTAAGACTATTTAATTTTGTATTGACAGCCTTGTTCTCAATTGGCCAGAAATCCATTCTGTCACTGTATCTTACCAATTCTTACTGTATTTCTGCTTACCTACTTATCTTTCCAATTATGCTATTATGTGATCTGAAATTCCACACGATTCATGGAATGTTAGTGGAGTATTTTTTATGACTATATTGGTTTCAATAAATCCAGTCCAGATATTCTAATGGAGGACAGTTTTACCCATTCAGTAGAGTTGCATATCCTCGGAAATATAGCGGCTGTAGTTTCCCCTTTCAGTTGTTGGCAGTACCGAAATAGCCATGCCATGTTGATTATTGTTACAAGGTCAGGTCAGTACAATCATCCAGACTGTTGCTCCTACAACTACTGTAAATGCCGCTGCCCCTATTAAGGAATCATGTACGGACATTTTGGACCATCAGTATAGGCATTACAGATGACTATGATTATCAGGATCAAATCTTCACATAATAAAGAACTGAATGGAGAAGAGGTAGATGCTAGTTGATGACGAATGCTTGAAATTGGTAAATGTAAAATACATAATACAAAGATGCTGAAAGGGTACACAAATATTGTTAACATTTGTACGTGTATTACAATGAGGTGACAAGTCATGAGATAGTGATGTGCACACATACAGATGGCAGCAGTCCTGCTTTCACAAGTTATAAAATGGCAGTGCACTGTTGGAGCTGTCATTTGTTCTGAGGTGATTAATGTGAAAAGGTTTCTGTTGTGATTATGGCCACGTGACAGGATTAACTGACTTTGAACGCAGAACGGTAGTTGGTATTAGATGCATGGGACATTCCATTTTGGAAATCATTAGGGAATCCAATAACCTGCAATCCACAGTGACGAGTGTGCCAATAATACAACATTTCAGGCATTACGTCTCACCACGGATAACACAGTGGCCAACAGCCTTCACTTAACGGTCAAGAGCAGCTGTGTTTGTGTAGTGTTGTCACTGTTAACAGACACGCAACACTACATGAAATAACTGCAGAAATCATTGTGGGGCGTACAAAAAACGTATCCCTTAGGACAGTGTGGCAAAATTTGGTGTTAATGGGCTATGGCAGCAGATGACTGACACAAGTGCCTTTGCTAACAGCATCACATTGCCTCCAGGGCCTCTCCTGGACTTGACTGCATCTGTTTGTCCCTAGATTATAGGAAAACCTTAACCCTGTCAGGTGAGACCCAGTTTGTTGGGAAGAGCTGATGGCGGGATTAGAGTGTTGTGCAGACCCCTAGCAGTGGCTCCATAATGTTGTGGGCTATATTTATATGGAATGAACTGGATTCTCTAGATGTTTGGCTACTTGTAGCCATTCGTGGACTGCATGTTCCCAAACAACGATGGAATTTTTGTGGGTGACAATGAGCCATGTCACTGGGCATTGTGCCAGGCAGAAGGAAGTCCGACACGATATTAGGTGGTGTCCCATAACTTTTGTCACCAATCATCGCTAATCTTGATGTAAACAGAAATTACTCAGTAATAAATCATGCCATCTCTATGCTACGTGTTATGGAAAGATGTAACTGGAAGAAATCTAAAGAATTAGAAAAACATAAGTTGAAACATTAGGTGACAAAATGACTTTGTATTTAAAGTACAAAAGTAAGGTACAGAATACTAATCAAAAGGTTCTATACACATGTCATAATTTGTGATGCTGGCACTAAATAAGAATACAGTTTCTATAATACAATGAGAAATCAGTACAAGACAAGAATAACACAAAACATGGTAAGATTGATGCATAAACCTATGTATATGAATTAAGGACAATGCGTAACAATAATGGGGAACCATACACTAACAAAAAGAGAATGCTAACACTTGGTATCAGTATTCTAAAAAATCACAAGCTCTCAAAGCATCTTGCTGCTAAAAATATTAAATATTAACTGAAAATTGAAGAGGGGATTTGAATGCTTACACTTAAGGACAAAAATGTTTAAATAGGGAGAAAGGATTAATGAACAGTCTTCAGATAATTAGATTGGGAATTGGAGGATAAAGTAATATTTCATGAGAATTTTAATGATAGTTTCTGGATACATTTGAGAGGTGTGGATGTTGTTTTCACAACCTCACATGTACGTGTTAGCACTGTCAGAAGGCTTTACAATTACTGGAAGCAGATTCAATTGTTTATTATGTATGTAAGTTTCAGTTGTGAGCTAAATAACCACATTATTTTACTACTTTATTATGCAACTAATTAAGTGTGAGATGCATAAAGGCGAGATCACATGAGACTGAAAACATCAAGAGTAAGTAATCATAGAGAATTGAATTTAAAGGATGGAAAAGAAAGTAATACCACACACAATTCTGATACATTGTTGTCGTCAGGTACATACTCAAAAGTTATTATTTTCATGAGCTACAAAGAGCATACATTGCTGACAATTAAATTGCAATAAGTTTTTGGAAGTAAAAATTCGTGCTGTTTAGACACCAAATCAAACACATTAAGGCAACTTCATACTGGCTGTCACATCACATCAAAAAAACATTTCAGTGTGCATTTCAAATGGTGGCATTCACTCTTGCCTTCGAGTGACTATCGTGTCACGTCAGTGTTTCTTGGGAAGAAAGTTGTGATGGTGTCCTGGTCTGCTAAAACTGGGAGTTAACCTGCTACCATTGCGTATACTATGTTATAGTTGTGAATTTTGTCTCTTGTTAATTTCTATCATATTATTTTGCTTTGTTTTCATTACAAATTTCAGATGTTACATCGCGACTTTTTTTTCCCCAGTGTTCTTACAGACATCTGAAAGCGAGAAACTTATTTAGGATTTACAAAAACAGAATATAACTGATGGGCACATTGTGCATAAAGAACATCATTAGTTGATGAAGCAGTTTTCATTAAACATCATTTTAAGCAAAAAAGCCAGCTCGAATGAATGAGAAAAATACAGCGGTTAGTTACATTAGACATGTAAGCAAAAGAAACATAATGGATATGGTAAACAGGTTCTAGACATGTAAGCAAAAGAAACATAATGGATATGGTAAACAGGTTCTATTTATTCCCTTGTCAATATTGTTTGAGGTGTTTGTTTGTTTCACTGGCAAATAAATTTCAGTGTTTTGAAAGGTTTTGCTTCTCAGCACTGTACCACACAAAATTGAAGAACATATGTTATGAAGTTTGCTTTGGCCATTATTAAACTTTATTGTTGTTACTTCCTCAATTGTGAGACTATACTCCAACTGAAACTTCCTGGCAGTTTAAAACTGTGTGCTGGACCGAGACTCGAACTCAAGACCTTTGCCTTTCGGGAGCAAGTGCTCTACCAACAGAGCTACCCAAGCGTGACTCACAACCCGTCCTCACAGCTTTCTTCTGCCAGTACATCCTCTCCTACCTCCCAAACTTAACAGAAGTTCTCCTGCAAAACTTGTAGAACCAGCACTAGGAAGAAAGGATATAGTGGTGTTTCTTTCAATGATGGATGTGCCTTTATTTGCGTATACATTACGAGAGGTACTGTAGCTGTGCTCCTTTCAAAGGCATAATTTGGCTGAAGCACCTGGGTGCTTGTATTTGGTGTGTGTGTGTTTTTATTTTTTTTTATTATAAACAAATTTTAACTAATGTGCTATAAATAAATGTTGCTCCGAAACACTAGCACATTGAGGATCTCTTGAAAAGGTACAATTTATTGATATGAAATGTCAGGTTATGAGTTACCGGTGTTAAGTTTCACAAAGCATATGACACAGGACGTAGTTATCATTTTTACGTCAGCACTGTGGTGTGTGAGTAATGTTTGCAGTGGTGGATGAACAGATGGAATGACGAATACAACTATTCTGGTTTGCTTCGTGCTACCAGCAAACATTTTATTGTTCACCTCCACTTTCTAGGACTTGTCATTGTCTATAATTTCCGAAAAAAGAATGATACATGGAAATGTGAATTATCTCGTAAAAACAAAATACCTTTCATTGTCTGAAAAATACCGCACATATGCAGATGATATATATATTGTAGGAGTGGTACAGACATATTCCTGCTGAATTTTTCTCATTATTTCAGTTACTTTCAAGAGAAAGAAAGAATTTTACTTTTCTGTCAGTGAATTGTAATTTTTCATACAAATTAGAACGTATTTCAAACAACTAGCACATTTATCTACCAGTGGGTGAGAAGCTGCTGTGGTACTTTTTGTAATGCATACAGCTGGGTAAATAACAGATTGCCCGCGAAAGGCAAAGGCCCTGAGTTCGAGTCTCGGTCCGGCACACAGTTTTAATCTGCCAGGAAGTTTCGCAACAAATATTTAGTTGACAGTTCCTCACTTTCAAGGAAAGAAAAGACAGCAATGGCTTCCAGATTTGCAATGAGTGAACCAGGTGAACATGTAGAACTTCTTTAATTCTTCTGCTAGAATAACTTAGCAGTCACGACGATACCTTGGCAACAGAGACATCTATTGATGCCTTTAAGAAAGCTGCTTAAAGTGATGGAGGAAGCCTATGGTGATAAGTGCTTCAGCCATACTCAGTGTAACGAATGCTTCACACGGTTTAAATATGGCCGGATAGAAGTTGAAGAATGCCCTTTGACGTCAATTGACGATGCTCATGTCAGGAATATCAATGAAATTGGGCATTCCAGTCAGCATCTGTCTGTTAGAGAGACTGCAGGAGAATGTAACTTTCAGTTGAATCATGTCATGAAATCCTGACACAATATCTTGAAATGCATTTGTGTTGCTGCCAAGTTCGCCCCATGGCTAATGGGTCAAGACCAGAAATACCTTTGCCTTGCAGTTTGCAAATAGCTTTTTCAGTATTCACAATGGGTTGGGAAAGATTCTCCAAGACCATAAGAAGCTCGTCAGGTCAGGTCAAATGTGAAAACCATGCTGATAGTTTTCTTTGACTCGAACGATTAGTTCATCATGAATTCGTGCCACGGGGATAAACTGTTAATCAGTGGTACAATCGGGATGTGTTAATTGTAAGAATGAAACACCTGAAATGTGGTGAGACAATTCACGACTCTTGCATCACAATAATGCAACCAGACATTCATCCATGTTGGTGCATGTCTGTAGCACAAAAAACGAAATCCCTGTGCTGCCTCATCCTCCGGGCTCTCCAGACTTGGCTGCTGCGGACTTTTTTGTTTCCGAAGTTGAAAATCCCATTGAAAGGAAGATGATTTATGACAGACAAGACAAAAGAAAATTTACAGATGACACTTCACACTATCCAGCAAGAAGTGTACCAAGACTGCTTCTGCAAATGGAAACGGTGTTGGGAAAGGTGTATCAATTGTGGAGGAGAGTAATTCGAAGGACACCATGATGAGTAAATACAAGGTGTGCCTAGAAAAATATTGTGAACGAAGTTCTGGAATTTTTTGAACAGACCTCGTACACTTCATGACCATAATTCATGATCACATTACAAAGAATTTCAGTTCAGTAAATGCTCAAAGTTTTGACTATTAACTTTGACGCATTTCTGAAAACACATTTCAAAAGACAGTGGAACACGCCTGAACATTTTTTTGCTTATTTCTGCACAGACGTTCCTAACTTGTTGACATAGATTTTTGTGTTGGCATTTCTTGATAAACTTTGTCCTTCATGTATCCCCATAAGAAAAACTCTGGGGGCATGAGATCTGGAGAGCAAGCAAGCAAATGGACAGGTCCTTCTGTTTACCTTCAATGAAGTATGGTCTAGTGATGCGTAATCCCAGAATTCCACACCAACCATTCATGTTCCACTGCCTCTGATGCTAAACTTCCTGTGACCACCTTGGATTTTCCATTGAGCAATAATGCATATTATGTTGGTTCACTTGAACATGATGGGTGAATGTTGCCTCATCAGAAAATAAAATGTTTGATAATGTTTCAGTTTCAATTTGTACTAGAGCCATTTGTTAAAATTCAACAGGCTTCTGGAAATCATCCCCATGAAGGGCTAGATGTAGACTAATGTGGTATGGATTGAATTTATTACGTGGAATTATTAGAAGAACACTCCTTTGCGAAATTCCTGAATCACGTTCCAGTTGACGGGAACTTATGTGTGGATTAACAGTAAATGCAGCAAGTACAGCGACTTCCAAATTTTCCCCAGTAGCAGTTCTTTGATAATGTTCTCTTGTTGCAACACCTCCAGATTCACAGGATAAGTTCACAAGTCGTTGAACATTTCTTACAGGTGGCAGTATTCTTTCAGGGTACCGTTCTCCTTGTAAGTTGCTAGCTGATCTAACGTTCTTACGAACTTAACCATAAATGTAAATCTTATCGGTTCTCTCATTAATCATGTATTGAACATCCATGATTACAAAACAAAGTTCTTATGAGGTTTAAATTGGCTTTGGATACACTCCTACCGATGTCAACAAATGAGTATTGTAATGAGAATACAACTAAAAGATCAACAAACCAGCTTACTTAATCAAATTAATTTTGCTCATTGATTATCAGTAACAAAATAAAAGTAGGAAGAGAGAAGTCATAGTTTGTGAGAAACATTTGCTGTCTTATTTATCCAATATCACACCACCTATCACCACTAGCAGATAAACATACGGCAACATTTATACTCAAAATTGAATGCCCTCTCCATTTCCATAGAAGGAAATACACTATCCTATTTTTTTTTAAAAAAAGTAATTTGACACTGAAAAACATTGAGCATTGTGACTCTTATGTCCCCTTACGAATACCGCAAATTTTGTATGAAAACATTTTTGATTTCCCCCTTCGTTTCAGAGCATAATGCCTGTGACACTAGAAACGTCTCACCTTGTGTATATCTCAACAGTAAATGAAAGGTTTGAGTGTTAGCTTTTCTAGTGAGATCAGAACTGAAGTTACTACCTAGAATTTACATGAATTAGCGACTTAAAGGAAACTGTTGTAAAGTATAAACTGGTATTGATGGAAGAGTCAATATCAGTTAAATGCTGACTCCTTCAGAATGATAAATGATATGGCATCACTGGGAAGCAGGTGGAGGATAGGACGGGAATTGCAGTGTTGCCAGTTCCAAACTTAATCAGCTTTGTTTTGATTGAAGTACAGAAAAGCGAATTGTTGACTGACAAAAAGAAGAAAACTAAAATATATTGTGTGCTAAAACTCAAACATATATGTGTAGAACAATGTATAGAAATGATGTAATAAAGTAAACATGTCATTAATCCAAAGACTGTTTTGAACACCTCAGTGGAGGTGCTACACCTTTGCCTTCCTCTTACATTAGAGTTGACTTACTCAGCCAGTTATAGGTGTGTGTGTGTGGGGGGGGGGGGGGGGGTGTAGTCCAATGTAGATTCTGAATCAGCGTGCTACTCAATGCTGCAGCAGTTAAAAAACTGACCAGTAAAGATGCTTTAAAATAAAGTGTAACCTGTCTGGTCTAAATGACTTTTATTATAGTGGCAAAAGTCAGAATATATCCCAGTATTAGGTGTACAACTGAAAATCTTGAAGAGAGGCTACCGAAACCAGAAAAGACAACATGAATATTGTGTGTGTGCACACCCCATATTTTCCATAATATTCAGTCAAACCGATTGTCAGCTACATTGCTGCAGTCTATGTCTGTTTCTGATTTTGGCTGGTCTTAGAGTGATGATGATGGGATCAAGCTGTTCATCATTTAAAATTTCCCTCTCCATATCCTCATCATGTAGCCACTCTGCATGCCGAACACATTTTGCCTGTGATGAAGTTGTTTTGCTGCCAAGTGCTTCGTGCAAAAGCCTTTATGTGTTGGCAGCTGCCCACATAAGCCCCATCAGACTGTGTTGGCAGTGATACAATGGCAAATGCAAAACTGTATGTCCATGTTTCTGTGTACTGCATTCGAGGCCCATTAAGCATTATGACGTGCAACAATTCAGCACGAGCTTAGTTGGCAGCATGCAGTATATCTTTCTGCTTGTAAGCCACAGAATGAGATCAGTTTTTTTGTACTTGCTGTGGGTACCTTGTCAACAACAACAGCAGCAGCAGCAGCAGCAACAATCCCCCGAACTGCTAAATTTTACCTGAAACACTAATATGTCTCATGGAATGTCTCCAGAAACAGAATGAGTGTGAAGTACAATTATTTTTCCATCTTTACCAACTGCGGCTTTAAAGCCACCTGAACCATCCCTTGTTTTCCAACATGCTTTCCTTGTATGAATCTGTATTACCCACGTTTTGCCCAAGTAAAAATTGTTCTGACTGGTGATTTTCTTGTGACTTCGAGATTCGGCATAAATACCGCGACTGCACCTGGGCTCTTCAGTAGTTGTGTACTCACTTGATGATGGCCGGACGTCTCTGGGCCGAAATATCGTGGCAGAATGTCGACGGGATCCGGCTGCATACCCGGAAATTATTAGAAGATGGTGATTTTCTTATTTGAACAATATGTCCCAATACTGTGCCCATGAAGCAACGATATCACTAAATTCCGTTAAAAATTTTCTGCCAACATTTGTGTGTACGTAAAATATCCTTTGCATTGAGGTAATATTGCCTGTAAAAGTTACAGTTTCACACATTTGCAATATTATTTTTTTGACAGATGGAAATTCTCTTGTGTTATACATATTAAGCACAACGCGTGTTAGAGCTTTAATGGTCACACTGGCTGTAATGTTGAAAACAGAGCACCCAGAAAACTACGAAACACACACTCACTGCCAGAGAATGTGTGACATCAGGTGCACAAAATGAGCCTAATTCAATCAGCTTTGTTTGTGACTGACTGTAGGTGAGTGGCTTTATCCCCCAGTTTTATGGCCGTTAGTGGCAGACGGGGCACAGACACGCCACTGTGATGATAGTTACCAACAGCAACTGGCATGGGTACAGTGACCAAGACAGTGGCCAGCCATATAACTGGCAGTTGGTGGACTTCATCTCATTTACATGCTGAATGTGTCACACATTTATGTGGTTCTGCATAGTGATGCGAAACGAAATGAGCAAATTTGTTGGTAAGTAAGTAAGTTAGTAAATTCGTGTTGCATCATCAGTTGGGAGGCTGCCAAACCTGTGTTACTGTCCTGGTCCGAGAATAGCTTGTTTGCTACCATTTTGTGAACTTTGCAAGTAGAAAGAGAATTTTTTAAATTTTATTAGAATGTCTGAAAACAGATTTAATGAACTATTAAAGAAAACTGAAAGCCACACAAGGGCTATAAAAAAAACAGTGCACAGGAAATGAGAAGAAACTATGGTAATATTAAGGTAAGCTTTTTAGTACTATGTAAATCCTTACTTAATATCAGTAATTCCACTCAAAGAAATGCAAAGTAGTGATGAAACAGCACTATCAACAACTCAGCCTTCATATTATGTTTCTTGGTATGACTGTGCCTTCGTGCAAGTTTGCGAGGAACTGCTTGGTGTAATGTTGTGCTTTTCAGTGTTCAACCAAGTTATTGTTGGCATTTTTATGCACGCTATTTCATCGACTAACCCAGTGATTGGGTATATGTCCTTATCGTGAACAATTTTCTTCATATTTTAAATAAAAAATTGCGGCAACTAGTATGTTTGTATGTATGTATATATTTCATTCTGACACAGTCCGTCCAGTCATGACTGGACGTAGATATAGTGACGAAGTCATCAAACTAGGTGTTGCAAGGTGTGGTGTTATAGTAATCGCTACGTACACACTAGCAGTGTAGGTGTCGTGCCTTTATTTATCAGTATAACATGTCTGACTGTGTCAACAACACCTTTGGTGCCCTTGTTCAGAGCTCGCACTGTTATTCTGAGAAATGCTCATTTCCTTAGCGTTTTCCAGCGCTGGTGGATGAGATTGCAGAGAGACATGAATAAACAGACTGCTGGACACCAAGATTTGTTTAAATAGAAACTTCTACTTCTACATCTATACTCCGAAAGCCACCTGATGGTGTGTGGCGGAGGGTACCTTGAGTACCTCTATCGGTTCTCCCTTGTGTTCCAGTCCCGTATTGTTCGTGAAAAGAAGGATTGTCGTTATGCCTCTGTGTGGGCTCTAATCTCTCTGATTTTATCCTCATGGTCTCTTCGTGAGATATACTTTGGAGGGAGCAATATACTGCTTAACTCCTCAGTGAAGGTATGTTCTCGAAAGTTCAACAAAAGCCTGTACCGAGCTACTGAGCATCTCTCTTGCAGTGTGTTCCACTGGAGTCTATCCATCATCTCCGTAACGCTTTCACAGTTACTAAATGATCCTGTAACGAAGCACATTGCTCTTCGTTGGATCTTCTCTACCTCTTCTATCAACCGTATCTGGTATGGATCCCACACGAGTGAGCAGTATTTGAAATGTCCCCTTAGAAAAATTTATGAATGACTTTGCTGATAAACCTCTTACATTATTTGATTTTCAAACAGCTGAGCAGAACTAAACGTACTCAGACATTTTGCTCTTTACCTATTCTGATCAACACTAAACTGACACACAATATTTTTAGCGCAACGCAATCTGACTTTCAATAATCCCTACAAAAGAATGGCCCTGACTAACAATAACCTATACCTTTCACAAATCACTTACCTCACAAAAATCTTTGTTACTCAAACTACTGCAATACAGCGAGCGCCAATACTGCCAGCTAAATAAAAGATTCTAACTACTGAAGGCACTAACTACTGATAGGGATAGTTAGCAAATGAAAGATTTTGATAGAGAACAAAAAATGTATTTACCTTAATAGTGTTCAAAAGTCATAATTATATAGCAGTTCATGACATCCAGTCTTACAAATTTACTGTCTCTGATGGACACACGTCCAGATCATCCGCTCTCAAAACTCCATCTCTCTCCCCACATCCACCACTGCTGGCGGCTCACCTCCAACTGCGCAACGCTACGCGCTGCAAACAGCCAACTCCCCAACGCTACAATAGCGAACAGCAGTGCAAACCAGCCACAGACTGCACACAGCACAGCCAGTGATTTTCATACAGAGCGCTAGGTGACGTTACCAACATAAAAGCCTAAGCAGCCTACTTACATATTCAAGCAGTGGGCGAACAAGTGTACTGTAACCTACTTCCTTTGTTTTCGGACTGCATTTCCTTAGGATTCTTCCAATGAATCTCAGTCTGGCATCTGCTTTACCAACGATTAATTTTATATGGTCATTCCATTTTAGATCACTCCTAATGCCTACTCCCAGATAATTTATGGAATTAACTGCTTCCAGTTGCTGACCTGCTATATTGTAGCTAAATGATAAAGGATCTTTCTTTCTATGTATTTGCAGCACATTACACTTGTCTATATTGAGATTCAATTGCCATTCTCTGCACCATGGGTCAATTCGTTGCAGATCCTCCTGCATTTCAGTATAATTTTCCATTGTTACAACCTCTCGATGCACTACAGCATCATCAGCAAAAAGCCACGGTGAACTTCCGATGTTATCCACGAGGTCGTTTATATATGTTGTGAATAGCAACGGTCCTATGACATTCCCGTGTGGCACACCTGTAATCCCTTTTACTTCGGAAGACTTTTCTCCGTTGAAAATGACATGCTGCGTTCTGTTATCTAGGAACTCTTCAATCCAATCACACAATTGGTCTGATAGTCCATATGCTCTTACTCAACTTCCGTTGCAGTTTATTAGGTTTTGTGACAGCTTTAATTTTGTAGACTTCTTAATTACACTGTCTTATAAACTTGAATTTTGCACCATAATTTTGGTCTCCCGTTTTCATTTCGTGAGTATATTCGAGACAATAATGCTTGGTGATACATTGCTGCTTGTGATGAGAAATAACGCCTGAAATTTGGTATTCTGGTCACATTCTTGACAGTGTCAATTTCGGAATACTGAATTCCCTAACGATTTCTGAAAAGGATTGTTCCAAGCGTATAGCTCCATCTACCTTTGCGCATTCAGAATCTGTTAATTTCCGTAGAGCGCCCATAATCCCGTCGAAAACCCTACACAGGTACGAGTGACAGCTCCGCCAATGAATTGCCCTTTTATACCGTGTGTTTGCGGTACTACCGCCATCTGTATATGTCCATATCGCTATCCGATGACATTTGTCACCTCACTGTAAAGCCGTGTACACGTCTAGTGACGAAGTAGCCAAACATGAGTTGCAGGACAACTTGCGCTTGTTACTTGCATAACACTTAAAACACACTTGTGAAGAAAAATGTTGACCTGGTGCTGAGAGCAATGTAGCATCCCTCGTACTGGAAGGATTGACGCCGCATCTTAAGTCGACAACAGACAGTTGCATCCCTTCTCTGAGTTGATAGCAGCACAGCTGACCATCATTTCAGCACTCGACATTGGTTTCTAGTTATCACAGAGGAAGCGCTACAAAATATGTTTTCATCCATTTTATTTACATACCGGAGTGCATTCGAAGAGAAATGTACTTTTAATGCAATTCCTGGCTCTCATTCAAAGAGAAATGGCGTACCTGGCACGCATTTTAAGAGAAACGGCATAATTTACTTGCGACTTCTACGGTGGGCTAAAGCACGTTAGTCACCGCTGCAGTAATTCGTTTTTTTTTTTTTTTATTTTGAAGGGAACAACACTGCAACAAACCACCCTGAATTGGTGGTCTAAGGCAGTGGTTAGTTGGCACAGATGCTTCCAGTGTGCTCAGACAAGCCCGTATGACGAAGAACTATGTGGAAGACTGTCTGTGACCAACTGCAAATGACAAGAGTTGTGGAGGTCCTGGTGCTCGACGATTGGCGTGTAACATTCGAGGAAATAGTGAAAAAGTGAAAATCAGTCATGAATACTGATTCATGAGTACGAACTTTAGTGTGACGATAATCACCCTACGCGTGTTGGATTCCACAACTGCTTATACTCACTCAGAAACCCTCTAAACCAAGACAGCAACGGAAATGATAAGTTGTCAGGCTGCGTGACGTTACGAGTAAGTGGCTTGTGGAGCATGAGCTGATGGACTGGCTGTCAATGTTGTGGCTGGGCAAGGCTGGCCACTGATAGGGAGAGTGATGGGTGGATGTAGGATTGTCCAGAGCGGGTCCATTCACACCTGTGTGATGGGATTGTGACGAGTGACAGTGGCAACTAGACTGAATGAAATTTGAGATGGATATTGCATTGTCACCGAAACCACGACACAGATCTTACCAAAATAACTCAGCAAAACAAATACACCTAAAATATCGCGGCATGAGACGAGCTCGTTGCAACTTTAACATGTTGACTGCCTCATGCATAGTGATGGATGTTTCTCCAGCAAACCAGGCCATGGTGTCATAAGTGAGATTCTGCTGTGGCTGCCAGCAGTCTCGTAGCAGTCAACTTGTTAAGCAAGATTCTAGAACAAATGTTAAGAAAGCTGCTACTGTTTCTAGTTATGAATACACCACTGGACAATAGAAACGAATAATAATTAAACCAGTGGAGCGAGCACGGAGTATGAAATATCAAATGAAAGCTGACGACGTCAGGAAACACCATAGTAGGCTGCATTCCAAATTCTGCATGTATGCAAATCCCATCAGATCACCGAAGTTAAGCTCTGTCGAACTTGGACAGCATTTGGATGGGTGTTCATCTGGGCTCTCGAGCGCTGTTGGCAAGCTCGGTGCACTTGTGAGTCCAATTGGGAATCTACTTGACTGAGGAGTAGCGTCGTCGATCACGAAAGCTGATAACAGCCGGGAAAGTGGTGTGCTGACCACCTGCCACTCCGTATACACAACCAGTGACGCCTATCTGGTGAGGGTGACACGGCGGTCGGTCAGCACTGTTTGGCCTTCCGAGGCCTGTTCGGACAGAGTTTATGCTTGCAAAAATGCCACAGCCATAAATACGCCACAAACTGCATATAGCATGAAGGTGTAAAAGTTACCTAGTTCTCACCTAATCATCCCAGGTAATGACTATATACATTTCATTTTTAGGTATATTTCAAATGATTATTTATGTAAATGACCAATGAAAAACATTATTTTAATCGCTACGGAAGTGCAAATATTCAAAGTAAATCATTTGCACAAAATAGCATATACATAGAAGCCAGAAAATCACACTTTCTTCAAGGTGGTAATATTTATTTTACAATTTTAAATAAATTACAAAATTTTCAATGAGCGATTTTATATTCGAACTGGTCGCTTCAACCACGATGGTAGTCAGCTGTAAGCGAATTAAAGCGTAATGAGTGTGTTACAAGTAGATATGTGTTTGGTTTAATCTAGTAGTAATTGCGCCAAAATGCAGTCGTGCAGTGGTGAGAAGGTGATTTGCAGCAAGGCAGAAACCAGGGCAACACATCGGCGCAGCTGTTCACACCAGCATCAACGGGCGCTGCAAATAACAACTTGATGGAAGGGAACGCTGTTCATTTGTTTGGGAAACCGTTTCGAGTGAAATTATCATAGGGCTTAAGGTCAGTACGATTGGAGCCTGAGAGATCGACCAGTTTCGGCTCAAGACTCAATCGTTCGGAAGTAGTAGTGGGCAGTCGGGAGTTGGCCACAAGAAATATAGCAAGTCGGTGATCTGTTGAATACAGTACTGCTCAACTAGTAAGTCATGCGAGACGCCTGACTTACTGATTAGTAAAGAGCCTATGCTTACAGAGCAATGTTAAGAGTTTTCCGTGAGAGTGATATAGTGATTATTTACGTGAACACACATCGGAAGTTTGACTGTCGATATCTGAATATAGTAAAGATTAATTTGAGTGCTATTTAAAGTGATTTAATTCAGCAATACTAGATACACCGCAACTGCTGTTGGCTATTAGAGTGTTGGAGGATGTTAAATAGATTTGTTTGGTGATATTTGGTCAGAGTTTAAGTGTTGGTGGCCCTTAGTGGTTTATTTTTACTTATTTTTCTGATCTTTAGTCCGCTTGTCAGGGAGGTGTCAGCCCCCGTAACGTATCATCGTGTGTCTGTATTAAGAAAATATAGTCACTCAAAGAAAAGGAAAAGTATATTCCGACTTGTTAATAAATTGAACCCTATCTACTATCTTCCTATGAAAGAAGGAAAACTATACAATAAAAGAAAGTAACAATTTAGTAAAGAATAATTACGAAATTAGAGAGATTTGTCAAAATATTAGAGCTTTTAAACCTGGTGGAATAACCAAGATGTTAAAACATGGCTATTATTTACAAAAGAAATAAAGTTCCCAAAACCAGTCTAAAAACATATAGTCATTCCAAAGGAAATAACAGGAATAATTAGCGGGTTATGAAAAGAAAGTGAGACTTTGAACAATTAATATTAAGAAATATTTTGTAATGATAGCAAAGAAAGAGATTGTCAATAATCAGTTGGGCAAGGATTATATCACAGGTGAGTAGTTAAATTCATCGCTGTCTTTAGAGACAAGATTTGCACTCTTTAACAAGAATTTTTGCCATCATACACTGGAGGAGCACTGGAATAAAAATATTAGGCTTGTTTTCTTGAAGAGCATTACTGTAATGGAACAGGATTTTTCTGAATATTTACTCCACTGGTTGGTAAGTTATATGAAGTGAATCGACAGTGAGGCTTAAAGTATGCAGTTGACAGCCATTTAGATGGTCGTGCATCGATGTTACTGTAGCAGTACCACTGTTTAGGATAGGGAAAGTTAGTTTTGTGCGATATTCGTAGCACGAGTTACAGCCAGGTGCAGGCCAGATGGCAGTAAGTTACACATACCAGCAGTTGCGAAGACGAGTACAGGCCACAGAGGCATAGAACTGCCAGAGAGGGTGCACCCAGCAGTATCCATGGCGCAAGTCACAGGCAGAAGAGGGCCACTGGCCAACCTAAGTGTTATGCAAACGTGACGTGAAGTTGCGTGCTTGGCAAAACAGAGGCGCACAGCCGAGTATATATAGGTGTCGTTTTCTAACGGGATTGATTCAAGTGTGTCAGCTCTCCTGGATGGCGGGGCATGTCACACCGCTGGGCTACACGCAGAAACAGATGGGGCGACTTCGTCACAGTCCATGGTGGATCGTTGGTTCGACGCTGGGTCCACAGCCAGCCAACGGCGGGCCAATCTTCGGCTCACTGCCGCGGGCAGTCATCTCGGCTCCAGACACACATTAGAGACTTCCCAAGGTGAGGGCCGCAGATTCATAAGCCGGATAGCAGGCGCTTGTTCGTCGCTGTGATCTCAGCCACGCCGGCGAGGAGAAGGACACAGCTGGCTGCCCGCTGCTCACACCGAGCAACGCTGTATTGGTTGCTGGCACAGCTATCCTGACATCATTGGAACTCAGTGGGCTGGCCAAGGCCGACATTACACAGCATTGCATTGCACAGGCCAATGGGGCGCTTCCTCAGCATTACGGGGCCCTGAGATGCAGACCGAGGTGATCGGAGCACTGTAGTGGAAACAAGTAAATCATTCGGAAAGTTCTCACCGAGTTTTAATATGGCAACTCCTGGCCCATCCATATTAATGTATATGCTCATCATTCTTGAATACTATTACGAAATTTTAGATGAATTGTGGTACATCTTTAGAGTTAAGCATAAAAAAGGCTCAAATCAAAGTAACCACAGTCATCAGAATAGTTGTGCTGTGGCAGCGATTGTATGGCAAGGTCCTGCAATCTTCTAATAGAAAAGCAGTCAGTGCAGGATTAGTTGTTTCGGTCTTTACTGAAGTATTATGAGCGCTCGTTCTCAAGTGCAACATTGTATAGTGGTGTGTGCCAAAGTGCTTCATCTAGCTTAGACGATTTGTTCATTAGATTACGCATCATTAAGGTGAAAGCCTTTCTTAAAACAGTGTTTCTTTGTGGAAGTGCTGTTCGAGAAAAACGCCTACACTTTTCTGTCCACAAAGTAACTCCTTTACGATGTTAGAGAACTTAAAAGTTTTCCAACGACTTGTTTCACAGACGTAAATAGGATTTATTTTATTTATTTTTGGTAATCCTAATCTGAACGATGACAGTGTAGTCTGTGGTAGGAAGAGCGATACATGTAACTGTTTCGAAGCACCAGACTACCGTTCTCGGCAACTGATACCCTGGCAGCCAAGTCAGTGAAGCTACTGCATGTTCTTTGAGTGAGCCAACGCACGGAACACGGCGGACTTCGTTATTCGCTTACTGTTTCCTTCGTGTTGACAGTATGCGTGTGTGTGCAGTGTGTCCTGCCGTTCGTTGCGAGTTAGCATAGAGGTTAAAAAAAAAGAAAAGGTAGGATGACCAGCAAAACAAACTATTTTTCTTGTTCTGTCTTTAAAAAGCTAAAACTTACCAATAATTCTTTTGCGACTGAAAGGTCAGGAATGTCGGCGTTGTCGATGGATGATAAAAGTGGAAATGTAAACCTGAACACTGAATCCATCTGTGAAAATACAGTGAACAAATGTATACATAACAAGTCAAATAATCGTCTAATAATTCTTTTGCGACTGAAAGGTCAGGAACGTCGGCGTTGTCGATGGATGATAAAAGTGGAAATGTAAACCTGAACACTGAATCCATCTGTGACAATACAGTGAACAAATGTATACATAACAAGTCAATTAATCGTCCAGAATGTTGGACTTTTCATCAAGAAATACACTCCTGGAAATGGAAAAAAGAACACATTGACACCGGTGTGTCAGACCCACCATACTTGCTCCGGACACTGCGAGAGAGCTGTACAAGCAATGATCACACGCACGGCACAGCGGACACACCAGGAACCGCGGTGTTGGCCGTCGAATGGCGCTAGCTGCGCAGCATTTGTGCACCGCCGCCGTCAGTGTCAGCCAGTTTGCCGTGGCATACGGAGCTCCATCGCAGTCTTTAACACTGGTAGCATGCCGCGACAGCGTGGACGTGAACCGTATGTGCAGTTGACGGACTTTGAGCGAGGGCGTATAGTGGGCATGCGGGAGGCCGGGTGGACGTACCGCCGAATTGCTCAACACGTGGGGCGTGAGGTCTCCACAGTACATCGATGTTGTCGCCAGTGGTCGGCGGAAGGTGCACGTGCCCGTCGACCTGGGACCGGACCGCAGCGACGCACGGATGCACGCCAAGACCGTAGGATCCTATGCAGTGCCGTAGGGGACCGCACCGCCACTTCCCAGCAAATTAGGGACACTGTTGCTCCTGGGGTATCGGCGAGGACCATTTGCAACCGTCTCCATGAAGCTGGGCTACGGTCCCGCACACCGTTAGGCCGTCTTCCGCTCACGCCCCAACATCGTGCAGCCCGCCTCCAGTGGTGTCGCGACAGGCGTGAATGGAGGGACGAATGGAGACGTGTCGTCTTCAGCGATGAGAGTCGCTTCTGCCTTGGTGCCAATGATGGTCGTATGCGTGTTTGGCGCCGTGCAGGTGAGTGCCACAATCAGGACTGCATACGACCGAGGCACACAGGGCCAACACCCGGCATCATGGTGTGGGGAGCGATCTCCTACACTGGCCGTACACCACTGGTGATCGTCGAGGGGACACTGAATAGTGCACGGTACATCCAAACCGTCATCGAACCCATCGTTCTACCATTCCTAGACCGGCAAGGGAACTTGCTGTTCCAACAGGACAATGCACGTCCGCATGTATCCCGTGCCACCCAACGTGCTCTAGAAGGTGTAAGTCAACTACCCTGGCCAGCAAGATCTCCGGATCTGTCCCCCATTGAGCATGTTTGGGACTGGATGAAGCGTCGTCTCACGCGGTCTGCACGTCCAGCACGAACGCTGGTCCAACTGAGGCGCCAGGTGGAAATGGCATGGCAAGCCGTTCCACAGGACTACATCCAGCATCTCTACGATCGTCTCCATGGGAGAATAGCAGCCTGCATTGCTGCGAAAGGTGGATATACACTGTACTAGTGCCGACATTGTGCATGCTCTGTTGCCTGTGTCTATGTGCCTGTGGTTCTGTCAGTGTGATCATGTGATGCATCTGACCCCAGGAATGTGTCAATAAAGTTTCCCCTTCCTGGGACAATGAATTCACGGTGTTCTTATTTCAATTTCCAGGAGTGTAGCATTTTGTGAGAAAAATGACTGGTTAATCGTTTCAAACATAAAAGTCGGTTATAAAATTATCAAAGAAACGGGAAATTTAAGTGCAGAAAGAAGCAGGACGTGAACGTTGCGCAACCTTGGGCCACTGTATTTGTGTCATCTTCAGGTGATTCGAGAAAAGAAGGTTGCTGTCCAAATACTATTTAGTGCTAGAGAGAAGACTAGGACATCTCGAAATGAATAGGAGGTGACAGCAAATATATTTCGCACTTCTTTTTAAAGTCACGTAAAAGAATGGACACTTCAGTGAATTTGAGACCAAAACTGTCCTGCAAGAACTTAGCAGAATTGGCATGGGCTGCAGGCTCCATTTTACATTCTGGAAATACGTGTATCACCATTATTAATCACAGCGCACAAAAATGAAAAAAAAACAATGATTAAAATAGTTGCTGAGACAAGATGTAAAATATCATTAATTATTGATGAGACAGTTATCATCTAAAGTCATTTATTTACAAACCTGAGTCCAAGAGATGAGTGAGCCCAAAAAGGTATTTGTAAGAGATCGCTAAATCGTCTGGAATCCATGGGATTTTCTAATGAGTTCCTCATTTCAATTGCAAATGGCTCTGAGGACTGTGGGACTTATCATCTATGGTCATCAGTCCCCTAGAATTTAGAACTACTTAAACCTAACTAATCTGAGGACAGCACACAACACCCAGTCATCACGAGGCAGAGAAAATCCCTGACCCCGCCGGGAATCGAACCCGGGCGCGGAAAGCGAGAACGCTACCGCACGACCACGAGCTGCGGACATTTCAATTGCAACAGATAGACCAGCAGTAATGATGGTATTAAATACACAACAACCTATATTGAAAACTTCAGTAGTTGTCGCTGCATTTTATCTAATGTGAGAGTACCTCAAAAGATTTTTTTTTTTTTGAAAAATGGCACTGCTTAAAATACTTTACAGTACTTTCTGAATTTGAGTGCCCATACGAAAAGACTTGACACTTCTTACAACTACAACTATTTTGCAGCAGTTTGAAACTCACGTGTGATGGATTTGTACTTGTTGTCACACTGATTATTTAGGATAATGAACTTTTGTTTTATGTAGAGATTAAAAGTCAGGACTTGTGCCGTATGACTTTGAGTGTTTGTCTTTGAGTTTTGTCATTAATGGGCTCTTAAACAAGCTATTAAAGTCAGTGTTCCATTTGTACTGCTCTGCTGCACTAGATTAATTATCATTTATCTTTTATTTTAATTTGAATTCGCAATTGTGTGAGGCTGCCTTCCCGAAATGTGTAATCAATTATTATTCTCTTTCCAAAAAAAATTTAACCCAAGGGATTTATCTGTGCAGTTTATTTATAAATTGTATCGCTAACATGCCTATTAGATTGTGATGGTGTAAGGGTCAAATGGTAAGTAAATCCATGGATTTCATTGTGGTGGTTCACTACCGATCCCTACAACAGTGAAGCGAGCCAAGCTAAAAGTCTAGGATATAAATTGCTCGTACCCAGAGCAGTCTGTGTAACCGCTAGTGCAGGCATAAGGCCAATCAAGATGAGTTCTTTAGCTGCCTAATGTCCATGGAAGAGTGCTGGATGTTTCTATGTGATTCTGACACAAAGATGCGAAGAAAGCATTGGGAACATGTGGATGCACCGTTACCAGAAAAAGCAAAGACCTCACCAGCACTGATGCTGAGTACCTTTTTTTGGACTTCTATGGTGTGGTGCTAACATTACGCTTATAATGGCTAAACTGTCATGCGAGTATACTACCGAAATCTCGTGACAAGTTTGTGTATGCTTCGAGGCAAAGACCTGAGGGATCCTGTCCAAGGAAGTGTTTTTGCTAACTGCAGCTATTTCTGCTTCTTTGGGCTGTATTTCCTCGCCCCACGTATTCCTCATCTTTCCGTGAATGAAGAAACCATTACATGACAGATATTTCCAGAATGCTGACGAGGTGATATTTGATGTGGAATGTTGCCTGCACACACAAAGTGCAGACTTTTGTAACTGTGGGCACCCTCAAGTCATCCGTCTTGTGTAAAACTGTATCGCACCGGACGACGAATATGCAGATAAGTGCTAACATTATCATTAAGTTTCATGCTCACAGCTTAAGTTTTTCACCTTTATAACCACTACACCGACAGATAATTTTCTGTGCTGGGATATTTTCTTTGCTTATTCTTCATATGATGAGTGCCACATAGCAAGTCTTGACAGAATTTTTAATATAAACTTTTCCACTTCCAGAAGATCTATAATAACAACGAGATATTTATTTGCTTGCTATTTTCTTTAGCCTGTTGTCTATATAAAAGACCAGATTTAATGCTGCACATGACTTCGCATGATTATAGCACGTAATATGTAACATAATTTCAGATGTGTTAGAAATAACTTTGCCTGTTTAAGGGGGAAATTGTGCATAGAATGTTACATGAAAAGAATAATAATAATAATTGAAAATATAATCTACTTGCTATCGTTCGACCATGAAGATACCTGTTCATTCGGAATCCAAAGGCACACATAACTGGTCTGTTACACTAGGCAGCATTGGTATACCACAAATTTTGTGATTAACAATTGTGGACTACACTGCTATACAGCATACAGATAAAACCTTTACAGAAATTTACACACTTGGAAGCATGCCGTTGGCCGGACGGGCTCTGTCTGTGTAGCGCGTCCCCTGCCCCTTAGAGCTGGAAACGTTGCCAGCAGTGGCCATCTGGCTGGAATTTGGTCCCAGTGGTGATAGTAACAATCTCTGCCTTAACGATCGTAATATTCCAGAGATGCTCTGCACATTGGTTCTGCACATGTGCTTTGGATATCCTTCAGTCGTCTTTTTTTCCCTCGCTCCATTAAGAAATATATAAAAGTAAATTAATCTGGGAGAAACCACTTTTTAGCCTTCGAGGGTAAAAAAAGTACAGACGTATATACGGTAGACATCTATACTCATGCTCATAAATTAAGGATAATTGCAGAATGTGGTGCCACACAACGTGGCACTACACAGAACTGGCGCTAATAGCATAGGCATGTAGGGAACACACACGACATATACCTGTAAGTCCACGGTATTGGTGATAAGTTGAGAAAACCGTCCCGAAACACCTGTGCTACAAAACGCCACTGTTTCCTGCGCATGTACCCAGACATCAATATTGGATATGGTCACCATGCACACGTACAAAGGCAGCACAGTGGGTTGGCATACTCTGCAGAAGGTGGTCTAGCAGCTGCTTGGGTATAGCCTCCCATTCTTGCATCAGTGCCTGTCGGAGCTCCTGAAGTGTAGTAGGGGTTTGAAGACGTGCAACGATACTTCGACCGAGAGCATCTCAGACGTGCTTGATGGGGTTTAGGTCTGGAGAACAGGCAGGCCACTGCATTCGCCTGATATTTTTTGTTTCAAGGTACTCCTCCACGATGGTAGCTCGGTGGGGCTGTGCGTTATCATCCATCAGGAGGAAGGTGGGACCCACTGCACCCCTGAAAAGGCAGACGTACTTGTGTAAAATGACGTCCCATTACATCTGACCTGTTACAGTTCCTCTGTCAAAGATATGCAGGGGTGTACATGCACCAATCATAATCCCACTCCACACCATCAAACTACTTCCACCCCACACCATCAAACCACGACCTCCATACAGGTCCCTTTCAAGGACATAAAGGGGTTGGTATCTGGTTCCTGGTTCACCCCAGATGAAAACCCGGCGAGAATCAGTGTTCAGACTATACCTGGACTCGCCTGTGAACATAAACTGGGACCACTGTTCCAATGACCATGTACTGTGTTCTTGACACCAGGCTTTACGGTCTCTCCTGTGACCAGGGATCAGTGGAATGCACCTTGCAGACCTCTGGCGAATAAACCATGTCTGTTCAGTAGTCTGTAGACGGTGTGTCTGGAGACAACTGTTCCAGTGGCTGTGGTAAGGTCCCGAGCAAGGCTACCTGCAGTACTCTGTGGCCGTCTGCTGGCACTGATGGTGAGATATCGGTATTCTTGTGGTGTTGTACACTGTGGACGTCCCATACTGCAGCGCCTGGACACGTTTCTTGTCTGCTGGAATTGTTGCCATAATCTTGAGATCACACTTTGTGGCATACGGACGGCCCGTGCTACGACCTGCTGTGTTTGTCCAGCCTCCATTCGCCCTCGTATTCTACCCCTCATAACGTCATCAATATGCGTTCTTTGAGCCATTTCCATCTCACAGTCACCATTAGCATGTCTGAAAACGTCTGCACACTTACTCGCTGCACCGTACTCTGACATGCACCAACACACCTCTGCGTATGTGCACTGCTGCCAGCGCCACCGTGCGACGACCGCAGGTCAAATGCACCGCATGGTCATACCCCGAAGTGATTTAAACCCGCAAACCTCCCAGCAGAGCGTTGGTTCACCATTCATCAGCATTATCCTTAATTTATGAGCATGAGTGTATATACACCATACCGTAATGTGCATTACACCAATAAATTATTCGTCTTGCCCAGTGAGCTACATAAATCAGTTACGATTGTTATTTCATTGTCCTCATTAAACATAGTAATAAGATGTAGTTTTCTGTGTTTCATGGCCGATATTGCTAGTATTAGTGTAGTAAAGCAGTTACGCACCAGTCTGGTGATAAAATCAATCAAGACATTGAACGCTCATTCTGTGATTATTCATCTAATTATATTTACGAACCTGCGTCGTCGTGGTTTTTTTTTTTTTTTTTCAAAGATCATTTTAACTGTAACCTATAGCGTAACCACATATGTTTAATTTTCATCATTCCCCAGAAAATGTAGACAGATATTGTAAGCAGGCTGTTTAGGTTTTCTTATTGGTAACGGCACGTAGCGCTCTGTATGAAAATCACTGACTCTGCTGTGGGTTTGCTCTGTTGTGGCCCATTACCTGTCAGCATGTCAAGAGTCAGCACTGTCTTTCCGTTGGAAGGACAACACTACTTGTTCAAGACTGCATGGAAATCCACTACTTCCGTGTGCATTTTCTTTTACTGCTCAGACTTTGAAAAAAAAAAGCACTGAAATTTTACTATGATGAATGATCAGGACTATCTTTATGGACTGTGAGAAAATTTTAGCTTTTGACCAACATTGTATCAATAAGTGTGTGCATTTGATTTCTTTATTATTGTAATTACGATTATGAAAAATTTTAACAAATATGTATTGCCCACCGCCCAAAACAATTTATAAAATTTTTTGTGGGGAGCATGGGGGCTATGTAAGTAGGCTGTTTAGGTTTTCTTATTGGTAACGCCACGTAGCGCTCTGTATGAAAATCACTGGCTGTGCTGTGTGCAGTCTGTGGCCAGTTTTCATTGTTGTCAGCCATTGTAGTGTTGGGCAGCTGGACGTGAACAGCGCGTAGCGTTGCGCAGTTGGAGGTGAGCCGCCAGCAGTGGTGGATGTGGGGAGAGAAATGGCGGAGATTTGAAATTTTTAAGACTGGATGGCATATATATTATGATTATTAAGGTAAATACATTGTTTGTTCTCTATTAAAATCTTTCATTTGCTAACTATGCCTATCAGTAGTTAGTGCCTTTAGTAGTTTGAATCTTTTATTTAGCTGGCAGTAGTGGCGCTCGCTGTATTGCAGTAGTTCGAGTAACGAAGATTTTTGTGAGGTAAGTGATTTGTGAAAGGTACAGGTTAATGTTAGTCAGGGCCATTCCTTTGTAGGGATTTCTGAAAGACAGATTGCGTTGCGCTAAAAAAGATTGTGTGACAGTTTAAGCACAGTCTTGTATAAATGTTCAAAAGGGGACGTTTCAATATTTACCCTACAAAGTGCAATTCGTGGCAGATGTCACAAATCAAGATAGCGTATCTTTCCAAGGAAATGATATGTAAACCCATTCCTGACACAAAGTGAGAAGATGTGTAGTTTGTGCCTCATCAGGGTTGGCTGTGGAGTGGACATAAAGGAATGGAATAAAGCGTAAAGGAAAGGAATAAGGCAGTATTTACTTTTTAGGAATAATGGTTTGTTCATGTATGGGGACTGACCCAAACTGCATGCCAGGCTACCGACCAGTCGTTGGGACATGGGAAATGGTCACATTAGGAGAGTGGGCTTGAACGTATGCCATTCAGGTCTATATTGGAGTAAGGGAGACAATATGTCGTATTTAGATGGTCGCCAGTTCACGAGTGTGGCCTGGGCCGAGACTCCTAGGCAGCCACCAGTAGCCCACACCTGATTCCTCCCCCAAGTCTTCTTTTGGCGCCGGCCGCGGTGGTCTAGCGGTTCTGGCGCTGCAGTCCGGAACTGCGGGACTGCTACGGTCGCAGGTTCGAATCCTGCCTCGGGCATGGGTCTGTGTGATGTCCTTAGGTTAGTTAGGTTTAAGTAGTTCTAAGTTCTAGGGGACTTATGACCTAAGATGTTGAGTCCCATAGTGCTCAGAGCCCTTTTTTTTCTTCTTTTGGCAACACACGGATTCTTTAGTTGCATTTCAGGAGAATGGCTGGAGCTGCACTATCTTGCTATGTAGGTCGTTGTTAGCTGTAAAACTTTTAAATAAATTTTGTTAACTACGGTGCTTGTGTCCTTTCGCATAATTATAAAAATCACTTGTACTCTGAACCCAGTGATTCTGTACATATCACCTACATGTGCATCTACATCTATACCCCGCCAACTACCGTGAAATGTATGGCTGACAATACGTCCCTTTCCACCAGTTATTAGTGTTTTTCCCATCGACGTATGGAGTCCGAGAAAAATGATTTTAAATGCCTCTGTGCACGTTGCTCTCTTTCTGTTTCCGGAAATCGACGTGTTTTCCGACTTCAACTTTTACTTCGTAAACTCAGCTGTCATATTTGAGACCTTAGCCAAATGTAATCTTTTGCTGTTGGAGGGAAGATAGTTTAACATTTGATATTTAGCTATAACTTTAATTTTCTCTTTTTTATGAGAGTATTTGTCGTCAGCTAATATAAGTTCCATTTCACAGAGAACCCAGCTTAATATCTGCTCCCATTAGGCGACCCTTAGAACTCAGATATCAACAGTAGTAATGAGCTTCTATGGGTCCTCGCTTTGGACGCTTGTACCTTTCCATCAGTGCTAACTACTCGAGTCCCCTTCGTGTTAAGATAATAGTTTTCACTTCTGTCCGTGCAGTTGATTTTACAGTGCCTAAGAATTAAAAAAATTGCGAAGTCCATACAATTAAAAGTTTTCCTTAAAATTTTCGTCTTTTATTAACTGCACTGTTGAAATTGCTCTATGAGTTCCTCTGTTTCTCATAAAATAAAATAAGTACTACACCAATCTTTCTTCAATTTTCTGTTACATTCTTTGGTAAAATACCCTTTATCAGTAGTTTTGAAGCATATGGAAATTGGAAATTTGTGATAAGTTCCTATGGGACCAAACTGCTAAGGTCATCGGTCCCTGGGCTTACACACTACTTAATCTAACTTAAACTAACTTAGGGTGAACAACAACACGCACACCCATGCCCGAGGGAGGATTCGAACCTCCGAAAGGGGTAGCCGCGCGAACCGTGGCAAGGCGCCTCTGGTATATACCCACTTTTCCTTACTTTTGGCCGGCCGAAGTGGCCGAGCGGTTCTAGGCGCTTCAGTCTGGAACCGCGCGACCGCTACGGTCGCAGGTTCGAATCCTGCCTCGGGTATGGATGTGTGTCATGTCCTTATATAAGTAGGCTGTTTATGTTTTCTTATTGGCAACGTTACGTAGCGCTCTGTACGAAAATCACTGGCTGTGCTGTGTGCGGTCTGTCGCTAGTTTGCATTGTTGTCTGCCATTGTAGTGTTGCGCAGCGGCAGCTGGATGTTAACAGCGCATAGCGTTGGGCAGTTGGAGGTGAGCCGCCAGCAGTGGTGGATGTGTGGTAGGAAATGGCGGAGTTTTGAAATTACATATATTATGACTTTTGATGATATTAAGGTAAATACATTGTTTGTTCTCTATTAAATTCTTTCATTTGCTAACTATCCCTATTAGTAGTTAGTGCCTTCCGTAGTTTGAATCTTTTATTTAGCTGGCAGTAGTGGCGCTCGCTGCATTGCAGTAGTTCGAGTAATGAAGATTTTTGTGAGGTAAGTGATTTGTGAAAGGTATAGGTTAATGTTAGTCAGGGCCATTCTTTTGTAGGGATTTTTGAAAGTCAGATTGCGTTGCGCTAAAAATATTGTGTGTCAGTTTAAGCACAGTCATGTATAATTTTTCAAAGGGGACGTTTCACTTAGGTTAGTTAGGTTTAAGTAGTTCTGAGTTCTAGGGGACTGATGGCCTCAGATGTAAAGTCCCGTAAAGTCCCATAGTGCTTAGAGCCATCTGAAACTTACTTTTGCTGCTTAATGGCTCTGAGCACTATGGGAGTTAACATCTATGGTCATCAGTCCCCTAGAACTTAGAACTACTTAAACCTAACTAACCTAAGGACATCACACAACACCCAGTCATCACGAGGCAGAGAAAATCCCTGACCCCGCCGGGATTTGCTGCTTACTTACATTATTTACAAAAAGTGGTGGAACTTCTCAGTTTCATGAATTTAATTTATGAGGATATCAGTTATTGCTCCGTTATATTGCTTGATTTCAATAAGATTTCCGATCGTATTTAATCAATATTTGGGCAATACTTCTTTCCGACTTCGTGCAGAAGTTTTCGGATTCACAAAGTATTCAGTGCCTCCTATCATCTTCTTGTGCTTTGTCCTCATTTTCAGTCCTCATTTCTTCTGGAAACCTTTGAAATTTCTCTAGGTATTGTTTCCATCCTTTTGCCTTATTTTCTGCTTCCATTACACAACTACATTTTCAGTTTAGATTTATTAGGATCCTTGTTCTGTGTTTCCTAATATTATTGTTATTGAGGGTGTACGCAGCATCTACTTCATCCTATTTCAGTTTTGTATCTGTAGCATGCCATATTTCTTCTGTTCCGTTTTTCAACATTTCTACAGCTAATTTTATTTCTGAGTAGCGTTTATTGTTGCTGTTTACTTGCAACATTATGAAATTTTAGTCGTTTCTTTATTATAACAGTATCTCATCTGTTATCCATGTTTCTTTAACCCTTGTACCTCGTATGCTTTATTGTACTTACTACGTCTCTTAAGGTACTTTTATCTGTTTTTGAATATCATTTCTTTTTAGTTAGATATTGTCAAGCTACTACTAACATTAAATTATGTTTAATACTTTGCACAAACCAGAATAGTGATTGCTAGTCAGCTGAGCAACTTAAGCCTTTTCGCTGGGTCCTCACTATGTTATTCAGATGAATATTTTATAACCATTAATTCACAAATTTCTTATTAAACAATCATAAAAAATTAGAATACTACAGATCTTTCATGCAGCGGCTAACCTTCTTATGTAGTGGTGCAGAAATCTGGTTTTGCCACTCAATAGTAATAATATACTTTTTTCTTTATAACAAATTATTTGTTTGTTTTTAGGATATTTAATATGTTCGATTTTTAGATGACTTCATACTCTTTCAGTTGGCTTATCGTACGTATCTGTAATTTCTCTTTGTTACTTTGTTTTAAACAGTTTTACACATGAAAATTATTAACGCTGCTGATATTGGTTGCACAATGGTAAACTGAACTCCTCCCGAACAGGCCACGAAGGCCCAACGCTAGCGACCGGGCGCCGTGTCATCCTCAGCCCATACGTGTCACTGGATGCGGATATGGAGGGGCATGTGGTCAGCTCACCGCTCTCCCGGCCGTATGTCAGTTTCCGAGACCGGAGCCGCTACTTCTCAATCAAGTAGCTCCTCAATTAGCCTCGCAAGGGTGGTGATAATTTTATTTGAATCGTTTCTTTATTATGAATTCATAGCAATATCGTGTCTTGTCTGGAATCAATTTTAGCATTTTTAGTGAATATTTGATACTTCATATATCGGCGCAGACTCTCGTCATGGTACTGAGTTGCTTTCAAGCGAGCAGTAGTGGGGATATCGTAATGACGCGTGAATTCCAAGAACCAGAAGCACAGCCAACCCGCCACTCCCCCAGACCTTTCAACGGTTAGCAGCAGTACCTCACGTACCTGATATAGCTGTTTGCTGCAATTTGCTGGCAACGTAATCCTCAGCTGAATCTTCCTTTTTATGATTAATTTACATATGTGACGTGTTGCTTGTAACGTTACAGAAGCCAGTTCTATTATTTCTTTTTCACATGGTCTTCAAAGGCTTTACATTTTTCAACATGCACTGGTACCAACGTTTTAGCTGCTTTAACTTCTTGAATTTAAACAAGCATTTTTTTCGTGCTAGGGTGTGGTCACTATCAACGTTAGCAACTTACAACTATTACTGATCTTAAATTGATTCCCGAATCTTTATTTTATAAAAAATAGCCAGCTGTGTTGTTTGATTCCCTATCATACTATATGATAGGGAATCAAACTATATATATATACAGGGTGTTACAAAAAGGTACGGCCAAACTTTCAGGAAACATTCCTCACACACAAAGAAAGAAAATATGCTATGTGGACATGAGTCCGGAAACGCTTACTTTCCATGTTAGAGCTCATTTTATTACTTCTCTTCAAATCACATTAATCATGGAATGGAAACACACAGCAACAGAACGTACCAGCGTGACTTCAAACACTTTGTTACAGGAAATGTTCAAAATGTCCTCCGTTAGCGAGGATACATGCAGCCACCCTCCGTCGCATGGAATCCCTGATGCGCTGATTCAGCCCTGGAGAATGGCGTATTGTATCACAGCCGTCCACAATACGAGCACGAAGAGTCTCTACATTTGGTACCGGGGTTGCGTAGACAAGAGCTTTCAAATGCCCCCATAAATGAAAGTCAAGAGGGTTGAGGTCAGGAGAGCGTGGAGGCCACGGAATTGGTCCGCCTCTACCAATCCATCGGTCACCGAATCTGTTGTTGAGAAGCGTACGAACACTTCGACCGAAATGTGCAGGAGCTCCATCGTGCATGAACCACATGTTGTGTCGCACTTGTAAAGGCACATGTTCTAGCAGCACAGGTAGAGTATCCCGTATCAAATCATGATAACGCGCTCCATTGAGTGTAGGTGGAAGAACATGGGGCCCAACCTGTTGATGCTACGTACTGATGTGCTTGATGCTAGTACTGTAGAGCAATGAGTCGCATGTCAACACAAGCACTGAAGTCAACATTAACTTCCTTCAATTGGGCCAACTGGCGGTGAATCGAGGAAGTACAGTACATACTGACGAAACTAAAATGAGCTCTAACATGGAAATTAAGCGTTTCTGGACACATGTCCACATAACATCTTTTCTTTATTTGTGTGTAAGGAATGTTTCGTGAAAGTTTGGCCGTGCCTTTTTGTAACACCCTGTGTTTATATATAAACAGTACGAGAATAAAACTTCCTGGCAGATTAAAACTGTGTGCCCGACCGAGACTCGAACTCGGGACCTTTGCCTTTCGCGGGCAAGTGCTCTACCATCTGAGCTACCGAAGCACGACTCACGCCCGGTCCTCACAGCTATACTTCTGCCAGTACCTCGTCTCCTACCTTCCAAACTTTACAGAAGCTCTCCTGCGAAGGTTTCGCAGGAGAGCTTCTGTAAAGTTTGGAAGGTAGGAGACGAGGTACTGGCAGAAGTATAGCTGTGAGGACCGGGCGTGAGTCGTGCTTCGGTAGCTCAGATGGTAGAGCACTTGCCCGCGAAAGGCAAAGGTCCCGAGTTCGAGTCTCGGTCGGGCACACAGTTTTAATCTGCCAGGAAGTTTCATATTAGCGCACACTCCGCTGCAGAGTGAAAATCTCATTCTGGAGTACGAGAATAGCTTTGGCAGGACATATGTATATATATCGTTTGATTCCCTGTCGTATAGGATGATAAGGAATCAAACAACGTAGCTGGCTATATTTTGATAACATAAAGGCTCGGGAATCAATTTAAGATCTGTAATAGTTGTAAGTTGCTAACATACATAATGTGTGTGTGTGTGTTGTTGTGGTCTACATTCCTGAGACTGGTTTGATGCAACTCTCTATGCTACTCCATCCTGTGCAAGCTTCTGCATCTCCCAGTACCTACTGCAGCCTACTTCTTTCTGAATCTACTTAGTGTATTCATCTCTTGGTCTCCCTCTACGATTTTTACCCTCCACGATGCCCTCCAACAGTAAATTGGTGATCCCTTGATGCCTCAGAATATGTCCTACCAACCGATCCCTTCTTCTAGTCAAGGTGTGCCACAAATTGCTCTTCTCCCTAATTCTATTCAATACCTCCTCATTAGTTATGTGATCTAATCTTCAGCATTCTTCTGTAGCACCACATTTTTAAAGCTTCTATTCTCTTCTTGTCCAAACTATTTATCGTACACGTTTCCCTTCCTTTCATGGCTACACTCCATACATATACTTTCAGAAACGACTTCCTGACACTTAAATCTATACTCGATGTTTACAAATTTCTCTTCTTCAGAAACGCTTTCCTTGCCATTGCCAGTCTACAGCAGCCTCTTCAGTAGATGCAGGGGCAACAGTCTGGATGATTGACTGATCTGCCTTTGTAACACTAACCAAAATGGCCTTTCCGTGCTGGTACTGCGAACGGCTGAAAACAAGGGGAAACTACAGCCGTAATTTTTCCCGAGGGCATGCAACTTTACTGTATGGTTAGATGATAATGGCGTCCTCTTGGGTAAAATATTCCGGAGGTAAACTAGTCCCCCATTCGGATCTCCGGGCGGGGACTACTCAGGAGGACATCGTTATCAGGAGTATATATATACGTCCTGCCAAAGCCATTCTCGTACTATTAATATTAATATTTCTCTTCATTCATACCACTTGCCGAGTTCGAACTATCCCGATATTTTCTCTCTCCCCCCCCCCCTCCCCCACCTTCAGTAACGACCATTCTTATCCCTTTTCACATATTGTACGAGCTCATTTCTATTATCCTACACTTTTACAAGACAGTCATGTCTTCCGCATCTGTGGTCAGCATGTACACTTATAGGGGTTGGACAGAAATATGGTAACACCGCGAGAAATGTCTGCTTGATCAAATATGCAGATGCTAGACAAGCCTGCCGGTTAGACTTTGCAAGTGTTAGTCTTGTTCAGAACAGTGTTCTGTGTGGCTTTGAGTGAATTATGTCGGAGTTAAGTGTTGGTGCTCGTATGGTGGGTGCTTCTGTAACCAAGGGAGCTCAAGTATTTGGCCGGCCGCGGCGGTCTAGCGGTTCTGGCGCTGCCGTCCGGAACCGCGGGACTGCTACGGTCGCAGGTTCGAATCCTGCCTCGGGCATGGGTGTGTGTGATGTCCTTAGGTTAGTTAGGTTTAAGTATTTCTAAGTTCTAGGGGACTTATGACCTAAGATGTTGAGTCCCATAGTGCTCAGAGCCAGCCATTTTAGCTCAAGTATTTGGTCTTTCAAGAGGCACCGTATCGAAGATTTGTACCATATGCAGGGAAAGCGGAAAAACATCATCCGCTAAGTCACAAAGCGGGCGAAAGTGTGTGTCGAACGATCGTGTATTTGGAAGAGGGCTGTGACGATAAATGCGAGGACGGCAGCTGCGAAAGTCACAGCAGAACTGAATTCCGCCATCGCGAACCCTGTCAGCACCAAAAGAACACGAAGGGAGCTCCTGTAGCAAGGAACCGCTGGGTGAGCTGGAATTCCAAAACAACTCTTCAGCGATGCAAATCCCCATAACAGGAAAACTTGGTGCTGAAGCCATAAAACCTCGACTATGGAGCAATGGAAGAATGCTATTTGGCCGAATGAGTCTGCTTTGACACTGTTTCCAACTTCTGGTCGAGTTCACATCCCAATAGTGAAATATAGCGGAGGTTCGGTGATGATTTGTGCAGCCATATCGTGGTTTTCCTTGGAAAACATGGTTACTCTCCAAGGGTCGCGTTACTGTCAAGGATTACGTGACGATTTTAGCTGGTTACGTCCATCCTATGGAACAGTGTTTGTTTCCCACTAGTGATACAGCGTTCTAAGACGACAGCGTCTCTGTTCACACACTCGCATAATTCAGAACTGCTTTCGTTAACAGGAGGATGAATTGTCGCTTCTTCAGTGGCCACCATAGCCATCAGATCTCCATTTTACTGAGCCATTGTGACCTACTTTGGAGAGAACGGTGCAAGATCGCTATCCACCTCCATCATCGTTATCTGGTCCGTCCCTAGCAGCTGAGTGGTCAGCGCGACGGAATGTCATATCTACCTGCCCGGGTTCGATCTCCGGCTGGGTAGGAAATTTTCTCCGCTCAGGGACTGGGTGTTGTGTTATCCTTATCATCATTTCATCCCCATCGACACGCAAGTCGCCGAAGTGGCGTCAACTCGAAAGACTTGCACTAGGCGAACGGTCTACCCGATGGGGGGCCCCAGCCACACGGCATAATATAATCGTTACCTGAACTTGGCACTATTTTGCAGCAAGAATGGTATGAGATTCTATTTAAAACCATACCTTTACTTATCCATTCCGAGACGACTGGAAACTGCACTACTGGCCATTAAAACTGCTACACCAAGAAGAAATGATGATGATAAACGGGTATTCATTGGACAAATATACTATCCTAGAACTGATATGTGATTACATTTTCACGCAATTTGGGTGCATAGATCCTGAGCAATCAGTACCCAGAACAACCACCTCTGGCCGTAATAACGACCTTGATACGCCTGGGCATTGAGTCAAACAGAGCTTGGATGGCGTGTACAAGTACCGCTGCCCATGCATCTTCAACACAATACTACAGTCAAGAATAGTGACTGACGTATTGTGACGAGCCAGTTGCTCGGCCATCATGGACCAGACGTTTTCAGTTGGTGAGATATCTGGAGAATGTGCTGGCCAGGACAGCAGTCGAACATTTTCTGTAGCCAGAAAGGCCCGTACGGGACCTGCAACATGCGGTCGTGCATTATCCTGCCGAAATGTAGGGTTTCGCAGGGATCGAATGAAGGGTAGAGCCACGGGTCGTAACACATCTGAAATGTAACGTCCACTGTTCAAAGAGCCGTCAGTGCGAACAAGAGGTGACCGAGACCGAGACGTGTAACCAATGGCACCCCATACCATCACGCCGGGTGATACGCCAGTATGGCGATGACGAATACACGCTTCCAATGTACGTTCACCGCGATGTCGCCAAACACGTATGCGACCATCATGATGCTGTATACAGAACCTGGATTCATCCGAAAAAATGATGTTTTGCCATTCGTGCACCCATGTTCGTCGTTGAGTACACCATCGCAGGCGCTCCTGTCTGTGATGCAGCGTCATGGTCTCCGAGCTGGTAGTCCATGCTGCTGCAAACGTCGTCGAACTGTTCGTGCAGATGGTTGTGGTCTTGCAAACGTCCCCATCTGCTGACTCAGGGATCGAGACGTGGCTGCACGATCCGTTGCAGCCATGCGGATAAATGCCTGTCATCTCGATTGCTAGTGAAACGAGGCCGTTGAGATCAAGCACGGCGTTCCGTATTACCCTCCTAAACCCACCGATTCCATATTCTTGTAACAGTCATTGGATCTCGAAAACGTGAGCAGCAATGTCGCGATACGAAAAACCGCAATCGCGGTAGGCTACAATCCGGCCTTTATCAAAGTCGGAAACGTGATGGTACGCATTTCTCCTCCTTACGCGAGGCATCACAACAACGTTTCACCAGGCAACGCCGGTCAACTGCTGTTTGTGTATGAGAAATCGGTTGGAAAGTTTCCTCATGTCAGCACGTTGTATGTGTCGCCACCGGTGCCAACCTTGTGTGAATGCTCTGAAAAGCCAATCATTTGCCTATCACAGCATCTTCTTCCTGTCGGTTAAATTTCGCGTCTGTAGCACGTCATCTTCGTGATGTAGCAATTTTAATGGCCAGTAGTGTATTTTGAATGCCGACGATTTTCCTGCACCGTACTGGGCATAGTAATGTGTTATGTTCTTGGTTTTTGCACATTTTTGTCCACCATCTGTATATGATTATAAGGGACAGGCAAATGAGAACGAAACAGATGAAAAAAGTAAGTAAACCGTTTATTATTTCAAAAGTAATTGCGATAGCTGTTGACACATTTATCCCACTGTGAGACAAGACGGTCACTGTCTTCATGGAAAAAGGTTTGTGGTAGCCTACAGAACCATGGTTGGCATGCAGCTCTTCGTTCGAAACAAATGGACGACCACGAGTGCCTTTCTTCTCTCTCTTCTCAGCGACCACAGGCCCTGTAGACCACGCGCTGCATCAACAATCTGCTTCCACCGCCTTCTGTCTTTCGCAGCCTCTCTCCACCCTGCGGAAATTCCTAATATTGTGATGTCCTTCTCTATATCTACTTTCCACCTTGTACGAGGTCGGCCCAATGGTCTTGTTGCCTGGAGAGTTCCTTCAAATGATTTTTTGGTGACTGTTGTTTTCCATTCTAGGCACATGTCCAGCCCATTGCAGTCTCCTACTTTTTAATTTCTGGATGATAGTGGGTTGCTTCATTAACTGATGAATTTCTTTGTTCTTTCGAATTCTCCATACGCCATTGTCCAACTCAGGTCCCCAGGTTATTCTCGTCACTTTTTCCTTCGAAAACATTCAGTTTTTCTCTTTCATTGTTTGTAAGCGTCCAGCTTTCTGAACCGTACAGTACTATGGGGCAGATGGTAGTGTTGTATATCTTCATATTTGTGGTGATTGACAAAGCTTTACTTTTGAGTGGGTTGCTTAGTGAGTGCAGACATTTTGACCCTGAGGCTATTCTTTGATTTATATCCATTGTTATGATATTTTTACTGTTGAAACGTGATCCAACGTATTTTAACCGGAGAACTTTTTCTAGATTTAGAATGCTGGTCAATTTCAAAGTAAGGATTTGGGTTTATGACTCGACCTATTTCCAGGTATTCGGTTTCCTCTTGGTTAATCAAAAGCCCCATTTTGCTAGCACTGTGCCTGAGAGATCTGTACATGTCTTTCATTTCTTCTTCAGTGTCACTCAGCATCACTATATCATCTGCATAAGCCAGGAGTTTTACTTCACTGTGTTCGAATCGGAGACCATTGTATAGATGTAAATTACTCTCCCGAACCACTTTCTCTAATGCTAGGTTGAAGAGGACACATAAAAGAGCGTCGTAAGCCTGTTTTAGTTGGAAAGGTGGGTGATATGGATCCTCTGAATTTCACTGCTGCTGGGGAGCCATCCATGTACAGCTGTATCATCCTAATGATTTTCTTCAGGACTCCAAAAATATAGAAATCGCATGCGAAGAGATCAGGACCGTATCCAGGATGTGTAAGGGTTTTCCCAGCAAAACTTTTGCAGCATAGTTGCAGGCCCTCCAGCTCCGAGAAAGTCATGATGACCTTTTTCTGTGACTGCAAGGACCTGCTGCTCGTTCACTTTCTGGAACACGGCGACACAATTAACGCACAGCGATACGTGGACACTTTGCGAGAACTGAAGCGCGCAATCAGACCCAAACGACAAGGAGCGTTCACCGACAGCATCATTCTGTGACAAGATAATTGCCCGCCCACGTGTAGCCAACGCTGTTTCGACTACGTTGCAGAATTTTCGCTGAAAAGCCAATAGTCACTTCCTTAACTCAGTCCGGATCTCTCCTCATGCGATTCCCATACTTTTGGTTCTCTGAAGAAAGGCATTCGTAGGCGTCGATTTGATTTGGACCGAGAGGTGTAAATCTGCGTACAATATTGGTTCCGCAGGCAACTCAAACATCTTTACATGAAGACATTGATCGTCTTGTCTCATTCTAGCATAAATTTATTAATAAAATATATGAAAAGCCACGATCGCTTCAATATAGTTTACTAGATGACCGGTTTCAGCCTCTGAAGGTGCCATCATCGGATCTGTGAAGGTATAACGTAACAGGTTTCAGGGAGGGCTTACATGAGTTAACTACATACATTACAATTATTACAGAACCACATACCTGAAACGTGCATTAACATTTATAAAACCATATGGACATCATGGCACATGAGTCAGACCATCTGATAAAAATAATTGTCACAACCAATAAAAAATAATAAAAAACTGCTCTCATGGTCGTTCTTTCCATAAAATATAAAACTGAAGTCACCAGATGAAACTACCACTGTTCGCCTAACACCGGTCAGCATCATCACTGCCCTATTCCGCGCAGGCTTACCTGCTGTGATTCTAGCGGTTCACGAACAGCCACCAGATAGCGCTGTCCAAGCAGCGCACACACACTTGTGGCAGATGTGATGGTCTGCCTCGTGCCATGATGTCCATATGGTTTTATAAATAATTGTAATGTATAAACACTCCTGGAAATGGAAAAAAGAACACATTGACACCGGTGTGTCAGACACACCATACTTGCTCCGGACACTGCGAGAGGGCTGTACAAGCAATGATCACACGCACGGCACAGCGGACACACCAGGAACCGCGGTGTTGGCCGTCGAATGGCGCTAGCTGCGCAGCATTTGTGCACCGCCGCCGTCAGTGTCAGCCAGTTTGCCGTGGCATACGGAGCTCCATCGCAGCCTTTAACACTGGTAGCATGCCGCGACAGCGTGGACGTGAACCGTATGTGCAGTTGACGGACTTTGAGCGAGGGCGTATAGTGGGCATGCGGGAGACCGGGTGGACGTACGGCCGAATTGCTCAACACGTGGGGCGTGAGGTCTCCACAGTACATCGATGTTGTCCCAGTGGTCGGCGGAAGGTGCACGTGCCCGTCGACCTGGGACCGGACCGCAGCGACGCACGGATGCACGCCAAGACCGTAGGATCCTACACAGTGCCGTAGGGGACCGCACCGCCACTTCCCAGCAAATTAGGGACACTGTTGCTCCTGGGGTATCGGCGAGGACCATTCGCAACCGTCTCCATGAAGCTGGGCTACGGTCCCGCACACCGTTAGGCCGTCTTCCGCTCACGCCCCAACATCGTGCAGCCCGCCTCCAGTGGTGTCGCGACAGGCGTGAATGGAGGGACGAATGGAGACGTGTCGTCTTCAGCGATGAGAGTCGCTTCTGCCTTGGTGCCAATGATGGTCGTATGCGTGTTTGGCGCCGTGCAGGTGAGCGCCACAATCAGGACTGCATTCGACCGAGGCACACAGGGCCAACACCCGGCATCATGGTGTGGGGAGCGATCTCCTACACTGGCCGTACACCACTGGTGATCGTCGAGGGGACACTGAATAGTGCACGGTACATCCAAACCGTCATCGAACCCATCGTTCTACCATTCCTAGATCGGCAAGGGAACTTGCTGTTCCAACAGGACAATGCACGTCCACATGTATCCCGTGCCACCCAACGTGCTCTAGAGGTGTAAGTCAACTACCCTGGCCAGCAAGATCTCCGGATCTGTCCCCCATTGAGCATGTTTGGGACTGGATGAAGCGTCGTCTCACGCGGTCTGCACGTCCAGCACGAACGCTGGTCCAGCTGAGGCGCCAGGTGGAAATGGCATGGCAAGCCGTTCCACAGGACTACATCCAGCATCTCTACGATCGTCTCCATGGGAGAATAGCAGCCTGCATTGCTGCGAAAGGTGGATATACACTGTACTAGTGCCGACATTGTGCACGCTCTGTTGCCTGTGTCTATGTGCCTGTGGTTCTGTCAGTGTGATCATGTGATGTATCTGACCCCAGGAATGTGTCAATAAAGTTTCCCCTTTCTGGGACAATGAATTCACGGTGTTCTTATTTCAATTTCCAGGAGTGTAGTTAACACATGTTAGCCCTCTCTCAAACCTGTTATGTTATACCTTCACAGATCCGATGATGGCACCTTCAGAGTGCTGAAACCGGTCATCTAGTGAAGGATATTGAAGCGATCGTGGCTTTTCAATTAATTTAAAAATAGAGTGATCACCCCACGACGCACCATGTGTTCACTGCAATTTATTAATCGTTATGGATTACTTTTTAAATAATTAACAGTGCACTTACTTTTTCCAACGGCCTTGCTTTAGTGGTAACACCGGTTCCCATAAGATCACCCAAGTTAAGCGCTGTCGGGCTGGGCTAGCACTTTTGGATGGATGACCATCCGGTCTGCCGAGCGCTGTTGGCAAGCGGGATGCACTCAGCCTTGTGTGGCAAACTGAGGAGCTAATTGACTGAGATGTAGCGGCTGAGGTCTCGTAAACTGACATAAGGCCGGGAGAGCGGTGTGCTGACCACATGCCCTCTCCATATCCGCATTCAGTGGCGCCTGTGGGTTGAGGATGACAAATGGCTCTGAGCACTATGCGACTTAACTTCTGAGGTCATCAGTCGCCTAGAACTTAGAACTAATTAAACCTAACTAACCTAAGGACATCACACACATCCATGCCCGAGGCAGGATTCGAACCGGCCATTATACAATCTTTGTGGAATATCAATTCGTGACTGTTCTTTCTGTTTATTCCAGATAACCCGTTACTGCAGGCTACTGTGGCCGAGTGGTTCTAGGCGCTTCAGTGCGGAACCGCGTTGCTATTAAGTCAGTAGGGTTTAAGCAGTTCTAAGTCTAGGGGACTGATGATCTCAGATGTTAAGTTCCATAGTGCTTAGAGCCATTTACACCATGACCCGTTACTCTATTACCAGCTTCCCTACTCATTATTTCTTCGCCTGTCCTACCATTGTCGGAATCGGTGCGAATAATCATTTGATACCCACTCCAAAAATCTCCCTCTACCCATCTCAGTGATTCGTAAAATTGCATCTGTATTGTTTTCAATTTCACCTTTAGATTTTCTAGTTTTCGACCACATCGTAAGGTTAAAAAAAGTTCTCGTGATCGCCGTAACAGGGATTTCGTTTTTTGTAGTATTACTCCTATCGATTACATTCCACCCTGAGATCTGAATAGGCGACTGTTTTATCTCTGAAATATTTTGCCGGGAAGGAAGCTATTGTGTCATATTTAGGAGGTAATGTTGTGGTTACGCTTTTCTTTCGTTGATGTTGTCACACTTGGTTTTTAAAATTCTTGGTGAGTCACTTTCATTAGTTACGTACTCTTTCTTTTCAAAGGATATTTATAGATCTGACTTCTCAGTTGTTCTCTTCAGAAGTTCTGGTCTTCTCATTATATGAGGTTCCATCCATTATTATGTGTTTTTCTTCCTCTATTTCCCATTCTCTTATAACTTTTTCCAGTACACAGTTGAATAATAATGGCAGTAAACCCTCCCGTTGTTTGATTCCCGATACAATTTGGAAGGATCTAGAATTTGTTCCTAGAAATTCAACTTCAGGTACTATATTTGTGAGAGTTTGTTTAGTTATCTCTAGAATTTTCCTGTCTACGGCAAATTCCTTCTGTGTTTTGAGGAGTGAGTCTCTGTCTGTTGAATCATAAGCTTTTATAAAATCAACAAATATTAGAACTATTTTCTTATTTGATGTTTTCATGCTCCTATTTATCTGTGTAAGGTTTAAAATTTGCTCTGGATAGGATCTGTTACTCTTAAATCCAGCTTGGTACTCTGAAATTTTTTAATTATTGGCTTCTGAATTGTAAAGTTTAACACTATCTCGCTAGTGAAAGCTAGGCTGGTGACCCTTATTAATTTGGCTCGCACGCCACACATCGCCAACAACGCGTGCATCCCGAGCACGGGCGAGAGTGTGATTTTCCACGACGGCACGGAAGTTGCGACGCACGGACGAAAGGAACGTATCACACTGTGATAGACAAAATGTAGACTAAGAATCCGTACTAGTCGTTTTGCGAGTTCCGACAAAAAAGAACACGGTTTCTCGCATTACTTAGGAACTATGTGTCGTGACTTGTTAGGATGCGACTGTACAAAGTGACAATTATTAAACTATATGAAAAACGTAAATTAGTTATAAACTACGGCGTGGACACACCTTATTAAACATGTAAACGTCACTATAGGTATTCGGATTTAGGTTATGACATGTTCGATATGCCTGCCATCATAGGCAACGGTGTGGCGCAGACGAATAGCGAAATTCTGCATGACCCGCTGAAGTGTCGGAACATCGATGGTGTCGATTACCTCCTGAATGGCTGTTTTCAGCTCAGCTATGGTTTTGGGGTTATTGCGGTACATCTTGTCTTCAATACAGCCCCATAAAAAGTAGTCGCATGTGTTCACATCCGGAAAATATGGCGGCTAATCGAGGCCGATGCCAGTGGCCTCTGGGTACCCTAGAACTAGAATGCGGTTCCAAAACTGCTCCTCCAGGACATCAAACGCTCTCCTGCTTCGATGGGGTCGAGCTCAGTCTTCCATGAACCACATCTTGTCGAAATCAGGGTCACTTTGGATAACGGGGATGAAATCATTTTCCAAAACCTTCACGTACTGGAATGAAATTTTCACTCTGCAGTGGAGTGTGCGCTGATTTGAAATTTCCTGGCAGATTGAAACTGTGTGCAAGTTTCGCAGCAGGACTTCTGTGAAGTTTGGAAGGTAGGAGACGAAGTACTGGCGGAAGTAAAATTGTGAGGACGGGTCGTGAGTCGTGCTTGGGTAGCTCAGTTGATAGAGCACTTGCACGCGAAAGGCAAAGGTCCCGAGTTCGAGGCTAGGTCCTGCACACACTTTTAATCTGCCAGTGAGTTTCACCTCCACGTATTGTTCGGTAGTCGCCGTGCCATCAGGGAATACCGCACCGATTATTCCGTGACTGAACATTTCACACCACACAGTTACCCGTTGAGGGTGAAGAGACTTCTAGATTGCGAAACGCTGGTTCTCAGCCCCCCAAATGCGCAAGTTTTGCTTACTGAAGAACCCATCCAAATGAAAGTGAGCTTCGACGGTAAACCAAACATAATGCGCATACTAATTCCCATCATACGTCGCGGCCGACCGTGCAGTTTGAACGTCCTAACGCAACCCGTTCAGGACTTATGATGATTTAATTTCGTATAGTTCAATAATTGTCACCCTGTATTTCAGTCTTGAACTGTGTCCTTATGCTCTGACAGATTTTATCAAGATTATGGGATTTCCGCTGTGAAATAGCGTGGTGAAGACTGATACACACACACACACATATACACACAAAAAAGTCTGGCGTTTCAGATTTGTTTATTTATCGGATTAATTGGATTAGAGGTGGTCACATTCGAAGGTGGATCCATTCGAATCCACGCACGTCTGAATTCATTCCTTCCACTATCCAAAACATATCCGCATTCGTTTTCCGTGAGGCCGTGCATAGATCCCGTCGTTATTGCATGTTGTTGTTATTGTGGTCTTCAGTTCGAAGACTGCTTCACACTAGTCTATCCTGCGCAAGCCTTCTAATCTCTGCAGAACTACTGCATCCTATATCCATTTGAGAATGGTGACTGTATTCAAACCTTGTTTTTCTTCTGAAGTTTTTACCCCAACACTTCCTTCCATTACCACATTGACAATTCCTTGACGCCTTTTTTTAAAATAAATTTCGTCATAAATTTCTTTTTTTTTCCCAGTTCGATTCAGTACCTCCTCATGAATTATATGATTATGTAATCGTGTACTTTCCGTTGCACCACATGTCAAAAGCTTCTATCTTCTTCTTGTCTGAGTTGCATATCGCCCACGTTTCACCTGTACACAAACATCTTCAAAAAACACTTCATAACCCTTCAATTTATATTAGATACTAGCTGAGAATCCAGCGTTGCCCGGATATGTATTTATTGCAGTCTCCTATTAGTCCATGCCCTCCACCCCCTCTCTCTGTCCATCTCCTCCCACCCCTTTCCAACTATATCTTCTCCTAGCACCTCTACTACTTTTTCTTTCCTCTGTTCATCACCTCCCCCTCCTCTCTCTGCCTTATCTCTGCCCGTCTGTTCCTCCACCCAGTCTCTGCCCATTTTTCCTCTTTCCTTTCACTGTCCGTCTCTTCTTCTCTCCTCTCTCTGTCCTTTTCCCCATACCCTACTCACTCTCTCTGCATCTCCTCTTCCCTTCTCTCTCCACATTATCATCCGAACCCCAACGGGAGGCTGCTGGATCTTATCCTCACAGTATTTCTTTCCATGTCGTAAAAAATATATATATGCCAAATTTGACTGAAGTCGTTCCAGGGGTTTAGGATGAGTTTTTACCCGTGGCTTAGCCCGCGTGCGCACATATAAGATATATTTCACATATATTTAACTTACTTCACACCCGTTTGAAAATATAGTTCACATGTATGTTAGCGATTTTTGCTCTGCTGTTTCATTTCCACACAGTTCAATGTTTATTGCGTCGTATCTCCTGAGCTATGTGTCGTACAATGATATAATGTTGCAGTTACATCCAGTGGCATATGTGGCTACTGTCTGCGAAATGTGTTGTGAACAGAGTTAGTAGTAAAGAACTAATAAATGAAAACGTCATGCTTGATGCGGCACTTTTACTGCTAGAACAGCGAAAATGTAGTAAGCGATAAACTTTTTTTCTTTTCATAGTTTTTTGGGGGTTTCATAGAGGTTTGAAATTATGTGAAAAGTTTGTTACAAGTCACTATGTGTTCTCGTTCTCAAATACTAGATGAGTATTCACCCGTTGTGGGCTACACTGTTTTTTCACCCCTACCCCATCCTCGTTCCGTTGATAGGTAGGTAGTCCTTATCCTCACAGAGATTCTTTCCAGACAATAACTGATATGTGTATTAAGTTCCGTTGAAATCGGTCGAATGGTTTCGAAGGAGATCGAACATACATACACCCATACGCCTATTTATAAACATCCGCCTTTATGATATCTGTGGATTAATAAATTCCAGAAAGGCTTTTCTTGCTATTGCCAGTTTGCGTTTTAAATCTTCCTTACTTCGGCGATCATCAGTTATTTTGCTACCCAAATAACAAAATTCATATGCCACTTCTTGTGCCTCGTTTCCTAATCTAATTCTCTCATCATCGCCTAAGTTAGTTCGACTTCACTGCATTACCCTTGTTTTTCTTTTATTGATGTTCGTCTTAAATCTCTTTTCACAACAGTATCCATTATTTTATGCTGCTCTTCCATGCCCTCAGCCGCCTCTGACAGAATTACAGTGTTATCACCTGCAGTAAATTGCTGCTTTCAGACTTCAATTCATATTGTGCTATTCGTAGCAAGGCATTCTACGAGTCGTATATCTGATGATAGTGCACTGAACATTGAAACCAGTCGTGTATTAATAAAAATACTTCGCCATCGAGAACGAAACTTTTTATAATACTAATAGTTCGGTGATAACTGCAGTGAAAACGACCCAATTCAAATTAACTTTTTGATTTTAATACGTTTTTATGTGTCAAATGAGGGTGACAAATGCAACCACCAAAACGTTCATCTGTCGGTGCTGGGGAGTGAGGGAACGTGGGGTGTGAGGAAATGAGAACAGCACGACACGTTTGTACGCTAGCAGATTTTTATTGTAGGAAGAGCAGACTTGGTTCTCACAGGTTGTACTTGATGAGGGCGGCCAGAAGACCCTGGAAGCCTGCGTTGTAGTCGAGTGCGACCTCGTTCTTCTGGGAGTCCTGGCGGGTGTCGACGTAGTCGTCGTTGGCGCCGGGACCACCCACCAGTGCGCCGTTCAGCACGTGCGCGTTCGGCTGGGCGCCGTTGAACGTGTTCCAGTCGCACGTGGCCGGCGGGTCGGGGCACGAGCTGCAGACAGGTTACTCCAGTGGGTAAACTCATTTCTAGTCACTATAGCCAATAAAAAGAGAAGAAATTGAAAACAATGTATTATATGCGGACAATGCAATTGTCTCACAGCTCCTGGCTTTCTTTCTTTAAAGCAGAAATCACTGATGGTACTGATTCGCCATAGTCGATATTATTGTGTCGAGAAATTAGCGAGTGTATTGGTATTTAAAACAAGTGTAGATTTCTTCAATCTCAGTTGCATACTTTTAATTACATGACATGTTTCGATCTCTGTGGATCATCTTCAGGTATAAGTAATCTGATATGAGTTTCTGACGCTCACAAGACGGGTTGCTGACGCAACTACTTAGATCTGAAGATGATCCAGAGAGATCGAGACATGTCATGTGATCAAAAATATGCAACTAAGACTGAAGAATAAATGACAACTGTTTTAGGTACTGATTCAGCCGTTGCATTGCATCTCTTTGGACTAATAGCTAACTACACGCATTAGATTCTCGTTAAAGTAGAATCTCTGTTCCTTCAGGTACTTGGTCAACTCCCCCTCCCCCTCAGAAGATAAAGGTAGCTTGTTGTTCAATGTATGCTGCGTGCACGACGATCAAGAGGTTCTAATTTTTTCCACGTGGAGTTAAATCAGCAGGCGGCGCACTCTTTCTCAACAAAATTTCCACAACGGATGTGTATGGGAGAGTGTCGTGTACAGTACTAAGTGAAAAGCTGAACTCATGGATCAAGTTGGGATTTGTCAGCAGTTCGTGTTTCACATACCAGCCAGCAACGTTCATCTGCTACGATCACTGTTACCGATACACAGAGACGATTATGCAAGATATAACCTCTTGATTGTATTCGTCAGCAGTTAAAAGACAAGCATTGCCCACTTCTTAGAGAGATTTTACTCTTTAGCCCTTCTCACCGTTCTGCCAGTTGGTATCTGCAGGTAAACTAGGGCGTGTACAATGCATCTGACAACTCATTATGTGACACTCTTAGTACGGGACCATTTGAATATACCTGGATGTAACAGTTACAGTATATTGTATTGCAATATACTAATGTACGTGCACTTCAATTGTTGTCCATAATGTTCACGACATAAGTGAACTATTTGGCCAGCAATGAAACCGATCATTTTTATTGTCTCATCATAGTAGGTGTGATCACTTCTAACAGTGCATCATATCTACATCGCACTGATTTAATAGATTATCGACAAGTTGTCGACTGTGATGGTCTCGTAGTGAAACTCGTGACTGGTAAATGAGAAGATCCTAGTTGAACAATGGGAATTTTTCACTCTGCCTTTAACCTAACTTTCACCTCTCAATGATGTGAAGATTCACCAGAAATGTCTCGAGGTTCGCTTTCCACGTTAAACTGTAGGTCCTCTTTCCCCAGTAGGACTACTAGGGCTGGTTAGGGATACGGAAGTCTCCGAAGTGGCGTCCGGCTGAAAGACTTACAACAGGGCTTTGAACCACACGAAATTATCGTTACTATTATTTACAAGTTCCGCTTGTACGTTTAGCCATTTCTGATAAAGAAGAACGTACAGTTCTGGAATTGCACTGAATCAGCCAAATGAGTCCCAGATATGTTCAACTGGGTTCAAGCAAGAGAAAAACGATGCCTATTCCTTCTGTAAAATTGAGTGAGCCTTTAATTGTACCAGCATGAGGTAGAACGAAATGTGTAAGGATGGTAGCCCCCATATTTTGAGACTCCAGTGCCGGCAGACTGAGATAATAGTCTGTGGTGTCGTTTTCTTTGATTAATCTGGCTGTACGTTAGTTACATTAACAGTAGAAAAGAGCAGCTTATGGCTGTAGGTTTCTCCTGTTTTCGGACATATTCAGTTAATTCGAAACTATTCGGCTACGACCATGCAGCAAATCGACTATCTGTAACACTGAAACCAAAGTGAGAATGGTAGTGTATAGGGCTGTAGGTTTATACCGTGGATTTCAAGTCTGTCAACTCCGAACCCCCCTCCACCCCCCCCCTCCCCATTTTTGAAGAAGAACTGTGTGGGAACGTAAAGTTTCAGGAAACAGCCGAGCCATTATGTTCAGCGAATGCAGTCGTCATTTATTTTCGACATTCATATCTGTGTACGCACTAGTGCAGCGACATGTTACTCCCCTGAAGTAGTTAACAAGTGTTTCACGAGCGTCGACTGCATGAAACCATACTTGCTCTTTGCGTTCACGCAATTGAGAAACTGTAAAAGAGCAAAACTTCATTTGTATCCGTTACAAACGAGAAGCGTTCGACACAGTTTGTCATTGCCGCTTAGTAAACATTCCGTGCCTCTGGAATATCAAACCAGTTCTGCGGCTGGACAAAAATTTCTTACTTTACATCACTCAGCATTTCGTTTTCCACGGAAATACACTGCCAGAACAGAAAACGGTGTCAGTGTAACAGGACTGTGAATGTACACCACGTGTATAAATTATTTTGTGCATAACATGGCTCGCTCTTTGAGGAAGTGGAAGAGCTCCAGATCATCAGCGTCTTGAACAAAAACTTCCTGCTAATTCCAACGAAAACGAAGCAGTATTATGGGCGTAAATAAGCCAAAACAGCGGATATAGTTTAATTATGTCATAATTATTCACGCAGTAGAACAACAACCATCATATATCTACGTTTATCCTCCTGGAATGATTGAAGGTGGAAGATGTTGGGTTGGTTGGGTTGTTTTGGGGAAGAGACCAAACTGCGAGGTCATCGGTCTCATCGGATTAGGGAAGGACGGGGAAGCGATTTAGGGAAATCATGGAAAACCTAAATCAGGATGGCCTGACGCGGGATTTAACTGTCGTCCTCCCGAATGCGAGTCCAGTGTGCTAACCACTGCGCAACCTCGCTCGGTGAAGGTGGACGAGCACGTAAGTCTAGACGTGAGGAATGTAGATGACGGATTCGTACAAGGAATCGTGAAGTTAGCGTAATTCACTTTCAAAACGCTCTTATGGCTAATTCTTGAGTGCCGTTCGGAGCTATCGGTCCTTTACCAAGTTGAACTAACAGAAGGGCTGTGGGAATCGTCATGGATTTGCGTAACTAATGTATGAGCTTAGCAAAAATGTTCACGTAATCATAGCGGTGAAGCTACAAGAAAGACTTTGTCTATTAAACAAAGATGCACATACGGACATTTGGTGACTAAATCTGGCAAATACATTTGCTTACTGACCATTTGAGAGGTCTGGTTTCGTACTGAGCACCAATCACTTCTTCTATGAATCATCTGCTGGCGGTATAGAAAGGGAGAAAACCTTACGGTGGCTAACAGTGCGAAGATGTAAGCAGATGTGTTGATGTAAGAAGTCCTGTATACTTCTACAGACGTTCCTTGATCTAAAGAGTGTTTACAACTGAGTTTCTTTCTCAGCCGTTGACACTGAAAACTGATGTCGACTTACCTGGAGCGGTGATGCGGGCTGCGTGGGTAGTTGCTGTCGATGCCGCACACGTAGCTGAAGCCGGTATCTCCCAGGGCGTAGCCCATCTGCTCCTTCACCATACTGCGGTACGCTGTTGGGTTGATTCCAAGGTCGGACGCCTGCAGCAGAGGAACAAATTCACCATGCGCTCTACGTACCGCTATTACATTGCTCTCAGTACACACACCTCAATAGACGGATGAGCGAACGGTTATGACTAGTTTCCACCAAGAGACTGATTGCCGCCTGGTGGCACTGAGGTAAGTGACGCGTTAAGGAAAGTACACAGTCCAGTCACATTAATTTGACCACTACCTCTGTCCTAGGTCAACGTGCTATAACCACAGACGGCATGTGGCAACACTCGCAGTGGATGGTATATAAAGCGTGTCAGAGGTGTGTCGAAAAGAGTGCAGTCGTCGTCGTGGTGTTATCTGCTGTCAAAAAGGGCGTGATCATTGACTTTCGCCCAAAGGGCAGCGTTTCCGAAACGGCTAAGTTTGTAAGCTGTTTGCGTTCCGAACCGGCAGCATAGGTCACCGATGACAGAGGTACGGCTGTGGGGATGTTCATGGGCAAACAGATGTGCAGCTGTTGAACAACTGACCGCCCAGGTGAACCAAGAAGCTACTAGCACTGTCTCTCCAACAACTGTTCACCGAACATTGCTTCGCATGGGCCACCGCTACAGACACCTGGTTTATACACCCATATTAACTGCGGTTCTTCGTCGATGAAGGTTGGAATCTTCATACCAGAACCTAGGTTGGACATCTGCTGAGTGGCGACAGGTGGAATTTCCAGATGAGTCACTTTTTATGCTCTGTCAGACAGATGGCCGTTGATGAGTACGGACTTGGAACAATCGTCGGAAAGGTCCACGTCAAAGGAGGGAATGTTATTGTCTGGGGAAAGTTTCTGTGCTATTCCGTAGGTGATCTCGTCATTCTGGGGGCCTAATAGATCAGCTCGAGTATCTGTATCTATCTTTTGGGACCATGTCCACCCGTATATGCAGTTTCTTTTGTTCTCGATATGATCGCAAATAACAGAACGACAATGCAACGTGTCCCACAATTCGCAATGTACATGAGTGGTTTGGAGTTTACCGTAATCTCCTGGTCCAAAAGTCCCCGGATTTAAACCCAGTTGACAGTCAGTGGGGCCATCTTGATCGTATTGTACGCGCCATGGATCGCCAATCGAGAAACATAGGGCAGCTGACCATGGCACTAGAGTCTGTTTGTTTCCAAATTCATGTAGGATACATTTCACAACCTCACTGACTGTCTGCCTTCACGTGCGAACTGCAGAAGGCGGTTGTTCACGCTTTTGAAGGTGGCCACATGAATGTGACTGAACAGTATATATAAGCGGAACAGAGACGGTGAGCAGTCATTCTGCGGACATTACGTGTTGCGAGTGGGGAAACCCACAGATATAAATGACTTGAACACAGGGCAGATTGTTACGGACGGCGACGAAACGAGCTTCTCGGAAACAGCGAAGCTGTTCAGCTGTTCACTTGTTTCTGTCGTGAGCATCTATGGAAGATGGCTGAGGACCGTGGAATCAACGGGCAGGCGGCAAGGTGTTGAACGCTCACGCCTCACCACCGAAAGTGGATCTCGGCAGCTAGCCTGCTCTGTACAGCAGGACAGCGGCGAACTATAGCGAAGCATAATGTTAGTGCAGGAAAAATTCTTTCGGAACACACGGCCTCGTTGTGGAACTTGGAACTCCGCAACAGACGACGCCTAAGTGTGCTGATCCAATGACATCGTCATTTACGATTGCAGTGGGTGGAGTATCGCCAAAATTCGATTTTGGATCACTGGAAACGTGTCGCTTTGTCGTCTGAATGACATGTATTGTTACAACAGCTCGATAATCGTGACTGGATGTACCGTCATCCAGATGTACGGCTGCTCGAAATAAGCAACTTGTCACGGACACAGCCACAATGACAGCCGTGGACTACGTGAACATTATTGCGGACCATCCCTTCGTTCTTGATGTCTTCCCCGACTTTTATGTCATCTTCCAGCAGGATAAGTGCCCATGTCACCAGGTCGAGGCGTTCTAGTTGGTTTGGGGATCACGTGTAGTGAAGCCACGTTGCTATCTTTGTCAGAAAATTCGTCTGTTCTGAAACCGATGAAGCACATCTGGGACGCTATCGGAGGGCAACTCCGCGCCCACAAACCACCTTCCTGTAATATACTAGAACTGTATGACCTGTGCGTAGTCACGTCGTGCCAGACAACTCCGGAAACCTACCAAGGACTTGTAGAGACCTTGCTATTCAGAATCGTTGCTGTGTTGTTTCCCGAGATGGTCGAAAACGCTATTAAGGAGATGGTCGTAATGTTCCGGCTTATCAGTCTATATTGGCACTATTTTAAAAGCTCTAGCAAACTTAACATCGCTAACAAAAAGTTCATAACCTCGCAGTTTGAGGCGTAAGTATGCGTCGCGGAAGGGAGCGGAGCTGTTGGGAACCACGTGCGGAGTGTAGATAACTGTGTGTTACTTACAAACAATACTGACGTGAGGGAATGGACAACTTGGGTGACTACTTACAACCGTGCATCATGACACCCGTAGAGGAAAGTGTTGAATTTCACATGTAGTCATAGTGTTTAGATTTATCGGTGGTGGCAGGCCAGGTCTGTGACAAATTAATATCAACATCGTGTCAGAATGACGATCCTGACTGGCCGAGACCTCCGGCGGTTCTCAGCAGTTGTATTTAAAAATTTCTTGCCTTGAGAAACATAAATTGCCATAGGGAGTCTGCAGTTGTCCTTCTTGTCCTATTTTGTATTCTGCAAAAAGATCACATGGATATTCACACAAGAAACTCTTCCCCATTTACGTCCACGAAATTTTCCGATTACACTGGGCGAAAATAACAACACAGGGCTGTGAAGGACTTGGAACGTGTTATGTGATCAGATGAATCAGTGTTCTACCATTATGCGAATGATGCGCACCGTTGTGTTCCTCTAGGATCTCAGGAAGCCTTCCGGGACGGCTACGTTCAAGAGAGATGCAGCAGGGACAGTGGCGTCTTTTTGTTGCTATAAAAACATGAAACTGGTTCCTGTGGACCAAGCCACCATGGCGTTTGTGGGTCCAGTGTGACATTGTTTCAGTTTATGTCTTCCCAACCTGAGAACACATGATTCACAAGACTGAAGTCTCTGGTTCTGCGGTACTTACCATCATGCAGATGAACATAGCGTCGGACATGATCCTCAGGGAACCCCACTCTCCCAGGAAGATGAGACCCTTGGGTGTCCTCTGCTGGTTGTTCATCAAATTGTCGCAAATGTTCTGCACAGTCGTCTTGTACGTCTGGTCACTCGTGAACCGCGCAAGCATAACCTGTACAGAAAATAGTTACATTTAAAAAGAAGCCCTACGAACAAAGCATAAATGACACCAGTTTTTCTTAAATTAGTGCAAAATGTTTTACACTTGCATGATGCAGCAATTTGTTACTCGAGCATCACGTGTACAGCATTTCATTCTTTTTAAAAAAAAATTAAATAGCTCATTTTCGCTCCTGTCCATAAATGCATCATCTGTAGACAGACTTTCTTCTTTACCGAATGACGTATCGAAGTGATTAAGACATTGGATACAATTTCCGCAGGAGAGGTCAGTGAGACCCCTGTCTGTTCGTCTGGACCTCGGTATTTTTCATTTTGCCCTATTCAGTGACAGCAATTAACCTCATCATTTCCGCAATTTTGGTCCACAATATAAGCCAAACTGAGATAAGTATGAGGAAATTTCGCTGAACCTTAGCTTTGTAACAGGAGTCTAAAAATAACTGTATGTAAATAATAAAACAAATAAATAAAAATTCCGATTGCGATGCTTATTTTAGTAAGCCCACAGCCTATACTCTTCTCCAGGCAAGTTTTATCTTACAGAGCACTGCTCCGTCTGTAACGACCACAATGTTGCGACAACATTAAGTTCTAGCCTGCATTTTTCAGTCTTATGGTTTTATAACTGGAGCATACCTGTAGCAGTGGTAAATTATAGACCGTTTTTCGCTCTATGGACGTCACACAGTAGGAAAACAGGAAAATTACATTTTAACATGGCGTTAAATTGATGATCATTCTATCTGAAATCAGGAAGACGTGCTGAAGGGGATCTGTCGTGTGATTCCCAAGATAGTGAAGAAGGCACCGTCAAGGAAGAGAGTGAGCCATTCTACTCATTTTTATTCAGGATGAGTAGGATTCGATCCCTGCTCTGCACAGTGGGAAATCCGCAAAGAGAGACAGATACTCACTACGCACAATGTGCTTGGCGGTTTACAAAAGGACTCGTTTTACCTGCACGTGCAAAATCTAGAGTGGTGGGGCAGTGCACAATAGCAAGAGGCAGTGTATCAGTATGACACACCAGTCAAAGTCGTCATTCGTCTGTAGCGTGTGCACTGAGCAGGGCGTGCATGGGACATTTAGCATGGATTTTGTTGTTAGCGCGTATCCAGTATCTGTTGTTTTCTCACTGTAATGTTCATTACTCATGACATAAAGGAAGCGCAACAAGTATTACATGAATAACTGAGAGTGGTAAAGTGCCGCGTAAGTAAATATTGCCGTCCGGGATGGTCGAGCGGTTCTAGGCGCTAAGTCTGGAACTGCGCAACCGCTACGGTCGCAGGTTCGAATCCTGCTTCGGGCATGGATGTGTGTGATGTCCTTAGGTTAGTTAGGTTTAAGTAGTGCTAAGTTCTAGGGGACTGATGACCTCAGCAGTCAAGTCCAGTAGTGCTCAGAGCCATTTTTTTGAAGTAAATATTGTCAGAGACTCTAAAGAAGGAACAATATGCCCAGGCGGAGAACACATCACAGTTGCCAGTTGACAGATGAAAAGACAGTTGGAGAGTCAAGACAATTGTGAGCAGACAGTCCAAATAGATGACCGTCGTTTTTACGAATCAGTTGTTTTAAAAGCAATAATTGCAACAGTCCTTGTCTTGAACAGCAGTATTAAATTTATCTGTTACAAGCAAAACGTATTAAGTCGGCTACCAATGTTAGAAATACTTGAGGATCAGGATTAACACTTTTCTGCTGTTGTTTTTGCATGTCACCTGACCAAAAGGTATTTTATAAAAAATATTTAGGTTGGTACAACTGAAAGGGAAGTTGCCCTGTCGGAACCACAAAGGGAGTTTTATTGGAGTTTTGTTGAGAAAGAGATTAGGCGTACTTTACGGCTTCGGTTATGACTTTTGTGACGGACTTCAATCTGCTACGGACATCAACTAGACAGACCTTTATAGCAAATTATGATGACATTTCCGCTCGAGATTCCTGTCATAGTCTTAGATGGGCGAACTGAAGCCTTCTCTTGCTAGGGATGGAAGAAGTTTCATAGTTTCGTGCGAGATATGTGACGCATCGATTCATTGGAGCCCACTGAGAAGGTACTGCAAGTCACTGTACATGTGTTTCCAATGTCGACATGATTAGTCGCTGTCGGCTGCAGTAGACTCGCTTCTAGCAAAGTAAACCTCAACAGTATCATAGGCGAGGTCTTTACCGTCGCTCCACTGGACTTCTCGTCCCAGCCGTATCCGCTCCTGTACTGGAGACCTCCTTCATTGTAGAGCTCGATGGCACGGTTGAGGTAGCTCTCGGAGGCCGTGGCGCGGTACAGCCACACCGCTGCCCAGGGCAGCTCGTCGGCGTATCCATTGGAGCTGGAAAAAGAGAAATGGTTCAGCATATTATCCAGTGTCGTGCTGATGTGAAGCATGTGCTCTGGGTACCATATGGACGTCATCATGGCGAAAAGGTGAACATGGATGCCTCACAAGCTGCAAGACGCATTACCCATGTTAGTTACGCTTCAGTAAAATGTAGAAGCGTGCGTTTTAGTTCGAAGTTTCACAGTATCGCCTTTGAAATTGTGGACATGCTTTCGTTTTGCAGCTATGAGACGACGAGCAACAGAGACGTATAGTGTGAGTACTTGTACTACAGCTGCTGCTGCCACTAATAGTGATAACAGTAATAATAATAATAATAATGGCAATAATAACAATAAAGATAGTGACAGATATAAAAAGACTTTATATTGTACAAAATAGATGTTTCTGATATAGCAAGTTGTGGGCAAAGGAAATTTAGAGACAGCTCCAGTTAAGAATATTAGGAAATGCGGAAGGTCTGTTTGGAAAGAAGGATGTACAAGGGTAACGAGTGCTAACGGGCACAGTGGTAATCATTATTGATACTTAAGCAGATATGTCATTAATTGTCTTCTAAAGCTGGAGATATTATTTAGTTCCCAAATGTATTGCGGGAGGTTATTCCAGAGTCGGGTCCCTGCTAATGAGAAGCACCTCGAGAAAGTGGCTGAACGTTGGACAGAAAGGATTTTGCTCCGATGGGAACAGGTGTTTCTGCCCTGTTGTTCAGACTAGAGTGTTAAGGTTGAGGAGTGAGACGCGGGACAGTATACGTTGATAGGACAGTAGAGAAGACAGAGGGCATGGAAATCCCTGCGCTTGTCTGCACGCAGCCAGGATAGCGGTGCATATGACGGTGAAATATGATCACTGAGTCGAACGTCATAGGTATACCGAACCCAGGCATTCGTAACCAGTTCCAGGCACCGTGAGATTTCCTGAGAAAGTTCTTGCAGGATAACATTGCCGTAACCAATAACTGGAAGCATACGTGCTTGTAGAAGTTTCTTTTTGAGGTCGAGAGGGAAGATCTTCCTTTATTTTTGTAGGGCACGGAGAGAAGCTGATGCCTTCTTGTATATTGCAGCTACGTGCGGAGTACAATTTAGATTTTTATCTGTTATTACTCCTAGACTCTTTCTGAAGGAGAGAAGTTGATATTTGTCCCATTTACTGGTAAGGGGGGCAGGGATTACCGATATTTCAGGATAATGAGCCTAGAATGACCAACCAGTACAGCATGGGTTTTGGACGGGTTGATCTTTAACCCTGTATTCCGCACTCATTTTGATAGTGCACATAGGTCGTCACTAGATTCTCGATAGCTGTCTTTAGGTTTATTGGTTTTGCATTTTGGCATAGATCATCAGGGCACGTGTGGTATTTGCTTTAAGACAAAACTGATGACACATCTTGACTTACAATAAATAGCGTGTTATAGGGTTACGAGACGAGAGTTTTTTGCGTCCTTTCATCGCCCACTAACTAGCCCCTTCTGACAAGACAGAGTGCTTTGGAGGTGTGCCTGAACATATAACGTTACTGTGGGTGTCATCAATAGAGAGGATTTAGTTGATATACCGATAAGATCGAGCTGACACAGCAGGTATTATCTTGGTACAGTTATTAACCTATTTGGGATAAATGCTCATATTCAGGAAGAGTGGACTTCAGACCCCCGTCTGGACATTCTGATTTTCTGCAGCGTTGTGGACAGTCGGTAGAGAAAAGAGTGTGTGTTTACCTTAATCATACGTACGTTATAACTCACATGTAAGTGAACTTATAAGGAAAGAAATGAGGACCCACTCTTCAGAATGGGCGGGGAAGAAATATTTGGAAAATTCTAGCCCTATGTATAAGAAGTGACAGGATGACAGATCATATTTTAAGATATCATAAATTAACTTCCATGGTTTTGGAGGGAGTCGCAGAGAGCAAATATATAGTGGGAGGCAGAGATTAGAATATACACAGCAAATATTTTAGGATATTGGCGGTAAATGCTACTTTAATGTGAAGTATATATTACAAGAGAGGAAACTGTGGTGTGTCACACCCAACCAGCAGAAGACTGATTTTCCAGTAGAAAAAGGATACGTAGGTATATAATGTCTGCACATTGTTAACGTACTACCAAATTTGTTGAATTCCAACTCACGCCATCAAAAAGCCCAACATCTTACTCCAAACGAGCCGATTATTTAGATAAAGGGTCAATTTATAGTTCAGTGTTGTACTGGGGACTCCCTAGTATAGTTAGTTTATAACACCTTTCTAATGGTTCAGATGGCTCTGAGCACTATGGGCCTTAACATCTGAGGTCATTAGCCCCCTAGAACTTAGAACTATTTAAACCTAACTAACCTAAGGACATCACACACATCCATGCCCGAGGCAGGATTCGAACCTGCGACCGTAGCAGTCGCGCGGTTCCAGACTGAAGTGCTTAGAACCACTCGGCCACTCCGGCCGGCTTATAACAATTTTGTCAGCCAAGTTTCTTGAGCCTTATATCCACCAGACCTGAGCGATATTTCTTATTTGGAAATGACTGCAGTTCACTCAGATTCGGTCCCAAACTCAGTCAAGGGATATTTTGTAATGGGGGGCACAAAGAAACACAAAAAATAAATTACAGAAGGCAAGTAACTTAAAGTAGATATTTCTATAAATAAGTGCATGTGAGATTACACCATGGATGACCAGAAATGGGCAACTCAAGTTCATCTGGAGCCGGCTGCAGAGTAGGTGGTCGATGGATGACCAGAAATAGGCAACTTCAAGATCATCTGGGTTCGGCAACGGAGTCGGTACTCCATGGTTGTCCCTCTCCATAGCGGCAGTTCCAACGGCAGAGAGTAAGCGATTGGGAGCACGCCACGCCGTCCACTTTCCTAGTCTCTGTCTGCAGCTATGCTCCGCAAGCTTCCTTATGATGTGTGGCGGAGGTTACTTTGTGTACCACTGTCACTTCCTGTCTTTCCTATCCCAGCCACGAACGGTTCGCGAGAAGAACTATTGTCGGTAAGCCTCCTTTTAATGAGGACCAGGAGGGGACTTTTCAAATTGTCAGGGGCGATGAGGATCTTCTAAAACTTCTGCTTTCCACATTGTCATTCTCGTTTTGGATCAAGTCGTTCGCAAGATGGTGCTGCTTTTCGTGAAACTTTTCCTGGACCTAGATCTCTGTACACATCGATTGGTGCACAATCATGTAATAGATGGCTAGGTTTGGTGACAAGGTGTACCCTTTCCGTGCTGGCAGCGACCTCAAGATGTATGTCTGGGAGATCGATAGCTACCAGATGATAAAAAATTTTCAGATGTGTGTGAAATCTTATTGGACTTAACTGCTAAGGTCATCAGTCCCTAATCTTACACACTACTTAACCTAAATTATCGTAAGGACAAACACAGACACCCATGCCCGAGGGAGGACTCGAACCTCCGCCGGGACCAGCCGCACAGTGCATGACTGCAGAGCCCTAGACAGCTCGGCTAATCCCGCGCGGCACCAGATGATATATGTATATGTTGGTTGGTGGAGTAGGCTGCGGACAGCCAATAATAAGACTGCAGGTATCACTCAGTGCTGACAAGCGTGGGCTGACCTGTCTAGATTGGGCATACATATTCGGTCACGAAATGCTCTTAAATTTCACGAGTGATGGCCCCATGTACCGCCGATCATTTTCCTTTCTAAAAGGGGGCCCTCAACTCACTGCAGTTTTGAGACCTTGGCTTCGGAAGCAGGTTGCGGACAAGAGGGAACGTCGCTTGTGCTTTATTGGACGAATATCCTTGCAGATACGTAGTATCTGGTAAAGTGCGTTAAATGAGCGCAACGGGCACAGTGCGGAACCTACCCATAGAAACTGGCGGCGGCGGGAACGCTGTTCGAGTAAACGCCACGGTAGTTGTCTGCGAAGTCGAAGAGCGCCTTGGCGTGCGACAGCAGTGTGTTGGCGTAGTTGTCGTCCACCCCCTTGAAGACCAGCGAGGCGGCAGCGAAGGCGGCAGCTGTCTCAGCGGCTACGTCAGAACCTGCAGGAAGTGGGGCAACCGTGACGCCAGTGGGTCGGCGAGAGCTTTGCACAGTGGACAAAATAGTTTGAACATCCATATGATAAGTTGTAAATAAACACTTTTTAATTGCAACCGGGTAAGCAATAGACAGTGTGTATGTGCTTCTGAATGGATCGAACACGAGACATCGGTTCCGAAATGAGCGTAATCTAAATGACAGTAATACATCTCTCGACCTTCTTAAGTTACAGTCAATAAATAATCAATATTAGCTGTGCAGATCATTTTAAGACTTCCAGTGCCCACACCTTATTTTACTGTAAAGACACTGAATAATATACTACTGGCCATTAAAACTGCTACACCACGAAGACTACGAGCTACAGACGCGAAATTTAACTGACAGGAAGAAGATGCTGTGATATGCAAATGATTAGCTTTTCGCAGCATTCACACAAGGTTGGCGCCGGTGGCGACAGCTACAACGTGCTGACATGAGGAAAGTTTCCAACCGATTTCTCATATACAAACAGCAGTTGACCGGCGTTTCCTGGTGAAACGTTGTTGTGATGCCTCGTGTAAGGAGGAGAAAGGCGTACCATCACGTTTACGACTTTGATAAAGGTCGGATTGTAGCCTATCGCGATTGCGGTTTATCGTATCGCGACATTGGTGCTCGCGTTGGTCGAGATCCAATGACTGTTAGTAGAATATGGAATCGGTGGGTTCAGAAATGTAATACGGAACGCCGTGCTGGATCCCAACGGCCTCGTATCACTAGCAGTCGAGATGACAGGCATCTTTTCCGCATGGCTGTAACGGATCGTGCAGCCACGTCTCGATCCCTGAGTCAACAGATGGGGACGTTTGCAAGACAACAACCATCTGCACGAACAGTTCGTCGACGTTTGCAGCAGCATGGACTATGGCTCAGGGACCATGGCTGCGGTTATCCTTGACACTGCATCACAGACAGGAGCACCTGCAATGGTGTACTCAACGACGAACCTGGGTGCACGAATGGCAAAACGCCAATTTTTCGGATGAATCCAGGTTCTGTTTACAGCATCATGATGGTCGCATCAGTGTTTGGCGTCATCGCAGTGATCGCACATTGGAAGCGTGTATTCGTCATCGCCATACTGGCGTGTCACCCGGCGTGACGGTAAGGGGTGCCATTGGTTACACGTCTCGGTCACCTCTTGTTCGCATTGACGGCTCTTTAAACAGTGGACGTTACTTTTCAGATGTGTTACGACCCGTGGCTCTACCCTTCATTCGATCCCTACGAGAACCTACATTTCAGAAGGATAATGCACGATCGCATGTTGCAGGTCTTGTACGGGCCTTTCTCGAGACAGAAAATGTTCGACTGCTGCCCTCGCCAGCACTTTCTCCAGATCTCTCACCAATTGAAAACGTCTGGTCAACGGTGGGCGAGCAACTGACTCGTTACAATACGCCAGTCACTACTCTTGATGAACTGTGCCTACGTGTTGAACCTGTATGGGCAGCTGTACCTGTACACGCACATCCAAGCTCTGTTAATGCCCAGGCGTATCAAGGCCGTTATTACGGCCAGAGGTGGTTGTTCCGGGTACTGATTTCTCAGGATCTATGCACCCAAATCACATGTCAGTTCTAGTATAAAATATTTGTCCATTGAATACCCGTTTATCATCTGCATTTCTTCTTGATGTAGCAATTTTAATGGCCAGTAGTGTATGCCTTTAAACGAACATTTTTTATCAGTGTTAGCAACTGGAAGAGTTGGAGTTACGAGTATGTATTCAGGGTCGCAAAATTGCTGTAAATATAATAAAATGTGCTACATAAACTAGAATTTTTAATTTGTAAATAAAAACAACAGCCTAGCCAGAAAAATGAAAAAGAAACCTGCTCTAGGGACGTCACATTTGCTTTCTTCATGCTTTTCCCATTGTTCTATTGATATCCCATTTACGCACGACCTACTCACACTTTACAACTCGTCACCTCTATTCACTGCGCTACTGTGAACACACAATCCGTGCCTATATTTTTTACTTGCACGTTCTTAAGGTTCTTAACCGTTGATCTGTCACTGTCTTAGATTTCATTACAACAAATCATCACACAATACCGACGCGGTTTTGAGAGATCGAAAATATTTGAAACGCATATTCCCATAGGAAATTCATTATAATGTAAAACCCGTCAAATAAACATTCCAACCAAAACAATGAATTCGATACGACCGCGAAAGTCGTTAGACATCCCAAATGGTCGAAATTAGTCACGTACACAATACAGACGCCTCACGGAACGCTATCACAGCGGAGAGCCTAACGTGTCTCACACAAGGAAACCTATATCGATTGATGTGAAGAAAGAGTGACATCTAATTAATACCTAGAAACCTAAGTACGTATTGTTTGAGGTAAAACGTCAGAGATAGCATTAATAGTGGAGCTAGGTTGATAAAATACTTCCCCAATTTCCCCCGTACCGAAATTTTCTTCTCCAGAAATTTCCCCAAGGTTTCCGTTTCCCCAAAAGTTCGCCCAGAATTTTTTTCCCCAAAATTACGAAAAAAGGCTAATATGGAGCCGCTGTGTTGGACGATAACGGAGTTAGCCAACAAGAATGATTTAAAAATGGCAAAATGATCGAGCATTTCTGTTGCTAACTGAATGACCCGGATTGCGTCGACTGTTTTCATTCGGCTGCTCCCCTAGACTGGTTTCACTTGAATGAATATAGGAGCAAATCAACTGATAAGTAAAATTACAACACAAAGGGTGGACTGCTTCCAACAAACGACTAAAGTGACTGTTGTCATCCGGTTGCTCCCATCACTAAAAATGCATTCATGAATTTGTACAAGAATTTACGGTTGCAGTAGGTGGAATTCTCAGGATTGAAAAAGGTGCGTGTTAGGAAGCTATTCCACAGGAAAGCTTGTTGGATCACTTTTTGCGATATGGCCGGTCGTTTATGGATGACTGACGTCTCATGAAACTACGCTGGAAGACTGTAACGCTAGAAATCATTTCAAAGAGGAATGAAAAGAAAAGGAACTTCAGCGTGCAGCTGTTGGGCGTTGGATTAGAGAGGACTGCCTATACGTACCTGGTGCACTGGTGGTGATCTTGTACGAGGGCCTGTCCATAGTCATGTCCTCGGGGCGACCCCAGTAGTTGTGGTCGGCTGTGCCGTCGCCCACCTGGACGTAGAGCTCGTTGTCGGAGATGTGCGCCTTGATGAGGTAGTCCATGCCCCAGCGGATGCAGTTGCGTGCCTCGTCCATAACGCCGGCGCTCGTGTAGCCGTCGCCCCAGTCCAGGATACCCCAAGCAAGCGTCGTCATGGCGAACGCCATAGGGAAGCCGAACTTGACGTGGTCGCCAGCTGCGCAAAAGTAGACGGCCTCATTGTTTAGCACGTCCTCAAGTCTCGCTCAGGTACGAGATAAGTAAAAGCCTAGACTCACACTTGTTAATTTTATTCACGGGCAATCGGTTTCAGTTACTTAACCATCATTAGTCCATTAACATGCTGCCAACGTGGAGGGAATGTCGATTAGTACTTAGGTAGGTAAACATCGCTTTTTCTTTTCAAACATGTAACTTTATCGACAAATGGTTATTATGCGCAAGAAAAATTTCAATAAAATGCGTGTCTTAAATAATTTAAATAAAAAATATAACAATAAAAAACTTCTTGAGCGGTAAAATTATACGTTGTCAAACTTAAATTTGTTCTTGTTAAGTTTGTTGTTCTCTTCTCTGTCTTACTTCTGTCCCCTAATTAGATTCTCCTATTCTGAGACTGTCAAATGATATTTCAAGCAAGTTGCCAAATAATCTTTTTGTGTTACGAATCCTTTTGGTTTTCCTAGATCATTTCCACGTGGCTAATGAAGTTGGTAAAGTTATCACATCCTCTTACGTTAATTATGTAACTGGCATAATCTCCCAGTAACCACAGTACAATGTTATTTTTTGTGATGGGATGCAGTTTGGATGCGGGCCGAAGTAGGATGTTTGTCGCGTAGTTGGTTTCGGAGCTCCTTGTTAGCAGGGCGAGTCTATTCCTGATCCATCTCCAGTTGCATAAATGACCACAGCAAGTGAAACGCTGAAGAAGAGAATCAAGTAACCCATATGAGTGCTACTAACTCCGTTTCTATGGAGCTTTTCGCTAGTTGCAGTGTTAACGATTGTGTGTCACGTGGTTGTAACGTCAGATATTAAGTATTTTAATGGTATGTTCGTCCACGCAGTCTCCTGGTCGGTGGCCAGTTGCCTATACATTGTTAAGTTTTTCGTCCTTCTTCCATTCACACAGGAAATCTCTTGTTGTGAGGTGGATCCTCTTTAGAAGACTAGCATCTATGTAGCTGGCTGGAGGTAGAATTCTCTACTATGTTTTAACTTGTAGTTAATTTTGCTTGCTTAGATGGCAGAAAGCGTACTAGCTGGGCGCACGGTTTGAAAAAGCTTTGTCTTGATATTGCCTGGACTTCTAGCAGTGTTGTTATTCTCTTGAGGAACAACTCTGTTGCTTCTCTGCTAGTGTGGAAAACTTCAAGCCCACCAGATTCCCTCGATTTGGCTAGCGTATCATAAGACAGCTTGAATATGCTTTCCTTCCATATGCATCTGCCAGGTAGTCGCATTATCCTGGTGCCCTGGATTTTTGAATCGAAACGAACTGCTCCCATAGACCATGAGCTGCTGACCTCTTATCTGATGGTATGGTATGGTATGGTATTGGTGTCACAGCAAGCTTGTGGAAGCTGTATGCCGTCCCGTTAGGACGCGAACATTTCAAGCTTACACTGTGTCGTCAAAAGTCGTGGGAAGGGACTGTGACACTAGTCAGTTGTTGGCACTGAAGCGTACCCTTGTATTTGTCTCGTTACAGCCGCAGTAGAAATGGGTTCCTGACGACCCACATTCAAATCTACGCGAGCGCCTAGAATAGCTCTGCACAGGCATGTGACGTTCGTTCGTCAAACACTTGCGATCGTCCTGTCTGGCGTGTGGAAAGTTGTTCTCTCTGATAGTGAAGATTCGTCCAAGGCGCTGTTGGACTCAGAAACACAAATTCTTGTGTTATCCTCTACTTGCTATGCCCCATGGGTCTCGCACGGATTATCATCTCAAGTTCAAAGTCGGCTAACTTGCTCTACACCGAGAAGTACGCAACATCTAACCACAACGTTCGGGCGTCGTACAAAATGGGATAATCTACTTACCTCTGACTTCTCAGTTTGTTAATATCTGTGTTTTAATCAAACGATGTTGATATGCTGCTTGTGTAATGTTCACTTTACTTCTTGTAATGATGCACGACATTACCATTTCTGTATCCCACTTTCTAAATTTCTGATTCTGGCTGACCAGCAGGAAACTGGCTTACCCCACCTAGGGGCATGGGAAGGGAACGGACCCTCTCTCCCTCTAACGTGAGGTCATATGTCCCCTCCTCCTAGCACTGTACTGAGTACGCTCTTGCTCCATTGCTCCATAGTCTATTGGTTTGAAAAGACTGAACTGTATTGCGAATTATAAAGTCCGCTACGCAGGAGAATCTCTGTCTCCCCTACTTCATCAAAATAAATGCTATAAAACTGTCCTACAAAGTCAAAATAACGATTAAGATTTAAGGCTGTTCTCAGCTTTGGGGGCTACGGTAGCCTGACGTGTGCGTGTGCTCAGCAATCTCTCTGTAGTTACCATCGTAGTATCCTCCAGTGAGGTCCTCTCCGTTCTGGCCCTTGTCGTTGAGCGCAGAGTCTCCCCTCCAGTAGAGGGAGCTGTCCATGCCCGACAGCTTGCCGGACCGCTGCGCCTGGTAGAACAGCAGCGACTTCTGCAGCGCGTCCTTGTAGTCATAGGCTGTAACACCGGAAAAAAGCGTCTCCGTTAGTCAACTGTCCACTGAGACTGATGCTGGGGATCGCAAATCAACTCCAGGCAGACAGCTTGCACACACCATGTTACACTGTTTCACGGAGAAAAACATTCCAAATACGGGTTCTAATTTTCGAATCAAATAACATCCAATTGTAATCAGAAAGAGCTTGCTTAGTGCCGTCATCACCTTCCGTTTCACGTACACAGTCATGATAAAATCTTGGTGGATAATGGAAACGCTTGAGATTCGGTTTTATAGTGCAATGCGAAAAACGAAGTGGCCTGACAAGAAGCGCAGGGTTCTCAACAGAATAGACGATGAGGGGAGGAATGTATGGAGAATGGCTAGCAAAAGGGATAGGAAAATCAGAAACGTGTTAAGAAATAAAACTTCCATTGTACTAAAGGGCAAAACTTGTTGAGGAAGTCAAAGTTAAATGCAAGGTAATGAAGAGGAGTTAAAACAGGCGATTCGTAGGAAATAGATTAGGAAATAAGATACACAACATTACTGGAGAGATCTGTCATTTAAACGGCAAAATAGCTGATGGTGGCTGAAACAGGACATAAAATGCAGTCTGGCAACAGCAAGTGAAAAAGGGAAATATTTTACATCTAATTTAAAGTTCTAGGAAGACACAAAGGAATTACAGACATTTGCTTCGACTGGGCATTGATATAAATCAATGGGGAAGGTTGAAAGTTTGTGCCGGACTGGGATTCGACCCCCGGTCTCCTGCTTAGTAGGCGGAAGCGCTGACCACAACGCCAGGCGGACACAGTGGTCATCGCAAGTGCACGTACTGCCGTAGCACGATTCCCGTCAGACCCAAATTCTCAGACTATCCACCCACTGTTGATGTAGTGCCCCTTGTCCATTATCCTCATTACTCGCAGCATTTCGCCGATTCCCGTAACAGTTCGAAAAAAGTTTTTGTCTCGGGCGTACATTTGTATGGAAGTGACTCGTAGACGACAAGGAACGAACAGAAATGTGGTGATGCATAAGAAAGTTGAAAATCAGTTCGAATAATAATTAAGAGGTAGTCAGTGGATCAGGAGAGCAATAATTGTATGGCACCATTAAAAGAAAAAATCGGTTGATAGGACAGACCCTGAAGCATAAACGAATAGTGACTTGGGCTGTGGAGGAAAGAGTGGTTGGTAAAAAGTGTAGAGGTAGACCAAAGCATGACTTCAGCAGTAGGTTCACGTGGATGCAGGTTGTATTAGCTGTACCTAGATGAAGGGACTCTCACAGGATATACTAACGTGCAAAGCGAGAGGTCGCAAACGATAACAAGAGATGGTGGTCTTGGGTAACACATAAGGGTTGGATTAACAAGACGTCGTCTGAAATTGATCCAGTAGCGGAAACAATATCCCACAATGTGTTGCCACGTTATGGCTGGAAATAAATACTTATTTTTATTGATGCGGATAACTCTCGCTGTACAGGAACAGCTTAAGCTAACAGCAACTCTCGAAGTAATGGTAGCCAATCTCAATGCGTGAATTTCAACATAATCCATTGACTGAGCTGAATTCTGGGTTTAAAAGTAATTGAAGTCATTGTCTACAAACGATGTTTATGGTAGATGTATAAGTTCTGGTCCACAAGCACTCTCAGGCTGTCTTCTTCAAATTGCTCAGAGGAAAATAGAGATGAGAACCCATACTGCAAAGGAGGCGACAGCCGAGCCTCAGTAATAGACAGCAGAGCTCACAGTTCCTAGAAATGCACCTACCTTGGCTCGAGGCCAAGAGGCCGAGTAGAAAGAACACGCCGTACCGCGCCATCGTGCACAGCTGGCGTTCGGATACGCCTCCGGCTTATATAGGCGCGAAACGAGTTATTTTTGCGGTTGATTACACAAGTGTTATTTGCGACGATGGTGGCCAAGATACGAATCGCACTTGCCTCTATTGAGAGTTTTCCTCGATAAAGGAGCAGCACGAGTAAACAAGGTGGCAGGAGAAAGAGCAGCTGATTAGAGGGCTCGTCTGGGTGTGTCGTAGCTTTTCGAGTGGGAAACGTAATTACCCGGCATTCAGGCCGTACCATGGGAATTGCACGATAACAGAGCTAAGTGATTTGTGCCAACAGCTTCTCGAAGCTTTTCACGTGGCCCAAGCATGGCCACGAGCGTCCACAGAAATTTATGCAAAAGGTGGCTAGTCTCTAAAATTTCCAGTTTTAATACCAGAAAACTGAGCAATTTTTGTTGAGTATTAACGAAAATAACCAACAAAACTGCCTCTGATTATCACACCCGGAAGAGAAGAAAGAGGAAATAAACGTTGAAGACGTTTATTAAGTTTAGCAACCTTTTCTTACTTACACAATTCCACATTTTATGATCTTAATGCATTTATTACAACATTTTCATCCCTTTCATTGTTTTTGATGTTGACTGACATAATTGAGGATTAATATAAAGTTTTCTGAAAGCTTCGTTTTAGTGTGACAAGGCAAATGTGGAAAACCTCCCAAAACATTCGTAAATTCCCCAGCACAAACTACTCTTAATGGCCTCGGATTGATGCAAGATGATCTTTGTCCCTTTTTTTTATCATCAGTCTTCTGACTGGTTTGATGCGGCCCACCACGAATACTTCTCCTACGACAACGTCCACATCTCAAAGTAGCACTTGCAACCTACGCCGTCAATTATTTGCCGGATGTATTCCAATTTCTGTCTTCCTCTACAGTTTTCACCCTCTACAGCTCCGTCTAGTACCATGGACGTTATTCCTTGAAGACTTAAACAGATGTGCTACCATCCTATCCCTCCGTCTTTTCAGTGTTTTCCACATATTCCTTTACTAGACAATTCTGCAGAGAACTTCCTCATTCTTTACCTTATCAGTCCATCTAGTTTTCAACATTCGCCTGTGTCACCACATCTCAGATACTTCTGTTCTCTTCTTTCCCGGTTTTCCCACAGTCTGTGTTTCACTACCATACAATACTGTGCTCCGAACGTAGATTCTCAGAAATTCCTTCCTCAGACTAGCGCCTATGTTTAATACTACTAGACTTCTCTTGGCCTGGAATGCCCCCTTTGTAACTGCTAGTCTGCTTTTGATGTCCTCTTTGCTCCGCCCGTCATTGGTTATTTTGCTCCCTAGGTAGCAGAATTCTTTAACTTCATCTACTTCGTGTTCGCTTATTCTGATGTTAAGTTTCTCGTTGTTCTCATTTCTGCTACTTCTCATAACTTTCGCCCTTCTTCGATTTACTCTCAATCCGTATCCTGTACTCATTAGACTGTTTATTCCATTCATCAGATCCTGTAATTCTTGTTCACTTGCACTGAGGATAACAATGTCATCAGCAAATATTATCATTAATATCCTTTCACCCTGAATTTTAATTCCATTCTTGAACCTCTCTATTATTTTCGTCATTGCTTCTTCGACGTACAGATTGAACAGTAGGGACGAAAGACTGCGTCTCGATTCGAACACTTCGTTCTTGGTCTCCCACTCTTATTTTTCCCTCTTTGCTCTTGTGAATATTGTCCCGTAACTAGTGGTAAATAACAACTGGACTACTGGTTTCGTAGACTTGTGGCTACTGAAGGTGGAGAAAGTCCCATTTCTTGAAATGAAGTTCTTTTGGACCTTGACGTTTTCTCAGATTTTCCCCTCTCTTCTAGCGCAGAAAATGGTCTTTTTTCTAATTCCAATTGATGCATTTAGATCCATAAATGAGTTAAAAATGTACACAGCAAAAAGTGGCAAGACTGTAATGTTCAGCGGCTACTGAAATCGCTCTGTGATTGTATAACTGGATGTGGCATCAGCATGATTCTATAACTGGATGTGGCATCAGCAAGGCATGACGGGTCTTCCTTGACCACACATAAACATTAAACTACTGTTGTGATTAAGTCATGCAGTAGTAGATGTGGGAATTGGGGGAGAATGTTGAACATGGATACTGCAACCACGTTAATTTCACGCTGGGAATAGGCACCGGAATTTGAGCGCCAGCATGTTGGAATGGTGTCTTTCTGCAACCATATAAAGAGTATATGAGGAAGGGATGGAATAGTTTTGGGATTATTTTGGCCATGTCCTGTGGATCTCCACAGCCACCTTGAATGCAGGACAACGCAGAAATCGCCGCTCCAAAGAACAGTGAATGTGAGAATTCTGTGTCCCAGATTCCAGGAAGGATGAAGCGCCCCCTCCCCCCCCCCTTTCTTGCAGACTCCTGTGAGCACCGCGCTTACCCGTGGGAACCAATGCTCCGGTATACGATTTTTGGAGATTTAGCGCTGGGGTACCTTTAGAGTGTAATAAATTTCTTCTCTTACGGAGAGATTTAACAAATGTCCATCCATGTGACGAGTTCCTGATGTGCATGCTTTATTGCTCCGAGCTTTTGAAGCGACAAAATAGAATTTTTTTCTGACTAGTTTGTGTCGTTTTACGACACTGTTAGTTTTGATTTTAACGAAAGGCTTATGCGAAATGACCATAAGAATACGATGCGACTAACTTAAGTAGCTTTACTAGGGATACTCCTACACGAAATGGCAAGTTTTTGTCAACCTCTGACTGGATTACTGGCTTACCTAGACGTCTTTGCGGTGTTACCAGATCTCACCGATAAACTTTGAAGAACAACAGGCCTCAGCTACTGATTCAGTTTTTATTCCTGAATGTATTTATGTTAATTCATCGATTATAAACCCGCAGGATTCTGAAAATGAAGAACAGTAAGAGTATCCTCGCGAAAGGAAAAGTTCTGCGTTTTGTTCCCTGTCCAGCACACATTTTTAAACCGCCAGGAAGATTCGAAATAGATGAATGAAGGATTCGCTGTGGAAACGATCTCCTAGGCTGCGGGTAAGCCATTTCTTCACCACATCTTTTCTTCCAGTACTGTTAGTACCGCAAATTTGCAGGAGAATTGTGAAGTTTGGAAAGTAAGAGAGATGTGGTGGCCATGGTGAAGCTCTGAGAGTGGGTCTTGAGTCGTGCTTGGATAGCTCGACCAGTAAGAGAATGACCGTGATAGGTAATGTTCCGGGTTCGGCACACAGTTTTAATCTGCCGACATGTTCAAAACAACGATCACTGCGTTGCAGAGTGACATTTACTCTAGAAACAGTATTGTACAGAAATTTCCTTTTATTAATGGCATGTTTCATTGAATTAACAAGAGTTGGAACGGTCTCCATAAGCGTCATTACATGATTAGCAGCAGTGATCATACACCTGTATCTCGCACGGCAGGATCCTGTAGTTTCGTATTGTAATTAAAGTCTAACACAATTGCTTTTATTTTCACAAAACACTTTATTTTGTTTCTGTATGCATATAGATAGGGAAAATCAGCTTCTAAACGATCATTAAAATTCATGATAAAAAACTACAGCTGTCTTTTATTTTGCACAGTGACATTATTTTCGGACATAGACAATTTTCAAGCTTAGTGTAAACGAGGAAATACAAAACGTTAGAGATTGTACAAGCTGACAAGTTAGTGTAACGCTATAAACAGCATACCTACAGGCGTAAATGGCAGATTCGTTCTATCATTTCCATGTTTCTTCGTACTTCACATTTCCACGTTCTCCCCTGGCTGGCTTCCATCCGTCCTTCCAAACTCCCCCCCCCCCCCCCCCTTTTCACACCTACCGCAACTTCCCGTGGCACTACAGTGTGTTCCTTCCCTTTACATTTCCTGTTTCATACAATGATACATTCAGTGTATATTATTGCTACATTATTATACTCTTGTATTGAACTTGATGATTCTGAAGTAAAGCTGTTCAAATATGGCCTCAGTGGGCAGTTTGTTGTATTGTGCTGTTCAGTGTAGATATTAGGCTGTACTATATACTCCAATATCGGGAATAATAGGATTTTAATATGCAGTATGATCCTTAAACAAAATATTTGCAAGTATATTTTGTAATGTTTGATAAGCTATGTGTGGTTCCAATTTTAATACTTTGATACATTTTCATTTCTCTCATCTTCATTATTCTGCTACTAGATTCTATTATTTTTCCTCTCTAGTGTCACTTTTCCTTTCTTCCCTCTTCTCCCCGCCCCCCTCCCCGCTGCCCACCCCCCATTACTCTTCAATGTTATATTGTATTTTGGCTTTTTGTATACCAAAACCTACTCGTAATATAATTTTTGGTGAACAATTTGTACTTATAAAGAAATAATTTTTTGTGAGAGATTTTTTCTTCAGTGTGTAATATAACCTTGGTGACTTCCCTGTAAATAATGTTATGCTGTGTACTCTCCTTAATTCACGGAGAAACTGGAGCTTTTTCCTATTTTGTTTCTCTATGAAAAAAAAGTTCTTAAGCGTAAAAATTATTTTCGTTTAAGCTTTTAAAATATTATGTAAGCTATGGGCTGTCATCTTGCGTTTTGTTAGTACAGTTTCTTCTCATCCTTTCCTTGTTTCTTCTAACTTATATTCGTATCTTCTCCCCTGCTGGCCTCCGCCACTCCTTACAGTCCCCCGCCATCCGCCCACCTCCTTACGTTCCCATCTATTAGTTTTTATTCGTTCTCTGTTTTGTACGATTGACTCGATAAATAATTTTATTCATGGATTCTCATCCGCTCTTCCACCACTTTTACCCCCCTCCCCCCTCTCGACGATTGTGCAGGGTGATATAAGGATACTTAACCACTTAGTTAACATATAAGCTAATTTTTGACTGTTAATGTCCCTTGTCTCCCTCTGTTGGTTTTTATATGTTTTCTTCTCCCCTCCCCATCTCCTTCCCCCTTGATACCCTTCTACCCTCTTTCCCTATTACGTTTTCTTTTTCTTTAAATTGTCCTATGTTTATAGTGGATCATTAAAATATCACTGTAAAGAAGTGGGTCAACCCGCCTCTTCTTTGGTTATAGTGGTTACAATTAGGTTATTTTCCTAAGCTCTCAGTTCAGTCGAATGTGCTTCATAGTAAATATAAATTTATTACTAAGCTTTTTGGTCGGTTTGACTTTCTTTGTTTATATTTATGTTGTACACTTAATATTACGATCTGTTTGACAAATGTAAGTTGTTTACTTTCAGCCAAAGACAACGTTGTACCATTCTGTTTGTTAGGTTAAAGCTTCAATTGTTAGCATTCCCAGTTTTCCGACGCTGTCAGAAACGTACGTTGGCCAAGAATGTTCCTTTCTAAAACCATTTCTGATTAATCATGAGTCATATTTAGTTTATTTGATATTAGTAAACTTCGTGTCCTGTTGAGTAATAAATATTATTAGGTCTCTTCAATTGTCTCCACCATTACACAACTGTCGTAATGACCTACAGACAAAGACACTTAGGTGGTGCCTGTCACTTACGTCCAGCTACTGCAATAAGACCAGGGAGTTTAAGTGCCTTCAGTTTCGCTGTCTGTCACCAGGTGGCGTGGGAATCTCTCTTACACATCAATACAATATCAGTTCTGTTTCGGATAGTATGTCGAGGCTGCATGGTTACATTGCTGCCACTTTTGTTTTCATGCTTGTAACATTTTTAAGGATTGGATCCAAGATCTGGGACTTGAATTTTACCAAGAAAACATTACTTGTATTGGAGGAATCCTTTATAAGGTGCATCCTTTATGACTGGGCATGCTGTGAGTTTTTGAATCTGAAAGAAAGCTGCCTTTAACAATGTTTGGATCCGTAGGAGAAGCAAACGCGCCAAGTTCTAATCACCTTATTCAACTGCGTCAGCAAGAATAATAGTCATAAACATATGAAGAAAACTAACACGAACTACTGATTACTTATAGCAGCAGAACCGATTCTGAAATACAAACGAATAATAATGGGCGATAATGGATGGTAACCAAAAATTTACTTTAAACTGTAAAAACCTTTTATTATGCATATACGGTGTTTTTGAATGTTCAGTTCGAAACACTTTTCTATAAAAAGTGTGGGTGTAGAATTAAGTTGTTGCGTTTTTATTAAAAAAAAACAGTGTCACATGTTTTACTTTGTACTAGATAGGTTTTTCATAATGTTTTCAGAACAGGACTGGTGATCTGTCGAGTGTATACCAAGCGAGAGGCAGTGGAGTGGAGCTGACACCCTAATTAAAAAAAAAAAAACTGCAAAGTAGCATCGTGCTCCGCTAAACAGAAGTATCAGTTTAGTGAGTTTGAAAAAAGTAATACGTAATGCATACCGACTAGTAGCAGGTGTACACCGAGTTTGTAATTCAGAACTGTTTTTGTCACTCACGACGAATCTAACATGGCTTTTCAAGCCGTGGGTAGCTCAGGGGAACTAAGTGACTTCGAATGTGGACTAGTCGTTGCACGTCATTTGAGTAAAGAATCGATCGGCTATTCTGAACCCCTCTAAAGCTACCCAAATCGACTGTTGGTCTTGTGATTGTGAAGCCGAAACATGAAGGCACAACTGCATCTAAGCCAAGACCAGGTAGACCTCTTATGGGCTATCTTCAGACAGGGAACGCTAAACATTGCGAAGGTGGTTGTAAAAATTCGTATGAAATCAGCGGAAGAAATCAGTGGTGAGTTCTAAAGCGATACCAGTAGTCCAGCTAGCACGGTTACTGTGCACAGGGCGTTAAAAATATGGGTGTTCAAGGGTCGAGTAGCTCCTCATAAGCCACATAATACTGCAGTCGCCACTACGCAGAGGATGACCGGAACCGAGTGATTTGGAGTGATGAGTAACGCTACAGTCTATGGCAATTCTATGGAAGGGTTTGGGTTGAGGCGAATACCCGGAGAACGTTACCTTCCATCATGTGTTGCGCCAACAATGAAGTACTGAGGAGGCGGTGTAACGGTAGGGGGCTGTTTATCGTGGTTAGGGTGTGATCATTTGATTAATCGAAGAAAATGCTTAATGCGGAAGGATATGAACACATTTTACGGCACTTTGTTCGGGGACGATGACTGTATCAACATGACAAATAAATTTATCGTAAAATAGCATGGTCCTTAACTTTCCTGAAATTGACAGGCCTGCCAAGAATCCCGAAAATTTATCATAAAATAGCATGGTCCTTAGACAATAACTTTCCTGAAATTGACAGGCCTGCGAAGAATCCCGACCTGAACCGTATGGAATACCTCTGGGATGAGACAGATACAGCTTCGCTCCAGATCCCAGCGGCCAGGATCACTGCCTTCTCTAACCTCGGGTCCTAATGAAATAATAGGCTGCCATTCCTTTATAGACATTCAGACACCTAATTGACAGTGTTCTCAGCAGAATTCAAGACGTCATGAAGGCGACGGGAGGACATGCTCCATATTACTGTCCACTAATAGGTGGCTGGATGGGCAACGGCCTTGCCGCAGCGGATACACCGGTTCCCGTGAGATCACCGAAGTTAAGCGTTGTTGGGCGTGGCCGGCACTTGGATGGGTGACCATCCAGCCACCATGCGCTGTTGCCATTTTTCGGGGTGCACTCAGCCTCGTGACGCCAATTGAGGAGCTACTCGACCGATTAGTAGCGGTCAAGAATACCATCATAACGACCGGGAGAGCGGCGTGCTGACCCCACGCCCCTCCTATCCGCATCCTCCTCTGAGGATGACACGGCGGTCGGATGGTCCCGGTAGGCCAATCGTGGTCTGAAGACGGAGTGCTATAATAGGTGTCGGGATACTCTTGATCAGATAGTGTATTTATTTATTCGCTTCGTTACGGTGGTCAGAGTATACGATACAAGCAACTATGCAACATTGTTTGAGGAGAACTCAGATCTACAGCCAGCGAGAAGTATTACAGAGGCTGCGCGTTAGAGCCATTATAAACGACTAGGTGGCTGGCTCTCTCTGATGTTTGGTATACTGTTAGCAAGCTTCCTTATCCTTGTGGGCATTAACTACATACAGAGGTGGACTAATGGGTTTTACAATAACATCGTAGTACATAACTTTAAAAAAATCCGTTTCTACCTCCATTTAACTGAAGGGTTCAAAATGGTTCAGATGGCTCTAAGCACTATGGGACTTAACATCTGAGGTCTTCAGTCCCCTAGACTTAGAACTACTTAAACCTAACTAACCTAAGGACATCGCACACATCCATGGCCGAGGCAGGATTTGAACCTGCGACCGTAGCAGCCGCGTGGTTCCGGACTGAAGCGCATAGAACCGCTCGGCCACAGGGTTTTGCTCTGTCAGCTTAGAGAGTTTTTTATGCCGCCATAAAAAAGAAATCTGTTTCCAACACCATAGGTCGTTATAGTCATGATATTTCTGTAAGCCGTTTGATACTTTATTAAGTTGGCCGAATTACGTCCTGGAGACGGCCTTCTGAAATCTCCTTACGGCGACGGAGGAGGATGTCATCGAAAGTTTGAGACTGAATACAAATCTTACGCGGCAACAACTCCGTGAAGCTTTTATTCAAGAATATTGTGGCGAAAAAACTACTTTGTCCTACGACTCATCTGCATCTGATGAAAATTATTCCCGTTCAGATTAGTTCAGGAGGTTACGGCGTACAAACGTGAGAACAGTCTGGGGAACGCTGGTGAACTATTTCAGCCCATAGCTAGAAAATGAACATCGCAACGGTGGATAAGCGAGAGGTTTGAATTCAATACCACATCGACACCCTTTAAGCGTAATATGTTTTTAAGGAATATCTAATTAGGTCCGCCTCTGATTTGAATAATTATTAACAGACAGAATGCAGAAAGTCATCGTGGACGGCGAGTCGTCTACAGACGCTGAATCAATATATGGTGTTCTCCAGTGGAGAGTAATACGACCGTAGCTGGGTCCATCGATACTTTCGTGACTTAACGGGTAATATTATTAGGAATCTCAAACTTTTCGCAGACGATGCAGTTGTCTGTGAGGAACTTCTATGCAGTAATAATTTCATTAATATCCTGTTATAAATTCAAAAAGTGGCAGACTGGTGCAAAGATACGAGAAAGTAATGATTGTAGTAGAGAAGGCGAATGACTGACTTTTTAGGAAAGCGTGGTTCTTCTCTAAAGGGGACCGCATACAAGACACTAGTGCGACACATTCTTGAGTACTGCTCAAGATATCGAAGCAACTCAGAAGCGTGCTACTAGTTTTGTTACTGGTATGTCCGATGAATACGCCAGTACTACGGAAATGCTTTGTAAACTCTAATGGGAATCTCTGGGAAAACAACGACGTTCTTTTCCGGAAACACTATGGAAGAATTTGGAGAACGGACATTTACGGGTGAATGCAGCACGAGTCTGCTGCAGCCGACGTACACTTCGCGTAAGGACCGCGGGGACAATGTAAGAGAAATTAGGAATTATGGAGAGTCGTTATTCCTTCGCGCCATTTGCGTGTGAAACAGGAAAGCGAATGGCTAGTAGTGCCTTGTGGTACTCTCCACTATGATGGTTTTTGATGTATGTGTGTATGTACAGGGTGTTTCAAAAATGACCGGTATATTTGAAACAGCAATAAAAACTAAACGAGCAGCGATAGAAATACACCGTTTGTTGCAATATGCTTGGGACAACAGTACATTTTCAGGCGGACAAACTTTAGAAATTACAGTAGTTACAATTTTCAACAACAGATGGCGCTGCAAGTGATGTGAAAGATATAGAAGACAACGCAGTCTGTGGGTGCGCCATTCTGTACGTCGTCTTTCTGCTGTAAGCGTGTGCTGTTCACAACGTGCAAGTGTGCTGTAGACAACATGGTTTATTCCTTACAACAGAGGATTTTTCTGGTGTTGGAATTCCATCGCCTAGAGCACAGTGTTGTTGCAACAAGACGAAGTTTTCAACGGAGGTTTAATGTAACCAAAGGACCGAAAAGCGATACAATAAAGGATCTGTTTGAAAAATTTCAACGGACTGGGAACGTGACGGATGAACGTGCTGGAAAGGTAGGGCGGTCGCGTACGGCAACCACAGAGGGCAACGCGCAGCTAGTGCAGCAGGTGATCCAACAGCGGCCTCGGGTTTCTGTTCGCCGTGTTGCAGCTGCGGTCCAAATGACGCCAACGTCCACGTATCGTCTCATGCGCCAGAGTTTACACCTCTATCCATACAAAATTCAAACGTGGCAACCCCTCAGCGCCGCTACCATTGCTGCACGAGATACATTCGCTAACGATATAGTGCACAGGATTGAAGACGGCGATATGCATGTGGGCAGCATTTGGTTTACTGACGAAGCTTATTTTTACCTGGACGGCTTCGTCAATAAACAGAACTGGCGCATATGGGGAACCGAAAAGCCCCATGTTGCAGTCCCACCGTCCCTGCATCCTCAAAAAGTACTGGTCTGGGCCGCCATTTCTTCCAAAGGAATCATTGGCCCATTTTTCAGATCCGAAACGATTACTACATCACGCTATCTGGACATTCTTCGTGAATTTGTGGCGGTACAAACTGCCTTAGACGACACTGCGAACACCTCGTGGTTTATGCAAGATGGTGCCCGGCCACATCGCACTGCCGACGTCTTTAATTTCCTGAATGAATATTTCGATGATCGTGTGATTGCTTTGGGCTATCCGAAACATACAGGAGGCGGCGTGGATTGGCCTCCCTATTCGCCAGACATGAACCCCTGTGACTTCTTTCTGTGGGGACACTTGAAAGACCAGGTGTACCGCCAGAATCCAGAAACAATTGAACAGCTGAAGCAGTACATCTCATCTGCATGGAGAGTTCCTTCAAATGATTTTTTGGTGACTGTTGTTTTCCATTCTAGCCACATGTCCAGCCCATTGCAGTCTCCTACTTTTTAATTTCTGGATGATAGTGGGTTGCTTCATTAACTGTTGAATTTCTTTGTTCTTTCAAATTCTCCATACGCCATTCTCCAACACAGGTCCCCAGGTTATTCTCGTCACTTTTCCTTCGAAAAAATTCAGTTTTTCTCTTTCATTGTTTGTAAGCGTCCAGCTTTCTGAACCGTACAGTACTATGGGGCAGATGATAGTGTTGTATATCTTCATATTTGTGGTGATTGACAAAGTTTTACTTTTGAGTGGGTTGCTTAGTGAGTGCAGACATCTTGTCCCTGAGGCTATTCTTTCATTTATATCCATTGTTATGATATTTTTACTGTTGAAACGTGATCCAACGTATTTAAACTGGAGAACTTTTTCTGGATTTAGAATGCTGGTCAATTTCAAAGTAAGGATTTGGGTTTATGACTCGACCTATTTCCATATATTCGGTTTCCTCTTGGTTAATCAAAAGCCCCATTTTGCTGACACTGTGCCTGAGAGATCTGTACATGTCTTTCAGTTCTTCTTCAGTGTCACTCAGCATCACTATATCATCTGCATAAGCCAGGAGTTTTACTTCACTGTGTTCAAATCGGAGACCATTGTATAGATGTAAATTACTCTCCCGAACCACTTTCTCTAATGCTAGGTTGAAGAGGACACATAGAAGAGCGTCGTAAGCCTGTTTTAATTGGAAAGGTGGGGGATATGGATCCTCTGAATTTCACTGCTGCTGGTAAGCCATCCATGCACAGCTGTATCATCCTAATGATTTTCTTCAGGACTCCAAAAATATAGAAATCGCATGCGAAGAGATCAGGACCGTATCGAGGATGTGTAAGGGTTTTCCCAGCAAAACTTTTGCAGCATAGTTGCAGGCACTCCAGCTCCAGGAAAGTCATGATGACCTTTTTCTGTGACTGCAAGGACCTGCTGCTCGTTCACTTTCTGGAACACGGCGACACAATTAACGCACAGCGGTACGTGGACACTTTGCGAGAACTGAAGCGCGCAATCAGACCCAAACGGCAAGGAGCGTTCACCGACAGCATCATTCTGTGGCAAGATAATTGCCCCCCCCACGTGTAGCCAACGTTGTTTCGACTACGTTGCAGAATTTTCGCTGGAAAGCCAATAGTCACTTCCTTAACTCAGTCCGGATCTCTCCTCATGCGATTCCCATATTTTTGGTTCTCTGAAGAAAGGCATTCGTAGGCGTCGATTTGCTTTGGACCGCGAGGTGTAAACCTGGGTATAATATTGGTTCCGCAGGCAACTCAAACATCTTTACATGAAGACATTGATCGTCTTGTCTCATTCTAGCATAAATTTATTAATAAAATATTTGAAAAGCCACGATCGCTTCAATATACACTCCTGGAAATTGAAATAAGAACACCGTGAATTCATTGTCCCAGGAAGGGGAAACTTTATTGACACATTCCTGGGGTCAGATACATCACATGATCACACTGACAGAACCACAGGCACATAGACACAGGCAACAGAGCATGCACAATGTCGGCACTAGTACAATGTATATCCACCTTTCGCAGCAATGCAGGCTGCTATTCTCCCATGGAGACGATCGTAGAGATGCTGGATGTAGTCCTGTGGAACGGCTTGCCATGCCATTTCCACCTGGCGCCTCAGTTGGACCAGCGTTCGTGCTGGACGTGCAGACCGCGTGAGACGACGCTTCATCCAGTCCCAAACATGCTCAATGGGGGACAGATCCGGAGATCTTGCTGGCCAGGGTAGTTGACTTACACCTTCTAGAGCACGTTGGGTGGCACGGGATACATGCGGACGTGCATTGTCCTGTTGGAACAGCAAGTTCCCTTGCCGGTCTAGGAATGGTAGAACGATGGGTTCGATGACGGTTTGGATGTACCGTGCACTATTCAGTGTCCCCTCGACGATCACCAGTGGTGTACGGCCAGTGTAGGAGATCGCTCCCCACACCATGATGCCGGGTGTTGGCCCTGTGTGCCTCGGTCGTATGCAGTCCTGATTGTGGCGCTCACCTGCACGGCGCCAAACACGCATACGACCATCATTGGCACCAAGGCAGAATCGACTCTCATCGCTGAAGACGACACGTCTCCATTCGTCCCTCCATTCACGCCCGTCGCGACACCACTGGAGGCGGGCTGCACGATGTTGGGGCGTGAGCGGAAGACGGCCTAACGGTGTGCGGGACCGTAGCCCAGCTTCATGGAGACGGTTGCGAATGGTCCTCGCCGATACCCCAGGAGCAACAGTGTCCCTAATTTGCTGGGAAGTGGCGGTGCGGTCCCCTACGGTCTTGGCGTGCATCCGTGCGTCGCTGCGGTCCGGTCCCAGGTCGACGGGCACGTGCACCTTCCGCCGACCACTGGCGACAACATCGATGTACTGTGGAGACCTCACGCCCCACGTGTTGAGCAATTCGGCGGTACGTCCAGCCGGCCTCCCGCATGCCCACTATACGCCCTCGCTCAAAGTCCGTCAACTGCACATACGGTTCACGTCCACGCTGTCGCGGCATGCTACCAGTGTTAAAGACTGCGATGGAGCTCCGTATGCCACGGCAAACTGGCTGACACTGACGGCGGCGGTGCACAAATGCTGCGCAGCTAGCGCCATTCGACGGCCAACACCGCGGTTCCTGGTGTGTCCGCTGTGCCGTGCGTGTGATCATTGCTTGTACAGCCCTCTCGCAGTGTCCGGAGCAAGTATGGTGGGTCTGACACACCGGTGTCAATGTGTTCTTTTTTCCATTTCCAGGAGTGTAGTTAACTCATGTTAGCCCTCTCTCAAACCTGTTATGTTATACCTTCACAGATCCGATGATGGTACCTTCAGAGTGCTGAAACCGGTCATCTAGTGAAGGATATTGAAGCGATCGTGGCTTTTCAATTAATTTAAAAATAGAGTGATCACCCCACGACACACCATGTGTTCACTGCAATTTATTATCGTTATGGATTACTTTTTAAATAATAAACAGTGTACTTACTTTTTCCGGCCAACGGCCTTGCTTTAGTGGTAACACCGGTTCCCATAAGATCACCCAAGTTAAGCGCTGTCAGGCTGGGCTAGCACTTTTGGATGGATGACCATCCGGTCTGCCGAGCGCTGTTGGCAAGCGGGGTGCACTCAGCCCTTGTGTGGCAAACTGAGGAGCTAGTTGACTGAGATGTAGCGGCTCAGGTCTCGTAAACCGACATAAGGCCGGGAGAGCGGTGTGCTGACCACATGCCCTCTCCATATCCACATTCATTGGCGCCTGTGGGTTGAGGATGACACGGCGGCCGGTCGGCACCATTGGGCCTTCCAAGGCCTGTTCGGACGGAGTTTAATTTAGTGGTTTGGTTTACTTTTCTCCATCCGCCTAGTTTCCATTCAACTGGCCATTATACAATCTTTGTGGAATATCAATTCGGGACTGTTCTTTCTGTTTATTCCAGATAACCCGTTACTGCAGGCCACTGTGGCCGAGTGGTTCTAGGCGCTTCAGTGCGGAACCGCGTTGCTATTAGGTCAGTTAGGTTTAAGTAGTTCTAAGTCTAGGGGACTGATGACCTCAGATGTTAAGTTCCATAGTGCTTAGAGCCATTTACACCATGACCCGTTACTCTATTACCAGCTTCCCTACTCATTATTTCTTCGCGTTGTCTACCATTGTCGGAATCGGTGCGAATAATCATTTGATACCCACTCCAGAAATCTCCCTCTACCCATCTCAGTGATTCGTAAAATTGCATCTGTATTGTTTTCAATGTCACTTTTAGATTTTCTAGTTTTCCACCACATCGTAAGGTTAAAAAAAGTTCTCGTGATCGCCGTAACAGACATTTAGTTTTTCGTGGTATTACTCCTATCGATTACATTCCACCCTGAGATCTGAATAGGCGACTGTTTTACCTCTGAATTATTTTGCCGGGAAGGAAGCTATTGTGTCATATTTAGGAGGTAATGTTGTGGTTACGCTTTTCTTTCGTTGATGTTGTCACACTTGGTTTTTAAAATTCTTGGTGAGTCACTTTCATTGGTTACGTACTCTTTCTTTTCAAAGGATGTTTATAGATCTGACCTCTCAGTTGTTTTCTTCAGAAGTTCTGGTCTTCTCATTATCTGAGGTTCCATCTATTATTATGTGTTTTTCTTCCTCTATTTCCCATTCTCTTATAACTTTTTCCAGTACACAGTTGAATAATAATGGCAGTAAACCGTCCCGTTGTTTGATTTACGATACAATTTGGAAGGATCTAGAATTTGTTCCTAGAAAATCAACTTCAGGTACTATATTTGTAAGAGTTTGTTTAGTTATCTCTAGAATTTTCCTATCTACGGCAAATTCCTTCTGTCTTTTGAGGAGTGAGTCTCTGTCTGTTGAATCATAAGCTTTTATAAAATCAACAAATATTAGAACTATTTTCTTATTTGATGTTTTCATGCGCCTATTTAACTGGATAGGATCTGTTACTCTTAAATACAGCTTGGTACTGTGAAATTTTTTAATTATTGGCTTCTGAATTGTAAAGTTTAACACTATCTCGCTAATGAAAGCTAGGCTGGTGACCCTTATTAATTTGGCTCGCACGCCACACATCGCCAACAACGCGTGCATCCCGAGCACGGGCGAGAGTGTGATTTTCCACGACGGCACGGAAGTTGTGACGCACGGACGAAAGGAACGTATTACACTCTAATAGATAAAATGTAGACTAAGAATCCGTACTAGTCGTTTTGCAAGTTCCGACAAAAAAGAAACACGGTTTCTCGCATTACTTAGGAACTATGTGTCGTGACTTGTTAGGATGCGACTGTACAAAGTGACAATTATTAAACTATATGAAAAACGTAAATTAGTTATAAACTACGGCGCGGACACACCTTATTAAACATGTAAACGTCGCTATAGGTATTCGGATTTAGGTTATGACATGTTCGATATGCCTGCCATCATAGGCAACGGTGTGGCGCAGACGAATAGCGAATTTCTGCATGACCCGCTGAAGTGTCGGAACATCGATGCTGTCGATAACCTCCTGAGTGGCTATTTTCAGTTCAGCTATGGTTTTGGGGCTATTGCGGTACATCTTGTCTTCAATACAGCCCCATAAAAAGTAGTCGCATGTGTTCACATCCGGAAAATATGGCGGCTAATCGAAGCCGATGCCAGTGGCCTCTGGGTACCCTAGAGCCAGAATGCGGTTCCAAAACTGCTCCTCCAGGACATCAAACGCTCTCCTGCTTCGATGGGGTCGAGCTCCGTCTTCCATGAACCACATCTTGTCGAAATAAGGGGCACTTTGGATAACGGGGATGAAATCATTTTCCAAACCCTTCACGTACTGGAATGAAATTTTCACTCTGCAGCGGAGTGTGCGCTGATTTGAAATTTCCTGGCAGATTGAAACTGTGTTCAAGTTTCGCAGCAGAACTTCTGAGAAGTTTAGAAGGTATGAGACGAGGTACTGGCGGAAGTAAAATTGTGAGGACGGGTCGTGAGTCGTGCTTGGGTAGCTTAGTTGATAGAGCACTTGCACGCGAAAGGCAAAGGTCCCGAGTTCGAGGCTAGGTCCTGCACACACTTTTAATCTGCCAGTGAGTTTCACCTCCACGTATTGTTCGGTAGTCGCCATGCCATCAAGGAATACCGCACCGATTATTCCGTGACTGAACATTTCACACCACAAAGTTACCCGTTGAGGGTGAAGAGACTTCTAGATTGCGAAACGCGGGTTCTCAGCCCCCCAAATGCGCAAGTTTTGCTTACTGAGGAACCCATCGAAATGAAAGTGAGCTTCGACGGTAAACCAAACATAATGCGCATACTAATTCCCATCATACCTCGCGGCCGACCGTGCAGTTTGAACGTCCTAACGCAACCCGTTCAGGACTTATGACGATTTAATTTCGTATAGTTCAATAATTGTCACCCTGTATTTCAGTCTTGAACTGTGTCCTTATGCTCTGACAGATTTTATCAAGACCGATGAACACTATGGGATTTCCGCTGTGAAATAGCGTGCTGAAGACTGATCACACACACACACACACATATACACACAAAAAAGTCTGGCGTTTCAGATTTGTTTATTTATCGGATATATTGCATTAGAGGTGGTCACATTCGAAGGTGGATCCATTCGAATCAACGCACGTCTGAATTCATTCCTTCCACTATCCAAAACATATCCGCATTCGTTTTCCGTGAGGCCGTGCATAGACCCCGTCGTTATTGCATGTTGTTGTTGTTGTGGTCTTCAGTTCGAAGACAGCTTCACACTAGTCTATCCTGCCCAAGCCATCTCATCTCTGTAGAACTACTGCATCCTATATCCATTTGAGAATGGTGACTGTATTCAAACCTTGTTTTTCTTCTGAAGTTTTTACCCCAACACTTCCTTCCGTTTCCACATTGACAATTCCTTGACGCCTTTTTTTAGTTAAATTTCGTCATAAATTTCTTTTTTTTCCCAGTTCGATTCAGTACCTCCTCATGAGTTATATGATTACGTAATCGCGTACTTTCCGTTGCACCACATGTCAAAAGCTTCTATCTTCTTCTTGTCTGAGTTGCATATCGCCCACGTTTCACCTGTACACAAACATCTTAAAAAAAGACTTCATAACCCTTAAATTTATGTTAGATACTAGCTGAGAATCCAGCGTTGCCCGGATATGTATTTATTGCAGTCTTCTATTAGTCCATGCCCTCCACCCCTTCTCTCTGTCCATCTCCTCCCACCCCTTTCCAACTATATCTTCTCCTAGCACCTCTCGCTATCCATCTACTACTTTTTCTTTCCTCTGTTCATCACCTCCCCCTCCTCTCTCAGCCTTCTCTCTGCCCATATGTTCCTCCACCCAGCCTCTGCCCATTTCTTCCTCTTTCCTTTCACTATCCGTCCCCTCCTCTCCCCTCTCTCTGTCCTTTTCCCCCATACCCTACTCACTCTCTCTGCATCTCCTCTTCCCTTCTCTCTCCACATTATCACCCCCACCCCAACAGGAGGCTGCTGGCTCTTATCCTCACAGTATTTCTTTCCATGTCGTAAAAAATATATATATACCAAATTTGACTGAAGTCGTTCCAGGGGTTTAGGATGAGTTTTTACCCGTGGCTTTGCCCGCATGCGCACATATAAGATATATTTCACATATATTTAACTTACTTCACACCCGTTTGAAAATATAGTTCACATGTATGTTAGCAATTTTTGCTCTGCTGTTTCATTTCCACATTGTTCAATGTTTATTGCGTCGTATCTCCTGAGCTATGTGTCGTACAATGATATAATGTTGCAGTTACATCCAGTGGCATATGTGGCTACTGTCTGCAAATGTGTTGTGAACAGAGTTAGTAGTAAACAACTAATAAATTAAAACGTCATGCTTGATGCGGCACTTTTACTACATGAAAATGTAGTAAGCGATAAACTTTTTTTCTTTTCATAGTTTTTTGGGGATTTCATAGAGGTTTGAAATTATGTGAAAAGTTTGTTGCAAGTCACTATGTGTTCTCGTTCTCAAATACTAGATGAGTAACGCATGGGTATTCACCCGTTGTGGGCTACGCTGCTTTTTCACCCCTACCCCACCCTCGTTCCGTTGATAGGTAGGTAGTCCTTATCCTCACAGAGATTCTTTCCAGACAATAACTGATATGTGTATTAAGTTCCGTTGAAATCGGTCGAATGGTTTCGAAGGAGATCGAACATACATACACCCATACGCCTATAGATATACATCCGCCTTTATGATATCTGTGGATTAACAAATTCCAGAAAGGCTTTTCTTGCTATTGCCAGTTTGTGTTTTAAATCTTCCTTACCTCGGCGATCATCAGTTATTTTGCTACCCAATTAACAAAATTCATATGCCACTTCTTGTGCCTCGTTTCCTAATCTAATTCTCTCATCATCGCCTAAGTTAGTTCGACTTCACTGCATTACCCTTGTTTTTCTTTTATCGATGTTCATCTTAAATCTCTTTTCACAACAGTATCCATATTTTATGCTGCTCTTCCATCCCTCAGCCGCCTCTGACAGAATTAGAGTGTTATCACCTGCAGTAAACTGCTGCTTTCAGACTTCAATTCATATTGTGCTATTCGTAGCAAGGCATTCTACGAGTCGTATATCTGATGATGGTGCACTAGACATTGAAACCAGTCGTGTATTAATAAAAATACTTCGCCATCGAGAACGAAACTTTTTATAATACTAATAGTTCGGCGATAACTGCAGTGAAAACGTCCCATTTCAAATTAACTTTTTGATTTTAATACGTTTTTATGTGTCAAATGAGGGTGACAAATGCAACCACCAAAACGTTCATCTGTCGGTGCTGGGGAGTGAGGGAACGTGGGATGTGAGCAAATGAGAACAGCACGACACGTTTGTACGCTAGCAGACTTTTATTGTAGGAAGAGCAGACTTGGTTCTCACAGGTTGTACTTGATGAGGGCGGCCAGGAGACCCTGGAAGGGTGCGTTGTAGTCGAGTGCGACCTCGTTCTTCTGGGCGTCCTGGCGGGTGTCGACGTAGTCGTCGTTGGCGCCGGGACCACCCACCAGTGCGCCGTTCAGCACGTGCGCGTTCGCCTGGGCGCCGTTGAACGTGTTCCAGTCGCACGTGGCCGGCGCGTCGGGGCACGAGCTGCAGACAAAACGGAAAGACCGGTTACTCCAGTGGGTAAACTCATTCTAGTCACTACAGCCAATAAAAAGAGAATTGAAAACAATGTATTATATGCGGACAATGCAGTTGTCTCACAGCTCCTGGCTTTCTTTCTTTAAAGCAGAAATCACTGATGGTACTGATTCGCTATAGTCGACGTATTTGTGTCGAGAAATTAGCGAGTGTATTGGTATTTACAACAACTGTAGATTTCTTCAATCTCAGTTGCATACTTTTAATTACATGACATGTTTCGATCTCTGTGGATCATCTTCAGGTATATGTAATCTGATACGAGTTTCTGACGCTTACAAGACGGGTTGCTGACGCAACTACTTAGATCTGAAGATGATCCAGAGAGATCGAGACATGTCATGTGATCAAAAATATGCAACTAAGACTGAAGAACAAATGACAATTGTTTTAGGTACTGATTCAGCCGTTGCATTGCATCTCTTTGGACTAATAGCTAACTACACGCATTAGATTCTCGTTAAAGTAGAATCTCTGTTCCTTCAGGTATTTGGTCAACTCCCCCTCCCCACCAGAAGATAAAAGTAGCTTGTTGTTCAATGTATGCTGTGTGCACGACGATCAACAGGTTCTAATTTTTTCCAAGTGGAGTTAAATCAGCAGGCGGCGCACTCTTTCTCAACAAAATTTCCACAACGGATGTGTATGGGAGAGTGTCGTGTACAGTACTAAGTGAAAAGCCGAACTAATGGGTCAAGTTGGGGTTTGTCAGCAGTTCGTGTTTCACATACCAGCCAGCAACGTTCATCTGCTACGATCACTGTTACCGATACACAGAGACGATTATGCAAGATATAACCTCTTGATTGTATTCCTCAGCAGTTAAAAGACAAGCATTGCCCACTTCTTAGAGAGATTTTACTCTTTAGCCCTTCTCACCGTTCTGCCAGTTGGTATCCGCAGGTAAACTAGGGCGTGTACAACGCATCTGACAACTCATTATGTGACACTCTTAGTACGGGAGCATTTGAATATACCTGGAAGTAACAGATACAGTATATTGTATTGCAATATACTAATGTACGTGCACTTCAATTGTTGTCCATAATATTCACGACATAAGTGAACTATTTGGCCAGCAATGAAACCGATCATTTTTATTGTCTCATCATAGTAGGTGTGATCACTTCTAACAGTGCATCATATCTACATCGCACTGATTTAATAGATTATCGACAAGTTGTCGACTGTGATGGTCTCGTAGTGGAACTCGTGACTGGTAAATGAGAAGATCCTAGTTGAACAATGGGAATTTTTCACTCTGCCTTTAACCTAACTTTCACCTCTCAATGATGTGAAGATTCACCAGAAATGTCTCGAGGTTCGCTTTCCACGTTAAACTGTAGGTCCTCTTTCCCCAGTAGGACTACTAGGGCTGGTTAGGGATACGGAAGTCGCCGAAGTGGCGTCCAGCTGAAAGACTTACAACAGGGCTTTGAACCACACGAAATTATCGTTACTATTATTGACAAGTTCCGCTTATACTTTTAGCCATTTCTGATAAAGAAGAACGTACAGCTCTGGAATTGCACTGAATCAGCCAAATGAGTCCCAGATATGTTCAACTGGGTTCAAGCAAGAGAAAAACGATGCCTATTCCTTCTGTAAAATTGAGTGAGCCTTTAATTATACCAGCATGAGGTAGAACGAAATGTGTAAGGATAGTAGCCCCCATATTTTGAGACTCCAGTGCTGGCAGACTGAGATAATAGTCTGTGGTCTGGTTTTCTTTGATTAATCTGGCTGTACGTTAGTTACATTAACAGTAGAAAATAACAGCGAATGGCTGTAGGTTTCTCCTGTTTTCGGACATATACAGTTAATTCGAAACTATTCGGCTACGACCATTCAGCAAATCGACTATCTGTAACACTGAAACCAAAGTGAGAATGGTAGTGTATAGGGCTGTAGGTTTATACCGTGTATTTCAAGTCTGTCAACTCCGAACCCCCTTCCCCCCCCACCATTTTTGAAGAAGAACTGTGTGGGAAGGTAAAGTTTCAGGAAACAGCCGAGCCATTATGTTCAGCGAATGCAGCCGTAATTTATTTTCGACATTCATATCTGTGTACGCACTAGTGCAGCGACATGTTACTCCCCTGAAACAGTTAACAAGTATTTCGCGAGCGTCGACTGCATGAAAACATACTTGCTCTTTGCGTTCACGCAATTGAGAAACTGTAAAAGAGAAAAACTTCATTTGTATCCGTTACGAATGAGAAGCGTTCGACACAGTTTGTCATTGCCGCTTAGTAAACATTACGTGCCTCTGGAATATCAAACCAGTTCTGCGGCTGGACAAAAATTTCTTACTTTACATCACTCAGCATTTCGTTTTCCACGGAAATACACTGCCAGAACAGAAAACGGTGCCAGTGTAACAGGACTGTGAGTGTACACCACGTGTATAAATTATTTTGTGCATAACATGACTCGCTCTTTGAGGAACTGGAAGAGCTCCAGATCATCAGCGTCTTGAACAAAAACTTCCTGCTAATTCCAACGAAAACGATGCAGTATTATGGGTGTAAATAAGCCAAAACAGCGGATATAGTTTGATTATGTCATAATTATTCACGCAGTAGAACAGCAACCATCATATATCTACGTTTACCCTCCTGGAATGATTGAAGGTGGAAGATGTTGGGTTGGTTGGGTTGTTTTGGGGAAGAGACCGAACTGCGAGGTCATCGGTCTCATCGGATTAGGGAAGGACGGGGAAGGAAGTCGGCCGTGCTCTTTCAAAGGAACCATCCCGGCATTTGCCTGGAGCGATTTAGGGAAATCATGGAAAACCTAAATCAGGATGGCCTGACGCGGGATTTAACTGTCGTCCTCCCGAATGCGAGTCCAGTGTGCTAACCACTGCGCAACCTCGCTTGGTGAAGGTGGACGAGCACGTAAGTCTAGACGTGAGGAATGTAGATGACGGATTCGTACAAGGAATCGTGAAGTTAGCGTAATTCACTTTCAAAACTCTCTTCTGGCTAATTCTTGTGTGCCGTTCGGAGCTGTCGGTCCTTTACCAAGTTGAACTAACAGAAGGGCTGTGGGAATCGTCATGGATTTGCGTAGCTAATGTATGAGCTTAGCAGAGTTGGTTGTTGTTGGTTGGTTTGGGGAAGGAGACCAGACAGCGTGGTCATCGGTCTCATCGGATTAGGGAAGGATTGGGAAGGAAGTCGGCCGTGCCCTTTCAGAGGAACCATCCCGGCATTTGCCTGGAGTGATTTAGGGAAATCACGGAAAACCTAAATCAGGATGGCCGGACGCGGGATTGAACCGTCGTCCTCCCGAATGCGAGTCCAGTGACTAACCACTGCGCCACCCCGCTCGGTGAGCTTAGCAGAAATGTTCACGTAATCATAGCGGTGAAGCTACAAGAAAGACTTTGTCTATTAAACAAAGATGCACATACGGACATTTGGTGACTAAATCTGGCAAATACATTTGCTTACTGACCATTTGAGAGGTCTGGTTTCGTACTGAGCACCAATCACTTCTTCTATGAATCATCTGCTGGCGGTATAGAAAGGGAGAAAACCTTACGGTGGCTAACAGTGCGAAGATGTAAGCAGATGTGTAGATGTAAGAAGTCATGTATACTTCTACAAACGTTCCTTGTTCTAAAGAGTGTTTACAACTGAGTTTCTTTCTCAGCCGTTGACACTGAAAACTGATGGTCGACTTACCTGGAGCGGTGATGCGGGCTGCGTGGGTAGTTGCTGTCGATGCCGCACACGTAGCTGAAGCCGGTATCTCCCAGGGCGTAGCCCATCTGCTCCTTCACCATACTGCGGTACGCTGATGGGTTGATTCCACGGTCGGACGCCTGCAGCAGAGGAACAAATCTCACCATGCGCTCTACGTACCGCTATTACACTGCTCTCAGTACACACTCCTCAATAGACGGATGAGCAAAAGATTATGACTAGTTTCCACCAAGAGACTGATTGCCGCCTGGTGACACTGAGGTAAGTGACGCGTTAAGGAAAGTACACAGTCCAGTCACATTAATTTGACCACTACCTCTGTCCTAGGTCAACGTGCTATAACCACAGACGGCATGTGGCAACACTTGCAGTGGATGGTATATAAAGCGTGTCAGAGGTGTGTCGAAAAGAGTGCAGTCGTCGTCGTGGTGTTATCTGCTGTCAAAAAGGGCGTGATCATTGACTTTCGCCCAAAGGGCAGCGTTTCCGAAACGGATAAGTTTGTAAGCTGTTTGCGTTCCGAACCGACAGCATAGGTCACCGATGACAGAGGTACGGCTGTGGGGATGTTTATGGGCTAACAGATGTGCAGCTGTTGAACAACTGACCGCCCAGGTGAACCAAGAAGCTACCAGCAGTGTCTCTCCAACAACTGTTCACCGAACATTGCTTCGTATGGGCCACCGCTACAGACACCTGGTTTATACACCCATATTAACTGTTGCTCTTGGTCGATGAAGGTTGGAATCTTCATGCCAGTACCTCAGTTGGACATCTGCTGAGTGGCGACAGGTGGAATTTCCAGATGAGTCACTTTTTATGCTCTGTCAGACAGATGGCCGTTGATGAGTACGGTCTTTGAACAATCGTCGGAAAGGTCCACGTCGAAGGATGGGAATTTTATTGTTTGGAGAAAGTTTCTGTGCTATTCCCTAGGTGATCTCGTCATTCTGGGGGCCTAATGGATCAACGCAAGACTGTATCTATGTTTTGGGACCATGTCCACCCCTATATGCAGTTTCTTTTGTTCTCGATATGATCGCAAATAACAGCACGACAATGCAACGTGTCCCACAATTCGCAATGTACATGAGTGGTTTGGAGTTTACCGTAATCTCCTGGTCCAAAAGTCCCCTGATTTAAACCCAGTTGACAGTAAGTGGGGCCATCTTGATCGTATTGTACGCGCCATGGATCGCCAACCGAGAAACATAGGGCAGCTGACCATGGCACTAGAGTCTGTTTGTTTCCAAATTCATGTAGGATACATTTCACAACCTCACTGACTGTCTGCCTTCACGTGCGAACTGCAGAAGGCGGTTGTTCACGCTTTTGAAGGTGGCCACATGAATGTGACTGAACCGTATATATAAGCGGAACAGAGACGGTGAGCAGTCATTCTGCGGACATTACGTGTTGCGAGTGGGGAAACCCACAGATATAAATGACTTGAACTCAGCTGTTCACTTGTTTCTGTCGTGAGCATCCATGGAAGATGGCTGAGGACCGTGGAATCAACGAGCAGACGACAAGGTGTTGGACGTTCACGCCTCACCACCGAAAGTGGATCTCGGCAGCTAGCATGCTCTGTAGAGCAGGACAGCGGCGAACTATAGCGAAGCATAATGTTAGTGCAGGAAAAATTCTTTCGGAACACACGGCCTCGTTGTTGAACTTGGAACTCCGCAACAGACGACGCCTAAGTGTGCTGATCCAATGGCATCGTCATTTACGATTGTAGTGGGTGGAGTATCACCAAAATTCGATCTTGGATCTCTGGAAACGTGTCGCTTGGTCGTCTGAATGACATGTATTGTTACACAGCTCGATAATCGTGACTGGATGTACCGTCATCCAGATGTACGGCTGCTCGAAATAAGCAACTTGTCACGGACACAGCCACAATGACAGCCGTGGACTACGTGAACATTATTGCGGACCATCCCTTCGTTCTTGATGTCTTCCCCGACTTTTATGTCATCTTCCAGCAGGATAAGTGCCCATGTCACAAGGTCAGAGTCGTTCTAATTGGTTTGGGGATCACGTGTAGTGAAGCCACGTTGCTATCTTTGTCAGAAAATTCGTCTGTTCTGAAACCGATGAAGCACATCTGGGACGCTATCGGAGGCCAACTCCGCGCCCACAAACCACCTTCCTGCAATATACTAGAACTGTATGACCTGTGCGTAGTCACGTCGTGCCAGACACCTCCGGAAACCTACCAAGGACTTGTAGAGCCCTTGCTGTTCAGAATCGTTGCTGTGTTGTTTCCCGAGATGGACGAAAACGCTATTAAGGAGATGGTCGTAATGTTCCGGCTTATCAGTCGATATTGGCACTATTTTAAAAGCTCTAACAAACTTAACATCGCTAACAAAAAGTTCATAGCCTCGCAGTTTGAGGCGTAAGTATGCGTCGCGGAAGGGAGCGGAGCTGTTGGGAACCACGTGCGGAGTGTAGACAACTGAGTGTTACTTACAAACAATACTGGCGTGAGGGAATGGACAACTGGGGTGACTAATTACAACCGTGCATCATGACACCCATAGAGGAAAGTGTTGAATTTCACATGTAGTCATAGAGTTTGGATTTATCGGTGGTGGCAGGCCAGGTCTGTGACAAATTAATATCAACATCGTGTCAGATTGAAATCTTGACTGACCGAGACCTCAGGCGGTTCTCAGCATTCGTATTTGAAAATTCCTTGCCCTGAGAAACATAAATTGCCATAGGGAGTCTGCAGTTGTCCTTCTTGTCCTATTTTTGTATGCTGCAAAAAGATCAGATGGATATTCACACAAGAAACTCTTCCTCATTTACGTCCACGACATTTTCCGATTACACTGGGCGAAAATAATAACACAGGGCTGTGAAGGACTTGGAACGTGTTATATGATCAGATGAATCAGTGTTCTACCATTATGCGAATGATGTGCACCGTTGTGTTCCTCTAGGATCTCAGGATGCCTTCCGGGACGACTACGTTCAAGAGATATGCAGCAGGCACATTGGCGTCTTTTTGTTGCTATAAAAACATGAAACTGGTTCCTGTGGACCAAGCCACCATGGCGTTTGTGGGTCCACTGTGACATTGTTTCATTTTATGTCTTCCCAACCTGAGAACACATGATTCACGAGACTGAAGTCACTGGTTCTGCGGTACTTACCATCATGCAGATGAACATAGCGCCGGCCATGTTCCTCAGGGAACCCCACTCTCCCAGGAAGATGAGGCCCTTGGGTGTCCTCTGCTGGTTGTTCATCAGATTGTCGCAATAGTTCTGCACAGTCGTCTTGTACGTCTGGTCACTCGTGAACCGCGCAATCATAACCTGTACAGAAAATAGTTACATTTAAAAAGAAGCCCTACGAACAAAGCATAAATGACACCAGTTTTTCTTAAATTAGTGCAAATTGTTTTACACTTGCATGATGCAGCAATTTGTTACTCGAGCATCACGTGTACAGCATTTCATTCTTTTTTAAAAAAATTAAATAGCTCATTTTCGCTCCTGTCCATAAATGCTTCATCTGTAGACAGACTTTCTTCTTTACCGAATGACGGATCGAAGTGATTAAGACATTGGATACTATTTCCGCAGGAGAGGTCATTGAGACCCCTGTCTGTTCATTTGGACCTCGGTATTTTTCATTTTGCCCTATTCGGTGACAGCAATTAACCTCATCATTTCCGCAATTTTGGTCCACAATATAAGCAAAACTGAGATAAGTATGAGGAAATTTCGCTGGACCTTAGCTTTGTAACAGGAGTCTAAAAATAACTGTATGTAAATAATAAAACAAATAAATAAAAATTCCGATTGCGATGCTTATTTTAGTAAGCCCATAGCCTATACTCTTCTCCAGGCAAGTCTTATCTTACAGAGCACTGCTCCGTCTGTAACGACCACAATGTTGCGACAACATTAAGTTCTAGCCTGCATTTTTCAGTCTTAAGGTTTTATAGCTGGAGCATATCTGTAGCAGTGGTATATTATAGACCGTATTTCGCTCTATGGACGTGACACAGTAGGAAAACAGGAAAATTACATTTTAACATGACGTTGAATTGATGATCATTCTATCTGAAATCAGGAAGACGTGCTGAAGGGGATCTGTCGTGTGATTCCCAAGATAGTTAAGAAGGCACCATCAAGGAAGAGAGTGAGCCATTCTGCTCATTTTTTTTTCAGGATGAGTAGGATTCGATCCCAGCTCTGCACAGTGGGCAATCCGCAAAGAGAGACAGATACTCACTTCGCACAATGTGCTTGGCGGTTTACAAAAGGACTCGTTTTACATGCACGTGCAAAATCTAGAGTGGTGGGGCAGTGCACAATAGCAAGAGGCAGTGTATCAGTATGACACACCAGTCAAAGTCGTCATTCGTCTGTAGCGTGTGCACTGAGCAGGGCGTGCATTGGACATTTAGCATGGATTTTGTTGTTAGCGCGTATCCTGCATCTGTTGTTTTCTCACTGTAATGTTCATTACTAGTGACATAAAGGAAGCGCAACAAGTATTACATGAATAACTGAGAGTGGTAAAGTGCCGCGTAAGTAAATATTGCCAGCCGGGGTGATCGAGCGGTTCTAGGCGCTAAGTCTGGAACTGCGCAACCGCTACGGTCGCAGGTTCGAATCCTGCTTCGGGCATGGATGTGTGTGATGTCCTTAGGTTAGTTAGGTTTAAGTAGTGCTAAGTTCTAGGGGACTGATGACCTCAGCAGTCAAGTCCCATAGTGCTCAGAGTCATTTTTTTGAAGTAAATATTGTCAGAGACTCTAAAGAAGGAACAATATGCCCAGGCGGAGAACATATCACAGTTGCCAGTTGACAGATGTAAAGACAGTTGGAGAGTCAAGACAATTGTGAGCAGACAGTCCAAATAGATGACCGTCGTTTTTACGAATCAGTTGTTTTAAAAGCAAGAATTCCAACAGTCCTTGTCTTGAACAGCAGTATTAATTTTATCGGTTACAAACAAAACTTATTAAGTCGGCTACCAATGTTAGAAATACTTGAGGATCAGGATTAACACTTTTCTGCTGTTGTTTTTGCATGTCACCTGACCAAAAGGTATTTTATAAAAAATATTTAGGTTGGTACAACTGAAAGGGAAGTTGCCCTGTCGGAACCACAAAGGGAGTTTTATTGGAGTTTTGTTGAGAAAGAGATTAGACGTACTTTACGGCTTCAGTTATGACTTTTGTGACGGACTTCAATCTGCTACGCACATCAACTAGACAGACCTTTCTAGCAATTTATGATGAAATTTCCGCTCGAGATTCCTGTCATGGTCTTAGATGGGCGAACTGAAGCCTTCTCTTGCTAGGGATGGAAGAAGTTTCATAGTTTCGTGCGAGATATGTGACGCATCGATTCATTGTAGCCCACTGAGAAGGTACTGCAAGTCACTGTACACGTGTTTCCAATGTCGACATGATTAGTCGCTGTCGGCTGCAGTAGACTCGCTTCTAGCAAAGTAAACCTCAACAGTATCATAGGCGAGATCCTTACCGTCGCTCCACTGGACTTCTCGTCCCAGCCGTAGCCGCTCCTGTACTGGAGACCTCCTTCGTTGTAGAGCTCGATGGCACGGTTGAGGTAGCTCTCGGAGGCCGTGGCGCGGTACAGCCACACCGCTCCCCAGGGCAGCTCGTCGGCGTATCCATTGGAGCTGGAAAAAGAGAAATGGTTCAGCATATTATCCAGTGTCGTGCTGGCGTGAAGCATGTGCTCTGGGTACCATATGGAAGTCATCATGGCGAAAAGGTGAACATAGATCCCTCAGAAGCTGCAAGACGCATTACCCATGTTAGTTACGCTTCAGTAAAATATAGAAGCGTGCGTTTTAGTTCGAAGTTTCACAGTATCGCCTTTGAAAATGTGGACATGCTTTCGTTTTGCAGCTATGAGACGACGAGCAACAGAGACGTATAGTGTGAGTACTTGTACTACAGCTGCTGCTGCCACTAATAGCGATAACAGTAATAATAATAATAATAATAATAATAATGGCAATAATAACAATAAAGATAGTGACAGATATAAAAAGACTTTATATTGTACAAAATAGATGTTTCTGATATAGCAAGTTGTGGGCAAAGGAAATTTAGAGAGACAGCTCCAGTTAAGAATACCAGGAAATGCGGAAGGTCTGTTTGGAAAGAAGGATGTACAAGGGTAACGAGTGCTAACGGGCACAATGGTAATCATTATTGATACTTAAGCAGATATGTCGTTAATTGTCTTCTAAAGCTGGAGATATTATTTAGTTCCCAAATGTATTGCGGGAGGTTATTCCAGAGTCGGGTCCCTGCTAGTGAGAAGCACCTCGAGAAAGTGGCTGAACGTTGGACAGAAAGGATTTTGCTCCGATGGGAATGGATGTTTCTGCTCTGTTGTTCAGACAAGAGTGTTAAGGTCGAGGAGAGATATGCGGGACAGTATACGTTGAGAGGGCAGTAGAGAAGACAGAGGGCATGGAAATCCCTGCGCTTGTCTGCACGCAACCAGGATAGCGGTGCATATGACGGTGAAATATGATCACTGAGTCGAACATCATAGGTATACCGAACCCAGGCATTCGTAACCAGTTCCAGGCATTGTGAGATTTCCTGAGAAAGTTCTTGCAGGATAACATTGGCGTAACCAATAACTGGAAGCATACGTGCTTGTAGAAGTTTCTTTTTGAGGTCGAGAGGGAAGATCTTTCTTTATTTTTGTAGGGCACGGAGAGAAGCTGATGCCTTCTTGCATATTGCAGCTACGTGCGGAGTACAATTTAGATTTTTATCTGTTATTATTCCTAGACTCTTTCTGAAGGAGAGAAGTTGATATTTGTCCCATTTACTGTTAAGGGGGGCAGGGATTACCGATATTTCAGGATAATGAGCCTAGAATGACCAACCAGTACAGCATGGGTTTTGGACGGGTTGATCTTTAACCCCGTATTCCGCACTCATTTTGATAGTGCACATAGGTCGTCACTAGATTCTCGATAGCTGTCTTTAGGTTTATTGGTTTTGCATTTTGGTATAGGTAATCAGGGCACGTGTGGTACTTGCCTTAGGACAAAACTGATGACACATCTTGACTTACAATAAATAGCGTATTATAGGGTTACAAGACGAGAGTTTTTTGCGTCCTTTCATCGCCCACCAACTAGCCCCTTCTGACAAGACAGAGTGCTTTGGAGGTGTGCCTGAACATATAACGTTACTGTGGGTGTCATCAATAGAGAGGATTTAGTTGATCTACCGATAAGGTCGACCTGACACAGCAGGTTTTATCTTGGTACAGTTATTAACCTATTAGGGATAAATGCTCATATTCAGGAAGAGTGGACTTCAGACCCCCGTCTGGACATTCTGATTTTCTGCAGCGTTGTGGACAGCCGGTAGAGAATAGAGTGTGTGTTTAGCTTAATCATACGTAAGTTCTAACTCACATGTAAGTGAACTTATAAGGAAAGAAATGAGGACCCACTCTTCAGAATTGGCGGGGAAGAGAATATTTGGAAAATTCTAGCCCTAAGTATAAGAAGAGACAGGATGACAGATGATATAAGATATCATAAATTAACTTCAATGGTTTTTGAGGGAGTCATAGAGGGCAAATATATAGTGGGAGGCAGAGATCAGGATATACACAGCAAATATTTTAGGATATTGGCGGTAAATGCCACTTTAATGTGAATTAATTATTACAAGAGAGGAAATTGTGGTGTGCCACATCCAACCAGTCAGAAGACTGATTTCCCAGTACCAAAAGGGTACGTAGGTATATAATATCTGTATATTGCTAACATACTACCAATTTTGACGAATTCCAACTCACGCCATCAAGGAGCCCAACATTTTACTCCAAACGAGCTGATTATTTAGATAAAGGGTAAATTTATAGTACAGTGTTGTACGGGGGACTCCCTAGTATAGTCAGTTTATAACACCTTTCAAATGGTTCAGATGGCTCTGAGCACTATGGGACTTCACATCCGAGGTCATCAGTCCCCTAGAACTGAGAACTACTTAAACCTAACTAACCTAAGGACATCACACACAGCCATGCCCGAGGTAGGATTCGAACCTGCGACCGTAGCGGTCGCGCGGTTCCAGACTGAAGTGCCTAGAACCGCTCAGCCACTCCGGCCGGCTTATAACAATTTTGTCAGCCAAGTTTCTTGAGCCTTATATCCACCAGACCTGAGGGATATTTCTTATTTGGAAATGACTGCGGTTCACTCAGATTCAGTCCCAAACTCAGTCAAGGGATATTTTGTAATGGGAGGCACTTATGTGACGGTAGTGTCAGTAGTATCGGTACAGACAAACACAAAAATGAATTGCAGAATACACAAAGGAAGTAACTTAAAGTAGACATTTATAGAAATAAGTGCATGTGAGATTACGCCATGGATGACCAGAAATGGGCAACTCAAGTTCATGTGGAGCCGGCTGCAGAGTAGGTGGTCGATGGATGACCAGAAATAGGCAACTTCAAGATCATCTGGGTTCGGCAGCGGAGTCGGTAGTCCATGGTTGTTCCTCTCCATAGCGGCAGTTCCAACGGCAGAGAGTAAGAGATTGAGAGCACGCCACGCCGTCCACTTTCCTAGTCTCTGTCTGCAGCTATGCTCCGCAAGCTTCCTTATGATGTGTGGCGGAGGTTCCTTTGTGTACCACTGTCACTTCCTGTCTTTCCTATCCCAGCCACGAACGGTTCGCGAGAAGAACTATTGCCGGTAAGCCTCCTTTTAATGAGGACCATGAGGGGACTTTTCAAATGGTCAGGGGCGATGAGGATCTTCTAAAACTTCTGCTTTCCACATTGTCATTCTCGTTTCGGATCAAGTCGTTCGCAAGATGGTGCTGCTTTTCGTGAAACTTTTCCTGGACCTCGATCTCTGTACACATCGATTGGTGCACAATCATGTAATAGATGGCTAGGTTTGGTGACAAGGTGTACCCTTTCCGTGCTGGCAGCGACCTCAAGATGTATGTCTGGGAGATCGATAGCTACCAGATGATAAAAAATGTTCAGATGTGTGTGAAATCTTATTGGACTTTACTGCTAAGGTCATCAGTCCCTAATCTTACACACTACTTAACCTAAATTATCGTAAGGACAAACTCAGACACCCATGCCCGAGGGAGGACTCGAACCTCCGCCGGGACCAGCCGCACAGTGCATGACTGCAGAGCCCTAGACAGCTCCCGCGCGGCGCCAGATGATATATGTTGGTTGGTGGAGTAGGCTGCGGACAGCCAATAATAAGACTGCAGGTATCACTCAGTGCTGACAAGCGTGGGCTGACCTGTCTAGATTGGGCATACATATTCGGTCACGAAATGCTTTTAAATTTCACGAGTGATGGCCCCATGTTCCACCGATCATCTTCCTTTCTAAAAGGGGGCCCTCAACTCACTGCAGTTTTGAGACCTTGGCTTCGGAACCAGGTTGCGGACAAGAGGCAACATCGCTTGTGCTTTATCGAACGAATCTTCTTGCAGATACGTAGTATCTGGTAAAGTGCGTTAAATGAGCGCAACGGGCACAGTGCGGAACTTACCCATAGAAACTGGCGGCGGCGGGAACGCTGTTCGAGTACACGCCACGGTAGTTGTCTGCGAAGTCGAAGAGCGCCTTGGCGTGCGACAGCAGTGTGTTGGCGTAGTTGTCGTCCACCCCCTTGAAGACCAGCGAGGCGGCAGCGAAGGCGGCGGCTGTCTCAGCGGCTACGTCAGAACCTGCAGGAAGCGAGGCAGCCGTGACGCCAGTGGGTCGGCGAGAGCTTTGCACAGTAGACAAAATAGTTTGAACATCCATATGATAAGTTGTAAATAAACACTTTTTAATTGCAACCGGGTAAGCAATAGACAGTGTGTATGTGCTTCTGAATGGATCGAACACGAGACATCGGTTCCGAAATGAGCATAATCTAAATGACAGTAATACATCTCTCGACCTTCTGATGTTACAGTCAATAAATAATCAATATTAGCTGTGCAGATCACTTTAAGACTTCCGGTGCCCACACCTTATTTTACTGTTAAGAAACTGAATAATATACTACTGGCCATTAAAACTGCTACACCACGAAGACTACGAGCTACAGACGCGAAATTTAACTGACAGGAAGAAGATGCTGTGATATGCAAATGATTAGCTTTTCAGAGCATTCACACAAGGTTGGCGCCGGTGGCGACAACTACAACGTGCTGACACGAGGAAAGTTTCCAACCGATTTCTCATATACAAACAGCAGTTGACCGGCGTTTCCTGGTGAAACGTTGTTGTGATGCCTCGTGTAAGGAGGAGAAATGCGAACCATCACGTTTACGACTTTGATAAAGGTCGGATTGTAGCCTATCGCGATTGCGGTTTATCGTATCGCGACATTGCTGCTCGCGTTGATCGAGATCCAATGACTGTTAGTAGAATATGGAATCGGTGGGTTCAGAAATGTAATACGGAACGCCGTGCTCGACCCCAACGGCCTCGTATCACTAGCAGTCGAGATGACAGGCATCTTTTCCGCATGGCTGTAACGGATCGTGCAGCCACGTCTCGATCCCTGAGTCAACAGATGGGGACGTTTGCAAGACAACAACCATCTGCACGAACAGTTCGTCGACGTTTGCAGCAGCATGGACTATGGCTCAGGGACCATGGCTGCGGTTATCCTTGACACTGCATCACAGACAGGAGCACCTGCAATGGTGTACTCAACGACGAACCTGGGTGCACGAATGGCAAAACGCCAATTTTTCGGATGAATCCAGGTTCTGTTTACAGCATCATGATGGTCGCATCCGTGTTTGGCGACATCGCAGTGATCGCACATTGGAAGCGTGTATTCGTCATCGCCATACTGGCGTGTCACCCGGCGTGATGGTAAGGGGTGCCATTGGTTACACGTCTCGGTCACCTCTTGTTCTCATTGACGGCTCTTTAAACAGTGGACGTTACATTTCAGATGTGTTACGACCCGTGGCTCTACCCTTCATTCGATCCCTGCAAGAACCTACATTTCAGCAGGATAATGCACGATCGCATGTTGCAGGTCTTGTACGGGCCTTTCTCGAGACAGAAAATGTTCGACTGCTGCCCTCGCCAGCACTTTCTCCAGATCTCTCACCAATTGAAAACGTCTGGTCAATGGTGGGCGAGCAACTGGCTCGTCACAATACGCCAGTCACTACTCTTGATGAACTGTGCCTTCGTGTTGAAGCTGTATGGGCAGCTGTACCTGTACACGCCATCCAAGCTCTGTTAATGCCCAGGCGTATCAGGGCCGTTATTACGGCCAGAGGTGGTTGTTCCGGGTACTGATATCTCAGGATCTATGCACCCAAATCACATGTCAGTTCTAGTATAAAATATTTGTCCAATGAATACCCGTTTATCATCTGCATTTCTTCTTGATGTAGCAATTTTAATGGCCAGTAGTGTATGCCTTTAAACTAACCTTTTTTTTAGTGTTAGCAACTGGAAGAGTTGGAGTTACGAGTATGTATTCAGGGTCGCAAAATTGCTGTAAATATAATAAAATGTGCTACATAAACTAGAATTTTTAATTTGTAAATAAAAACAACAGCCTAGCCAGAAAAATGAAAAAGAAACCTGCTCTAGGGACGCCACATTTGCTTTCTTCATGCTTTTCCCATTGTTCTATTGATTTCCCATTTACGCACGACCCACTCTCACTTTACAACTCGTCATCTCTATTCACTGCGCTACTGTGAACACACAGTCCGTGCCTATATTTTTGACTTGCACCTTCTTAAGGTTCTTAACCGTTGATCTGTCACTGCCTTAGATTTCATTACAACAAATCATCACACAATACCGATGCGTTTTTGAGAGATCGAAAATATTTGAAACGCATATTCCCATAGGAAATTCATTATAATGTAAAACCCGTCAAATAAACATTCCAACCAAAGCAATGAATTCGATACGACCGCGAAAGTCGTTAGACATCCCAAATGGTCGAAATTAGTCACGTACACAATACAGACGCTTCACGGAGCGCTATCACAGCGGAGAGCCTAACGTGTCTCACACAAGGAAACCTATATCGATTGATGTGAAGAAAGAGTGACATCTAGTTAATACCTAGAAACCTAAGTACGTATTGTTTGAGGTAAAACATCAGAGATAGCATTAATAGTGGAGCTAGGTGGATAAAATACTTCCCCAATTTCCCCCGTACCGAAATTTTCTTCTCCAGAAATTTCCCCAAGGTTTCCGTTTCCCCAAAAGTTCGCCCAGAATTTTTTTCCCCAAAATTACGAAAAAAGGCCAATATGGAGCCGCTGTGTTGGGCGATAACGGAGTTAGCCAACAAGAATGATTTAAAAATGGCAAAATGATCGAGCATTTCTGTTGCTAACTGAATGACCCGGACTGCGTCGACTGTTTTCATTCGGCTGCTCCCATAGACTGGTTTCACTTGAATGAATATAGGAGCAATTCAACTGATAAGTAAAATTACAACACAAAGGGTGGACTGCTTCCAACAAACGACTGAAGTGACTGTTGTCATCCGGTTGCTCCCATCACTAAAAATGCATTCATGAATTTGTACAAGAATTTACGGTTGCAGTACGTGGAATTCTCAGGATTAAAAAAGGTGCGTGTTAGGAAGCTATTCCACAGGAAAGCTTGTTGGATCACTTTTTGCGATATGGCCGGTCGTTTATGGATGACTGACGTCTCATGAAACTACGCTGGAAGACTGTAACGCTAGAAATCATTTCAAAGAGGAATGAAAAGAAAAGGAACTTTAGCGTGCAGCTGTTGGGCGTTGGATTAGAGAGGACGGCCTATACGTACCTGGTGCACTGGTGGTGATCTTGTACGAGGGCCTGTCCATAGTCATGTCCTCGGGGCGACCCCAGTAGTTGTGGTCGGCTGTGCCGTCGCCCACCTGGACGTAGAGCTCGTTGTCGGAGATGTGCGCCTTGATGAGGTAGTCCATGCCCCAGCGGATGCAGTTGCGTGCCTCGTCCATAACGCCGGCGCTCGTGTAGCCGTCGCCCCAGTCCAGGATACCCCAAGCCAGCGTCGTCATGGCGAACGCCATAGGGAAGCCGAACTTGACGTGGTCACCAGCTGCGCAAAAGTAAACGGCCTCATTGTTTAGCACGTCCTCAAGTCTCGCTCAGGTACGAGATAAGTAAAAGCCTAGACTCACACTTGTTAATTTTATTCACGGGCAATCGGTTTCAGTTACTTAACCATCATTAGTCCATTAACATGCTGCCAACGTGGAGGGAATGTCGATTGGTACTTATGTAGGTAAACGTCGCTTTTTCTTTTCAAACATATAACTTTATTGACAAGTGGTTATTATGCGCAAGAAAAATCTCAATAAAATGCGTGTCTTAAATAATTTAAATAAAAAAATATAACAATAAAAACTTCTTGAGCGGTAAAATTATACGTTGTCAAACTTAAATTTGTTCTTGTTAAGTTTGTTGTTCTCTTCTCTGTCTTACTTCAGTCCCCTAATAGATTCTCCTATTCTGAGACTGTCAAATGATATTTCAAGCAAGTTGCCAAATAATCTTTTTGTGTTACGAATCCTTTTGGTTTTCCTAAATCATTTCCACGTGGCTAATGAAGTTGGTAAAGTTATCACATCCTCTTACGTTAATTATGTAACTGGCATAATCTCCCAGTAACCACAGTAAAATGTTATTTTTTGTGATGGGATGCAGTTTGGATGCGGGCCGAAGTAGGATGTTTGTCGCGTAGTTGGTTTCGGAGCTCCTTGTTAGCAGGGCGAGTCTATTCCTGATCCATCTCCAGTTGCATAAATGACCATAGCAAGTGAAACGCTGAAGAAGAGAATCAAGTAACCCACATGAGTGCTACTAAGTCCGTTTCTATGGAGCTTTTCGTTAGTTGCAGTGTTAACGACTGTGTGTCACGTGGTTGTAACGTCAGATATTAAGTATTTTAATGGTATGTTCGTCCACGCAGTCTCCTGGTCGGTGGCCAGTTGCCTATACATTGTTAAGTTTTTCGACCTTCTTCCATTCACACAGAAAATCTCTTGTTGTGAGGTGGATCCTCTTTAGAAGACTAGCATCTAGGTAGCTGGCTGGAGGTAGAATTCTGTACTATGTTTTAACTTGTAGTTAATTTTGCTTGCTTAGATGGGAGAAAGCGTACTAGCTGGGCGCACGGTTTGAAAAAGCTTTGTCTTGATATTGCCTGGACTTCTAGCAGTGTTGTTATTCTCTTGAGGAACAACTCTGTTGCTTCTCTGCTAGTGTGGAAAACTTCAAGCCCACCAGATTCCCTCGTTTTGGCTAGCGTATCATAAGACAGCTTGAATATGCTTTCCTTCCATATGCATCTGCCAGGTAGTCGCATTATCCTGGTGCCCTGGATTTTTTGAATCGAAACGAACTGCTCCCATAGACCATGAGCTGCTGACCTCTTATCTGATGGTATGGTATGGTATGGTATGGTATTGGTGTCACAGCAAGCTTGTGGAAGCTGTATGCCGTCCCGTTAGGACGCGAACATTTCAAGCTTACACTGTGTCGTCAAAAGTCGTGGGAAGGGACTGTGACACTAGTCAGCTGTTGGCACTGAAGCGTACCCTTGTATTTGTCTCGTTACAGCCGTAGCAGAAATGGGTTCCTGACGACCCACATTCAAATCTACGCGAGCGCCTAGAATAGCTCTGCAGAGGCATGTGACGTTCGTTCGTCAAACACTTGCGATCGTCCTGTCTGGCGTGTGGAAAGTTGTTCTCTCTGATAGCGAAGATTCGTCCAAGGCGCTGTTGGACTCAGAAACACAAATTCTTGTGTTATCCTCTACTTGCTATGCCCCATGGGTCTCGCACGGATTATCATCTCAAGTTCAAAGTCGGCTAACTTGCTCTACACCGAAAAGTACGCAACATCTAACCACAACGTTCGGGCGTCGTACAAAATGGGATAATCTACTTACCTCCGACTTCTCAGTTTGTTAATATCTGTGTTTTAATCAAACGATGTTGATATGCTGCTTGTGTAATGTTCACTTTACTTCTTGTAATGATGCGCGACATTACCATTTCTGTATCCCACTTTCTAAATTTCTGATTCTGGCTGCTCAGCGGGAAACTGGCTTACCCCACCTAGGGGCATGGGAAGGGAACGGACCCTCTCTCCCTCTAACGTGAGGTCGTATGTCCCCTCCTCCTAGCACTGTACTGAGTACGCTCTTGCTCCATAGTCTATTGGTTTGAAAAGACTGAGCTGTATTGCGAATCATAAAGTCCGCTACGCAGGAGAATCTCTGTCTCCCCTACTTCATCAAAAGAAAGGCTGTAAAACTGTCCTACAAACTCAAAATAACATTTAAGATTTAAGGCTGTTCTCAGCTTTGGGAGCTGCGGTAGCCTGACGTGTGAGCGTGCTCAGCAATCTCTCTGTACTCACCATCGTAGTATCCTCCAGTGAGGTCCTCTCCGTTCTGGCCCTTGTCGTTGAGCGCGGAGTCTCCCCTCCAGTAGAGGGAGCTGTCCATGCCCGACAGCTTGCCGGACCGCTGCGCCTGGTAGAACAGCAGCGACTTCTGCAGCGCGTCCTTGTAGTCATAGGCTGCAACACCGGAAAAAAAGCGTCTCCGTTAGTCAACTGTCCACTGAGACTGATGCTGGGGATCGCAAATAAACTCCAGACAGACAGCTTGCACACACCATGTTACACTGTTTCACGGAGAAAAACATTCCAAATACGGGTTCTAATTTTCGAATCAAATAACATCCAATTGTAATCAGAAAGAGCTTGCTTAGTGCCGTCATCACCTTCCGTTTCACGTACACAGTCATGATAAAATCTTGGTGGATAATGGAAACGTTTGAGATTCGGTTTTATAGTACAATGCGAAAAACGAAGTGGCCTGACAAGATGCGGAGGGTTCTCAACAGAATCGACGACGAGGGGAGGAATGTATGGAGAATTGCTAGCAAAAGGGATAGGAAAATCAGAAACGTGTTAAGAAATAAAACTTCCACTGAATTAAAGGGCAAAACTTGTTGAGAAAGTTAAATGCAAGGTAATGAAGAGGAGTTAAAACAGGCGATACGTAGGAAATAGATTGGGAAATAAGATACACAACATTACTGGAGAGATCTGTCATTTAAACGGCAAAATAGCTGATGGTGGCTGAAACAGGACATAAAATGCAGTCTGGCAACAGCAAGTGAAAAAGAGAAATATTTACATCTAATTTAAAGTTCTAGGAAGACGCAAAGGAATTACAGACATTTGCTTCGACTGGGCATTGATATAAATCAATGGGGAAGGTTGAAAGTTTGTGCCGGACTGGGATTCGACCCCGGGTCTCCTGCTTAGTAGGCGGAATCGATGACTACAACGTCTTATGGACACAGTGGTCATCGCAACTGCACCTACTGCCGTAGCACGAGTCCCGTCAGACCCAAATTCTCAGACTATCCACCCACTGTTGATGTAGTGCCCCTTGTCCATTATCCTCATTACTCGCAGCATTTCGCCTATTCCCGTAACAGTTCGAAAAAAGTTTTTGTCTCGGGCGTAAATTTGTATGGAAATGACTCGTAGACGACAAGAAACGAACAGAAACTTTTGAAATGTGGTGATGCATAAGAAAGTTGAAAATCAGTTCGAATAATAATTAAGAGATAGTCAGTGGATCAGGAGAGCAATAATTGTATGGCACCATTAAAAGAAAAAATCGGTCGATAGGACAGATCCTGATGCATAAACGAATAGTGACTCGGGCTATGGAGGAAAGAGTGGTTGGTAAAAATTGTAGAGGGAGACCGAAGCACGACTTCAGTAGCAGGTTCACGTGGATGTAGGTTGTATTAGCTGTACCTAGATGAAGGGACTTTCACAGGATATACTAACATGCAAAGCGAGAGGTCGCAAACGATAACAAGAGATGGTGGTCTTGGGTAACACATAAGGGTTGGATTAACAAGACGTCGTCTGAAATTGATCAAGTAGCGGAAACAATATCCCACAATGTGTTGCCACGTTATGGCTGGAAATAAATACTTATTTTTATTGATGCAGATAACTCTCGCTGTACAGGAACAGCTTAAGCTAACAGCAACTCTCGAAGTAATGGTAGCCAATCTCAATGCGTGAATTTCAACATAATCAATTGACTGAGCTGAATTCTGGGTTTAAAAGTAATTGAACTCATTGTCTACAAACGATGTTTATGGTAGATGTATAAGTTCTGCTCCACAAGCACTCTCAGGCTGTCTTCTTCAAATTGCTCAGAGGACAATAGAGATGAGAACTCATACTGCAAAGGAGGCGACAGCCGAGCCTCAGTAATAGACAGCAGAGCTCACAGTTCCTAGAAATGCACCTACCTTGGCTCGAGGCCAAGATGCCGAGTAAAAAGAACACGCCGTACCGCGCCATCGTGCACAGCTGGCGTTCGGATACGCCTCCGGCTTATATAGGCGCGAGACGAGTTATTTTTGCGGTTGATTACACAAGTGTTATTTGCGACGATGGTGGCCAAGATACGAATCGCACTTGCCTCTATTGAGAGTTTTCCGCGATAAAGGAGCAGCACGAGTAAACAAGGTGGCAGGAGAAAGAGCAGCTGATTAGAGGGCTCGTCTGGGTGTGTCGTAGCTTTTCGAGTGGGAAACGTAATTACCCGGCATTCAGGCCGTACCATGGGAACTGCACGATAACAGAGCTAAGTTACTTGTGCCAACAGCTTCTCGAAGCTTTTCACGTGGCCCAAGCATGGCCACGGGCGTCCACAGATATTTATGCAAGAGGTGGCTAGTCTCTAAAATTTCCAGTTTTTATACCAGAAAACTGAGTAATTTTTGTTGAGTATTAACGAAAATAACCAACAAAACTGCCTCTGATTATCATACCCGGAAGAGAAGAAAGAGGAAATAATCATTAAAGACGTTTATTAAGTTTAGCAACCTTTGCTTACTTACAAAATTCCACAATGTATCATCTTAATGCATTTATTACAACATTTTCATCCCTTCCATTGTTTTTGATGTTGACTGACTTCGTTTTAGGTTTGTTTCGTTAAAGTGTGACAAGGCAAATGTAGAAAACCTCACAAAAAATTCATAAATTTCCCAGCACAAACTACTCTGAATGGCCTCGGATTGGTGCAAGATGATCTTTGTCCCTTTTTTTTATCATCAGTCTTCTGACTGGTTTAATGCGGCCCACCACGAATACTTCTCCTACGACAACGTCCACATCTCAAAGTAGCACTTGCAACCTACGCCGTCAATTATTTGCCGGATGTATTCCAATTTATGTCTTCCTCTACAGTTTTCACCCTTTACAGCTCCGTCTAGTACCATGGACGTTATTCCTTGAAGACTTAAACAGATGTGCTACCATCCTATCCCTTCGTCTTTCAGTGTTTTCCACATATTCCTTTACTAGATAATTCTACAGAGAACTTCCTCATTCTTTACCTTATCAGTCCATCTAATTTTCAACATTCTTCTGTGTCACCACATCTCAGATGCTTCTGTTCTCTTCTTTCCCGGTTTTCCCACAGTCTGTGGTTCACTAACATACAATACTGTGCTCCGAACGTAGATTCTCAGAAATTCCTTCCTCAGACTAGCGCCTATGTTTAATACTACTAGACTTCTCTTGGCCTGGAATGCCCCCTTTGTAACTGCTAGTCTGCTTTTGATGTCCTCTTTGCTCCGCCCGTCATTGGTTATTTTGCTCCCTAGGTAGCAGAATTCTTTAACTTCATCTACTTCGTGTTCGCTTATTCTGATGTTAAGTTTCTCGTTGTTCTCATTTCTGCTACTTATCATAACTTTCGCCCTTCTTCGATTTACTCTCAATCCGTATCCTGTACTCATTAGACTGTTTATTCCATTCATCAGATCCTGTAATTCTTGTTCACTTCCACTGAGGATAACAATGTCATCAGCAAATCTTATCATTAATATCCTTTCACCCTGAATTTTAATTCCATTCTTGAACCTCTCTATTATTTTCGTCATTGCTTCTTCGACGTACAGATTGAACAGTAGGGACGAAAGACAGCGTCTCGATTCGAACACTTCGTTCTTGGTCTCCCACTCTTATTTTTCCCTCTTTGCTCTTGTGAATATTGTCCCGTAACTAGTGCTAAATAACAACTGGACTACTGGTTTCATAGATTTGTGGCTACTGAAGGTGGAGAAGGTCCCATTTCTTGAAATGAAGTTCTTTTGGACCTTGACGTTTTCTCAGATTTTCCCCTCTCTTCTAGCGCAGAAAATGGTCTTTTTTCTAATTCCAATTGATGCATTTAGATCCATAAATGAGTTAAAAATGTACACAGCAAAAAGTGGCAAGACTGTAATGTTCAGCGGCTACTGAAATCGCTCTGTGATTGTATAACTGGATGTGGCATCAGCATGATTCTATAACTGGATGTGGCATCAGCAAGGCATGACGGGTCTTCCTTGACCACACATAAACATTAAACTACTGTTGTGATTAAGTCATGCAGTAGTAGATGTGGGAATTGGGGGAGAATGTTGAACATGGATACTGCAACCACGTTAATTTCACGCTGGGAATATGCACCGGAATTTGAGCGCCAGCATGTTGGAATGGTGTCTTTCTGCAACCATATAAAGAGTATATGAGGAAGGGATGGAATAGTTTTGGGATTATTTTGGCCATGTCCTGTGGATCTCCACAGCCACCTTGAATGCAGGACAACGCAGAAATCGCCGCTCCAAAGAACAGTGAATGTGAGAATTCTGTGTCCCAGATTCCAGGAAGGATGAAGCGCCCCCTCCCCCCCCCCCCCCCCCTTTCTTGCAGACTCCTATGAGCACCGCGCTTACCCGTGGGGACCAATGCTCCGGTATACGATTTTTGGAGATTTAGCGCTGGGGTACCTTTAGAGTGTAATAAATTTCTTCTCTTACGGAGAGATTTAACAAATGTCCATCCATGTGACGAGTTTCTGATGTGCATGCTTTATTGCTCCGAGCTTTTGAAGCGACAAAATAGAATTTTTTTCTGACTAGTTTGTGTCGTTTTACGACACTGTTAGTTTTGATTTTAACGAAAGGCTAATGCGAAATGACCATAAGAATACGATGCGACTAACTTAAGTAGCTTTACTAGGGATACTCCTACACGAAATGGCAAGTTTTTGTCAACCTCTGACTGGATTACTGGCTTACCTAGACGTCTTTGCGGTGTTACCAGATCTCACCGATAAACTTTGAGGAACAACAGGCCTCAGCTACTGATTCAGTTTTTATTCCTGAATCCATCGATTATAAACCCGCAGGATTCTGAAAATGAAGAACAGTAAGAGTATCCTCGCGAAAGGCAAAGTTCTGCGTTTTGTTCCCTGTCCAGCACACATTTTTAAACCGCCAGGAAGATTCGAAATAGATGAATGAAGGATTCGCTGTGGAAACGATCTCCTAGGCTGCGGGTAAGCCATTTCTTCACCACATCTTTTCTTCCAGTACTGTTATTACCGCAAATTTGCAGGAGAATTGTGAAGTTTGGAAAGTAAGAGAGATGTGGTGGCCATGGTGAAGCTCTGAGAGTGGGTCTTGAGTCGTGCTTGGATAGCTCGACCAGTAAGAGAATGACCGTGATAGGTAATGTTCCGGGTTCGGCACACAGTTTTAATCTGCCGACATGTTCAAAACAACGATCACTGCGTTGCAGAGTGACATTTACTCTAGAAACAGTATTGTACAGAAATTTCCTTTTATTAATGGCATGTTTCATTGAATTAACAAGAGTTGGAACGGTCTCCATAAGCGTCATTACATGATTAGCAGCAGTGATCATACACCTGTATCTCGCACGGCAGGATCCTGTAGTTTCGTATTGTAATTAAAGTCTAACACAATTGCTTTTATTTTCACAAAACACTTTATTTTGTTTCTGTATGCATATAGATAGGGAAAATCAGCTTCTAAACGATCATTAAAATTCATGATAAAAAACTACAGCTGTCTTTTATTTTGCACAGTGACATTATTTTCGGACATAGACAATTTTCAAGCTTAGTGTAAACGAGGAAATACAAAACGTTAGAGATTGTACAAGCTGACAAGTTAGTGTAACGCTATAAACAGCATACCTACAGGCGTAAATGGCAGATTCCTTCTATCATTTCCATGTTTCTTCGTACTTCACATTTCCACGTTCTCCCCTGGCTGGCTTCCATCCGTCCTTCCAAACTCCCCCCCCCCCCCCCCTTTTCACACCTACCGCAACTTCCCGTGGCACTACAGTGTGTTCCTTCCCTTGACATTTCCTGTTTCATACAATGTTACATTCAGTGTATATTATTGCTACATTATTATACTCTTGTATTGAACTTGATGATTCTGAAGTAAAGCTGTTCAAATATGGCCTCAGTGGGCAGTTTGTTGTATTGTGCTGTTCAGTGTAGATATTAGGCTGTACTATATACTCCAATATCGGGAATAATAGGATTTTAATATGCAGTATGATCCTTAAACAAAATATTTGCAAGTATATTTTGTAATGTTTGATAAGCTATGTGTGGTTCCAATTTTAATACTTTGATACATTTTCATTTCTCTCATCTTCATTATTCTGCTACTAGATTCTATTATTTTTCCTCTCTAGTGTCACTTTTCCTTTCTTCCCTCTTCTCCCCGCCCCCCTCCCCGCTGCCCACCCCCCATTACTCTTCAATGTTATATTGTATTTTGGCTTTTTGTATACCAAAACCTACTCGTAATATAATTTTTGGTGAACAATTTGTACTTATAAAGAAATAATTTTTTGTGAGAGATTTTTTCTTCAGTGTGTAATATAACCTTGGTGACTTCCCTGTAAATAATGTTATGCTGTGTACTCTCCTTAATTCACGGAGAAACTGGAGCTTTTTCCTATTTTGTTTCTCTATGAAAAAAAGTTCTTAAGCGTAAAAATTATTTTCGTTTAAGCTTTTAAAATATTATGTAAGCTATGGGCTGTCATCTTGCGTTTTGTTAGTACAGTTTCTTCTCATCCTTTCCTTGTTTCTTCTAACTTATATTCGTATCTTCTCCCCTGCTGGCCTCCGCCACTCCTTACAGTCCCCCGCCATCCGCCCACCTCCTTACGTTCCCATCTATTAGTTTTTATTCGTTCTCTGTTTTGTACGATTGACTCGATAAATAATTTTATTCATGGATTCTCATCCGCTCTTCCACCACTTTTACCCCCCTCCCCCCTCTCGACGATTGTGCAGGGTGATATAAGGATACTTAACCACTTAGTTAACATATAAGCTAATTTTTGACTGTTAATGTCCCTTGTCTCCCTCTGTTGGTTTTTATATGTTTTCTTCTCCCCTCCCCATCTCCTTCCCCCTTGATACCCTTCTACCCTCTTTCCCTATTACGTTTTCTTTTTCTTTAAATTGTCCTATGTTTATAGTGGATCATTAAAATATCACTGTAAAGAAGTGGGTCAACTCGCCTCTTCTTTGGTTATAGTGGTTACAATTAGGTTATTTTCCTAAGCTCTCAGTTCAGTCGAATGTGCTTCATAGTAAATATAAATTTATTACTAAGCTTTTTGGTCGGTTTGACTTTCTTTGTTTATATTTATGTTGTACACTTAATATTACGATCTGTTTGACAAATGTAAGTTGTTTACTTTCAGCCAAAGACAACGTTGTACCATTCTGTTTGTTAGGTTAAAGCTTCAATTGTTAGCATTCCCAGTTTTCCGACGCTGTCAGAAACGTACGTTGGCCAAGAATGTTCCTTTCTAAAACCATTTCTGATTAATCATGAGTCATATTTAGTTTATTTGATATTAGTAAACTTCGTGTCCTGTTGAGTAATAAATATTATTAGGTCTCTTCAATTGTCTCCACCATTACACAACTGTCGTAATGACCTACAGACAAAGACACTTAGGTGGTGCCTGTCACTTACGTCCAGCTACTGCAATAAGACCAGGGAGTTTAAGTGCCTTCAGTTTCGCTGTCTGTCACCAGGTGGCGTGGGAATCTCTCTTACACATCAATACAATATCAGTTCTGTTTCGGATAGTATGTCGAGGCTGCATGGTTACATTGCTGCCACTTTTGTTTTCATGCTTGTAACATTTTTAAGGATTGGATCCAAGATCTGGGACTTGAATTTTACCAAGAAAACATTACTTGTATTGGAGGAATCCTTTATAAGGTGCATCCTTTATGACTGGGCATGCTGTGAGTTTTTGAATCTGAAAGAAAGCTGCCTTTAACAATGTTTGGATCCGTAGGAGAAGCAAACGCGCCAAGTTCTAATCACCTTATTCAACTGCGTCAGCAAGAATAATAGTCATAAACATATGAAGAAAACTAACACGAACTACTGATTACTTATAGCAGCAGAACCGATTCTGAAATACAAACGAATAATAATGGGCGATAATGGATGGTAACCAAAAATTTACTTTAAACTGTAAAAACCTTTTATTATGCATATACGGTGTTTTTGAATGTTCAGTTCGAAACACTTTTCTATAAAAAGTGTGGGTGTAGAATTAAGTTGTTGCGTTTTTATTAAAAAAAAACAGTGTCACATGTTTTACTTTGTACTAGATAGGTTTTTCATAATGTTTTCAGAACAGGACTGGTGATCTGTCGAGTGTATACCAAGCGAGAGGCAGTGGAGTGGAGCTGACACCCTAATTAAAAAAAAAAAAACTGCAAAGTAGCATCGTGCTCCGCTAAACAGAAGTATCAGTTTAGTGAGTTTGAAAAAAGTAATACGTAATGCATACCGACTAGTAGCAGGTGTACACCGAGTTTGTAATTCAGAACTGTTTTTGTCACTCACGACGAATCTAACATGGCTTTTCAAGCCGTGGGTAGCTCAGGGGAACTAAGTGACTTCGAATGTGGACTAGTCGTTGCACGTCATTTGAGTAAAGAATCGATCGGCTATTCTGAACCCCTCTAAAGCTACCCAAATCGACTGTTGGTCTTGTGATTGTGAAGCCGAAACATGAAGGCACAACTGCATCTAAGCCAAGACCAGGTAGACCTCTTATGGGCTATCTTCAGACAGGGAACGCTAAACATTGCGAAGGTGGTTGTAAAAATTCGTATGAAATCAGCGGAAGAAATCAGTGGTGAGTTCTAAAGCGATACCAGTAGTCCAGCTAGCACGGTTACTGTGCACAGGGCGTTAAAAATATGGGTGTTCAAGGGTCGAGTAGCTCCTCATAAGCCACATAATACTGCAGTCGCCACTACGCAGAGGATGACCGGAACCGAGTGATTTGGAGTGATGAGTAACGCTACAGTCTATGGCAATTCTATGGAAGGGTTTGGGTTGAGGCGAATACCCGGAGAACGTTACCTTCCATCATGTGTTGCGCCAACAATGAAGTACTGAGGAGGCGGTGTAACGGTAGGGGGCTGTTTATCGTGGTTAGGGTGTGATCATTTTATTAAGCGAAGAAAATGCTTAATGCGGAAGGATATGAACACATTTTACGGCACTTTGTTCGGGGACGATGACTGTATCAACATGACAAATAAATTTATCGTAAAATAGCATGGTCATTAACTTTCCTGAAATTGACAGGCCTGCCAAGAATCCCGAAAATTTATCATAAAATAGCATGATCCTTAGACAATAACTTTCCTGAAATTGACAGGCCTGCCAAGAATCCCGAAAATTTATCATAAAATAGCATGGTCCTTAGACAATAACTTTCCTGAAATTGACAGGCCTGCCAAGAATCCCGACCTGAACCGTATGGAATACCTCTGGGATGAGACAGATACAGCTTCGCTCCAGATCCCAGCGGCCAGGATCACTGCCTTCTCTAACCTCGGGTCCTAATGAAATAATAGGCTGCCATTCCACCTAATTGACAGTGTTCTCAGCAGAATTCAAGACGTCATGAAGGCGACGGGAGGACATGCTCCATATTACTGTCCACTAATAGGTGTCTGGATGGGCAACGGCCTTGCCGCAGCGGATACACCGGTTCCCGTGAGATCACCGAAGTTAAGCGTTGTTGGGCGTGGCCGGCACTTGGATGGGTGACCATCCAGCCACCATGTGCTGTTGCCATTTTTCGGGGTGCACTCAGCCTCGTGACGCCAATTGAGGAGCTACTCGACCGACTAGTAGCGGTCAAGAATACCATCATAACGACCGGGAGAGCGGCGTGCTGACCCCACGCCCCTCCTATCCGCATCCTCCTCTGAGGATGACACGGCGGTCGGATGGTCCCGGTAGGCCAATCGTGGTCTGAAGACGGAGTGCTATAATAGGTGTCGGGATACTCTTGATCAGATAGTGTATTTATTTATTCGCTTCGTTACGGTGGTCAGAGTATACGATACAAGCAACTATGCAACATTGTTTGAGGAGAACTCAGATCTACAGCCAGCGAGAAGTATTACAGAGGCTGCGCGTTAGAGCCATTATAAACGACTAGGTGGCTGGCTCTCTCTGATGTTTGGTATACTGTTAGCAAGCTTCCTTATCCTTGTGGGCATTAACTACATACAGAGGTGGACTAATGGGTTTTACAATAACATCGTAGTACATAACTTTAAAAAAATCCGTTTCTACCTCCATTTAACTGAAGGGTTCAAAATGGTTCAGATGGCTCTAAGCACTATGGGACTTAACATCTGAGGTCTTCAGTCCCCTAGACTTAGAACTACTTAAACCTAACTAACCTAAGGACATCGCACACATCCATGGCCGAGGCAGGATTTGAACCTGCGACCGTAGCAGCCGCGTGGTTCCGGACTGAAGCGCATAGAACCGCTCGGCCACAGGGTTTTGCTCTGTCAGCTTAGAGAGTTTTTTATGCCGCCATAAAAAAGAAATCTGTTTCCAACACCATAGGTCGTTATAGTCATGATATTTCTGTAAGCCGTTTGATACTTTATTAAGTTGGCCGAATTACGTCCTGGAGACGGCCTTCTGAAATCTCCTTACGGCGACGGAGGAGGATGTCATCGAAAGTTTGAGACTGAATACAAATCTTACGCGGCAACAACTCCGTGAAGCTTTTATTCAAGAATATTGTGGCGAAAAAACTACTTTGTCCTACGACTCATCTGCATCTGATGAAAATTATTCCCGTTCAGATTAGTTCAGGAGGTTACGGCGTACAAACGTGAGAACAGTCTGGGGAACGCTGGTGAACTATTTCAGCCCATAGCTAGAAAATGAACATCGCAACGGTGGATAAGCGAGAGGTTTGAATTCAATACCACATCGACACCCTTTAAGCGTAATATGTTTTTAAGGAATATCTAATTAGGTCCGCCTCTGATTTGAATAATTATTAACAGACAGAATGCAGAAATTCATCGTGGACGGCGAGTCGTCTACAGACGCTGAATCAATATATGGTGTTCTCCAGTGGAGAGTAATACGACCGTAGCTGGGTCCATCGATACTTTCGTGACTTAACGGGTAATATTATTAGGAATCTCAAACTTTTCGCAGACGATGCAGTTGTCTGTGAGGAACTTCTATGCAGTAATAATTTCATTAATATCCAGTTATAAATTCAAAAAGTGGCAGACTGGTGCAAAGATACGAGAAAGTAATGATTGTAGTAGAGAAGGCGAATGACTGACTTTTTAGGAAAGCGTGGTTCTTCTCTAAAGGGGACCGCATACAAGACACTAGTGCGACACATTCTTGAGTACTGCTCAAGATATCGAAGCAACTCAGAAGCGTGCTACTAGTTTTGTTACTGGTATGTCCGATGAATACGCCAGTACTACGGAAATGCTTTGTAAACTCTAATGGGAATCTCTGGGAAAACAACGACGTTCTTTTCCGGAAACACTATGGAAGAATTTGGAGAACGGACATTTACGGGTGAATGCAGCACGAGTCTGCTGCAGCCGACGTACACTTCGCGTAAGGACCGCGGGGACAATGTAAGAGAAATTAGGAATTATGGAGAGTCGTTATTCCTTCGCGCCATTTGCGTGTGAAACAGGAAAGCGAATGGCTAGTAGTGCCTTGTGGTACTCTCCACTATGATGGTTTTTGATGTATGTGTGTATGTACAGGGTGTTTCAAAAATGACCGGTATATTTGAAACAGCAATAAAAACTAAACGAGCAGCGATAGAAATACACCGTTTGTTGCAATATGCTTGGGACAACAGTACATTTTCAGGCGGACAAACTTTAGAAATTACAGTAGTTACAATTTTCAACAACAGATGGCGCTGCAAGTGATGTGAAAGATATAGAAGACAACGCAGTCTGTGGGTGCGCCATTCTGTACGTCGTCTTTCTGCTGTAAGCGTGTGCTGTTCACAACGTGCAAGTGTGCTGTAGACAACATGGTTTATTCCTTACAACAGAGGATTTTTCTGGTGTTGGAATTCCATCGCCTAGAGCACAGTGTTGTTGCAACAAGACGAAGTTTTCAACGGAGGTTTAATGTAACCAAAGGACCGAAAAGCGATACAATAAAGGATCTGTTTGAAAAATTTCAACGGACTGGGAACGTGACGGATGAACGTGCTGGAAAGGTAGGGCGGTCGCGTACGGCAACCACAGAGGGCAACGCGCAGCTAGTGCAGCAGGTGATCCAACAGCGGCCTCGGGTTTCTGTTCGCCGTGTTGCAGCTGCGGTCCAAATGACGCCAACGTCCACGTATCGTCTCATGCGCCAGAGTTTACACCTCTATCCATACAAAATTCAAACGTGGCAACCCCTCAGCGCCGCTACCATTGCTGCACGAGAGACATTCGCTAACGATATAGTGCACAGGATTGAAGACGGCGATATGCATGTGGGCAGCATTTGGTTTACTGACGAAGCTTATTTTTACCTGGACGGCTTCGTCAATAAACAGAACTGGCGCATATGGGGAACCGAAAAGCCCCATGTTGCAGTCCCACCGTCCCTGCATCCTCAAAAAGTACTGGTCTGGGCCGCCATTTCTTCCAAAGGAATCATTGGCCCATTTTTCAGATCCGAAACGATTACTGCATCACGCTATCTGGACATTCTTCGTGAATTTGTGGCGGTACAAACTGCCTTAGACGACACTGCGAACACCTCGTGGTTTATGCAAGATGGTGCCCGGCCACATCGCACTGCCGACGTCTTTAATTTCCTGAATGAATATTTCGATGATCGTGTGATTGCTTTGGGCTATCCGAAACATACAGGAGGCGGCGTGGATTGGCCTCCCTATTCGCCAGACATGAACCCCTGTGACTTCTTTCTGTGGGGACACTTGAAAGACCAGGTGTACCGCCAGAATCCAGAAACAATTGAACAGCTGAAGCAGTACATCTCATCTGCATGGAGAGTTCCTTCAAATGATTTTTTGGTGACTGTTGTTTTCCATTCTAGCCACATGTCCAGCCCATTGCAGTCTCCTACTTTTTAATTTCTGGATGATAGTGGGTTGCTTCATTAACTGTTGAATTTCTTTGTTCTTTCAAATTCTCCATACGCCATTCTCCAACACAGGTCCCCAGGTTATTCTCGTCACTTTTCCTTCGAAAAAATTCAGTTTTTCTCTTTCATTGTTTGTAAGCGTCCAGCTTTCTGAACCGTACAGTACTATGGGGCAGATGATAGTTTTGTATATCTTCATATTTGTGGTGATTGACAAAGTTTTACTTTTGAGTGGGTTGCTTAGTGAGTGCAGACATCTTGTCCCTGAGGCTATTCTTTCATTTATATCCATTGTTATGATATTTTTACTGTTGAAACGTGATCCAGCGTATTTAAACTGGAGAACTTTTTCTGGATTTAGAATGCTGGTCAATTTCAAAGTAAGGATTTGGGTTTATGACTCGACCTATTTCCATATATTCGGTTTCCTCTTGGTTAATCAAAAGCCCCATTTTGCTGGCACTGTGCCTGAGAGATCTGTACATGTCTTTCAGTTCTTCTTCAGTGTCACTCAGCATCACTATATCATCTGCATAAGCCAGGAGTTTTACTTCACTGTGTTCAAATCGGAGACCATTGTATAGATGTAAATTACTCTCCCGAACCACTTTCTCTAATGCTAGGTTGAAGAGGACACATAGAAGAGCGTCGTAAGCCTGTTTTAATTGGAAAGGTGGGGGATATGGATCCTCTGAATTTCACTGCTGCTGGTAAGCCATCCATGCACAGCTGTATCATCCTAATGATTTTCTTCAGGACTCCAAAAATATAGAAATCGCATGCGAAGAGATCAGGACCGTATCGAGGATGTGTAAGGGTTTTCCCAGCAAAACTTTTGCAGCATAGTTGCAGGCACTCCAGCTCCAGGAAAGTCATGATGACCTTTTTCTGTGACTGCAAGGACCTGCTGCTCGTTCACTTTCTGGAACACGGCGACACTATTGACGCACAGCGGTACGTGGACACTTTGCGAGAACTGAAGCGCGCAATCAGACCCAAACGGCAAGGAGCGTTCACCGACAGCATCATTCTGTGGCAAGATAATTGCCCCCCCCCCCCCACGTGTAGCCAACGTTGTTTCGACTACGTTCCAGAATTTTCGCTGGAAAGCCAATAGTCACTTCCTTAACTCAGTCCGGATCTCTCCTCATGCGATTCCCATATTTTTGGTTCTCTGAAGAAAGGCATTCGTAGGCGTCGATTTGCTTTGGACCGAGAGGTGTAAACCTGGGTATAATATTGGTTCCGCAGGCAACTCAAACATCTTTACATGAAGACATTGATCGTCTTGTCTCATTCTAGCATAAATTTATTAATAAAATATTTGAAAAGCCACGATCGCTTCAATATACACTCCTGGATATTGAAATAAGAACACCGTGAATTCATTGTCCCAGGAAGGGGAAACTTTATTGACACATTCCTGGGGTCAGATACATCACATGATCACACTGACAGAACCACAGGCACATAGACACAGGCAACAGAGCATGCACAATGTCGGCACTAGTACAATGTATATCCACCTTTCGCAGCAATGCAGGCTGCTATTCTCCCATGGAGACGATCGTAGAGATGCTGGATGTAGTCCTGTGGAACGGCTTGCCATGCCATTTCCACCTGGCGCCTCAGTTGGACCAGCGTTCGTGCTGGACGTGCAGACCGCGTGAGACGACGCTTCATCCAGTCCCAAACATGCTCAATGGGGGACAGATCCGGAGATCTTGCTGGCCAGGGTAGTTGACTTACACCTTCTAGAGCACGTTGGGTGGCACGGGATACATGCGGACGTGCATTGTCCTGTTGGAACAGCAAGTTCCCTTGCCGGTCTAGGAATGGTAGAACGATGGGTTCGATGACGGTTTGGATGTACCGTGCACTATTCAGTGTCCCCTCGACGATCACCAGTGGTGTACGGCCAGTGTAGGAGATCGCTCCCCACACCATGATGCCGGGTGTTGGCCCTGTGTGCCTCGGTCGTATGCAGTCCTGATTGTGGCGCTCACCTGCACGGCGCCAAACACGCATACGACCATCATTGGCACCAAGGCAGAATCGACTCTCATCGCTGAAGACGACACGTCTCCATTCGTCCCTCTATTCACGCCCGTCGCGACACCACTGGAGGCGGGCTGCACGATGTTGGGGCGTGAGCGGAAGACGGCCTAACGGTGTGCGGGACCGTAGCCCAGCTTCATGGAGACGGTTGCGAATGGTCCTCGCCGATACCCCAGGAGCAACAGTGTCCCTGATTTGCTGGGAAGTGGCGGTGCGGTCCCCTACGGTCTTGGCGTGCATCCGTGCGTCGCTGCGGTCCGGTCCCAGGTCGACGGGCACGTGCACCTTCCGCCGACCACTGGCGACAACATCGATGTACTGTGGAGACCTCACGCCCCACGTGTTGAGCAATTCGGCGGTACGTCCACCCGGCCTCCCGCATGCCCACTATACGCCCTCGCTCAAAGTCCGTCAACTGCACATACGGTTCACGTCCACGCTGTCGCGGCATGCTACCAGTGTTAAAGACTGCGATGGAGCTCCGTATGCCACGCAAACTGGCTGACACTGACGGCGGCGGTGCACAAATGCTGCGCAGCTAGCGCCATTCGACGGCCAACACCGCGGTTCCTGGTGTGTCCGCTGTGCCGTGCGTGTGATCATTGCTTGTACAGCCCTCTCGCAGTGTCCGGAGCAAGTATGGTGGGTCTGACACACCGGTGTCAATGTGTTCTTTTTTCCATTTCCAGGAGTGTAGTTAACTCATGTTAGCCCTCTCTCAAACCTGTTATGTTATACCTTCACAGATCCGATGATGGTACCTTCAGAGTGCTGAAACCGGTCATCTAGTGAAGGATATTGAAGCGATCGTGGCTTTTCAATTAATTTAAAAATAGAGTGATCACCCCACGACACACCATGTGTTCACTGCAATTTATTATCGTTATGGATTACTTTTTAAATAATAAACAGTGTACTTACTTTTTCCGGCCAACGGCCTTGCTTTAGTGGTAACACCGGTTCCCATAAGATCACCCAAGTTAAGCGCTGTCGGGCTGGGCTAGCACTTTTGGATGGATGACCATCCGGTCTGCCGAGCGCTGTTGGCAAGCGGGGTGCACTCAGCCCTTGTGTGGCAAACTGAGGAGCTAGTTGACTGAGATGTAGCGGCTCAGGTCTCGTAAACCGACATAAGGCCGGGAGAGCGGTGTGCTGACCACATGCCCTCTCCATATCCACATTCATTGGCGCCTGTGGGTTGAGGATGACACGGCGGCCGGTCGGCACCATTGGGCCTTCCAAGGCCTGTTCGGACGGAGTTTAATTTAGTGGTTTGGTTTACTTTTCTCCATCCGCCTAGTTTCCATTCAACTGGCCATTATACAATCTTTGTGGAATATCAATTCGTGACTGTTCTTTCTGTTTATTCCAGATAACCCGTTACTGCGGCCACTGTGGCCGAGTGGTTCTAGGCGCTTCAGTGCGGAACCGCGTTGCTATTAGGTCAGTTAGGTTTAAGTAGTTCTAAGTCTAGGGGACTGATGACCTCAGATGTTAAGTTCCATAGTGCTTAGAGCCATTTACACCATGACCCGTTACTCTATTACCAGCTTCCCTACTCATTATTTCTTCGCGTTGTCTACCATTGTCGGAATCGGTGCGAATAATCATTTGATACCCACTCCAGAAATCTCCCTCTACCCATCTCAGTGATTCGTAAAATTGCATCTGTATTGTTTTCAATTTCACCTTTAGATTTTCTAGTTTTCGACCACATCGTAAGGTTAAAAAAAGTTCTCGTGATCGCCGTAACAGACATTTAGTTTTTCGTGGTATTACTCCTATCGATTACATTCCACCCTGAGATCTGAATAGGCGACTGTTTTACCTCTGAATTATTTTGCCGGGAAGGAAGCTATTGTGTCATATTTAGGAGGTAATGTTGTGGTTACGCTTTTCTTTCGTTGATGTTGTCACACTTGGTTTTTAAAATTCTTGGTGAGTCACTTTCATTGGTTACGTACTCTTTCTTTTCAAAGGATGCTTATAGATCTGACTTCTCAGTTGTTTTCTTCAGAAGTTCTGGTCTTCTCATTATCTGAGGTTCCATCTATTATTATGTGTTTTTCTTCCTCTATTTCCCATTCTCTTATAACTTTTTCCAGTACACAGTTGAATAATAATGGCAGTAAACCGTCCCGTTGTTTGATTTCCGATACAATTTGGAAGGATCTAGAATTTGTTCCTAGAAAATCAACTTCAGGTACTATATTTGTAAGAGTTTCTTTAGTTATCTCTAGAATTTTCCTATCTACGGCAAATTCCTTTTGTGTTTTGAGGAGTGAGTCTCTGTCTGTTGAATCATAAGCTTTTATAAAATCAACAAATATTAGAACTATTTTCTTATTTGATGTTTTCATGCGCCTATTTAACTGGATAGGATCTGTTACTCTTAAATACAGCTTGGTACTCTGAAATTTTTTAATTATTGGCTTCTGAATTGTAAAGTTTAACACTATCTCGCTAGTGAAAGCTAGGCTGGTGACCCTTATTAATTTGGCTCGCACGCCACACATCGCCAACAACGCGTGCATCCCGAGCACGGGCGAGAGTGTGATTTTCCACGACGGCACGGAAGTTGTGACGCACGGACGAAAGGAACGTATTACACTCTAATAGATAAAATGTAGACTAAGAATCCGTACTAGTCGTTTTGCAAGTTCCGACAAAAAAGAAACACGGTTTCTCGCATTACTTAGGAACTATGTGTCGTGACTTGTTAGGATGCGACTGTACAAAGTGACAATTATTAAACTATATGAAAAACGTAAATTAGTTATAAACTACGGCGCGGACACACCTTATTAAACATGTAAACGTCGCTATAGGTATTCCGATTTAGGTTATGACATGTTCGATATGCCTGCCATCATAGGCAACGGTGTGGCGCAGACGAATAGCGAAATTCTGCATGACCCGCTGAAGTGTCGGAACATCGATGCTGTCGATAACCTCCTGAGTGGCTATTTTCAGTTCAGCTATGGTTTTGGGGCTATTGCGGTACATCTTGTCTTCAATACAGCCCCATAAAAAGTAGTCGCATGTGTTCACATCCGGAAAATATGGCGGCTAATCGAGGCCGATGCCAGTGGCCTCTGGGTACCCTAGAGCCAGAATGCGGTTCCAAAACTGCTCCTCCAGGACATCAAACGCTCTCCTGCTTCGATGGGGTCGAGCTCCGTCTTCCATGAACCACATCTTGTCGAAATAAGGGGCACTTTGGATAACGGGGATGAAATCATTTTCCAAAACCTTCACGTACTGGAATGAAATTTTCACTCTGCAGCGGAGTGTGCGCTGATTTGAAATTTCCTGGCAGATTGAAACTGTGTGCAAGTTTCGCAGCAGAACTTCTGTGAAGTTTAGAAGGTATGAGACGAGGTACTGGCGGAAGTAAAATTGTGAGGACGGGTCGTGAGTCGTGCTTGGGTAGCTCAGTTGATAGAGCACTTGCACGCGAAAGGCAAAGGTCCCGAGTTCGAGGCTAGGTCCTGCACACACTTTTAATCTGCCAGTGAGTTTCACCTCCACGTATTGTTCGGTAGTCGCCATGCCATCAAGGAATACCGCACCGATTATTCCGTGACTGAACATTTCACACCACAAAGTTACCCGTTGAGGGTGAAGAGACTTCTAGATTGCGAAACGCGGGTTCTCAGCCCCCCAAATGCGCAAGTTTTGCTTACTGAGGAACCCATCGAAATGAAAATGAGCTTCGACGCTAAACCAAACATAATGCGCATACTAATTCCCATCATACCTCGCGGCCGACCGTGCAGTTTGAACGTCCTAACGCAACCCGTTCAGGACTTATGACGATTTAATTTCGTATAGTTCAATAATTGTCACCCTGTATTTCAGTCTTGAACTGTGTCCTTATGCTCTGACAGATTTTATCAAGACCGATGAACACTATGGGATTTCCGCTGTGAAATAGCGTGCTGAAGACTGATCACACACACACACATATACACACAAAAAAGTCTGGCGTTTCAGATTTGTTTATTTATCGGATATATTGCATTAGAGGTGGTCACATTCGAAGGTGGATCCATTCGAATCCACGCACGTCTGAATTCATTCCTTCCACTATCCAAAACATATCCGCATTCGTTTTCCGTGAGGCCGTGCATAGACCCCGTCGTTATTGCATGTTGTTGTTGTTGTGGTCTTCAGTTCGAAGACAGCTTCACACTAGTCTATCCTGCCCAAGCCATCTCATCTCTGTAGAACTACTGCATCCTATATCCATTTGAGAATGGTGACTGTATTCAAACCTTGTTTTTCTTCTGAAGTTTTTACCCCAACACTTCCTTCCGTTACCACATTGACAATTCCTTGACGCCTTTTTTTAGTTAAATTTCGTCATAAATTTCTTTTTTTTCCCAGTTCGATTCAGTACCTCCTCATGAGGTTATATGATTACGTAATCGCGTACTTTCCGTTGCACCACATGTCAAAAGCTTCTATCTTCTTCTTGTCTGAGTTGCATATCGCCCACGTTTCACCTGTACACAAACATCTTCAAAAAAGACTTCATAACCCTTAAATTTATATTAGATACTAGCTGAGAATCCAGCGTTGCCCGGATATGTATTTATTGCAGTCTTCTATTAGTCCATGCCCTCCACCCCTTCTCTCTGTCCATCTCCTCTCACCCCTTTCCAACTATATCTTCTCCTAGCACCTCTCGCTATCCATCTACTACTTTTTCTTTCCTCTGTTCATCACCTCCCCCTCCTCTCTCAGCCTTCTCTCTGCCCATATGTTCCTCCACCCAGTCTCTGCCCATTTCTTCCTCTTTCCTTTCACTATCCGTCCCCTCCTCTCCCCTCTCTCTGTCCTTTTCCCCATACCTTACTCACTCTCTCTGCATCTCCTCTTCCCTTCTCTCTCCACATTATCACCCCCACCCCAACAGGAGGCTGCTGGCTCTTATCCTCACAGTATTTCTTTCCATGTCGTAAAAAAAAATATATATATACCAAATTTGACTGAAGTCGTTCCAGAGGTTTAAGATGAGTTTTTACCCGTGGCTTTGCCCGCGTGCGCACATATAAGATATATTTCACATGTATTTAACTTACTTCACACCCGTTTGAAAATATAGTTCACATGTATGTTAGCGATTTTTGCTCTGCTGTTTCATTTCCACACAGTTCAATGTTTATTGCGTCGTATCTCCTGAGCTATGTGTCGTACAATGATATAATGTTGCAGTTACATCCAGCGGCATATGTGGCTACTGTCTGCGAAATGTGTTGTGAACAGAGTTAGTAGTAAAGAACTAATAAATTAAAACGTCATGCTTGATGCGGCACTTTTACTGCAGGAACATGAAAATGTAGTAAGCGATAAACTTTTTTCTTTTCATAGTTTTTTGGGGGTTTCATAGAGGTTTGAAAATATGTGAAAAGTTTGTTTCAGGTCACTATGTGTTCTCGTTCTCAAATACTGGATGAGTAACGCATGGGTATTCACCCGTTGTGGGCTACGCTGCTTTTTCACCCCTACCCCACCCTCGTTCTGTTGATAGGTAGGTAGTCCTTATCCTCAGAGATTCTTTCCAGACAATAAGTGATATGTGTATTAAGTTTCGTTGAAATCGGTCGAATGGTTTCGAAGGAGATCGAACGACTATAGATATACATCCGCCTTTATGATATCTGTGGATTAACAAATTCCAGAAAGGCTTTTCTTGCTATTGCCAATTTGTGTTTTAAATCTTCCTTACTTCGGCGATCATCAGTTATTTTGCTACCCAAATAACAAAATTCATATGCCACTTCTTGTGCCTCGTTTCCTAATCTAATTCTCTCATCATCGCCTAAGTTAGTTCGACTTCACTGCATTACCCTTGTTTTTCTTTTATCGATGTTCATCTTAAATCTCTTTTCACAACAGTATCCATATTTTATGCTGCTCTTCCATCCCTCAGCCGCCTCTGACAGAATTAGTGTGTTATCACCTGCAGTAAATTGCTGCTTTCAGACTTCAATTCATATTGTGCTATTCGTAGCAAGGCATTCTACGAGTCGTATATCTGATGATAGTGCACTGAACATTGAAACCAGTCGTGTATTAATAAAAATACTTCGCCATCGAGAACGAAACTTTTTATAATACTAATAGTTCGGCGATAACTGCAGTGAAAACGACCCATTTCAAATTAACTTTTTGATTTTAATACGTTTTTATGTGTCAAATGAGGGTGACAAATGCAACCACCAAAACGTTCATCTGTCGGTGCTGGGGAGTGAGGGAACGTGGGGTGTGAGGAAATGAGAACAGCACGACACGTTTGTACGCTAGCAGATTTTTATTGTAGGAAGAGCAGACTTGGTTCTCACAGGTTGTACTTGATGAGGGCGGCCAGAAGACCCTGGAAGCCTGCGTTGTAGTCGAGTGCGACCTCGTTCTTCTGGGAGTCCTGGCGGGTGTCGACGTAGTCGTCGTTGGCGCCGGGACCACCCACCAGTGCGCCGTTCAGCACGTGCGCGTTCGGCTGGGCGCCGTTGAACGTGTTCCAGTCGCACGTGGCCGGCGGGTCGGGGCACGAGCTGCAGACAGGTTACTCCAGTGGGTAAACTCATTCTAGTCACTATAGCCAATAAAAAGAGAAGAAATTGAAAACAATGTATTATATGCGGACAATGCAATTGTCTCACAGCTCCTGGCTTTCTTTCTTTAAAGCAGAAATCACTGATGGTACTGATTCGCTATAGTCGATATTATTGTGTCGAGAAATTAGCGAGTGTATTGGTATTTAAAACAAGTGTAGATTTCTTCAATATCAGTTGCATACTTTTAATTACATGACATGTTTCGATCTCTGTGGATCATCTTCAGGTATACGTAATCTGATATGAGTTTCTGACGCTCACAAGACGGGTTGCTGACGCAACTACTTAGATCTGAAGATGATCCAGAGAGATCGAGACATGTCATGTGATCAAAAATATGCAACTAAGACTGAAGAATAAATGACAACTGTTTTAGGTACTGATTCAGCCGTTGCATTGCATCTCTTTGGACTAATAGCTAACTACACGCATTAGATTCTCGTTAAAGTAGAATCTCTGTTCCTTCAGGTATTTGGTCAACTCCCCCTCCCCCTCAGAAGATAAAAGTAGCTTGTTGTTCAATGTATGCTGCGTGCACGACGATCAAGAGGTTCTAATTTTTTCCAAGTGGAGTTAAATCAGCAGGCGGCGCACTCTTTCTCAACAAAATTTCCACAACGGATGTGTATGGGAGAGTGTCGTGTACAGTACTAAGTGAAAAGCTGAACTCATGGATCAAGTTGGGATTTGTCAGCAGTTCGTGTTTCACATACCAGCCAGCAACGTTCATCTGCTACGATCACTGTTACCGATACACAGAGACGATTATGCAAGATATAACCTCTTGATTGTATTCGTCAGCAGTTAAAAGACAAGCATTGACCACTTCTTAGAGAGATTTTACTCTTTAGCCCTTCTCACCGTTCTGCCAGTTGGTATCTGCAGGTAAACTAGGGCGTGTACAATGCATCTGACAACTCATTATGTGACACTCTTAGTACGGGACCATTTGAATATACCTGGAAGTAACAGTTACAGTATATTGTATTGCAATATACTAATGTACGTGCACTTCAATTGTTGTCCATAATGTTCACGACATAAGTGAACTATTTGGCCAGCAATGAAACCAATCATTTTTATTGTCTCATCATAGTAGGTGTGATCACTTCTAACAGTGCATCATATCTACATCGCACTCATTTAATAGATTATCGACAAGTTGTCGACTGTGATGGTCTCGTAGTGAAACTCGTGACTGGTAAATGAGAAGATCCTAGTTGAACAATGGGAATTTTTCACTCTGCCTTTAACCTAACTTTCACCTCTCAATGATGTGAAGATTCACCAGAAATGTCTCGAGGTTCGCATTCCACGTTAAACTGTAGGTCCTCTTTCCCCAGTAGGACTACTAGGGCTGGTTAGGGATACGGAAGTCGCCGAAGTGGCGTCCAGCTGAAAGACTTACAACAGGGCTTTGAACCACACGAAATTATCGTTACTATTATTGACAAGTTCCGCTTGTACGTTTAGCCATTTCTGATAAAGAAGAACGTACAGCTCTGGAATTGCACTGAATCAGCCAAATGAGTCCCAGATATGTTCAACTGGGTTCAAGCAAGAGAAAAACGATGCCTATTCCTTCTGTAAAATTGAGTGAGCCTTTAATTGTACCAGCATGAGGTAGAACGAAATGTGTAAGGATAGTAGCCCCCATGTTTTGAGACTCCAGTGCCGGCAGACTGAGATAATAGTCTGTGGTCTGGTTTTCTTTGATTAATCTGGCTGTACGTTAGTTACATTAACAGTAGAAAAGAGCAGCTTATGGCTGTAGGTTTCTCCTGTTTTCGGACATATTCAGTTAAATCGAAACTATTCGGCTACGACCATGCAGCAAATCGACTATCTGTAACACTGAAACCAAAGTGAGAATGGTAGTGTATAGTGCTGTAGGTTTATACCGTGGATTTCAAGTCTGTCAACTCCGAACCCCCCCTCCACCCCCCCTTCCCCATTTTTGAAGAAGAACTGTGTGGGAACGTAAAGTTTCAGGAAACAGCCGAGCCATTATGTTCAGCGAATGCAGTCGTCATTTATTTTCGACATTCATATCTGTGTAGCGACATGTTACTCCCCTGAAACAGTTATCAAGTATTTCGCGAGCGTCGACTGCATGAAATCATACTTGCTCTTTGCGTTCACGCAATAAAGAAACTGTAAAAGAGCAAAACTTCATTTGTATCCGTTACAAGTGAGAAGCGTTCGACACAGTTTGTCATTGCCGCTTAGTAAACATTCCGTGCCTCTGGAATATCAGACCAGTTCTGCGGCTGGGCAAAAATTTCTTACTTTACATCACTCAGCATTTCGTTTTCTACGGAAATACACTGCCGGAACAGCAAACGGTGTCAGTGTAACAGGACTGTGAGTGTACACCACGTGTATACATTATTTTGTGCATAACATGGCTCGCTCTTTGAGAAACTGGAAGAGCTCCAGATCATCAGCGTCTTGAACAAAAACTTCCTGCTAATTCCAACGAAAACGAAGCAGTATTATGGGCGTAAATAAGCCAAAACAGCGGATATAGTTTAATTATGTCATAATTATTCACGCAGTAGAACAACAACCATCATATATCTACGTTTATCCTCCTGGAATGATTGAAGGTGGAAGATGTTGGGTTGGTTGGGTTGTTTTGGGGAAGAGACCAAACTGCGAGGTCATCGGTCTCATCGGATTAGGGAAGGACGGGGAAGCGATTTAGGGAAATCATGGAAAACCTAAATCAGGATGGCCTGACGCGGCATTTAACTGTCGTCCTCCCGAATGCGAGTCCAGTGTGCTAACCACTGCGCAACCTCGCTCGGTGAAGGTGGACGAGCACGTAAGTCTAGACGTGAGGAATGTAGATGACGGATTCGTACAAGGAATCGTGAAGTTATCGTAATTCACTTTCAAAACGCTCTTATGGCTAATTCTTGAGTGCCGTTCGGAGCTATCGGTCCTTTACCAAGTTGAACTAACAGAAGGGCTGTGGGAATCGTCATGGATTTGCGTAACTAATGTATGGGCTTAGCAAAAATGTTCACGTAATCATAGCGGTGAAGCTACAAGAAAGACTTTGTCTATTAAACAAAGATGCACATACGGACATTTGGTGACTAAATCTGGCAAATACATTTGCTTACTGACCATTTGAGAGGTCTGGTTTCGTACTGAGCACCAATCACTTCTTCTATGAATCATCTGCTGGCGGTATAGAAAGGCAGAAAACCTTACGGTGGCTAACAGTGCGAAGATGTAAGCAGATGTGTTGATGTAAAAAGTCCTGTATACTTCTACAGACGTTCCTTGATCTAAAGAGTGTTTACAACTGAGTTTCTTTCTCAGCCGTTGACACTGAAAACTGATGTCGACTTACCTGGAGCGGTGATGCGGGCTGCGTGGGTAGTTGCTGTCGATGCCGCACACGTAGCTGAAGCCGGTATCTCCCAGGGCGTAGCCCATCTGCTCCTTCACCATACTGCGGTACGCTGTTGGGTTGATTCCAAGGTCGGACGCCTGCAGCAGAGGAACAAATTCACCATGCGCTCTACGTACCGCTATTACATTGCTCTCAGTACACACACCTCAATAGACGGATGAGCGAAAGGTTATGACTAGTTTCCACCAAGAGACTGATTGCCGCCTGGTGACACTGAGGTAAGTGACGCGTTAAGGAAAGTACACAGTCCAGTCACATTAATTTGACCACTACCTCTGTCCTAGGTCAACGTGCTATAACCACAGACGGCATGTAGCAACACTCGCAGTGGATGGTATATAAAGCGTGTCAGAGGTGTGTCAAAAACAGTGCAGTCGTCGTCGTGGTGTTATCTGCTGTCAAAAAGGGCGTGATCATTGACTTTCGCCCAAAGGGCAGCGTTTCCGAAACGGCTAAGTTTGTAAGCTGTTTGCGTTCCGAACCGGCAGCATAGGTCACCGATGACAGAGGTACGGCTGTGGGGATGTTCATGGGCAAACAGATGTGCAGCTGTTGAACAACTGATCGCCCAGGTGAACCAAGAAGCTACTAGCACTGTCTCTCCAACAACTGTTCACCGAACATTGCTTCGCATGGACCACCGCTACAGACACCTGGTTTATACACCCATATTAAATGTTGTTCTTCGTCGATGAAGGTTGGAATCTTCATGCCAGTACCTCAGTTGGACATCTGCTGAGTGGCGACAGGTGGAATTTCCAGATGAGTCACTTTTTATGCTCTGTCAGACAGATGGCCGTTGATGAGTACGGTCTTTGAACAATCGTCGGAAAGGTCCACGTCGAAGGACGGGAATGTTATTGTCTGGAGAAAGTTTCTGTGCTATTCCCTAGGTGATCTCGTCATTCTGGGGGCCTAATGGATCAACGCAAGACTGTATCTATGTTTTGGGACCATGTCCACCCCTATATGCAGTTTCTTTTGTTCTCGATATGATCGCAAATAACAGCACGACAATGCAACGTGTCCCACAATTCGCAATGTACATGAGTGGTTTGGAGTTTACCGTAATCTCCTGGTCCAAAAGTCCCCTGATTTAAACCCAGTTGACAGTAAGTGGGGCCATCTTGATCGTATTGTACGCGCCATGGATCGCCAATCGAGAAACATAGGGCAGCTGACCATGGCACTAGAGTCTGTTTGTTTCCAAATTCATGTAGGATACATTTCACAACCTCACTGACTGTCTGCCTTCACGTGCGAACTGCAGAAGGCGGTTGTTCACGCTTTTGAAGGTGGCCACATGAATGTGACTGAACAGTATATATAAGCGGAACAGAGACGGTGAGCAGTCATTCTGCGGACATTACGTGTTGCGAGTGGGGAAACCCACAGATATAAATGACTTGAACACAGGGCAGATTGTTACGGACGGCGACGAAACGAGCTTCTCGGAAACAGCGAAGCTGTTCAGCTGTTCACTTGTTTCTGTCGTGAGCATCTATGGAAGATGGCTGAGGACCGTGGAATCAACGGGCAGGCGGCAAGGTGTTGAACGCTCACGCCTCACCACCGAAAGTGGATCTCGGCAGCTAGCCTGCTCTGTACAGCAGGACAGCGGCGAACTATAGCGAAGCATAATGTTAGTGCAGGAAAAATTCTTTCGGAACACACGGCCTCGTTGTGGAACTTGGAACTCCGCAACAGACGACGCCTAAGTGTACTGATCCAATGACATCGTCATTTACGATTGCAGTGGGTGGAGTATCGCCAAAATTCGATTTTGGATCACTGGAAACGTGTCGCTTTGTCGTCTGAATGACATGTATTGTTACAACAGCTCGATAATCGTGACTGGATGTACCGTCATCCAGATGTACGGCTGCTCGAAATAAGCAACGTGTCACGGACACAGCCACAATGACAGCCGTGGACTACGTGAACATTATTGCGGACCATCCCTTCGTTCTTGATGTCTTCCCCGACTTTTATGTCATCTTCCAGCAGGATAAGTGCCCATGTCACCAGGTCAGAGTCGTTCTAGTTGGTTTGGGGATCACGTGTAGTGAAGCCACGTTGCTATCTTTGTCAGAAAATTCGTCTGTTCTGAAACCGATGAAGCACATCTGGGACGCTATCGGAGGGCAACTCCGCGCCCACAAACCACCTTCCTGTAATACTAGAAGTGTATGACCTGTGCGTAGTCACGTCGTGCCAGACACCTCCGGAAACCTACCAAGGACTTGTAGAGCCCTTGCTATTCAGAATCGTTGCTGTGTTGTTTCCCGAGATGGTCGAAAACGCTATTAAGGAGATGGTCGTAATGTTCCGGCTTATCAGTCTATATTGGCACTATTTTAAAAGCTCTAGCAAACTTAACATCGCTAACAAAAAGTTCATAACCTCGCAGTTTGAGGCGTAAGTATGCGTCGCGGAAGGGAGCGGAGCTGTTGGGAACCACGTGCGGAGTGTAGATAACTGTGTGTTACTTACAAACAATACTGACGTGAGGGAATGGACAACTTGGGTGACTACTTACAACCGTGCATCATGACACCCGTAGAGGAAAGTGTTGAATTTCACATGTAGTCATAGTGTTTAGATTTATCGGTGGTGGCAGGCCAGGTCTGTGACAAATTAATATCAACATCGTGTCAGAATGACGATCCTGACTGGCCGAGACCTCCGGCGGTTCTCAGCAGTTGTATTTAAAAATTTCTTGCCTTGAGAAACATAAATTGCCATAGGGAGTCTGCAGTTGTCCTTCTTGTCCTATTTTGTATTCTGCAAAAAGATCACATGGATATTCACACAAGAAACTCTTCCCCATTTACGTCCACGAAATTTTCCGATTACACTGGGCGAAAATAACAACACAGGGCTGTGAAGGACTTGGAACGTGTTATGTGATCAGATGAATCAGTGTTCTACCATTATGCGAATGATGCGCACCGTTGTGTTCCTCTAGGATCTCAGGAAGCCTTCCGGGACGGCTACGTTCAAGAGAGATGCAGCAGGGACAGTGGCGTCTTTTTGTTGCTATAAAAACATGAAACTGGTTCCTGTGGACCAAGCCACCATGGCGTTTGTGGGTCCAGTGTGACATTGTTTCAGTTTATGTCTTCCCAACCTGAGAACACATGATTCACAAGACTGAAGTCTCTGGTTCTGCGGTACTTACCATCATGCAGATGAACATAGCGTCGGACATGATCCTCAGGGAACCCCACTCTCCTAGGAAGATGAGACCCTTGGGTGTCCTCTGCTGGTTGTTCATCAAATTGTCGCAAATGTTCTGCACAGTCGTCTTGTACGTCTGGTCACTCGTGAACCGCGCAAGCATAACCTGTACAGAAAATAGTTACATTTAAAAAGAAGCCCTACGAACAAAGCATAAATGACACCAGTTTTTCTTAAATTAGTGCAAAATGTTTTACACTTGCATGATGCAGCAATTTGTTACTCGAGCATCACGTGTACAGCATTTCATTCTTTTTTTAAAAAAAATTAAATAGCTCATTTTCGCTCCTGTCCATAAATGCATCATCTGTAGACAGACTTTCTTCTTTACCGAATGACGTATCGAAGTGATTAAGACATTGGATACAATTTCCGCAGGAGAGGTCATTGAGACCCCTGTCTGTTCGTCTGGACCTCGGTATTTTTCATTTTGCCCTATTCGGTGACAGCAATTAACCTCATCATTTCCGCAATTTTGGTCCACAATATAAGCAAAACTGAGATAAGTATGAGGAAATTTCGCTGAACCTTAGCTTTGTAACAGGAGTCTAAAAATAACTGTATGTAAATAATAAAACAAATAAATAAAAATTCCGATTGCGATGCTTATTTTAGTAAGCCCACAGCCTATACTCTTCTCCAGGCAAGTTTTATCTTACAGAGCACTGCTCCGTCTGTAACGACCACAATGTTGCGACAACATTAAGTTCTAGCCTGCATTTTTCAGTCTTATGGTTTTATAACTGGAGCATACCTGTAGCAGTGGTAAATTATAGACCGTTTTTCGCTCTATGGACGTCACACAGTAGGAAAACAGGAAAATTACATTTTAACATGGCGTTAAATTGATGATCATTCTATCTGAAATCAGGAAGACGTGCTGAAGGGGATCTGTCGTGTGATTCCCAAGATAGTGAAGAAAGCACCGTCAAGAAAGAGAGTGAGTGATTCTGCTCATTTTTATTCAGGATGAGTAGGATTCGATCCCTGCTCTGCACAGTGGGCAATCCGCAAAGAGAGACAGATACTCACTACGCACAATGTGCTTGGCGGTTTACAAAAGGACTCGTTTTACCTGCACGTGCAAAATCTAGAGTGGTGGGGCAGTGCACAATAGCAAGAGGCAGTGTATCAGTATGACACACCAGTCAAAGTCGTCATTCGTCTGTAGCGTGTGCACTGAGCAGGGCGTGCATTGGACATTTAGCATGGATTTTGTTGTTGGCGCGTATACAGTATCTGTTGTTTTCTGACTGTAATGTTCATTACTAATGACATAAAGGAAGCGCAACAAGTATTACATGAATAACTGAGAGTGGTAAAGTGTCGCGTAAGTAAATATTGCCGGCCGGGGTGGTCGAGCGGTTCTAGGCGCTAAGTCTGGAACTGCGCAACCGCTACGGTCGCAGGTTCGAATCCTTATTCGGGCATGGATGTGTGTGATGTCCTTAGGTTAGTTAGGTTTAAGTAGTGCTAAGTTCTAGGGGACTGATGACCTCAGCAGTCAAGTCCCATAGTGCTCAGAGCCATTTTTTTGAAGTAAATATTGTCAGAGACTCTAAAGAAGGAACAATATGCCCAGGCGGAGAACACGTCACAGTTGCCAGTTGACAGATGAAAAGACAGTTGGAGAGTCAAGACAATTGTGAGCAGACAGTCCAAATAGATGACCGTCGTTTTTACGAATCAGTTGTTTTAAAAGCAAGAATTCCAACAGTCCTTGTCTTGAACACCAGTATCAATTTTATCTGTTACAAACAAAAACTTATTAAGTCGGCTACCAATGTTAGAAATACTTGAGGATCAGGATTAACACTTTCCTGGTGTTGTTTTTGCATGTCACCTGACCAAAAGGTATTTTATAAAAAATATTTAGGTTGGTACAACTGAAAGGGAAGTTGCCCTGTCGGAACCACAAAGGGAGTTTTATTGGAGTTTTGTTGAGAAAGAGATTAGACGTACTTTACGGCTTCAGTTATGACTTTTGTGACGGACTTCAATCTGCTACGCACATCAACTAGACAGACCTTTCTAGCAAATTATGATGAAATTTCCGCTCGAGATTCCTGTCATAGTCTTAGATGGGCGAACTGAAGCCTTCTCTTGCTAGGGATGGAAGAAGTTTCATAGTTTCGTGCGAGATATGTGACGCATCGATTCATTGGAGCCCACTGAGAAGGTACTGCAAGTCACTGTACACGTGTTTACAATGTCGACATGATTAGTCGCTGTCGGCTGCAGTAGACTCGCTTCTAGCAAAGTAAACCTCAACAGTATCATAGGCGAGGTCTTTACCGTCGCTCCACTGGACTTCTCGTCCCAGCCGTATCCGCTCCTGTACTGGAGACCTCCTTCATTGTAGAGCTCGATGGCACGGTTGAGGTAGCTCTCGGAGGCCGTGGCGCGGTACAGCCACACCGCTGCCCAGGGCAGCTCGTCGGCGTATCCATTGGAGCTGGAAAAAGAGAAATGGTTCAGCATATTATCCAGTGTCGTGCTGGCGTGAAGCATGTGCTCTGGGTACCATATGGAGGTCATCATGGCGAAAAGGTGAACATAGCTCCCTCAGAAGCTGCAAGACGCATTACCCATGTTAGTTACGCTTCAGTAAAATATAGAAGCGTGCGTTTTAGTTCGAAGTTTCACAGTATCGCCTTTGAAAATGTGGACATGCTTTCGTTTTGCAGCTATGAGACGACGAGCAACAGAGACGTATAGTGTGAGTACTTGTACTACAGCTGCTGCTGCCACTAATAGTGATAACAGTAATAATAATAATGGCAATAATAACAATAAAGATAGCGACAGATATAAAAAGACTTTATATTGTACAAAATAGATGTTTCTGATATAGCAAGTTGTGGGCAAAGGAAATTTAGAGACAGCTCCAGTTAAGAATACTAGGAAATGCGGAAGGTCTGTTTGGAAAGAAGGATGTACAAGGGTAACGAGTGCTAACGGGCACAATGGTAACCATTATTGATACTTAAGCAGATATGTCATTAATTGTCTTCTAAAGCTGGAGATATTATTTAGTTCCCAAATGTATTGCGGGAGGTTATTCCAGAGTCGGGTCCCTGCTAATGAGAAGCACCTCGAGAAAGTGGCTGAACGTTGGACAGAAAGGATTTTGCTCCGATGGGAACGGATGTTTCTGCCCTGTTGTTCAGACAAGAGTGTTAAGGTCGAGGAGAGAGACGTGGGACAGTATACGTTGATAGGACAGTAGAGAAGACAGAGGGCATGGAAATCCCTGCGCTTGTCTGCACGCAGCCAGGATAGCGGTGCATATGACGGTAAAATATGATCACTGAGTCGAACATCATAGGTATACCGAACCCAGGCATTCGTAACCATTTCCAGGCACTGTGAGATTTCCTGAGAAAGCTCTTGCAGGATAACATTGCTGTAACCAATAACTGGAAGTATAAGTGCTTGTAGAAGTTTCTTTTTCAGGTCGAGAGGCAAGATCTTTCTTTATTTTTGTAGGGCACGGAGAGTTGCTGATGCCTTCTTGCATATTGCAGCTACGTGCTGAGTACAATTTAGATTTTTATCTGTTATTATTTCTAGACTCTTTCTGAAGGAGAGAAGTTGATATTTGTCCCATTTACTGTTAAGGGGGGCAGTGATTACCGATATTTCAGGATAATGAGCCTAGAATGACCAACCAGTACAGCATGGGTTTTGGACGGGTTGATCTTTAACCCTGTATTCCGCACTCATTTTGATAGTGCACATAGGTCGTCACTAGATTCTCGATAGCTGTCTTTAGGTTTATTGGTTTTGCATTTTGGCATAGATCATCAGGGCACGTGTGGTATTTGCTTTAAGACAAAACTGATGACACATCTTGACTTACAATAAATAGCGTGTTATAGGGTTACGAGACGAGAGTTTTTTGCGTCCTTTCATCGCCCACTAACTAGCCCCTTCTGACAAGACAGAGTGCTTTGGAGGTGTGCCTGAACATATAACGTTACTGTGGGTGTCATCAATAGAGAGGATTTAGTTGATATACCGATAAGATCGAGCTGACACAGCAGGTATTATCTTGGTACAGTTATTAACCTATTTGGGATAAATGCTCATATTCAGGAAGAGTGGACTTCAGACCCCCGTCTGGACATTCTGATTTTCTGCAGCGTTGTGGACAGTCGGTAGAGAAAAGAGTGTGTGTTTACCTTAATCATACGTACGTTATAACTCACATGTAAGTGAACTTATAAGGAAAGAAATGAGGACCCACTCTTCAGAATGGGCGGGGAAGAAATATTTGGAAAATTCTAGCCCTATGTATAAGAAGTGACAGGATGACAGATCATATTTTAAGATATCATAAATTAACTTCCATGGTTTTGGAGGGAGTCGCAGAGAGCAAATATATAGTGGAAGGCAGAGATTAGAATATACACAGCAAATATTTTAGGATATTGGCGGTAAATGCTACTTTAATGTGAAGTATATATTACAAGAGAGGAAACTGTGGTGTGTCACACCCAACCAGCAGAAGACTGATTTTCCAGTAGAAAAAGATACGTAGGTATATAATGTCTGCACATTGTTAACGTACTACCAAATTTGATGAATTCCAACTCACGCCATCAAAAAGCCCAACATCTTACTCCAAACGAGCCGATTATTTAGATAAAGGGTCAATTTATAGTTCAGTGTTGTACTGGGGACTCCCTAGTATAGTTAGTTTATAACACCTTTCTAATGGTTCAGATGGCTCTGAGCACTATGGGCCTTAACATCTGAGGTCATTAGCCCCCTAGAACTTAGAACTATTTAAACCTAACTAACCTAAGGACATCACACACATCCATGCCCGAGGCAGGATTCGAACCTGCGACCGTAGCAGTCGCGCGGTTCCAGACTGAAGTGCTTAGAACCACTCGGCCACTCCGGCCGGCTTATAACAATTTTGTCAGCCAAGTTTCTTGAGCCTTATATCCACCAGACCTGAGCGATATTTCTTATTTGGAAATGACTGCAGTTCACTCAGATTCGGTCCCAAACTCAGTCAAGGGATATTTTGTAATGGGGGGCACAAAGAAACACAAAAAAAAAATTACAGAAGGCAAGTAACTTAAAGTAGATATTTCTATAAATAAGTGCATGTGAGATTACACCATGGATGACCAGAAATGGGCAACTCAAGTTCATCTGGAGCCGGCTGCAGAGTAGGTGGTCGATGGATGACCAGAAATAGGCAACTTCAAGATCATCTGGGTTCGGCAACGGAGTCGGTACTCCATGGTTGTCCCTCTCCATAGCGGCAGTTCCAACGGCAGAGAGTAAGCGATTGGGAGCACGCCACGCCGTCCACTTTCCTAGTCTCTGTCTGCAGCTATGCTCCGCAAGCTTCCTTATGATGTGTGGCGGAGGTTACTTTGTGTACCACTGTCACTTCCTGTCTTTCCTATCCCAGCCACGAACGGTTCGCGAGAAGAACTATTGTCGGTAAGCCTCCTTTTAATGAGGACCAGGAGGGGACTTTTCAAATGGTCAGGGGCGATGAGGATCTTCTAAAACTTCTGCTTTCCACATTGTCATTCTCGTTTTGGATCTAGTCGTTCGCAAGATGGTGCTGCTTATCGTGAAACTTTTCCTGGACCTCGATCTCTGTACACATCGATTGGTGCACAATCATGTAATAGATGGCTAGGTTTGGTGACAAGGTGTACCCTTTCCGTGCTGGCAGCGACCTCAAGATGTATGTCTGGGAGATCGATAGCTACCAGATGATAAAAAATGTTCAGATGTGTGTAAAATCTTATTGGACTTAACTGCTAAGGTCATCAGTCCCCAATCTTACACACTACTTAACCTAAATTATCCTAAGGACAAAAACAGACACCCATGCCCGAGGGAGGACTCGAACCTCCGCCGGGACCAGCCGCACAGTGCATGACTGCAGAGCCCTAGACAGCTCGGCTAATCCCGCGCGGCACCAGATGATATACACTCCTGGAAATGGAAAAAAGAACACATTGACACCGGTGTGTCAGACCCACCATACTTGCTCCGGACACTGCGAGAGGGCTGTACAAGCAATGATCACACGCACGGCACAGCGGACACACCAGGAACCGCGGTGTTGGCCGTCGAATGGCGCTAGCTGCGCAGCATTTGTGCACCGCCGCCGTCAGTGTCAGCCAGTTTGCCGTGGCATACGGAGCTCCATCGCAGTCTTTAACACTGGTAGCATGCCGCGACAGCGTGGACGTGAACCGTATGTGCAGTTGACGGACTTTGAGCGAGGGCGTATAGTGGGCATGCGGGAGGCCGGGTGGACGTACCGCCGAATTGCTCAACACGTGGGGCGTGAGGTTTCCACAGTACATCGATGTTGTTGCCAGTGGTCGGCGGAAGGTCCACGTGCCCATCGACCTGGGACCGGACCGCAGCGACGCACGGATGCACGCCAAGACCGTAGGATCCTACGCAGTGCCGTAGGGGACCGCACCGCCACTTTCCAGCAAATTAGGGACACTGTTGCTCCTGGGGTATCGGCGAGGACCATTCGCAACCGTCTCCATGAAGCTGGGCTACGGTCCCGCACACCGTTAGGCCGTCTTCCGCTCACGCCCCAACATCGTGCAGCCCGCCTCCAGTGGTGTCGCGACAGGCGTGAATGGAGGGACGAATGGAGACGTGTCGTCTTCAGCGATGGGAGTCGCTTCTGCCTTGGTGCCAATGATGATCGTATGCGTGTTTGGCGCCGTGCAGGTGAGCGCCACAATCAGGACTGCAGACGACCGAGGCACACAGGGCCAACACCTGGCATCATGGTGTGGGGAGCGATCTCCTACACTGGCCGTACACCACTGGTGATCGTCGAGGGGACACTGAATAGTGCACGGTACATCCAAACCGTCATCGAACCCATCGTTCTACCATTCCTAGACCGGCAAGGGAACTTGCTGTTCCAACAGGACAATGCACGTCCGCATGTATCCCGTGCCACCCAACGTGCTCTAGAAGGTGTAAGTCAACTACCCTGGGCAGCAAGATCTCCGGATCTGTCCCCCATTGAGCATGTTTGGGACTGGATGAAGCGTCGTCTCACGCGGTCTGCACGTCCAGCACGAACGCTGGTCCAACTGAGGCGCCAGGTGGAAATGGCATGGCAAGCCGTTCCACAGGACTACATCCAGCATCTCTACGATCGTCTCCATGGGAGAATAGCAGCCTGCATTGCTGCGAAAGGTGGATATACACTGTACTAGTGCCAACATTGTGCATGCTCTGTTGCCTGTGTCTATGTGCCTGTGGTTCTGTCAGTGTGATCATGTGATGTATCTGACCCCAGGAATGTGTCAATAAAGTTTCCCCTTCCTGGGACAATGAATTCACGGTGTTCTTATTTCAATTTCCAGGAGTGTATATGTTGGTTGGTGGAGTAGGCTGCGGACAGCCAATAATAAGACTGCAGGTATCACTCAGTGCTGACAAGCGTGGACTGACGTGTCTAGATTGGGCATACATATTCGGTCACGAAATGCTTTTAAATTTCACGAGTGATGGCCCCATGTACCGTCGATCATCTTCCTTTCTAAAAGGGGGCCCTCAACTCACTGCAGTTTTGAGACCTTGGCTTCGGAAGCAGGTTGCGGACAAGAGGCAAAGTCGCTTGTGCTTTATCGAACGAATCTTCTTGCAGATACGTAGTATCTGGTAAAGTGCGTTAAATTAGCGCAACGGGCACAGTGCGGAACTTACCCATAGAAACTGGCGGCGGCGGGAACGCTGTTCGAGTACACGCCGCGGTAGTTGTCTGCGAAGTCGAAGAGCGCCTTGGCGTGCGACAGCAGTGTGTTGGCGTAGTTGTCGTCCACCCCCTTGAAGACCAGCGAGGCGGCAGCGAAGGCGGCGGCTGTCTCAGCGGCTACGTCAGAACCTGCAGGAAGCGAGGCAGCCGTGACGCCAGTGGGTCGGCGAGAGCTTTGCACAGTGGACAAAATAGTTTGAACATCCATATGATAAGTTGTAAATAAACACTTTTTAATTGCAACCGGGTAAGCAATAGACAGTGTGTATGTGCTTCTGAATGGATCGAACACGAGACATCGGTTCCGAAATGAGCATAATCTAAATGACAGTAATACATCTCTCGACCTTCTGATGTTACAGTCAATAAATAATCAATATTAGCTGTGCAGATCATTTTAAGACTTCCGGTGCCCACACCTTATTTTACTGTAAAGAAACTGAATAATATACTACTGGCCATTAAAACTGCTACACCACGAAGACTACGAGCTACAGACGCGAAATTTAACTGACAGGAAGAAGAT